>NC_092745.1:27030623-27630623 GCF_047496795.1 Chiloscyllium punctatum | reverse complement strand
CTTTGACTTCAGCACGGGATGGCCAAATTTGGTCACTGTCATCTGATTTCCTTCCTTCGCCCCCTTCTTTCCCCCTCCCCAGCATTATTTGCATTCATGCTTCATCAGCGAGGAGAGTGAGTCTGCTTTCTGAAACAAGACAGCACTTGGCTTAACCACTGCAAGGTTTTAATACTAAGTCGACTCCCTTCTTGAAGCTCAGATAAATTATCTTGATTAGAATTCTGTGCCATCTGACCAGGTATCTAGCCAATTGAATCTGCTCTCAGCACTTTCACTGCTTTGTTTGTTATTACATACAGATGGTCTTAGGATCATATTTTTGCCATCGCATACATTTTCAGTGGCTGTTCTTGTCATTTCAGCTTTTGTCCCCCAAAAGGATGTCTACATATATATTTTCGCAGTTGTATTTTAAAGCTGGTTAATGACTGCTTTCACCAGACATGAGAATAGTGGAAATGCACAGCAGATAGCTTGATCAGCTATGATACCATTATGAAATTAGGCAGCATCCTTTAATTTATTATAAAACACAAGGCGTTAGCTTTCATTACAGAATATTGGTTTAGGTGCAGAAATGAAAAGGAAGAACTTGGGGCTGTACAAGGCATTGGTTAGTCCACTTCTGGAATATTGTGTGCAATTCTGGTCTCCTTCCCATAGGAAGGATATTGTGAAACTTGAAAGGTTTCAGAAAAGATTTACAAGGATATTAGAGGGTTTGAGCTAAAGGGAGAGGCTGAATAGGCTGAGGCTGTTTTCCCTGGAGCATTAGAAGTTGAGGGGTGACCTTATGGAGATTTATCAAATCATGAGGGGCATGGAAAGGGTAAACAGTCAAGGTCTTTTCCCTGGGTTGGGAAGTCCAGAGCTAGAGGGCACAGGTTTAGGAAGAGAGGAGAAAGGTTTAAAAGGGACCTAAGGGGCAACTTTTTCATGCAGAGGGTGGTACATGTATGCAATGAGCTGCCAGAGGAAGCGTTGGAGGCTAGTACAATTAAAACAATTAAAAGGAATCTGGATGGGTGTATGAGTAGGAAGGATTTGGAGGGATATGGGCCAAGTGCTGGCAAATGGGACTAGATTAATTTCAGATATCTGGTTGACCTGGATGAGTTGGACCGAAGGGTCTGTTTCTGTGCTGTACATCTCTTTGACTCTGACTCTTTAACAGATGGAAATTTGAAACAAAAACAAACTGCTGGAGAAACTCAGCATGTCTGGCAGCATCCATAGAGAGAGAGAGAGAGAGAGAGAGAGAGAGAAAAACAGAGTGAATGTTTTGAGTTCAGTGACCCTTCATCAGAACTGATTATTGATATTTTTGATTTAGGTGTCTTCAGTGAACTTTATTAGATTTAAGTGAATTTGTTCAAAACTGTTGCTGTTTGTTATGAAAAAGATCCAAAATGAATGATGTCTACTTGAATGAAGAGTTGTTGATTTGCACAGGGATGGTGTTAAAAAGGCTACAATTATTGTCTGTCGCATTTTCATTTTCCTGAAGTGGTCATATCATTTTCCTTGACACCCACCCCTAATCTTGTTTTTCATTTCTAAATGGTGTTTTTTCCATCCTTCCAAAGTACAGAACCAGAAACAACAAATGATAGAGATTGATGTCCAAATCAGAATCTTGTGTGATCTGAAAAGGAACTATAATGTGATGGTTCCACAAATTTGCTTCCCTTGTCCTCCTTAGTGATGGCAATCTCATGAAGATAAATGCACTGTTTGATGAAGATTGAGTTTCTGAGATGTCCCAAGTAGTCAATGTTGGTTTCAGTGTTGGTGCCTCTGATATTCACTATTTGTTAATGACTTAGATTGCAAGAAAAAGAGCCACAAATACAAGCTTAACAATGATGCAGAGGTTGGTAGTATTGTAACCAGTTTAGATGGAGGCATAAAATTACAAAGCGAGACCAAGTGAATGGGACTTGGAAGTCTGAGTGAGTAATCATTAAAACATTTTGAACAGATACAAGAATAATCAAGAAGGCTCATGGGATACTGGACTTCGTACAACATACAGGACTAGAATATAAAGGATTTCAATTTGTCAGCTACACAAAGCTTTAATTAGACCACCTCTGGAATTGTGTTTAATTCTCGTCATTGCACCTTAGGAAGAATATATATTAGCCTTGGAAGGAAATGGAGTGTAGGTTTATTAGAATGATACCAAGTGCTACATTTTGAGGTAGGATGACACTGACTAGCATTGTAACCCATTGGAATTTAGAAGATTTGAGGTTAGTTGTTCAAAGTTTTGAAGATATTAAGGGGAGCTCAATATGGAGGAAAACAGTTTCTGTAGTTGGACAGCCTAAGACTAAGGAACACAGCCACAAACCTAGATGTGGACCTTTTAGGAATTAAGTTAGGAAACAATTACACATCCAAAAAGCAAAAGATATCTGGAGTACTCCTGCAAACTTCAGTTATCCCTGAGATAGGGATGAAAGATGACTGGGGATATTCAGGAATGTAGAATTGAGGTTATTAAGGAAATAATTGTTGAACACAATCAGAGTCAAAATGGTTTTGTGAAAGGTATATTAAGTTGCACAAATTTGCTAGAGTTCTTTGCGGATGTAACAAGCAGAGTTGGTTAATAAAAAAAGGCTTTCCAATCAGCACTCATAAGGTACCGTATAATGAGGATAATGTGTTAGCATGGATTGAGGATTGACTAACACAGAAAACAAAGAGTCAGGATTAATAGTGCCTTTTCAGTTTGGAAACACGTAATTTGGAATCGTAAGAGTGCAGAAAGAGGCCATTCAACCCACCAAGTTTGTACTGATTCTCCAAAGTGCATTCCACCCAGACACAGTCCCAGGCCCCCTACTTTATCCCTATAATCCTGCATTTCCCATGGCTAATCCACATGGCCTGCACATTCCTAGCACACAGTAGGGTGAATTAGCATTGCCAATCTACCTAATTTGCACATCTTTGGACTTGTGGAGTGCCACAGGATCAGTCCTGAGCCTCAGTTCATGTTAAAGAGTGTGGCGCTGGAAAAGCACAACTGGTCAGGCAGCACCAAGGAGCAGGGCAGTCGATGTTTCGAGCATAAGCTTTTCATCAGGGAGAGCTACTGATGAAGAGCTTATGCTCGAAATGTCTGTTCTCCTGCTGCTTGGATGTTGCCTGACTGGCTGTGCTTTTCCAGCATCGCACTCTTTGACTCTGATCTCCAGCATCTGCAGTCATCTCTTTCTCCTCAATTGTTTATAGTCAATGTTAATGCCTTGGAGGGGTTGGAGAGGGGTGGATGCAGAGTGTCATATACACAAATGTACTTACAATATAGACATTGCTATTGCGATGAGAGTGCAAGGACGCAGAAATGAGCTCAGAGACTGGGCACAAACTTGGCAGATGGATTTTAATGTAGGAAAGTGTGAGGTCATGAACTTTGGGAGGAAGAATCTAAAGTCAGACTGTTAAGTAAATGGAGAGAAATTCCAACATAGAGCAGTGCAGAGGCTTCTGGGTGTTCTTGTGCATCAAACACAGTAAGTTAGCACAGGTAAGAGCAAATGTCTGTCCTCAGCATGCTGCAGCGTTCCAGTGAATCATAGTGCCAACTGGAGGAGCAACATCTCACCTTAAGACTAGGCACTTTACAGCCTTCCGGACTTAATATCGAACACCTTCAAATTGTGAACTATTTCTTCCTTGATCTTTTAACTTGTTACATTCTGCTCTCACGTCCCCTCTTCCTTCCCCTCACTAAGGTGGCTATCTGTCCTTTCAAGTCTGGCAGGCGACACACCATTGTTCTGCCATCCTCACATTGTGATCACTTAATCTGAACTTGCAGCATCTTTTCTCCACCAGCACCCTGCACCGATCACCCTCCCACCCCAAACTATAGCAAAAATGCTGTCTCCTCCACACTTCACTTTAGCTCTGATGAAGGGTCATCCAGATTTGAAACATTAGCTTGCTGTCTATCCGTGGATGCTGTCTGACCTGCTGTGATCTCCAGCATTGGTTGTTTTCAGTCAAGTTAGCACGGCTGCAGCAAATAAGTGAGAAGGTGAATGGAATTTTGGCCTTTATTACTAGGGGGTTGGAGTTTAAAAATGGGGATGTCTTGTTCTTGGTTACAACTGTTCAGGTATTAGTGAGCCTCCACATGGAGTACTGTGTCCAGTTTTGGTTCCTGTTTTGAAAAAAGGATGAACTTGTATTGGAGGCAGTTCAAAACAGATTCATGGGACTGATTCCTGGGATAAAGGGGTTGAATGATCAAGAATGGTTAAGCAGGTCATTTGGGTTTATTCGTTTTGCAGGTTTTATTGAAACATACAAAAGTTTGAGGGAGCTTAATAGGGTAGATGTTGAGAAGGTGTTTCCACACGTGGTGGAATCTCAACCTAGAGGACATAGTGTCAGAATAAGGGGATTCTCATTTTAAACTAAGTTGTGAAGGAATCGTTTTCTCTCACAGGGTAGTCTATACCTTGAATTCTCTACCCCATAGAGTTGTGAAGGATAGATCACTGAAAGTGTTTAAAGAGTTGGTAAATAGATTTTTGAAATAGTCTGGAGTTGACGGTTATGAGGAGCTACATGAAGGAAGAGTTTTGGTTTGGGGCAGAACAACTCTGATCTTATAGAATGGTGAGACAGGCTTGATGGTCGAATATTCTACTCTGCTCCTATTTCTTATTTTTTACATTGAGACCATAAGAACATGTCCCCCATGGAAGTCTGATAGCAAAGGGATCCAGGAGATTTGGCAAAATTAGATCCACAACTGGTTGAGTGTCGGGAAGCAGAGGGTGATGAGTGAGGGTGTTTTTCCAACTGAATGTAAGTGCCCAGGGGTGTCCCACAGAAGTCACTGTTGGGTCTCTTGCCATTTGTGGTTTGTATAAGTGGTTTAGAATTGAAGAGGGTTGATCTGTAAGTTTGCAGACAATACAAATAGTGATGACGATAAATTGAGGTGATGCACTTGGGCAGGACAAATAAGACAAGGGAACACATGATGAATGTTCTGATTCTGGGAAGCACTGATGATCAGAGGGACACCAGTACCTTAACATATCAGGACAGTGGATAAAGTCATTAGGAAGGTATGTGGGATACGTGCTTTTATTAGCTGAAGCATAGAGTTTAAGAGCAGGGAGGTAATACTGGAACCATATAAAACTTTGCTTCGGCTGGAGAATTGTGTGTAATTTTAGAATACTAGATGATGTTCAACTTACAGGTACTTATTTCTTTAGTAGAAAATATATTTGTACCAATTGTTTGAAGAGATCTGTAAAGCTAATTTGATTGTGGAAAATGAGGGCACACGTATCTTTGCAAACATTTCCTCAGAAGTGATGCTCAAATCCCAATTTCTTTTTCACTTGAATGCTAAATGTTTATCACCTGTATCACCCTACGTGTTGAGTGTGGGTAGCTATCTTTCTCCCTGTTTGGAATGCTGTTTACATACTCTGGTTAAGAGCCAAGCTTGCTGGAATTTGATGTCATGTTATGAAATATGGCTTTGCAAGTTACTGCATGCCTCTGATGTTTCTCAACCAGGAAGGAGATCATTCTTGTGCAGTTAACAAGGAATGCTTTTGGGCAATTTTGTGTATTTTGCTTGATCATTTCCCCCAAGAAAAGATTTTTTGTAGAAGACAACAAATTGAACTCCAAGTTAATTTTGCAATCATTGAAGTTTATGTGGAATGATTTACGAGAATAAACTTAAAACCTGTTGCAGGACAAAATGTTGATTCCATCACAGGCTTTTGCTTGCAGAAGAACAATTCCTTGGCATAAACCCATCTTGCATTGCTGGTTCTTAATGGATTCATGCACCATCTTGTGAGAGATCTTGGGTAGCATGATGGCTCAGTGGTTAGCACAGCTGCCTCACAGCGCCAGGGTCCCAGGTTCAATTCCAGCCTTGGGTGACTGTCTGTGTGGAGTTTGCATATTCTCCCCGTGTCTGTATGGGTTTCCTCTGGGTACTCCGGTTTCCTCCCACATTCCAAAGATGTGCAGGTCAGATGAATTGGCTGTGCTAAATTGTCCATAGTTGTTAGGTGCATTAGTCAGAGGGGGTGGGTTACTCTTCGGAGGGTCGGTGTGGATTTGTTGGGCCGAAGGGCCTGTTGCCATACTGTAGGGAATCTAATCTAATCGAATCAAACACCTTAGGCTTGAGTTAATGTTTGGCTCGTATAGATCTTAAATTTTTGACAAATTTGGTGAAGGGTACGTTCAGGTGTCTCTGGACAGATAATTTGACTGCCATCCGCTGTGTCAACCATTGAAAACAAAACTTGTTCTTTGCCTCTTTGTCAAGGCGAAATCGTGCCAGTCGTTTTTTAAATTTCATTCATGGGATGTGGACATCACTTACTGGGTCAGGATTTATCGCCTGTCTCTAGTTTTCTTGGAGAGGTGGTGGTGAGCTGCCTTTTTGAATGCTGCAATCCATGTGATGTAGAGATCTCGCAATGACATTAGAGAATTCCAGGATCTTGACCCAGTGACAGTGAAGGAACAGCGATATATTTCCAAGTCAGGATACTAAGTGGATTGGAGAGGAACTTGCAGGTTGTGGTGTTCTCTTGTATCTACTGCCCTTGTCCTTCTAGATGAAAGTGGTCATGGGTTTAAATGGTGCTAAGCTAGGGGCTTTGGTGAATTGCTCTTATAGCCATCGTATTTATATGGCTCGTTCAGTTCGGTTTTTGATAAATGATAGCCTCCAGGTTGTCAAGGGCAATGGTTAGATTGTCCCCTTAATGAACGTAGTTGTTGTTACATGAATGTAACTTGTTAGTTTCTGGCCCAAGCCTGGGTATTATCCAGGTCTTGCTGTGTTTGGAGGCAAATGCTTCTGTGTCTGAGGAGTAGTGACTGGTGCCGAACATTGTGCAAACAGGGGCAAACATCTCCATATCTGAGTTTATTGAATTTATTGTTGAGTGTACCAAGGCACAGTGAAAAGCTTTGTCTTGTGAGCAATACAGGCAGATCACATAGTTAAGTAGCATAGATAAGCATAGACATGATGGAGGGGAGGACATTGGTGAAGCAGCTGAAATTAGTTAGGCTTAGGACAACCTAAACAATTCCTGCAGGGATGTCCTAGAGCAGAGCTGACTGATCTACAGCAATCGCAACCATCTTCCATTGTGCCATGTATGACTCCAACCAGTGGATAGTTTTCCCCTTATTGCCGGTGGCTGCAGTTACATTCAAGCTCCTTCATGCCACATTTGGTCAAATTCAGCCTTGACGTCAAGGGCTGTCGCTCTCACCTAACTTCTGGAATTCCTCTCTTTTGTCCATATTTAAACCATGGCTGGAGCTAGGTGGCCCTGGTGGAACCCAAACTGGGTGTTGCTGAGTAGATACTGAACAGGTGTTGCCATGTAGCACTGTCGATGACTTCTTCCATCACGTTGCTGGTGAGTAGCCTAATGATATCTGAGCCGTGCTTGTATTGTCAATGTGGAGTTGGATAATATAACAGCTCCTTCCTTAAATTGTGTTGTGATCCACCCACGCCTACGCTGTGGTATTTCAGAACACTTTGAAGACATGGTGATTCTCATTGATTTCCTCATATCAATGGGTTGTCACCATCTCCCTGCTTTTGGACAAGTCAACTTGAAGTGTAGGGTGGTCTTCACTTTCTGAGAAATTAATATGGAAGCATTTCCTTTATTCAACCCAGTATGTTTTTAAAAAAAAATTCTTTCATGTGTGGTCTTGCTGGCAAGGCTAGAATTAACTGTTCATTCTGAATTGGTGTTGAACTGAACAGCCATTTTAGAAACAGCTAAGAGTCAGCCACACACTGCAGGTTAATCTTAATGGATAGGGATGGCAGTTTTTGTTTTCCAAACATTAGTAAGCTAGATGGATAATTAGAATAATAAAATAGGTTTGTGGTCACTATTACTGAAATGAGGTTTCAATTTGAGAATTGTTAATTGAATTCAAATTCCAACAGCTGCCTTGGATGACGTGAGCCCATATCCCTGTGCATTAACTGGACTTCTGCTTTAGTCTGGTGACAATATCATGACATCACGATCTCACATTATGGAAAAGCATACATGAGGTTGATTTTGATAAGTCCCTGCGAGCTTAGTAAACTTTGGTTTTTGAACATCCTGATATTGAACAGTTCCTCTCCAATCTCACTTGCCAACAGAGTAACGTTCTGTCTATTGTTGATTGAATTGATGTTGATGTGATCTGTAGATTTATTTAATGATTTGCCTTTTGAGAAGAGATAACACTTGGAAAAAAGTTTACACCATTTCATGACTTACTTGAGAGGAGAACACCAATAATCGTGTCCCATCATTCCCAAGTTGTCCCAAAGTTGGTAACTATGTAAAATCCCAATGAGACCACAAAGATGATCAATTTGCCTGACCGACTGCTATTCAGAGTCCAATGCAATTCACGGCTGGTTCTTTCAGTAACAGAAATGAACCTTATTGATTGCAACACTCTTAATTGCAACAAAAGCAGTAAAAAGAAACAATTTCTAATTTATGTAATATAAACTATACGCCTTCAAAGCTCCATATTCATGCATTCAATCAGAATTAAGACAGATGAAAGACAGACTGTTTAATACAAATGCCAAGGATTGAAAAGAATATATATAGGATTAAGAAAATTCTGAGCGTCAGTAATCGACACCAAGAAGCGGAAAGTTATTTCTCTTGCAATCCTTCTCATTTTCGCATTGCTGAGATGCTGTTGTCTTCAGTGTGGCTATCATCCTTTAATTTGGTTGATCAGTGAAATGAGGTCTTTTTGTGTATGGATTGTGTTTAAGCTTTTTTGGGTTTTCTTCATTTTACACACACACACACGCGCGCGTTCTCTCTCTCTCTCTCTCTCTCTCTCTCACACACGCACACGCGCGCACACACACACAGCACTACCAGAGAATGCATGAATGGAACTCGACAACGTGCAGTCATCAATGACAATCCCCACATCTGACCTCATGGTGAGGAAAGGGTCACGAATGAACCTGAAGATGTTGAGCCTGCACTACCACACTAAGGAGCTCCTACAATTATGTGTTTGTTTGATGTCACTGAACTCCAACAGCAAACTCTTATATTCGGCATGATTCCAATGACTCCATAAACTTCCCTTAGATTTTCCTTGACCTCAATTTTGCCAGGGCTACGTGGTACCATATTAATTCAAATTCGGGTTGGATGTCAAGGGTAGCTACTCTCGCCTCACTTTGAGAGTTCAGGTCCCTTGTTCATGATTGGATCAAGGCAATATTGGAGTCAGGAGCCAAGTGGCCTTTGCAGAACCGAATCTGAGCATCAATGAGCCGGTTATTGTGGTGTAAGTCCTACTTTACATCATTGTCATTGACCGCTTCCATTGATTTGTTGATGATCAAGAATAGATTTGATATGATGTAGTTTTGAGGTTCGATATGTCCCACTTTTTGTGTATTGGACATATATGAGTAATTTTCCATGTTGTCCAGTAGATGCCAGTGTTGCAGTTGTGCTGGAACAGTTTGGCTTGGGATGCAGCTAGTTCTGTCACATAGTTCTTAAGCACTGTGACTGTGATATTGACAGAATCATTGCAGTATTCAGTGCCTTCAGATGTTCCTTGATTTCACATGGATTTGGTGGCATGACTGTATCTGTGATGCTCAGGACTTCTGGAAGAGGCTGAGATGGATCGTCCACTTGGGACTTCTGGCTGGGGGTCATTGTGAATTTGGTTTTTGCGCTGCTGTGCTGGGCTGGCCCCACCTTTGTGGATGGGAATATGTGAGGAGCTGCCTTTTCGTCCAGTTAACTATTTAATTGTCATTCCTGATGAAGGGTTTATGCCAATCCTGCTCCTCAGATGCTGCCTGACCCCTGGTGCTTTTCCAGCACCACACTTTTCCACTCCATTGTCCTCCACCGTTCATGAGTAGGTATGCGTTTTCTGATCCACTGTGGAGTCGCTTGCAACACATACTGTTTCCATTGTTTGACATGCAAGTAGTCTTATATGATGGCTTCATGTGGCGCTGATCCTAGGGGTTGATCTCCTCTTGATGGCAGTGGTAGTGTGAAAGATATGCGGGGCTGTGAAGTTGCAGATTAAGGTTGAATGCACTTTTCCTGCTGTTGATGGCCCACAGTGCCTCTTAGACGTGCAGTTTTGAGTTGCTACATCTTTTCCAGATCTGTCCCATTTCGCATGGTGGTAATGCCACAGATATAAAAAGAAAGATGTGGCTTTAATTCCACTGTTTATCTCATTGCCTTTAAGTAACCGTTGAGTAATTTATCAATTAAAAGTCTCTCTAACTCAGTTCAGCAATATGCTGAATGATTCAGCATTCAATAGCTGGACCTTCTGAGAGTAGATGTTCCTCCTTATTTAAATGGGAGACTTCTTGCTTTGAAATTATGCCCTAGTTTTAAATTCTCCTGGGGTGGGGCGGTTGCAGGGGACATCCTGTCAATTTCTTGCTGAGTCACTTCAGGATTTTATATGTTTCAATAAGATAATGTCTTGTTCTTCTAAACTGCAGTGACTGTAAATCTGGATTGCTTAATCTTTGCTAGTAAGACAAACTCACCATTAAAAGAGTCAGAGTCAGGCTAGAACATTCTCTGATGTGCTTTCACTGCAACTACACTTCCCCTTGAAGTAAGGAAACCAAAATTGTACACAGTGTTCCAGGTATAGTCACACCATTGCATGTACAGCAAGACTTCCTTACTGTTATCTTGCTGTCCTCTTTTGATGAAGACCATTTGTTATCCTTTTTGGCTTGCATATTAATCTGTGATTCATATACAAAAACACTTGAATCTATTTGTAGCAAAGCTCTCTGCGTTTAAGCAATATTTTACTTGTTTATTTCTGCCAATGTGGACATGTTCAAGCTCATATTTTTCCATATTGTGCCTCCATCTGCCAAATTTTACACCCATTCTTTTCACCTATCTGTATCCCTTTGCAGGCTCTTTACTTTGCCCCCTATCTTCACATTGTCAACCAATGTGGCAACAATGCAGTTGGTCATGACAGTTAAGTTATTAACATAAATGGCAGATCGTTGAAATTCCTACATTGAACCCTGGAACACTCCACTGGGTAAGAGTTAGCTAAATTGAAAATGACTCATTTATTCTGTCTTTCTTTCCCTTTTGTTGGCCAATCCTCTATCCGTAATAATATGTCAACCTAACACCATTGATCTTGTGGAGTAAATGTTATTGTCACATCTTATCGATTACCTTTTGGAAATCCAAATGCACTACGTCTACTGCTTCTCAGTTATCCACTGTTTTTACATCCTCAAATAAAAGATAAAATCATACTTTTTTTGCGCTAAATCATATTGACTGTACCTGATAGTATGAATTTGTCCAATGTGCTGCGGCTACCTTTTTAACAATAGATTCTTGCATTTCCCAGTGATGGATATAGGTAACTGGCCTGTAGTTTCCTGCTTTCTGTCTCACTACTTTCTTGAACACATGTTGCAGTCACTGTTCAACACTTATGTAGAATTTCCTTAGTGTGACAATGCGACTTCACCTTTTCAAGGTCAGCATCTACCTATGTTAGCATGGACAGTTGCATCTATGACCGATGGATTGATTTGAAAATATTTAGTAGGTTTTCCCCTGTTGTTGGTTCCTTCACAACTTAATGAAAGACAAGTCTTGCAGATATATCCTTAAGTACTCAACCAGGTTTGTCACCATAAGTACTGCTATCAATCTTGCTAATGGATGTTGAACTCCCTTATGCGATGATGCAATCTATGCCCTCAGAACTTCCTCCAAGTGGAGCATTACTGACTAATCAGCTGAGGAAGGGCAAGAATTTATTGCTTATTCCTAATTGAGATAGTGGTGGTGAGCTGCCTTTTTGAACCACTGAAGTCCATTTGCTGTAGATACACCTACAGTACTGTTAGGGAGGGAGTTCTAGGGTTTGGACTCAGTGACAGTGAAGGAATGACAACATATTCTCAAGTCAGATGGTGTGTAACTTGGAGGGAACCTTGCAGGTGGTGGTGGTCCGGTGTTTCTGCTGTCTTGTGAGATGATATTGCTCATGGGTTTGGAAGATGTTGTTGAAGGAGCCTTAGTGAATTTCTGCAGTGCATTTTGTAGATGGTGCACTCTACTGCTACTGAAGGTCAGTGATGGAAGAAATGCTTGTTTATAGGTTGGTGTCAGTCAAGTGGACCGCTTTATCTTGGCTTCTGTGAAATTTCTTGAGTGTGTTGGAGCTGCACTCCATTCCACCTCCGACTTGTGTCTTATAGATGGTATGCAGGCTTAGGAGAGTGTAGGAGGTGAGATATTCACTACAGGATTCCTAGCATCTGACCTCCTCCTTTAGTTGCAGTATTTACATGGCTGGTCCAGTTCAATTTCTGATCAAAGTGACCCTATGAATTTGATTGTGGGGGCGTTCAGTGATGGTAATCTGCAGGGGATTACCTTACCATTTTTGACTTGATGTCATGAGACTTCATGATGTCTGGAGTTATTGTTGGGGACTTCCAGGCTAATTCCTGTCTAATTTTTCGCAGATTAACAGCCCCAATCAGGGAGCTCATGTTCTGTGAGGTCAAGTTGGCTGACCTTGTTACAATCACTACACTATAATGTGGCAACCAGAACTGCACACACTACTCCAAATGAGGCCTAACAAAAGTTTTATATAGCTGCAGCATGACTTGCCAACTTGTATATTCAGTACCCCAACTAATGAAGGCAAGCATGCTGGAAACCTCTTTTTATCAGCTTATCCACTTGTTCTTTCAGGGAGCTATAGACTTGCACTGCAAGATCCTTCTGTCTACCAATGTTCGTAAGAGTCCTGCAATTTACCTCCCAGAATGCATCACCTTACACTTGCCTGGATTGAATTCTGTCATTTCTCTGCCTAATTTTCTGACTGATCTATATCCTGCTGTATCCTTTGACAATCTTTCTCGCTATTTACAATTGCACCAATTTTCATGTCATCTGTGACCTTACTAATCAGGCCACCTACATTTTCATGTAAATCATTTAAATGTAACAATCAGCAGAGGTCCCAGCACTGATCCTTGTGGAAAACCACTAGTCACAAACTTTCAGTCAGAGAAACAACCCTCCATAACTACCCTTCTTGGTCTTCTATGACCAAGCAGATTTTGTATCCAACCTACCAACTGTGGATCTCATGTGACTTGATCTTCTGGGCCAGCTTACCCATGAAGGACCTTGCCAGACATTTTAGAAAATTAATGATCTTCATCACTTCCTCAAAAAAAATCAGTCAAATTTGTGAGACAACATCTCCTCAGCTGTAACCCATGTTGAACATCCTAATAAAGTCATTCTTTTCCAAATCCTGTCCTTAAGAATCTTCTTCAGTAATTTCCTGACTACTGATCTAAAGCTCACCAGCCTATATTTTCCTGGAGTATCTCTGTTGCCTTTCTTAAACAAAGGAGCAACATTGCTATTATCCTGTCTTCTGTGACCTTGCCTGTGGCTATAGGTGATAATAGAGAGCTTTGTCAAGGCCACAGCAACCTCTTCCCTTGCATTTCTCAGTATTCTGGGATACAGGCCCTGAAGACTTGTCTCTCTAAATAATTTTTAAGATACCAGTACCACTACCTCCTTAATAATAAAAACATGCCCTAGAATGTCAACATACCCCTCCCTAATCTTACTATCATCCACATGTTGGTGAATACTGATACAAAATACTCTTGAAGGATCTCACCTGCTTCCTTTGGCTGCACACAGAAATTCCCTCCTTTGTCCTTGAGTGGACTTACCCTTTCCCAAGCTACCTTCTTGCCCCTAATGTACACCTAATATGCTACAGGACTGTCCTTAATTCTACTTGCCAAAGATCTTTTTAGCCCTCCTAATTCCTTGTTTAAGTCATCTTGCTTCCTTTATATTCTTCAAGGGCCTTATCTGATTTTAGTTTCCTAAACCTTACATATGCTTCCTTTCTCTTTTTGATTAAACTTCCAATATCTCCTATCATGCAGGGCTCCCAACAATTGCCGTCCTTATCTTTCATCATCACAGGAACATGCCAGTCCTAAACTCTGATCAACTGGCCTTTAAAACCTTTAGATTCCCATATGACAGATGCAGATTTGCCCTCAAATAGCCACCCCAAATCTAATTTCTTCAGTTCCTGTTGTAATTAGCCTTCCTTCAACATTTGCACTGGAGGACTAGTCATATCCTTATCCATGCTTAACTATCTTAAAACTTATGGGATTATGGTCACTGTTCCTAACTGCTCCTCTACTGCAACTTTGATCACCTGGCCAGGCTCATTCCCCAGTACAAGATCTAGTACGGCCCCTTGCCGAGTTGGACTATTGACATATTGTTTCAAGAAACATTCCAGATGCACCCAACAAATTCTGCCTCATTCAAGCTCCTGGCACTAAGGGAGTCCCAGTCAATATAGGGGAAGTTAAAATCATTCACTACAACAGCCCTGTTGTTTTTATATCTTTTTATAATATACTGACATATCTGTTCCTCCATCTCCTGCTGGTCAATGGGAGGTTCGAGGTATAACCCCATCATAGTGATTGCATCTATCTTATTCCTGAGTTCTACCCATATGGCCTTGCTGGATGAACCATCCAAGGTGTCCTCTCTTAGCTGTGACATTCTTCTTAATCAGTAATGCAACTCTTCTCTCTTTCTCTCCCCCCACCCCCCCCCAACACACACACACTCACTCTCTCTCTTTCTCCTCTCTCTCTCTCTCTCTCTCTCTCTCTCTCTCTCTCTCTCTCTCTCTCTCTCTCTCTTCCTCTCCCTCTCTCTCTCTCTTCCTCTCCCTCTCTCTCTCTTCCTCTCCCTCTCTCTTCCTCTCTCTCTCTCTCTCTCTCTCTCTCACTCACACTCACACTCACACTCACACTCACACACTCACACACTCACACTCACACACTTTATACCCCTCTGTATCTTGCCTGAAACATCTAAACCCTGCTGCCGGTTCTGTCCTTTTCTCAACCAAATTTTGTAAATAGCTACAGCATTATAATTCCAAGTACTAATCCATGCTAACAACTCATATTTCACCAGTTTCCTCATATCCCCTCCCACCACACCTTATCCCAATCCCAAGTCTCCAACTTGACACCACCCTCTTGACCTTTCCCATCTATCCACTCCACCCTCCTGTCGGACCTATCATCTTCTGCCCCATCTTCATCTACCTATTGCATTCTCAGCTACTTTCCCCCCCCCACCCCAGCCCCAATTCCCCTCCCATTTACCTCTCAGCCCACTGGCCCACAAGCCTCATTCCTGATGAAGGGCTTCTGCCCAAAACTTCAATTTTCCTGCTCCTCGAATGTTGCCTGGCCTGCTGTGCTTTTCCACCACCACACACTCACCTATAAACTTGTATGCCTTACCTGTTATACTCCTTGCATTAACATAAGTACATTTCAGACTGCTAGTCCTGCTGTGTTCATTAACCTGGCCCTGCCTGATTTTCCTATTAGACTTATTTGTCTTAACAGCGTTTAGATCAGAGTGGTTCTGGAAAAACACAGCAGGTCAGGCAGAATCCGATGAGCAAGAAAATGGATGTTTCGGGCAAAAGCCCTTCATCAGGAATCAGGACTTTTGCCCGAAATGTCGATTTTCCTACACCTCGGATGCTGCCTGACCTGCTGTGCTTTTCTAGTATGGAAGATGGTTTGGTTTGTGGGAGAGTCCAAAAGCAAGGATACAACAAGCAGTGTTCCCTTTAAAACATGTGAGGCCACACACTTGAACAGTATGGAATGGAACTGACGAGGGAGCAAGCTATCCTAGATCTGGTCCTGTGTAATGAGACAGGAACAATTAACGACCTTCTGGTTAGGGATCCTCTTGGAAGGAACAATCACAGTATGGTTGAATTTAGAATACAGATGGAGAATGTGAAGGTAAAATCCAATATCAGCATCCTGTGCTTAAACAAAGGAGACTGCAACAGGATAAGGGAGGACTTGGATAAAGTAGACTGGAAACAAACATTTTATGGTGGCACAAGAGCAGTGGATGACTTTTAAAGCAACTTTTCAAAGTGCTTATCAAAAGTCTACTCCAGTGAAAAGGAAGGACTGTAAAAAAAAAATCTGCCACGGATGTCTAAAGAGAGACTATCAAATTGAGAGAGAGAAACCATAGAGAGTGGCTATTATCCACAGGAAATGAGAAGAGTGGTAAAATTTTAAGGGTCAACAGGAAGCCACAAAAAGAGCTATAAAGAAAAGTAAGATATAACATGAGAAGAAACTGACACAGAATATAAAGATAGATAGCAAAAGTTTCTATAAATATATAAAACGAGAAAGAGTGGCTAAAGTAAACGTAGGTCCATTTGAGGATGAAAAGGGACATTTAGTTATGGGATATGATGAAATGGTCGAGGCATTGAATAGGTATTTTGTGTCGGTGTTCACAGTGGAAGACACTAATAACATGCCAGTAATTGACAAAGAGGCAAAGGTAGGTGAAGACCTGGAAACAATCATTATTAGAGAAGTGGTGTTGAGCAAGCTAATGAAGCTAAGGATAGACAAGTCTCCTGGCCCTAATGGAATACATCCGAGGGTACTGCATATGGATGTACATGGAACAGTGTAGGTTCGATGGGCTTCAGATTGATATGACAGGTCGGCGCAACATCAAGGGCCAAAGGATCTGTACT
This sequence comes from Chiloscyllium punctatum, assembly GCF_047496795.1. Taxonomy (NCBI): domain Eukaryota; kingdom Metazoa; phylum Chordata; class Chondrichthyes; order Orectolobiformes; family Hemiscylliidae; genus Chiloscyllium; species Chiloscyllium punctatum. Next base: position 27,613,868 of record NC_092745.1, on the reverse strand, counting down.
GCGCTGTAATGTTTTATGTTCTATGTACTAAATGAGATGGCGGGAGAAATAGCAAGTGCTGGAATTTTAGAAAATTTGCTGGGGCAGTTCCAGCAGATTGAAAAACAGCAAATGTGATGCCATGTTTAAAAAAGGGGTTAGACAAAAGATGGGGAATTATAGACAGATTAGCTTAACGCCTGTCATGGGGAAGATGCTTGAATCTATTATCAAAGAAGAAATAGAAGTTGTCCCATTGTACAGATGCAGCATGGTTTCATGAAGGGTAGGTCATGCTTAACTAATCTTTTGGAATTCTATGAAGACATTATGAGCAAGGTGGACAATGGGGACCAGTAGGTGTGATATACCTAGATTTCCAAAAGGCCTTTGACAAGGTGGCGCACAAGAGGCTGCTGCAAAAGATAAAGATGCTTGGTGTTAGGGGGTAGCGTATTAGCATGGATAGGGGATCGGTTGACTACCATGAAGCAAAAAGTGGGGATAAATGATTGCTATTCTAGTTGGCAATCAGTAACTAGTGCTGTGCCTCAGATCAGTGTTGGGATTGCAATTATTCACAAGTTATTTTGATGATTTGGAGTTGGGGGCCACGTGTAGTGTGTCAAAGTTTTCAGATGAGTGGCAGAGCGAAGTGTGCAGAGAACTGTGAAAGTTTGCAGAGGGATGTAGATAGTTTGAGTGAGTGGGCAACAGGTTTGGCAGATGGAATACAATGTTAATAAATGTGATGTCATCCATTTTGTTAGGAGTAACAGCAAAAAGGACTATTACTTGAATGGTAAAAGTTGCACATGCTGCTATGCAGAAGGACCTGGGTGTCCTTGTGCATGAATGACAGAGGGTTGGTCTGCAGGTACAACAAGTAATTAGGAAGGCAAATGGAATTTTGTCCTTCATTGCTAAAGGGATTGAGTTTAAAAAGCAGGAAGGTTATGCTGCAGCTGTACAGGGTGCTGGAGAGGCCACACCTGGAGTGCTGTGTGCAGTTTTTGTCTCCTTACTTGAGCAAGGATGTACTGGCACTCGAGGGGCTGCAGAGGAGGTTCACTAGGTTGATTCTGGAGTTGAGGGGGTTGACTTATGAAGAGAGACTGAGTAGACTGGGATTATATTCATTGGAATTTAGAAGAATGAGGGGGGGATTTTATAGAAACGTATGAAATTATGAGCAGAATAGATAAGATAGAAGTAGAGAGGATGTTTCCTCTGGCAGGTGAAACTAGGGCAAGAAAGCATTGTACCAAGATTAGAGGGAGCAGATTTAGGACTGAATTAAGAAGGAACTTCTTCACCTAGAGGGATGTAAACCTGTCCAGTGAAGTAGTTGACCAGAGATGTTCAGTGGATGTTTTTAAAGCTAAGAGAGATTTTTCTTGAATAATAAAGGAATTAAGGGTGAGAGGGCTGAGTCCACGAAAAGTGTGAGGCTTTAGCTCAGGAGTCTTTGACAAGGAGGTTGAATGAAGTGATTACGCCACAGTTGAAGAGGGTGAAGACATGACTGCCAAGCTGGTTCAGTGTGCTATATGCTTGATGTGGGAGGTCAACGACTCTGGTGTGTCTGGCTCGTATCAGTGTGGAAAGTGTGTGCACGTTCAGCTACTGACAGAGCATATTGCAGCACTGATGAAAGAACTCGAGGACCTTAGGCTCATCCGAGAGAACGAGATCTTTCTGGACAAGACCTTCAGCAAGGTTATTACACCGACCATACCAGAAGAGAGCAGACGATGAGGAAGGCAGAGAGGAGACAGGTGCAAGAGACCCCGGGGGAAGTACCTGTCAGGAACAAGTTGAATCTTTTGGAAACCGTCGAGACAGATGACACTGCCAGTCCGTGAGGCGGCCAGGTCTGTTCATCAAAAGTCGGCGTGGAGACAGAGCGGAAGAGTTGGACATCGCACAGAGCCGTGGTAATAGGCGACTCCATAGTGAGAGGAACTGACCGGGGTTTTTGTGGCAGCAGACGGGACTTAAGGATGGTGTGTTGCCTTCCTGGTGCCAGAATTAAAGACATCACAGACAGAGTGCAGGATGAAGGTGAAGAGCCAGAGGTGGTGGTACGTGTCGGCACAAATGATGTCGGGAAGAAGAGGAGGAACACACTACAGCGGGACTTTGGAGAACTAGGAAGAAGCTGGAAAGCAGGACGTCCAGGGTAGTTACCTCCGGTTTGCTTCCAGTTCCTTGGGCTGGTGAGGCCAGGAACAGGGAGATAATGGACTTGAACGTGTGGCTGGGGAACTGGTGCAGGAAGCAAGGATTTAAATTCTTGGATCACTGGGGTATGTTTTGTGGTAAGCATAAATTATGCAAGAGAGGCAGTTTGGACCTTAATAGGTTGGGGACCAGCATTCTGACAGGCAAGTTTGCGACTGCAACACAGCTACGTTTAAACTAAGTAGCAGGAGGGGGAGGGGGATGTTTAACAAGGAAATTGAAGGGAAAGTTAGAACCAGGGAAGTCAAGAAAGACAACTGTATCAATGAAGCAGAAAACTCAAAAAGGGATCATGCTGTAAGGTTGAGTGAAATAGGAGTTGATGGGAAGGGTGAGGGCAGTAACAAATTAAAAATACTATATATGAATGCACGAAGCATTAGAAATAAGATGGATGAGCTTGAGGCTCTTTTGGAAATTGGCAGATACGATATTGTGGGGATAACTGAGACGTGGCTTCAAGTGGACAGAGCCTGGGAAATGAATATTCAAGGCTATACGTGCTATCGTAAGGACAGACTGATGGGCAGAGGGGGTGGGGTAGCCATGTTGGTAAGGGATGATATTCAGTCCCTTGCACGGGGGGGACCAAGAATCAGGGGATGTAGAGTCAGTGTGGATAGAGCTGAGAAATTCTAAGGGTAAAAAGACCCTCCTGGGAGTTATCTACAGGCCCCCAAACAGTAGTCTGGATATCGGATGTAAGTTGAATCAGGAGCTGAAATTGGCCTGTCGCAAAGATGTTACTACAGTTGTTATGGGGGATTTCAACATGTAGGTAGACTGGGAGAATCAGGATGGTATTGGACCTCAAGAAAGAGACTTTGTGGAGTGCCTCTGAGATGGATTCTTAGAACAGCTGGTGCTGGAGCCTACCAGGGAGAAGGCAATTCTGGATCTGGTATTGTACAACGAACCAGAATTGATCAGGGACCTCGAAGTGAAGGAGCCATTAGGAAGTAGTGACCAGAATACAATAAGCTTCAATCTGCAATTTTAGAGGGAGAGGGTACAATCGGAAGTGACAATATTTTGGTTGAATAAAGGGAACTATGGAGCTATGAGGGAGGAGCTGGCCAAAGTTCAATGGTGCAATACCTTCCCAGGGATGACAGTGGAGGAACAATAGCAGATATTTCTGTGTATAATGCAGAAGATGCAGGATCAGTTCATTCCAAAAAGGAAGAAAGATCCGAGGAGGAGGCTTGGGTGGCCATGGCTGACGAGGAAAGTTAAGAAACATATAAAGTTAAAAGAGAAGAAGTATAACATACTTCTGGGAAGTATGTGGGAAAAGTGGGATAAGTGGGAAAACGGAGGACTGGGAAGCTTTTAATGAACAACAGAGGATTACTAAGAAGGAAATACGCAGAGAAGAAAATGAGGTACGAAGGTAAACTGGCCAAAAATATAAAGGAGGATAGTAAAAGCTTTTTTTAGGTATGTGAAAGGCAAAAAAATGGTTAAGACTAAAATTGGGCCCTTGAAGACAGAAACAGGGGAATATATTACGGGGAACAAAGAAATGGCAGAAGAATTGAATTGAATTGGTACTTCAGATCTGTGTTCACTGGGGAAGACACAAGCAATCTCCCTGAGGTAACAGTGGCTGAAGGACTTGCACTTAAGGGAATTTATATTTGCCAGGAATTGGTGTTGGAGAGACTGTTCAGTCTGAAGGTTGATAAGTCCCCGGGGCCTGATGGTCTACATCCCAGGGTACTGAAGGAGGTGGCACGAGAAATCGTGGATGCGTTGGTGATTATTTTCCAGAGTTTGATAGATTCGAGATCAGTTCCTGCGGATTTGGAGGGTGGCTAATGTACCACTTTTTAAGAAAGGTGGGAGAGAGAAAGCAGGAAATTATAGACCAGTTAGTCTGACCTCAGTGGTGGGAAAGATGCTGGAGTCTATTATAAAGGATGAAATTACGACACATCTGGATAGTAGTAACAGGATAGGTCAGAGTCAGCATGGATTTATGAAGGGGAAATCATGCTTGACTAATCTTCTGGAATTTTTTGAGGATGTAACTCTGAAGATGGACGAGGGAGATCCAGTAGATGTTGTGTACCAGGACTTTCAGAAAGCTTTTGATAAAGTCCCACATAGGAGGTTAGTGAGCAAAATTAGCACGCATGGAATTGGGGGCAAAGTACTAACTTGGATTGAAAGTTGGTTGGCTGACAGGAAACAAAGAGTAGTGATAAACGGCTTCATTTCGGAATGGCAGGCAGTGACCAGTGGGGTACCGCAGGTATCAGTACTGGGACCGCAGCTTTTTACAATATATATTAATGATATAGAAGATGGTATTAGTAATAACATTAGCAAATTTGCTGATGATACTAAGCTGGGTGGCAGGGTGAAATGTGATGAGGATGTTAGGAGATTACAGGGTGACCTGGACAGGTTAGGTGAGTGGTCAGATGCATGGCAGATGCAGTTTAATGTGGATAAATGTAAGGTTATCCACTTTGGTGGCAAGAACAGGAAGGCAGATTACTACCTAAATGGAATCAATTTAGGTAAAGGGGCAGTACAGAGAGATCTGGGTATTCTTGTACACCAGTCAATGAAGGTAAGCATGCAGGTACAGCAGGTAGTGAAGAAGGCTAATAGCATGCTGGCCTTCATAACAAGAGGGATTGAGTATAGAAGCAAAGAGGTTCTTCTGCAGCTGGACAGGGCCCTGGTAGACCACACCTGGAGGATTGTGTGCAGTTCTGGTCTCCAAATTTGATGGAAGGCATTCTGGCTATTGAGGGAGTGTAGCGTAGGTTCACAAGATCAATTCCTGGAATGGCGGGATTACCTTACATTGAAAGACTGGAGCGACTGGGCTTGTATACCCTTGAGTTTAGAAGACTGAGAGGGGATCTGATTGAGATATATAAGATTATTAAAGGATTAGACACTCTGGAGGCAGGAAACATGTTTCCGCTGATGGGTGAGTGCCGAACCAGAGGACACAACTTAAAAATACGTGGTAGACCATTTAGGACAGAGATGAGGAGAAACTTCTTCACCCAGAGAGTGGTGGCTGTGTGGAATGCTCTGCCCCAGAGGGCAGTGGAGGCCCAGTCTCTGGATTCATTTAAGAAAGAGTTGGATAGAGCTCTCAAGGATAGTGGAATCACGGGGTATAGAGATAAGGCAGGAACAGGATACTGATTAAAGATGATCAGCCATGATCATATTGAATGGTGGTGCAGGCTTGAAGGGCAGAATGGCCTATTCCTGCACCTATTGTCTTGAGGATAGTATGTATTGCAGTTGTGTTGCACCAGTGGCAGAGGGTGTGAATTGCAGGGTGGGAGGTGATGGCCTAGTGGCATTATTACTAGAACATTAATCAAGAAACTTAGCTAATGTTCTGGAGACCTTGGTTCAACTCTTGCTATGATAGGTGGTGGAATTTGAATTTCCTGCACTTAGTATTTTGCTACCTTCAGGTGAGCTGAAAGCCTGAGAAATCAATGATATATCATTCCCCTGTTACATGTTGGCATTTCTGAAGCAGGTGCTCACAGATAATAGAATATAGTTGAGCAATATGGAGTAATTCACATACTCTAAGCAAGTATTGTTGTCGCCCATATCCCTCTAAACCTTTCCTATTAATGTACAGAACAACCTTGATTACCCGAATAAGATGGGCGGGGAGTATTTTGTTCTGATTGTTTGGATAACTGACCTAATGCCCCTCCTTTAGGACTTGGAGTTTTCTGAAGTTTCCTTTTTCCTCTGTCTGTTTCCCTTGCTTCTGCCCTCTGTCTCAGGGTTTGTTTCTGAGCAGGCAGGCAGACACACACGAACTTTTACTGCAACTTTTTGACGACATGTTCCCACTCTGCCCTGGACAGGACAATGTTGGAGAGATTATCTGGAGAAGTGGGGTTTGTATGGCAGGGTACACCCCTGTGTGTAACTCCAGGGAAAGTGAGGATGGTGGTGGGGGTGTCACTAACCATAGAAAACCCCCAGTGCTTGCTGTGACCCCCTGGTTAGATAGAGCTGGCTGTTATCTGAAAAAAAAGCATGTTTGCAAATTCTCCTCCTTTCAGATCTGGAGACTTCAATGACGCTGTTGAGAACATGAAAAGTGCAAACTGAGTGAGGGAAATCCAGCCTCTGGTGTTTGTTTGCTGCTCAGATGCATGTGTCGGGGTGGTTTTACACTAATCTCCATCTTTCTACTTCCTCAGAGAATACTGACAGTTTTCACATCTGCCAGTTGCAAAGTTAGGGGACTGCTGCAAAGCTGCTGTGTGTCTGTGTGTGTCTGCGTGTTTTGAAAACCTAGTTTTAACAGTTTTGGAGACAGTGCCTGGGCTCCCATTGATGTCCAGGACTGTTCTCGGCAGCATTTCGATAATCCAAATTCACTTTTAATCATTGTAAGCAAAAGATGTGATCATCGCAACAGTGTTGGTAATACCTCTTTTATGTAATGCTTTTACGGACCCTTGAGATCTTGTTTGAATAATCCAAAATTTGGATTATTGGTGCTCAGATAACAGAAATTGTTCTGTACTGGTCCAAACGTCTTTTAAATGTAAATGTCTTTTAAATGTTGTAATTGTACCTGCATCCACGCTTCCTCTGAAAGTTCATTCCATACAAGGACCACCCTCTGTGTAAAGATTTGCCTGTTAAAAACATGCCCCCGCCTTTGAAATTCTCCATCCTATGGAAAAGATAACTACTATTAACTCTATCTCTTCTGAACACCTCCCTCCTATAACTGGGGTGACCAGAGTTCTGGTCACAGTAGTCCAGAAAAGATCTCACCAATGTCCTGTCTTGCACGGTGGCTTTATGGTTAGCACTGCTGCCTCAGATTCCAACTATGATGACTGTCTGTGTGAAGTTTGCATGTTCTTCCATGTCTGCATGGGTTCCTGCAGGATGCTTTGGTTTCCTTCCGTAGTCGAAAGATGTGCAAGTTAGGAGGATTGGCCATGCTAAATTGCCCATAGGTTAAATGCATTAGCCTGGGGAAATGCAAGGTTACAGGGATAGAGTAGGGAAATGGGTCTGTGTGGGGTACTTGTTTAGTGTGGACTTGTTGAGCCAAATGGCCTGTTTTCACACTGGAGGGATTCTATTCTATTCTGTGGTCACCTCAATATGGCTTCCCTACTCCTATACTCAAAGGCAAGTGTGCCAAAAGCATTTTTAACCATCCTTTCTGTACATGATGCAAACTTGAAAGAATTATATACGTGAACCTCTAGGCCCCTCTGTTCTACAACACTACACAAGGCTGTACCACTAATTGTACAAGCCCTACCTTTGGTGTGTCAAAATGCAATACCTCACATTTATCCAGATTGAACTCCATCTGCCATTTTTCAGCCCGTTGAACCATTTCATCAAGATTCCTTTGTAATCTTAGAAAACCTTCTTCACTGTCTACTATGCCACCAATTTTGCAAATGTACTAACCATGCCTTCTCTATTCTCATCCAAATCATTAATATAAATGACAAACAAAAGAGGAACCAGAACACCACTGGAACACCACTGTTCACAGACCTGAAATCCGAAAAGCAACACCCCTTTACTCTATCTCCTATTGTTAAGCCAATTATTTATACAATTGACAAGCTCAGCCTGAATATATGATTGGTAAGATAGAAAAGTTCCTGCTATTTTATGAACTTTCTACAGATGTTCTGGTTTCCTACACTCTGTTCCATCCCAGCTATCTACTCACCTTTCAGGGAGTGGAATTAACTTAATTTAGGAATTTATTGATGTAGCAGGATATTACAAATTGTCACAAAGGAAGGTCATTGCTGATGAGGCTTTTCTCAGAATTTGTGTGCTCCGTTCCACTCAATAGATGGTGCTCCTTAGAAGCAAGGCAATCTTAATAGGTCAGCAGTCTTATGTGAATATCTGGAGACTAGTGAAGGGTGTGCTCCCAAAGTGTAACAGCCCACCTGTTCCCAATGCAGATTTTCACTCACCATGACACACTGTGTACAGGGCGATCCCCGTATCCGCGGGTCTGGTTACTGCGGTTTCAGTTACCTATGGTTTACCGCGGCCCGAACATATTATAGGGAATGTTCCAGAACCAGGGCCCGGGAGGCTGCGCAGAAGGTACATTTCCCATTTAAATGAATGGGTTCGCTCCTATCTGTGGTTTCGGGGTTCTGCAGTAGGTCGATGAACGTGTCCCCTGTGGGTATGGGGGGACAGCTGTCTTTCCAATATTTTCAGTTGTTTTTCTTGGAAATTGCATGCTGGAAGTCACTGTGATGTGTGGTGTGGTGTACTTCGTCCTGTTGCAATCAGACTGATTTAGGATATATTTTCAACAGAACTCCTTGCACCTAAAGTTGCATCACCCAGTGCTGAGGAAGAGGAGAGTGTGCTGTTCAATAAGTTAACCTACCTGGGCTGCACGAAGGTGACTTCTCCTCGCAATGAAGCAGAGGCTCTTCGTGCCATGGCCAACCTCCATGCCAGCTGCCGAGTTCCTATCCACATAACCCTGTATGTGCCAAATGTTGCAGATGGATCCGTAAGGTAAGGCTGGCCAGTCATTCTGCTTTTGCATTATTTTTCAAATACTAACTAATTGATGTTAGCTATAAACAATGAGGATAATTACCTTTAATTTAACAAAGGAAATCTCAAGATGGCATGCAACCCTTCATCCTGTGCACATGTTGAGTGATATCAACCTTGGGAATGGCACTTGTTTTTGAGGTTTGACTCAATGTTGACATCAATTGTCCTCAGTTAACTATAATCACAGGGAGTAATTTCTGTCTCTGCATTAGTGTAATTCTTTTAAAAATTTGATTTGATATATCAAAGTTCTTAATTGAGTTAAACTATGGTTTAGTTTCCTGTGGTTTCCAACAATGAAGCTGGTTGTCATGCCAGTGTGAGATCAGCAAAGAGAGACTTTCTTCTTCAGGGGGATGTGGGTTGAATATAGAACCGGAGTTTCAGAAATGAAATGGTGGTTCTTTTACAACCGTGACCCTGCATCAAACCTGATGCTATAGAATTAATCAGATAATCAACACTTAAGTTGGATAAAGCTTGAAGCCCTCATTCCAGCCTTGATCCAAACATTCTTGTCAATTCTAAAGGAGAAGTTGAAGTTGCTGCCTTTATTTTTTTTTAGTTCATGGGATTACCTACAGTGTGGAAACGGGCCCTATGGCCCAACAAGTTCACACCGACCCTCCGAAGAGCAACCCACTCAGACCTATTCCCCTACATTTTATCCCTTCACCTAACACCACGGGCAATTTAGCATGGCCAATTCACCTGACCTGCACATTTTTTGGACTGTAGGAGGAAACAGCAGCACCCGGAGGAAACCCACGCAGACACGTGGAGAATATGCAAACTCCATACAGCCAGTTGGCTGAGGCGAGAATTGAACCCGGGTCTCTGGCACTGTGAGGCAGCTAACCACTGTGCCACCGTGCTGCCCTGATGTTCTTGAGATGATGTTGTGAGTTTCCTTCTTAAACCACTGCAGTCCATTTGGTGTAGATTCACCCGCAGTGCTTTAGGGTGGGAGTTCAAGGATTCTGATTCAGTGGCAGTGAAGGAATGGCAATATATTTCCAAAACAGGAGTGGTGTGTGGCTTGAAGGGTAACTTGTTCCCGTGTATCTTCCAGATGGAAGTGGTTGTGGGTTTAGAAGAAACACTGGAACAAGGAGGAGCCATTTGGCTTTTTGAGCCTGCTGCAGCATTGGAAAACAACATGATGATTGCTTCACTGCATCCCATAATCTTCTCTGTCAAAACATTGACCTCATTTAGCCTTGAATAACGTTAGTAACAGACTTCACTGTTTTCTGGGGAAGACTCAAATGTGTTCATTCCATTCAATATTCAATCAATGTTGAACTGTCATCATTAGTGTACTGTGACTTCAATATGGATAACCTACAATTCAATGCCTCAACTTGCGAAGCTCAAATCCAACAGTTCCTCATTCCCTGTATCCAGTTCTTTCTTTTCTTTGTTGGGTAACTTGCTTTTTGCAGAGCTTTAGCAACACTCTGAAAGCAAACAAAAAATCTCTTTGTCCCTTTCTTAAAAGGGAGATCTCATGTTTAAAATATTTCCCATTGTTTTAGCCTCCTCCACAACAGGAAGAGGTGTCAAAGAGCCTTGGTGAGATGTAGCTGTGCATTTTGTAAATAGTATTTGCTGCGTTGGCACTCTGACTAGGTGGTGAAGAGAGTGAATATTGAAGGTAGTGGATGGAGTGCCAGTCAAGTAAGTTGCTTTATTTTGAACGTTGTTGAGTTTGTTGAGTGTTGTTGGCGTTGCACCCATCCCTTTGGGGGAGTCAGGAGGTGAGTTATTTGCCATAGAATTTCCAGCTTCTAACATACTGTTGTGGCCGCAGTATTTATATGGCTGGTCCATCTCTGTGACATTTAGCTTTGCACTGAGACTGTCCTAAAGGGCCTGGGCAAGTCTGAGGCCAGTGGAGGTTGAATTGAAAGCAGTGTAATGGATGAAGTCAGACATGATACAAAATAAGTAATTGTGGTTGTCAGAGACCAACTGTCACAGTCCTCAAACATCACTGAGAGTTACTTAGGAAACTAATCTCAGCCCACCCATCTGTAGCTGTTCTTTCAGTAGATCCAAAAGAGATGTTCATAGTTAATCCAAAAAAGGGGAAAGCCTGAACTATTTTTCTTGACCTTCATTAGTGCCAACACTGCTTGAGTCTCCCACCTTCAATATGCTGTGGCTTAGTGTTGACCAGAAGCTAATCCAGACCAGCCCTGTCAGTTAGTTGCTACAAATGTGTAATAAAGATTGGCCTTTTCGGCAATAAATGTCCCACTTCAATGCTCTTTTCCATTGTTTGCAAAGCTGAGATCAAGGATATGTTGAGACAATGTTCCCCCACTTTCTGGGTGCAACCACAACAACAGCTCAACTTCATCTAGAACAGAGGAATTGACTCAAATATGTTCATTCCATTCAATATTGAATCAATGTTGAACTGTCATCATCAGTGTACTGTGACCGCAATATGGGTAACCTACAATTCAATATAACAACTCACGAAACTGAAATCCAACAGTATCTCATTGTCTGCATCCTTTATTACTGAGAAGCTCAGATAGTCATGGGGGCAACCCTCCCTCCACATTCCCATCCAAGCTACATGCTGTTCTGACTTGAGCATATGTACTGTTTTTCTTTTTTTGTTGGGTAACCTGCTTTTTGCACAAAGATTGTAGTGGATCAAGAGCTGTGGTCAACATCGCTTTCTCTGAATAACTGTAACCAACCAATTTGTGACCTTTTAGGAACTGCTCATCTGTTGAGCAGCTATTTAAAGAAATGGAACGTTAGCCCATTGGACCAGTAGGTTCCCTAAGTTGATGAGTTGTGTTTATTTACCCAGCTCTTCTTTCTTTGGCTTCTTTATCTTTTGATATAATGTTGTTTGTTAACATGTAAGTTTCGCAATATTCTATCTGATTTTCACTTTCTTTAGTTGCTATCTTTTACTCTGGTTCTGTTAACAACTGAGCTAATGATTTACAGCCCACTAAAACAGGCAATCCTGTCCCAGAAAATATTCTCAGTATCTTTTGGTAGGTGCTGGGTTAGGCTGTTTGAAGATTGCTGAACAATGTCTTATTTTTGACTGTTTGTTAGCCCCCTGCAGGTCCTTCCTCCATCACGTGCTTTCCCTGAAATGCATCTGTAGTTTTGTTGTAACTACTCCACATAGTAGCAAGTTCTTTTTTTTTTATTTAAACGACTCTCTAGATAAAGATGTTTTTTCTGACTTCTGTACTGGATCTTATATTGACAGTTGGGAGTGTGTTCCTGGAAAAGCACAGCAGGTCAGGCAGCATCCGAAGAGCCCTTCATCAGGCTACAGCCCGAAATGTCGATTTTCCTGCTCCTCGGGTGCTGCCTGACCTGCTGTGCCTTTCCAGCAACACGGTCTGAACTCTGATCTCCGGCATCCCCAGACCTCACTGTCTCCTTATATTGATGGTCTCTAGTTTTAGATTCCCTAAAATGTTTTTGAATTATGAATCCCACTATAAAGAGTGCAATGAACATACATTAAAACAAGTGGTTTTTGAGAAGTTACTGCCCATTATCATCATCCAATTAAGGAACAGTTTAGTTTCTTATGAATAAAATAATGTTGTATCTTTGTGATTACTTCAAATAAATTTGTCAATTTTTCAGACTTTGAAAAATGTGAGTTTTATATCAAATTAGTTTATAAATTTATTTATCCATCTATTTATTGAATTGAATTAGCTTTATTGTCAAGTACTCAAGTGAGTGCAGTGAAAAGTTTAGAAGTCGCCATTTATGATATCATCTTAGGTACAAGGTACCTTGGTACAGATTCTTCAGTGCAAGTTCTTAGGAAAAGAAAATTGGAAAAATGAAGAGGTAAACAGTCTAGTTTTAGCAATAAATGAGAAAATAGGGAAATAAAAAGTTCAGTACAACGGTCCTTCTAGCTAGTCCACACTGGCACCGACCTTGGGTCTGCACTGGGCCTTGGTTCCTGACTGCTGTGGGCTTCACCTCAAAGCTCTCGAGGCCGGGAGACAGCCTTGGAATCACCTTGAACCTGGAAGTCCAAGCTGAGGCCACACTGGGCCGAGAGACCACCAAGCTGGGCTAAGAAAGCGCCACGCCGGGATGGGAGACTGCCATGCTGCGTTGGGAGACCACCATGCCGGGCCAAGAGGACACTTCGCCAGGTCCCTGCTGAGGCCGGGAGAGCGAGAAGAAAAGAAAAGAGAAGGAGAAAGAAAGAGGGGTCTTTAAATGTGAAATCCTGTACAAATCCTTTTTACTGGCCCCTGGGAATTAGTTTTATTTTTCTAAAAGGTTAATTTACAGAGATTGTAACAGTAAGTCAGTCCAAGATGGCAGCGGAGTAAATGCCAGCTTCAGACAGAGCTCATCCGCTCCATTCATTTCTTTTTTTTTCTCCCTCTCTTTTCTTTCTTCTCGCTCTCCCGGCCTCGGCAGGGACCTGGCGAAGTGTCCTCTTGGCCCGGCATGGTGGTCTCCCAACCCAGCATGGCAGTCTCCCATCCCGGCGTGGCGCTTTCTTAGCCCAGCTTGGTGGTCTCTCGGCCCAGTGTGGCCTCAGCTTGGACTTCCAGGTTCAAGGTGATTCCAAGGCTGTCTCCCGGCCTCGAGAGCTTTGAGGTGAAGCCCAGAGCAGTCAGGAACCAAGGCCCAGTGCAGACCCAAGGCTTGGTGCCAGTGTGGACTAGCTAGAAGGACCGTTGTACTGAACTTATTTCCCTATTTTCTCATTTATTCCTAAAACTAGACTTTTTATCTCTTCATTTTTCTAATTTTTGCAACAAGGAAAAAAACAATCTTGACTAAGCATTTCAACATTATTTTGCAAGCAACTTATGTTTTAAAATATGGAAAGATACTTTTTTCTTAATTTTTATTACAACCAAAGCTTCTATGCTACAGCTATATTTTAAATAGTCTCTTAGGTGGACATTCAATTTTCTACAACCAGTCCGAAGTAATTCTTGCTTCCCAGAGATTTGGCTCTGTTCTTTCCTTTTCACAGCCTGGTAACTTTAACCCCAGAATTAATTTTCACAGTTAGTGAATTGGAGATTCCTTCCATGAGCAAAAGCTAGGAGGATCTACACACTTGTTTAAATGCCCCCAACCCAGTCTTTTCAATCTGATTGTGGACTCCATTAGCATTCTTGCATGGTGTACCATGGGGCTTTCTTCTGGATCCTGGCAGTGTCACCTAACTGTGGAGTTCAAGGGTGTCTTCTAGGAGAGTGTGCAATCTGGTTGTACAATTCCTATGCACTCTGGCACCCTAAGCCATTTGTGCGGTGACATGAGCAGCACTTGAAAAAAGAGGAAGAGAGAGACAAAGGCAGAGACCACACGGTCAGTGAATCAAATGAGAAAGAAACCTCCACTGCTGTCTGACACAGCATTAAATCTGCACAGCCACTGCCTTTGCTGTTTGAGTTCGAGTATCTCTGGACATTGGAGTGCATCTAAGAAAAATTAACAAACAGTGAAAATCATAGCTGACCTTGGAGGAACCTGTGTAGGGGATCCAGGTGTAACCATACTATTTTTTGTTGTAAATCTGCAATTGTGAGTAGAGTGGGTTCTTTTTGATTATATGTTTCATTTAGATCTGTCTCTTGATTAAATTTTAAAAACTATAAAACATAGGTACTAAGCCTGGAGCAGTCTTTTTTAGACTAGTATGACTGTGCTATCCTCTGGGTCTGTAGATTAAGGTGCAATGATGGCCTATGGAATGTGATATGCTCTTCCTGTTGGATGTGGGCGAATAAGGAACATTTCCATGTTATTGATGATTATGTCTGTATTTGTTTGCGAATCCTATCAGATCGCATGGATCAGTTGCAGCAGCACTTAGAGGCAATGAGGACTTTACAGAAGCTAGGTGGTGTGATGGGTGGCAGCTGCAGGAAGGGAGAAAAACTGCAGATACAGTCAGGTAGATGGCTTACTTCCAGGAAAGGTAGGAGGAGGAAGTAGGTAGTGCAGGAGTCTCCTGTGGCTATCCCCATCTCAAAGAAGTATGCAGTTTTTGGAAAATGTAGGGGCTGATGGACTCTAAGTGGAATGTAGTATGAACAGCCAAGTTTCTGGTAGTGAGACTGGCTCTAATGTACGTTAGGTTTCAAGCGATTGATTGTGATAGGCGACTCTCTAGTCAGAGGCACAGACATGTTTCTGCAGCCGACAGTGAAAAATTACAGAGGAGGTGGTGCTGGATTTCTTAAAATACATAAAGGTGGATAAATCCCCTGGACTTAATTCGGTATACCTGAGAACCTCTATATACCTCTGTGGGGCGGCGAGGCGGATCAGTGGTTAGCACTGCTGCCTCACAGCACCAGGGACCCAGGTTCGATTCCAGCCTTTGTCAGCTCTCTATACATTCTCCCCAGGTGCTCTGGTTTCCTCCCACAATCCAAAGATGTGCAGGTTAAGTGAATTAGCAGTGCTAAATTACCCATAGTGTTCAGGGATGTGTAGGTCAGATGCATTAGTGTAGGGTAGTAGAGTAGGGGGATGAGTCTGGGTGTGTTACTCTTCAAGGGGTCGTGTGGACTTGTTGGGCGAATTGACCTGTTCTTACATTGTAGGGATTTTATGAAGTGATCACTGGGTCCATTGCTGAGATATGTGTACCATTAATTGTCATAGGTGAGGTGCCGGAAGCCTGGTAGTTGTCTAACATGGTGCCACTGTTTAAGAAATGTGGTAAGGAAAAGCTGGGGAACTATAGACCAGTGAGCCTGACATCGGTGGTGGGCAAGTTGTTGGAGACAATCCTGAGGGACAGTATTTACTTGTATTTGGAAAGGCAGGGACTGATTAGGAATAGTCAACATGGCTTTGTTCTTGAGAAATCATGTCTCGTTAACTTGATTGAGTTAAAAATCTCACAACTTTGTCCACTCCAGTCCAACACCAGCACCTCCACGTTGTAACTTGATTGATTGAGTTTTTTGAAGAAGTAACAAAGAGGATTGATGAGAGCAGAGTGATGGACATGACTATAAGGACTTTAGTTAGATGTTTGACAAGGTTCTTCATGGTAGACTGATGAGCAAGGTTACTTCACATGGAATTACAGGGATAGCTAGCCATTTGGATGCAGAACTGGTTTGAAGGTAGAAGTCAAAGGATGGTGTGGAGTGTTACTTTTCAGACTGGAGGCCTGTGATTAGTGATGTGCCACAAGGGTTGATGATGGGTCCATTGTATTTTGTCATTTATTGAAAAGATTGGATGTGAACATAAGAGGTATAGTTAGTAAGTTTGCAGATGATACCAGAATTGGATGTGTAGTGGACAGTGAAGAAGGTGACCTCAGCAGTACAACAGGCAGTGGAGTTTAATTTAGATAAATGTGAAGTGTTGCATTTTGGAAAGGCAAATCAGGGCAGGATTTATACACTTCAGAGTCAGGTCCTAGGGAGTGTTGCTGAACAAAGAGACTTTGCAGTGCAGGTTCTTGGTTCATTGAAAGTGGATAGAATAGTGAAGAAGGTGTTTGGTATGCTTTCCTTTATTGGTTAGAGCATTGAGTATAAGAGTTGGGAGGTCATATTGCGGTTATACCGGACAATGGTTCGGCCACTTTTGGAATATTGTGTGCAATTCTGATCTCCCTCCTATAGGAAGAATGTTGTGAAACTTGAAAGGGTTCAGAAAAGATTTATGAGGATGTTGCCAGGGTTGGAGGGTTCGAGCTATAGGGACAGGCTGACTAGGCTGGGGCTGTATTCACTGGGGTGTCGGAGGCTGTGGAGTGACCTTATAGAGGTTTATAAAATCATGAGGGGTATGGATGCAGTAAATAGATAAGGTCTCTTCCCTGGGGTGGGACTGATGAATGAGGGGGCATAGAGTTAGGATGATAGGGGGAAAGATCTAAAAGGGACCTAAGGAGCAACCTTTTCATGCAGGGGATAATGCATGTGTGGAATGAGCTGCCAGAGGAAATGGTGGAGGTTGGCACAATTACAACATTTCAATGGATAGATGTGTAAATAGGAAGGTTTTAGAGGGTTAGAGGCCATGTGTTGGCAAATGTGACTAGATTAAATTGGGATATCTGGTTGGCATGGATGAGTTGGACTGAAGGGTCTGTTTCTGTGCTATACATTTCTATGTCTCTATGACATGGATCATGCACTGATGAATGAATGCTGATTAACTCTCCTTTAAGTCCCCTTTTCACTCTATCTTGAATTAAATTGACCTTTAAAGTAGAACTGTTACAAAACCTAGCATTCTTAATACTTTCTGGGACTTTGGAGGTAATAGTCAATCAACAAGGCAACTTTCTGATTCAGTATGTGGATGAACCTACTAGAGAAGGTGCAAAGCTTGACCTACTCTTGGGAAATAAGGCAGGGCAGGTGACTGAGGTGTCAGTGAGGGAGCACTTCGGGGCTAGCGACCATAATTTTATTAGTTTTGAAATAGTGATGGAAAAGGATAGGCCAGATCTAAAAGTTGAAATTCTAAATTGGAGAAAGACCAATTTTGACGGTGTTAGGCAAGAACTTTCAAAAGCTGATTGGGGGCAGATGTTCGCAGGTAAAGGGACGGCTGGAAAATGGGATATCTTCAGACATGAGATAATGAGAATCCAGAAAAAGTATATTCCTGTTAGGGTGAAAGGAAAGGCTGGTAGGTATAGGGAATGCTGGATGACTAAAGATATTGAGGGTTTGGTTAAGAAAAAGAAGGAAGCATATGTCAGGTATACACAGGATGGATTGAGCGAATCTTTAGAAGAGTATAAAGGCAGTAGGAGTATACTTAAGAGGGAAATCAGGAGGACAAAAAGGGGACATGAGATAGCTTTGGCAAATAGAATTAAGGAGAATCCAAAGGGTTTTTACAAATACATTAAGGACAAAGGGGTAACTGGGGAGAGATTAGCAAGATGACCTTTGTGTGGAGCTGCAGTAAATGGGGACGATACTAAATGAGTATCTTGCATCAGTATTTACTGTGGAAAAGGATATGGAAGATATAGATTGTAGGGAAATAGATGGTGGCATCTTGCAAAATGTCCAGATCACAGAGGAGGAAGTGCTGGATGTCTTGAAACGGGTGAAGGTGGATAAATCCCCAGGACCTGATCAAGTGTACCCGAGAACTCTGTGGGAAGCTAGAGAAGTGATTGCTGGGCCTCTTGCTGAGATATTTGTATCATCGATAGTCACAGGTGAGGTTCTGG
Source organism: Chiloscyllium punctatum (assembly GCF_047496795.1). Lineage (NCBI taxonomy): Eukaryota > Metazoa > Chordata > Chondrichthyes > Orectolobiformes > Hemiscylliidae > Chiloscyllium > Chiloscyllium punctatum. The sequence continues at coordinate 27,595,846 of NC_092745.1, read as the reverse complement.
GAGACTGGAGGTTGGCTAACGTGGTACCACTGTTTAAGAAGGGCGGAAAGGACAATCCAGGGAACTATAGACCGGTGAGCCTGACGTTGGTGGTGGGCAAATTGTTGGAGGGAATCCTGAGGGACAGGATGTACATGTATTTAGAAAGGCAAGGACTGATTAGGAATAGTCAATATGGCTTTGTGCGTGGGAAATCATGACTCACAAAATTGATTGAGTTTTTTGAAGAAGTAACAAAGAAGATTGATGAGGGCAGAGCAGTAGATGTGATCAATTTGGACTTCAGTAAGGCGTTCAACAAGGTTCCCCATGGGAGACTGAATAGCAAGGTTAGGCCTCATGGAATACAGGGAGAGCTAACCATTTGGATACTGAACTGGCTCAAAGGTAGAAGACTGGAGGGTTGTTTTTCAGACTGGAGGCCTGTGACCAGTGAAGTGCCACAAGGATCGGTGCTGGGTCCTCTACTTTTTGTCATTTACATAAATGATTTTGATGCGAGCATAAGAGGTACAGTTAGTAAGTTTGCAGATGACACCAAAATTGGAGGTGTAGTGGACAGCAAAGAGGGTTAACCTCAGATTACAACAGGATCTGGACCAGATGGGCCAATGGGCTGAGAAGTGGCAGATGGAGTTTAATTCAGATAAATGCGAGGTGCTGCACTTTGGGAAAGCAAATCTTAGCAGGACTTATACACTTAATGGTAAGGTGCTAGGGAGCGTTGCTGAACAAAGAGACCTTGGAGTTCAGGTTCATAGCTCCTTGAAAGTGGAGTCACAGGTCAATAGGATAGGGAAGGCGGCGTTCGGTATGCTTTCGTTTATTGGTCAGAGTATTGAGTTCAGGAGTTGGGAGGTCATGTTGTGGCTGTACAGGACATTGGTTAGGCCACTGTTGGAATATTGATCGCAATTCTGGTTTCCTTCCTATCGGAAAGATGTTGTGAAACTTGAAAGGGTTCAGAAAAGATTTTCAGAAAAGGATGTTGCCAGGGTTGGAGGATTTGAGCTATAGGGAGAGGCTGAACAGGCTGAGGCTGTTTTCTCTGGACTGTCGGAAGCTGAGGGATGACCTTATAGAGGTTTACAAAATTGAGGGGCATGGATAGGGTAAATGGGCAAGGCCTTTTCCTGGGGTCGGGGAGTCCAGAATGAGAGGGCATAGGTTTAGGGTGAGAGGGGAAAGATATGAAAGAGACCTAAGGAGCAACCTTTTCACGCTGAGGGTGGTACATGTATGGAATGAGCTGCCAGAGGAAGTGGTGGAGGCTGGGACAATTGCAACATTTAAGAGGCATTTGGATGGGTATGTGAATAGGAAGGGTTTGGAGGGATATGGACCGGGTGCTGGCAGGTGGGACTAGATTGGGTTGGGAAATCTAGTCGGCATGGATGGGTTGGACAAAAGGGTCTGTTTCCATTCTGTACATCTCAGAGTGTCAACTCAAATCATTTCAGAGGATGAGGGTGTCACTGGCTAGGCAGGCATTTATTGCCCATCCTTAATTGCCCAGAGGACAGTTAAGAGTCAACCACATTGCTGTGGGTCTGGAGTTACATGTGGGTAGTCCGGGTAAAGATGACAGTTTCCTTCCTTAATGGACATTAGTGAATCAGATGGGTTTTTCTGATAGTCAGCAATGGATTCATAGTCATTGCTAGCCTCTTAATTCCAGAATTTCTTTTATTGAATTCAAATTGCACCATCTGTTGTGGCAGGATTCAAACCCAGGTTCCCAGGACATTATCTGGGTCTCAGAATTAACCGGCCCAGCAATAATACCACAAAGCCATTGCCTCCTGCTGAGGGGGGGAATGCTGCTTCTACTTCTGTTTGCTCATATTCCTTGCACTATCTTCCCAGTAAAATAACCTGGCTCCCCAATTAATCTTTCAGTACCAGCAGATTCAGATCTGCCTTGGCAGAGTCCACATCTGGTAATATGATCATCATTCTGTATATAAGTATAATTCCCGCATTTTGCCCTAAAATAAATGTTGTCCCAAACTCAGCAATCGTATAAAGTTTCACATTTGTAACATGCAGGCATAACACTGAAATATTTGGAACTGTTGCTTCTTGGTAAAATGGAAGAAATTGTTTTGAGGCTTCCTTGTGTATTTCTGCTTTTATTTCCAAACTTACTTCAAAAAAGAGATGTGGGTATTTCAAGATGTTATTCTATGTAAGCCGAGTCCTGTGACTCCCAACTACGCATGCTTAACGTACAGATTAGGGCTGAATCTACAATTTGTGTTCCTTATGGTAGCCACTTCTTGCTGAGTCTGCCAAATTTGCAGTTAGTCCTATCTCACCTGCATTATTTCTCCAACTTTGAAGTGCTGAATATTATTGTTAAGTTATGCTTTTTTAAATGTATTGTATATAATGAGACTGGACTAAGAGAAATAGTAACTCCGCTATCGGTAGCCACGTACATTGAGTGAGACTTCTGAGATGGAAGCAGGATCTAAATCATTTCCCGGACTGTAGTTCTATTTGCTGCATTAGGTGCCTTGCACCGATGTTAGTAATCAGTCTTGTTGTAAATTGGGTTTGTACCATATCAAGTCTGTACTAACCGGTGATTGTGCACGAACCTAACATGCTGGAGTCTGTTTGTTCATGTAAGTCAAACCTTGCACCCGCTTCTCAATTCCTCCCTTTTGGGATTTAACTTGGTGATTCCTCAATTTAAGAAAAATATCGGCACGACTGATTTATACATCTGTTTCTGAGCAGCTTACACCTTTTTTGAATGTTGAGGGCAGGACAGGACCCTCTGCGTGGTGAGACACCTTACCGTGGTGCAGGGGTTAAGGATTCCTTTTGGAATCCTTCGAAGAGCTCACCTTTACTGTTCCTGTATGGTGCAGGTATAGCCATGATGAATGGCACTGGTCTACTTGTATCAGGCATCCTAGTTTTGCTAGCCACCCTCTAGACTGAACGTTATTTCTCCTCACAAACCTGACTGTATCGAGACTATTTTAGACTTTTAAAAATAGTTTTGAAAGTTGCTGGCAACAAATCCCAGTGTGCACATTATCTCTGTTTAAAATGCCAAATATATTTAGCTCGTTAGATCTGGACTGAATTTGTCCTTAGACCACTGGAAAAGCTTGCCACATTTTCAGCAAATGCTTATTTTAGCTACGTTTTCAGTCTTCTGTCACACCCGCTTTAAATATTTAATATGAATGTCTGAACCACATCGATCTATTGCCTCTCTATGCTTAGTTACTGCTTTAGTTTCTCCAAAAAGAGTGACTGTTATAGCTGCAGCTTCTGAAACATCTAGTTTTATGTAGTCATAGAGTCATGCAACACAGAAACAAACCCTTTGGTCCAACTCGTCAACACCTACCAAACATCCTGAACTGATCTAGTCCCATTTTCCAGCATTTGGTCCATTTCTCTCAAAATCTTTCTTAATCATGTACCCCAACCTATTGCCTTTTAAATGTTGTAATTGTATCTGCAACCTCTGGCAGCTTGTTCCATACACACCTTGCCTTCCGCATGAAAAAGCTGCCCCTTTCCCATCTTTCCCATCTTTCCCATCTTTCCCATCTTTCCCATCTTTCCCATCTTTCCCATCTTTCCCATCTTTCCCATCTTTCCCATCTCATCTTAAACCTATGCCTTCTGGTTTTGGACTCCCCCACCATGGCAAAAAGATGTTGGCCATCTACCTTACCATGATTTTATATACCTCTATAAGGTCACTCCTCAGATTTTCCTCCAGGGATAAAAGCCCCAGCATATTCAGCTCCTCCCTGTAGCTCAGGCCATTCAATCATGGCAATATTCTTGCCAATTGTTTGTATCTGTGCTCAGATCAAAACATCTAGTTTAGACCCATCACAATGCAATTAAACTTCTACACCTCCTCAAAATTCCACTGGAGCCTGACTCCTTCATACTTTCAGATCAGAACTATCCACTGGGAAGAAAGTCCTTTCTGGTGGTTTTGAAACTGTTTCAAATCTATAGCCTCAGGTTGCTGACCCCTTTGGAGAGGAGAGAGTTCCTCCTCATTTGTTCAATCACAATGTCTATATTCAGGTTTCTTTTAAATCTTATCTACCTTAAGAACAATCCCAGCAGTGCCAGGTTCTTCACAGAGTTCACTTGGCCCTCATTCTGACGCATTTCCTCTGTAAACTCTTCAGTCCTCATCATCCCTGGGTTTCTGTATTCTGAACCCCTGCCTGCCTTACATAGTCACATTTCTGTGCTGTGGCCAGTTTTAGATTTGGAACTCTTAATGTTTTGATGCTTTTCTATTGTGGATCTATAATGGTATCATGTAAACAAAACAACTGCATGACTTGCGCCAGCCCCACCACCACCTTCTCTGTTCACCCACTGCCTGTGCACCTACCCTCCCTCTCTGACCACATTCATGTGTTTGAGGGACTGAGCCCTTTCCTCTGCCCTTCCCGTGTGGACTCTTTGCTCCACCTGCCTCATGAACCCCCTTTCCCTTGCAGCCCACCCCCCCGCAGTCCTCTTTTCCTATGTCCATCTCAGTGCTATACTCTGTCTCCTATATGCTGAGGGGTTGGTCAAGATTATGTCGCTTGTGTTGCGAGCTACCAATGGTATTCAAGGATACAGTCACTATTTACCCAGTGAATAAACATAGTGAAATGCACATACTATCACCTCTGATGGAAACTCTCTCTTATTGCCAAGTTGTACAACTGGGTACGTATAGCACAGTGCTTTGAAAAGTGTAGGAATGTTTGTGTTTTGGAAGTTTTAGATTATGACTGTTGGTTTTCAGAAGGTTTACTGCACTGTTCTGTCAACTGTATGGTGGAACCCTGTGAGAGGCATTCCATTTGTACTGGTTAAAGGGAGTAATCAGTTGGAAGACTGCTGAGGTGTACCAACTGAATTTTTTCTACCTTGTTTTATTGACTCTTATATTAAAAAAAAGTATGCTGCTAAATGGCTATTAATAATCTCATCTTCATTAATTGAAGTATTTATGGTACTAATTTTAAAATTCATCTCAACCAGTTATCTTGGTTACAATCACTAACACTATTCATCTGTCATCCACGCAATGTTGTTGTTGAAGTAATGGTCAATAAACGTCTAACCGCCCTTGGGTATAAATGACACTTTTTTTTGATTTTCTGCGTGTCAGTTCACTTGTTCTAGTCTAGAAGACATTCTGATGTTGTGTGGCATCCCCTTCTCATGCCCTCATGGCATAGAACAATCCCATACGCTTGCATGTTCCTATCCATTGTCTGTAAGATAGTGTGCCTTGTTGATTTGAGGTGCATCAGTTCATCTATGTATTGTAGTTCTTTGTGTTGGTACATATTTATGCAGTTATTTTCCTTAAATTGTGTAACATAGATGTGTTCCTGTTACTTTTGCAACCGAGGTTGCGGCCAAGTATTCCGTCTGCCTCTCCTGTCTGCTCTGAAGTGGAGAGAAAGGCACTTGCACTAACGTTTGTTTTAGATTAGTAGCAGTTGGAGTAATAAAATTAGGAACAAAAAAATTGTTGACTGCTGAGATTAGTTTTCAGAGCCCTTTACATATTGAGATCTATTTTGAACATTTTTAACCATTTTGACAGTCTTCCCTTGAGGTAGAAGTAATCGGTTCATTACGCCTAGCTAAGCTCCGCTTGGGTTCCTATTGTATTAGACTGTTAAGGAAAGATGTTGAGAAACGTAAAAGGATTCAGAAAGGATTTACAGGGAAGTTGTCAAGGTTAGTGGGTTTGAGATATTGAGAAAGGCTGAATCGACCGGGACTGTTTTCTCTGGAGCGTCAGAGACTGAGGGGTGCCCTTATGGAGGTTTATAAAATTATGAGGGGCATGGATAGGGTGAAAGCCAAGGTGGTTTTCCCAGAGTAAGGGAGTCCAAAACCAGGAGGGTATAGGTTTAAGATGAGAGGGGAAAGATTTAGAAGGGTCCTAAGGGGCAACTTTTTCATGCAAAGGGTGGTGTGTGTATGGAATGAGCTTCCAGAGGTGGTGGTGGAGGCTGGTACAGTTGCAACATTTGAAAGGCATCTGGATGGGGAAAATGGATAGGAAGGGTTTAGGCCAAATAAGCCAATTTGGCCATATGGGCCAAACGCTGGCAAATGGAGCTAGATTAATTTGGGATATCTAATCAGCATACATGAGTTGGACTGAAGGGTCTTTTTCCATGTTGTAGATCTCCGTGACTCTGACATGTTTCCTGCCATGTTTGGTTATATGCTGCATCACTATCCACGAACAGCTCAGTTAGGAGCAGGAGTATGTCATTCGGCCCTTCAAGTCTGCTTTGCTATTCATTTGAGTCATGCCTGATCTGGTTTTAATCTCAACTCCACAATCCCACTTAGTCCTAATAACCTTTGACTTCCTTCATTGAAGAATCTTTTCACCCTGTTTTAAAAATAGTCAAAGACTCTGCCTCCACTGTCTTTTGAGAAGGGCTGTGCCAAAGACTCATGACTTTCCAAGGAAAAGAAATCTGCATGATCTCCATTTTCAGTGGGTGACCCATTATTTCTAAACAATAACCCTAATTCTCTCACCAGAGAAAACATCATCTCTACATCTCCCCTGTCAAGTCCCCTAAGGATGTTGTATGTTTCAATCAAATTGCCTTTTACTATCTGAACTCCAGTAAATACCATAGAATCCCTACAGGGAGTACAAATCTATCCTGTCTAACCTCTCTTCTATTCACAATCATCTCAATCCAAGTATTAGTCCAGTAAACCTTCTCTGAACTGCCTCCAATAGATTTACATCCTTCCTCAATGTGACCAATACTGTGCCCAGTACTCCAGATGTGGTCTCACTAATGCTGTATAACTGAAGGTTAAGCCTTTACATTTGTGTTCAATTCCCAAGCAATAAACAAGAGCATTCTACTTGCTTTCCTAATTACTCATTGTAGCTTTGTACTATCCTTTTGTGAGCTTCTGAGCTCTGCAATCTCCTGCCACATAGGCAATATGCTTTCTTATTCTTCCTGTCAAATGGAAAACTTCACATGTTCCCACATTATACTCCATTTGTCTGATCTTTGCTGATTCACCTAACTTATCTATATCCTTTAGTCGCTTCCTTGTGTCCTCTTTGCAACTTACTTTTCTACCTATTTTTGTGTCACCAGCAAATTTATGAACCATACCTTCTATCATGTTTATATAAATTGTAAAAAAGGGTTGAGGCTTAGCATTGATCCCTGTGGCTGTACTGCTTGTGTCTTGCCAACCAAAAAAAAATGTACTTATGCCAACTGTAGTTCCTGTAAGCCAGCCATTTCCCTGCCTATGCCAATATATTCCCTGCATAATAAGTTTCTATTTCTTGCAATAACCTTTGATGTGGCACCTTATCAAATGTCGTCTTGGATTTGAAGTAAAATATGTCCAGAGGTTCTCCTTTATCCACATTACATGTTAATTCTTCCATGATCCTCCATAGATTGGTTAAAAGTGGTTTCCATCTGACAAAACCATTTTGACTCTGCCTGACTATCTTACACTTATCCAGAGCCCTGTTATGACATCTTGAGTAGCAGCTTTGAGCATTTTTCTTGGGATAGAGGTTAAGCTAACTTACCTACAGTTTTCTGCTTTCTTACTCCCTCCCTTTTTGAATGAGGGAATTACATTATCTATTTTCATTATCATTGAGCCTTTCCCAAATCTAGTGCATTTGAAACATTAAAGCCAATGCATCAATAATCTCACTAGTCACTTCTACGATTCCACGGCAGAAGCTATCAAAACGTGGGGACATGTCAACCTGAAATTCCAACAATTGCTGAGCATTTTCCTGATTTTCTTTTTTCTCTTACATCTCTGATCTGTTGTGAGCGTTCCACATAATGGGATTTTGGAAAGTAAGGAAGACACTTCACCTTGCCTTTTGCCATTTTTGACACTGACCATCTTTGCGATCTGCTGTCCATTATTCAGCTAACTTGGTTCCATTTTCACCTCTCCCAGTGTGAGAGCTTCATTCTGTCAATGAATTTGCATCTCATGCCTAATTGAACAACTACATTGTTTTCCAGAGGCCGCCTTCTCCCCTCCTGTTGTTGAATGACACCCTACCTGCCGTCTTTTGACACGAATCCCTGAGGTAATTGAGGATTACCAGGGGTAGGGTGGGCCTGGTACCTAGGCCAATATCAAATTCTCCATTCATTTTACTCTTTCTGGCAATTTTTACAACAGAATTTCTTGCAAAGCTGATTTGGAGAGCATTAATCTTAAAAATGCTGTGCTGCATACTTGGTGTTAGGGTTAAATTAATATCTTTGTGGTTGGTAAGGAGCTTGGAGATTGATGCAGTTGTCATGGGTCATGGGGGTTCAATGACATAGGTAGGGCTGAGAATGACATTCTGTTGACAGAATATGAGCAACAAGGGACTAAGCTAAAAAGTGGAGCCCTGAAGATGATCCCTGGATTACTACCAGAGCTACGAATGAATTAGTATAAAGCTGTTCAGAGATTTTTACATCTGGCTCAGACAGCTGTGGGAACAATTGGTTTCAATTCATGGGGCATTTGGTTTTATTCATGGAACACATATATTGGGGAAACGGGGAGCTATCCCGTTGAGAGAGCCTTCACTTGAACTGAGTTGGGATCAGTGTTCTGGTGAACTGTGTAACCAGAGTTGTATAAAAAAGGCTTTGAACTAACTGGTACAGAGGAACATTCAGGTGAGGAAATATTTGGAAAATGAACGAGAAAATGCAAGGCAAAAATGCAGGACAATCATCTAAAGACTGGTAACCAGAATGTGACCAGAGGAGACAGCACATGCAAGCATAAGAGTGTACTGCAAATAAAGTTAATGAGGGTGAAACAATAACAAGCTTGAATTTTATCTGAATTTCACAATCACAGAATCAAACAGATTGTTATGGTGCAGAAAGAGGCCAAAGTATAACGAAGGTCTGTTCAGTTGTCAGACTCTCTTGGTGCCTCAAAACGAACGAGAATAGTTTCCTAGTAGAAAATTCTTTTTTTGACAACTGTCAAAAAGTATTGAGTAATGTCAAAATTCCAAAATTCTTTTTTTTGTTTATTTCGAACATTTGCATCTACTTAAGATCATTTTTAAGAATAAAGTATACTTTTGAATAAAAAGCAACAAGGCTTGATGAGGGTGATGCCATTGATGTGCCACGCAAGACTTGAGGAATGTTATAGATCGTGATATAAAAGGGATGGTAGTTACATTGGTACAAAATTGTCTGAATGCTAGAAAGCAGAGAATAATGGTCAATGGATATTTTTCAGGCTGGAGGAAGGTTTGTAGTCTGGTTCCCCAGGGGGTCAGTATTGGGATGCTTGTTTCTACTGAAATAGATCTTGATGCACAAAGTTTGCAGGTAACAATAAATTTGGAAAAATTGTAAACTGGGAGCATGACGGTGTGGAACTCGGAAAGGACACTGACAAGGTGGCTAAGTGGCAGATGAGGTTCAATATAGAGAAGTGTGAGATGATACAATTTGGTCAGAATCCTAACCTAATTTAGTCCTATTTGCCAGCACTTTGCCCATATCTCTCTAAGCACCACCTGTTCATATACCCATCCAGATTCCTTTTAAATGTTGCAATTGTACCAGCCTCTGCCACTTTCTCTGGCAGCTCATTCCGTACATGCACCACCCTCTGTGTGAAAGAACTGCCCCTTAGGTCTCTTTTAAATTTCTCCCCCCTCACCCAAAACCTATGCCCTCTAGTTCTGGACTCCCCCCACCCCAGGAAAAAAGACCTATCTATGCCCCTCATGATTTTATAAACCTCTATAAGGTTACCCCTCAGCCTCCGATGCTCCAGGGAGAACAGCTCCAGCCTATTTAACCTTTCCCTATAGCTCAAACCCTCCAACTCCAGCAACAACCAGTTCTGGCCACCAACTTACAGGAAGGGTGTGTTTGCAAAGGGGGTGTTATCTGGATGGAGCATTTCATCTTTGAAAAGAGGTTGGATAAGCTTGGGTTGGTTACTGTAGAGCCGAGAACTTTGAGGGATGTCCTAATAGGTTTATTTAAGGGCATGAGGGACATGGACAGGGTGGATGGAAAGCAGTTGTTCCCCTAAGTCACAGGGTCATAAGAAGGGGGCCTAATTTTTGGATGGAAGGCGGGAGGTTTATATGTGACTTGAAGAAATGTTTTTTCACCCAGAGGGTGTTGGTTTTTCTGAACTGCACTGTCTGGGGGGAGAGTTGAGGTGGGTGACCTCACAAACTTTAAATAAAATTATTTGATCAGCCTTTGAAATGTTATATAATTCAAGATGATGGGCCAGGTGCTGGACAGTAGATTTAGTGTATTTGTTTGGTGGTTCAGACTCAATAACTGAGTGGCCTCTTCTGTGTACTGTATGATTCTGTCTCTTTCAGGAATAGAACAGCAGAATATTCATGATCTCATTAAATGTCAGAACGGAGTCCATGGACTGGATGGCCCATTTTGATTAGATTTAGATTAGATTTAGATTACATTACAGTGTGGAAACAGGCCCTTCGGGCCAACAAGTCCACACCGACCCGCCGAAGCGCAACTTTCCCATACCCCTACACTTACCCCTTACCTAACACTACGGGCAATTTAGCATGGCCAATTCACCTGACCTTTCCATCTCTGGACTGTGGGAGGAAACCGGAGCACCCGGAGGAAACCCACGCAGACCAGGGGAGAACGTGCAAACTCCACACAGTCAGTCGCCTGAGGCAGGAATGAGGCCCGTAGTGTGAGGTGAAGGGGTAAATGTAGGGGAATGGGTCTGGGTGGGTTGCTGTTTGGAGGGTCTGTGTGGACTTGTTGGGCCGAAGGGCCTATTTCCACACTGTAAGTAATCTAATCTATGAGGTCCCATGCAGGTAGACTGAGTAATTCTGAAGGGCTGTAACTGTCAAGTTCATGGTTCCCGTGTTTTAATATATAATTTAGTTGCTTTAGAATTAAAGTTTCAACTGGAGGAAATGGGGGTAAATACAATGAGGGTAGTTTGGTGTCTTTTGCATGTAACAGATTTGGCCATATTGGCTTAAGTGATTAACAGGCAAAGTTGAAAGGCAAGATCATAAAATGGGAGATGGAGATATTGAAATAATATATGGCCTGTATGTGGACTTTTAGTGGAGACATGATGTCTGCAATCCTTGCAATAAGGGCAGTCCATTGAGATGTGTTTGTTTTGGGAGTTACAACTAAATTACTTTAAAGGATTAAATTAGTAAATCCTGAAGTCTGTAAAATTCATCAAAGAAGATATGTTGTATGTAGAATACCTTAATCTAAAGATCAATTTGAGGTCATTCCTAGAGCAAGTTGCATTGTCATGGAATTGGGTGGAGCTTAGGGAAATTCCATGGTTTTGCTTTACCTAAGTGCTTGCTGAGGGTGTTGCAGCTTTGACATGGTGTGGTTTCCAGCCAATGAAGAGACAGCCAGAGTAAATACTTGTTTCCAGTCTGCATTGTAAAAACTGTCTTGTTTTGCCAAGTGTTTTGCAGATGGGACTTGATTTAAGTTTCATTTTTGTGAACAAACAGAAGCTGAATGTTTGAAGATTTTAATTTGAAGCTCATGGGCGAATCTACTTAGTGTTGCGTCAAAAGAAAGCGACGCAATTAGCTGGGAGGTATTGAGAAGTCAACCAGAACAAGGGACTGAGGTATCCACAGTCAAGAGATAGTAAATGAAAGTCTTATTTCTGAGAATAACTGAAACTGGACTCTTAAACTCTTAACATTAGCCTGTACCTGTGTTTTTTGTGTTTGCAACTTTTTACCTATTATTTACTATCCATGCTACTTAACTCTGTGATCTGCCTGTATTGCTCGCAAGATGAAGCTTTTCACTGTGCCTCAGTACACGTAACAATAAATTCAATTCAACTGAAGGGCATATACTCATTAGAATTTAGAGGAATGTGTGATAATCTTATTGAAGCAATCATAATGCTCTAATTTTCTGAGGAGACTTGACAGGGCAGATGTTAATGTTTATTCTTGGAGGGGGTGAGGAGAATCTCCAGCTAGGGTTATAATTTCAAATTAAAGGCTCTTCCAATAAAGATTGAGATGAATTTCTTTTCTCCAAGGGTTGTTAAAGTTTGAAGTTCCCTTTCCTCAGCGTCATTGAGGTTATTCCATGAATGTATTCAAGGTTGAGTTTGTCAAATTTTTGATTGTCCCTGGGGTCAGGAATTCTGAGGCAGAGAGAGAAGTGAAGTTAAGACCATAATGTTATCAATCATAATAATTGGCAGAACAGCTTCAAGGACGGAATGGTTTCCTCCGCCTGGTTCTTATTTTAACCACATTGCTATGGGCCCAGATCAGATAAGGATGGGAGACTTCCTTCCCTAAATGATCGCAGTGGACCAGTTGGCTTTATGTGACAATTCTGTGTATTTAAGGTGACAGTTTAAAAACATTAGCTTTTCATTCCTGTTCTTTTTATATATTCAGTTCGCTTTTGAAGGTTAAGATTGAATCTGCTTGTAACTCATGGTTTATGACAGGATTATGGTATTTCGCTGGCATAATCAGCTGACGTGAATTCAGTTCACACCATGGCATTGGGGAATTTATTTAAATTAATCAGGAATTTTCAAATAATGTCAGTAATGATGACTATGAGATTGTCATTTTAAAAAAAAGTTTTGAGCAGTGCTTTCCAAATCATCATAAATTGTTGTAAAATAAGTTCTCGAACCATCTGATACCTCTGCTGGTTAGTTTAAATCTATGTCCTGTGGTTACTTTTTAATTCATTCATAGGATGTGAGCATTGTCCCCACGAGAAGGTGCTGGCTTTGTGAATTGCTGTACCCACTGTTGTAGGGAGTTCCATGTATTTGCCCTTGTAGCAGTGAAGGAACGGTATCCATCTGGTGAATGAAAAGAGTTCCATTTATTTATGTGTAAGCAGGCTTCATGGGTGGCACGGTGGCTCAGTGGTTAGCACTGCTGCCCCACAGCACCAGGGTCCCAAGGTTCGTTTCCAGCCTCGGGCGACTGTCTGTGTGGAGTTTGCACATTCTCCCAGTGTCTGTGTGGGTTTCCTCCGAGTGCTCTGGTTTCCTCCCACAGTCCTAAGATGTGCCAGTCAGGTGAATTGGCCAGGCTAAATTGCCCATAGTATTAGGTGCATTAGTCAGAGGGAAATGGGTCTGGGTGGGTTACTCTTCTGAGGGTTGGTGTGGACTGGTTGAGCCAAAGGGCCTGTTTCCACATTGTAGTGAATCTAATCTAATCAAAACTTTGAACACCCTTGTAATCTGACTGTGGTGAACCACCCCATGTAACTGAAATACCATTCGAATAAATATCTCTAAGGGCTTTCATCCATCCTAAAGTCTGATGCCCTAAAACTTTGTTTTCCTTTACTGAGTTAGAAGGCAAGACTCTTTTTAACAGGCATACTAATGTCAAAAAAGAAAACTTGAAAAAAAAAAGAAATTTGAGCACTGAGTGAAATGTAAGGGGAGTAGGACTAATTTGATGCTCTTTCAAAGAGCTGGCACAGGTTTCACAGACTGTTAAGCTGTTGTAAGATTCTATCATTCTACAGAATATGCTGTTTAATTAGGTACCATGTAAACAGTTGCAAATTGGAATAAGTGTTTCTTGTTTGTAAACAAGTAAAGTCAATCTTCCCCAATTGGGATTAATTGCTGTCATATGTGGAATCTTCACACTTCAAATTCATTTAGTATTGAAAGAGAGTCTTTCTTTTAACATCTTCATTCTGGGTTCAACATTCCTATTTTTTTCTTTTCCCCCCTCTTCAGGATAATAGACCAGGCTACGACCACTGAGATAGCTGCATTTCCAATATATAACGTGTTATTCTGTGTCCGTGGTGTTGACGGGACTGCAGAAAGTAATTGCTTTGCATTTACTGAGAGTTACTGCAGTACAGATGAGTACCAACTTCACGTGTTCTGCTGTGAGATCAAAGAAGCTGTAAGTACTGTATTTTGACCCTTCAATTACTAAAATTATTTTTGCTTTCAAGTTAAAATTGGTGCAATGCAGTTATCAAAATTGGAAACTTCAGTTTTTTTTACTTAAACTTACTAACTTTTTGCGTAAAATAATTAGAGGAAGTGAATTTATATAGTTCCCTGTCACTTCTCTCACAGCAATATCAAAGTATAGTTATGAGCAGTGAATTGCTTTGACGTACTGTACTATGAGTACACCTGCATGAGTACACCAGATTATAGCTTAAACTGTAAACTGCTAAACAGATTAACAGCATGTAGATAAGTAGCAAGGACGAATATCATAATTGCAGTCATATATAGATTTGTCTATTCCTCAGATATTGAAAATAATAAATATAGCGTCTAAGAAAACCTTTTTTTTTGGAGATTTTGTGCATGACCTACCGTAGAGTTGTCACCTGAGCCCCCACATCCCTTGTCCCACCCTGATAAATGTCAGAATAGAATGCTGGAAACAAGACTGGTCAGAATTGCATCTGCATCAGGCAATGACTAGCGTAAATGCTTTCTTCCTGAATAAAAGCCATCTTCGTTAAAAATGTTGTAGTAAGATTCAGAGCTATTTTGTAAGATTCAGAGCTATTTGATGGATCACTTTGCTGATCTCTGTTTGCTCATTTGGGGTGTTGAATAGTCAAGCTGTCAGTCCCTGAGGCTACGATTCAAGTAAGTGAACAGATGGCTATCAGAGTGACTGTAGAGTTAACCAGGATTAGGATATTAAAGCTGTTATTTACTTAAGTTCAGTAACCTGTAGATGTGTCAAATGTGAACGTAATTTCAAAATACCTTGGAGGAATAATGTGTTGTATGTTTTTGCAGGACCTAACATTTAACATTCCCAGTCTCTGGATATTTTTTATAATATGTAGTTCAATGATTAGAATTGTTTCTGAAAAACCTCATTTGTTATACTCCCCCATTGCTGCATCTTTATGAATACCACATCCTTTCAACTACTTCCAGTTCTTTTTCTCATATGTACTTGCTTTCAATGTCCCACAGGAAAATATTCTCTCTCTTTCTCTCTATTTCTCTTCAAATTTCCTGTTTTAAGAAGTTTTGTATTTTTGAGTTTGCCGTCTTTATATTGGTACCAGCTTCACCTTGCTCTAATGGTAAGTATTTTAGCAAAGAACTTCATCTTCAGTTAACTTTATACCTGCCAATTTTATTGTGGGCTTTGAGCAACAGTTGTGATAATTATTTTGTACCTTTTAGTTTTGACAATTTTGAGACATGTGAAGCTGCTTGTTCATTCAGGAATTCTGAAATGCTGGAAGAACACACTTGAGAACAGAATGGTTCATTTTAAAATGTTTAGTTGTGAGCTTGTGTAGTTGGGTTCTTGATATAAATTTAGAAGAGCCTAAAGCCAGTAGGAAACTGGTAAGACAGAAATAAAATTCGGAAGTGTTGGAGAAACTCAACAGATCTGGCAGCATCTGTGCAGAGAAGAACAAAGTTAATGTCTTGACTGGAGTGGTTTCTCCTCCAAAAATTCAGTACTCTGAAGAAAATTCATTCTCAACTCAAAACCTTAATTCTGTTCCTCTCACTGCAGCTCCTGCCAGGCCTGCTGAATTTATCCATTTTCTGTCCTTATTTAACACTCCAGAATCCACAGTAATTTGCTCCCACTTTAACGGAACACCAGTAAACAGGAGGATATATTTCAAAAGAATAAAAGAGTACAAAGTGTTAAGAACTGTAGAGAGAAACATGAAAAATAACTTGCAAGAAAATCTGACGGCAAATTTTTCACGGAATTATAAGAGGAGGAGAAACTGAGCTGTTGGTCCATGGAAGATGGATACTGTAATTAATTATAAGGAAATAGCAGGCTTGTTTTTGTGATTGTTTAGTGAATGTAAATCCCTGGAGCCAAGTAACCGCCATCTAACTTAAAGTGGTTAATCTGCTACTTTGTTTGTCGTGAGACCTCTCCTCAGTAATGTGCAGCATTGTTTGTGTCTCCACAAGCATGTAAGGGATTTGTACTGGATGTTTGCCTTGCAGGACCTTGTCCTGAGCCTGATTAATAAGAACCACTTGCATTGATGGAGTTCAAAGCTTGCCATTCAATGTATTGGGAATGTCACAAGCAGCTTGTTTGTGACTTTTTGTTTCCCATTCCTTGATCAAAAGAAGTCTACTGTTGGATCTTGCTCAGGGAGGTGGATCTGTATGGAGCACTGAGATGGAAGAAGCAGGTGGTTGAACAGGTCTTCATAGGGTGAATAAGTGTGATGCAGCACAGATGGTTTCAACTTGTCGGTTTTTGTCAGTCAGGGAAAGTGTGAGAGAGGGATGTTTGTAAGGAAAGGAAGCCGGGGATGTGTGTTGCATGGAAGGGTCCTGTTATACTGGGCATTGTTACATTGAATTGAGTGTTAACATGGTATAAGTGTATATGATAACCTTTGCTATGTAGTACTGTGCTGTAGAATATGATGAGGCAGTTGCTGAGTTCTGGACTGTATGGGCCTATCTGAATCAGTGCCCTTTGTAGATTTGTAAGATTCGTGCTCTGTCTTGACAAGTAGAAGAGAACAAAATACCAGTAGTACAAGAGAATCAAAATATAAATCAAAGATTGGAACTTGATTAAATACAATTTAAAAAGAACTGCATTGGAGCTAATGAGGTCTGAAGATAGCCAGAGGTCAGCAATATGTTGATCATGAATGACTGGCTGAGTAGCTCGCATCAGATTTTGTAAAGATAATGGATTACAAGATTCAAGTCATATAATCAGATCATACAATCAGGTAGCTGGTTGTGTGCTGCAGCTGGGCAATTAAGGTCACTTTTAACATGGCCTTTTTACATTTAAATCAATGATGTTGATTACAGGTAGCCCTGCCAATTGCAGTGAACTACATAGCGGCAGTATGACAGGAACTCTTTATATTTACATCAACTCCATCAGAGATGCTCTGTCAATATATACACCAGATTACACAGCGCAGGTGGGCACCCTGAACAGGTTGAATTTCCCATTGAAATAAAGGTGAAGATAAATTCCTACATTTTAAATGTATCTTTTAAATAATATCATATGCAGTAATTGTACTTAATATATACCCTCATCAATTTGTATAAATCTGCAGTAGAGGCAGAAACTCTCATAACATGAAAGAGATTTTTAGATGTTCAATTGCAGTGCCAAAGCATATAAGGCTATGGGTCAAGTGTTGGAAAATGGGATAACAATAATTAGGTATTTGTCTTGTCTGCCTTGATGTGCTGTAGACACCTATGAGTCCATGTATCTCCCATGTTTTTGTAGCATCATTAATTTGAAGTGGCTTTGATTAAGAAAAAGGTTTGAGACCGCTAAGGTAGATATATCTCCCTTACTATGTTAAAAGAACTAGGTGGAAAAATTGCAGGCATTTGTATAATCTGTCAAATATCTCTTCCTTCAGAAATGAAACTATTTGATTGGAATATTGCTAATGTCACCCCACTGATTAAGAAGGTATACAAATATTTGTTTTGAAGTGCAGAACTTGAATCTTGCTGAAAAAGGCATATTTTATTGAAATGTTTCCTCTTGCACGCATCAGGGCACTTCCCAAGAAACACCAGTTGAAGAGGAATATCAACATTTATAAAGTGTGAAGGTAGATTGACGAGTGGATTCTGATCGGTACAGGCTTTGCCATGGAAAATGAGCGAGTTAATGATGACTGACAGATGGATGTAAGTTTGCTTGCTGAGCTGGAAGGTTCGTTTTCAGGTACTAGATGCTAGTATGTAAAGACACTAGTTAGAGTGGGTCATGACTTTTTGTGGCGAGTGGGTACATACAGATGAGGAAGGACACCACTTCGACTGGGGCAACACATCCATTTCGGGACAAGCCAAACAGAGAGACACGCGGGAATTCCTAGTAACACGGCACTCCAACCGTGTTCTTATCAACAAACACATTGACCTGGAATCCATTTACCATCCTCCTGAGAAAAATAACAGAAAATGATATCACCATCCCAAGGAAACCTAAACACATTAATAAAAAGCCGGCCATACCACCAGTGCTTCACTGGAGGCTCACTGATGATGTTACCAAGTAGAGTGACGAAACATCTGAAAACGAACCTTCCAACTCAGCAAGCAGTCTTACATCCAGATCCTCAACCTGAACTACAAATCTACTCAAAACCCGCTATGACTAACAGTTAATTATCTTGATTTGGAGATGCCGGTGTTGGACTGGGGTGTACAAAGTTAAAAATCACACAACACCAGGTTATAGTCCAACAGGTTTAATTGGAAGCACACTAGCTTTCAGAGCGACCTGATGAAGGAGTGTCGCTCCGAAAGCTAGTGTGCTTCCGATTAAACCTGTTGGACTATAATCTGGTGTTGTGTGATTTTTAAGTTAATTATCTGGCTTTGTTTACATTTTACACCAAACAGGATGACTGACTGGTCAAGGCACTCCTGAGAAACGAATCAGGCTGTCGCCTATGTTTGCTCAGCTTAAACCCTTGAAGTGTATGTATATGTTCTTTCTATTTGTAAAGAATAGGGTTCTGTGTATTAAAATATATAATTTCCACGCACATGCATGCTACCGTGCAATCCTGACTGACTATACTAAATTGATTGTCAGCTTAATATTAGATACTTTATGCCTTGATGCTTTTACCCAATGTAGGTCTTGGTCTTAATAAATCAACCCAGCAATGCAGTCTTTTAAGGTCGAGAGCTTGCTGAAACTTGCTGCAGTTTGTCAAAAAATATTTCTTACTGCACCCTGGAATGAGCTAGGATTTAATTTCAACATGGTGTTCCCTTGTTCTCCAGGAGAGGTAGTAGTTTGTCTTTATTGAAGCCCTTTATCATTTCAAACACTTCGGTTCAACTCTTTACTCTTCAAATAGCCAAACTCTATCAACTAGTCAAACCTATCCTTGAAATGTAGCCTTTAAGAATAAGTGTCTGGTGAATCTGTGATGTACAATATATCCTCCCTTCATGTAAAACTCAATTTGATACTTCAGATGAGGTCTGTACAACTGAACCATCGCCACCTGTCTGTCATTGCTGCTTTCAGTGTTCCTTGTGGTTGTTGGATATGCTTTTGGTTTTGCCTAATGTTGGGCATCAAAGAAGGTCCTACGTATGAATCCTCAGAGTCAGATGGCAAGAATGAAGAAGTACCTTTAGCTCTTTTAACTGTAATTCTTAAAATAGAGTCAGAGGTCTACCGCATGGAAGCAGGCCCGACGTTGCCATGCTGTCCAGTTTTCATAATTGAAACTAGGCCCACTTGTCTGCATTTGGTGCATATCCCTCCATACCTATCCCATCCATGTTCCTGTCTACATGCTTCTTAAATGACAAAGTTGTATTGGCTTCTACCACTATCTCTGGCAGCCCATTCCAGCTATTCACCATGCTCTGTTTGAAAAGTTGTGCCTCTGGGCTCCTTTGTCTCCCACCCCTCTAGCCTTAAACCTCTGCCCTTTAGTTTTACACTCCCTGACCTGGGGAAAAGCTTATCTATGCTTCTCAAGATTTTATATACTTCTATAAGGTCATCCCTCAGTCTCCATCGCTCCAGTGAAAAGCTTCTCCTTATAACTCCAGTCCAGAAAGTATCCTAGTAACTCTTTTCTGCACTCTTTCTACTAAAATGATATCCTTTCTATTAATAGGAAACCAGAACTGCACGCAGTACTCCAAATGTGGCCTCACCAATGTCTTGTACAGCAGCAATAAGACAGTCCAACTCCTCTACCCAATGCTCTGACTGATGAAAGCTAGCATGTTGAAAGCCTTCTTTACTGCCCTGTTTACCTATGACTCCATTTTCAAGGAGCGATTAACTTCTACCCCTAGATCTCTTTGTTCTATAACACTCCCCAGGGCCCTACTGTTGACTGTGTAAGTCCTGCCCTGGATTGCCTGACCAAAACGCAACACCTTGCATTTATCTAAATTAAACTCCATCTGGTTGTAAGTTGGCTCGCTGAGCTGGTAGATTTGTTCTCAGATGTTTTGTCACCATGCTAGGTAACATCATCAGTGAAGTGAAGTGTTGGTGTTCTGTCCCGCTTGCTATTTATCTGTCTTGGTTTGTTGTGGTAGGTGATATCATTTCCGGCTCTGTTTGAGAGGTTGGTAAATGGGGTCCACATCTAAATGTTTGTTAATGGAGTTCCGGTTTGAATGCCAGGCCTCTAGGAATTCCCGTTCATGTCTTCATTTAGCCTGTCCCAGGATGGATGTATTGTCCCAGTTGAACTGGTATCCTTCTTCGTCTGTGTGTATGGGACAAGCAGAGCAGAACACCAACACTTCAGTGGAGGCTCACTGATGATGTTATCTAGCATGGTGATTAAACGTCTGAGAACAAATCTACTGGCTCAGCCAGCAAACTTACAACCAGATCCATAACCTGAGCTACAAATCTTCTCCAAACTCTTAAACTCCATCTATCATACCTCAGTCCACTGGCCCAATAAGAGCATTGTACAGTACAGCACATTATAGGCCCTTCAGCCCACAATATTGTGCCAAGCATTTATCTTCATCGAAGATCAACCTAACCTACACATCCTTCAATTTACTGCCATTCATGTGCTTGCCTAGTAGTCTCTGACTTTACTACCACCACTGGCACCCACCACTCTTTGCCTAAAGAACCTACCTACCTTTGACATCGCCCCTAAACCTTCCTCCAACCACCTTAAAATTATGACCCCTCGTGACAGCCATTTCTGCCCTGGGGAAAAGTCTCTGGCTGTCTACTCTGTCTCTCTCATTACCTTGTACATCTCTATCAAGTCCCCTCTCTTCCTCCTTCTCTCCGGTGTGAAAAGTTTTTTTTTTAGATTAGATTACTTACAGTGTGGAAACAGGCCCTTCGGCCCAACAAGTCCACACCGCCCCGCCGAAGCGTAACCCACCCATACCCCTACATCTACATTTACCCCTTACCTAACACTATGGGCAATTTAGCATAGCCAATTCACCTGGCCTGCACATCTTTGGACTGTGGGAGGAAACCCACACAGACACGGGGAGAACGTGCAAACTCCACACAGTCAGTCGCCTGAGGCGGGAATTGAACCCAGGTCTCAGGCGCTGTGAGGCAGCAGTGCTAACCACTGTGCCACCGTGCCGCCCAAGTTCTAGCTCACTCAACCTCTTTTCATAAGATATGCCCTCCAATCCAGACAGCATCCTGGTAAATCTCCTCTGCATCCTCTCTAAAACATCTACTTTGTTCCTATTATGAGGCGACCAGATCTGGACACAATATTCCAAGTATGGTCTAACCGGGGTCTTATAAAACTGCAGCAAAACCTTGCGGCTCTTTAACTCAATCTCCCTTTTAATGAAAGCCAAGACAACATACGCCTTTTTAACAACCCTATCAACTTGGGCAGCAATTTTGAGGGATATATGTACATGGACCCCAAGATCCCTCTGTTCCTTCATACTGCCAAGAATCCCTTCTTTAACTCTGTAATCTGCATTCAAATTCAGCTTTCGAAAATGAATTATTTCACTTTTATCCAAGTTACAGTCCATCTACCACTTCTCAGCCCAGCTCTGCATCCTGTCCTGTCAGCTTTTGACAAAGGGTCAGTTAGACTTGAAACGTCAGCTCTTTTCTCTCCTTACAGATGCTGCCAGACCTGCTGAGATTTTCCAGCATTTTCTCTTTTGGTTTCTGCATCCTGTCTGTCTTGTTGTAGCCTGCAACAGCCCTCAACACTATCTACAACACTACCGACCTTTGTGTCATCAGCAAACTTATTAACTCACCCTTCACTTCTTCATCCAAGTCACTGAGAAAGACCACAAAGAGCAGAGGCCCAACAACAGATACCTGCAGGACATTATTCGTCACTGACCTCCAGGTGGAATACTTTCCATCCACTACCATTCTCTGTCTTCTTTCAGCCAGTCAATTCTGTATCCAGACAGCCAAATTTCCTTGTATCCCATAACTCCTAACCCTCTGAATGTGCCAACCGTGGGGAACCTTATCGCGGTACTTACTGACATCCATATACACCACATCCACTGCTTGACCTTCATCAACCTGTCTCATCATGACCTCAAAGAACTCAATAAGGCTTGTGAGGCATGACCTGCCCCTCTCAAAGCTATGCTGACTATCTTTAATCAAGCTATGTTTATCCAAATAGTCATAAATCCCATCTCTCGGAATCCTTTCCAGTTCCTTGCATACCTCATACAGGAGACTGACTGGTCTGTAATTCCCAGAGATTTCCTGATTCCCTTTCTTGAATAGAACAACATTCGCCACCCTCCAATCATCCAGTACTACTCACGTGGAGAATGAGGATGCAAAGATCCTCGCCAGTGGCACAGCAATCTCATTCCTCGCTTCCTGTAGTAATCTTGGATACATCTGGTCCGGCCTTGGGGACTTATCTATCTTGATGCTTCCCAGAATGTCCAGCGCATCCAGCATATCAGTCTGTTCAAGCCTATTAACCTGGTCCACAGTGTTCTCACAATCAACGAGGGACCTCTCTCTAATGAATGGTGAAGCAAAAAACTCACTTAGGGCCTCCCCTACTTCTTCAAATTCGAGGCACTATCCCTGATCGACCTTATCATCTCTCTGATCATTTTGTTATTCCTCACATAAGTGTAGAACACCTTTAGATTTTCCCTAATTTCTCCTGCCAAGGCTTTTTTGTGCCCCCTCCTACCTCTCCTCAGTCCATTTTTGAGTTCTTTCCTAGTTATGCTGTAATCCTCTAACACTGCCTGCTCCTTGCTTCCTCAACCTTAAGTAAGCTTCCTTCTTCCTTTTGATAAGAAGCTCCTCTTCTCTTGTCATCCGAGGCTCCTTCACCTTACCATTCCTTGCCTGTCTCAGTGGGACAAAGTTATCCAACACTCACAACAAGTGCTCCTTAAACAGCCTCCACATTTCTGTTGTGTATTTCCCGTAGAATAATTGTTCCCAATTTATACTCCACAGCTCTTGTCTAATACCAGTATAATTTTCCCCTCCTCTAGTTAAATACCTTCCCATACTGTCTGTTCCTATCTCTCCCCATGGCTATGGTCAGTGTTACTGAAATGCTCTCCCACTGAGAGATCTGACATGTGGCCTGGTTCGTTGCCCAGCACCAAATCCAATATGGCCTCCTCCCTCGTCAGTCTGCCTACATGTTGAGTCAGGAATCCTTCCTGGACACACCTGACAAAATCGGCTCCATCTAGATCATCTGCACTGAGGAGGTTCCAATCAATATTGGGAAAGTTGAAGTCACCCATAACAACAACTCTGTTACATCTGCACCTTTCCAAGATCTGCTGTCCAATCTTCCAATCTGTTCTTCCATCTCTCTGCTGCTATCGGGGCATCTATAGAAAACACCCAATAAAGTGACTGCTCCTTTCCTGTTCCTGACTCCCACCCACACTGACTCAGTAGACAAACCCTCCTCAACAACCTCCTTTTCTGCAGCTGTGATGATGCACCTTCTGATTAACAGTGCTACTCCCCCTCCTCTTTTTTCGCCGTCCCTGTTCTTTTTAAAAGATCTAAACCCTGGAACACCCAGCAACCATTCCTGTCCCTGTGAAATCCATGTCTCTGTTATGACCACAGCATTGTAGTTCCAAGTACTGATCCATGCTGTAAGTTTATCACTCTTATTCCTGACACTCCTTGCATTGAAACAGACACATTTTAACCCGTCCTTTTGCCCTATCAACTGTGTATCCTTTCTGGCAGACTCTCTGTATTCTACTTCTGCCAATTCAGCAACTGCCCTCTCCTCTGATCTGTATCTCTGGTTCCCATCCCCCTGCCAAACTAGTTTAAATTCTCCAGAAGTGCTCTAGCGAATCTCCTGCCCAGGATATTAGTGTCCCTGCAGCTTAAGTGACACCTGTCTTTCATGTACAGGCCCCACCTTCTGCAATGATCTACATATCTGATCAAGATCTTGCTGCATACCCAAAAACCTCCCTCACTGTCCACAATACCACCCATTTTAGTGTCATCTGCAAACTTACTAACCATATCTCTTAGGTTTTCATCTACACCATTTGTATAAATAATGAATAATAATGGATCCAGTGGTACACTGCTGGTCACAGGCTTCCAATGTGAAAAACAACCCTCTACCATCCTGTTAAAAATCAAACAACAACGGGTAATCGTCCAACAGGTTTAATTGGAAGCACTAGCTTTCAGAGCGCTGCTTCTTCTTCAGGTGGTTGTGGAGGGTACAATTGTAAGACACAGAATTTATAGCAAAGTTTACAGCGTGCTGTAACTGAAATTATACATTGAAAAATACCTTGATTGTTTGTAATGTCTCTCATCTGTTAGAATGATCATGTTAGTTTCTATCACCCCCTTCTGTCTTCTACTGTTAAGCCAGTTTTTTTATCCATCCAGCTAGCTCTCCCTGGATCCTGAGAGATTTAACTTTGCTCCAGAACCTACCATGCGGTACTTTGTCTAAAGTCCTGATGAAGGGCTCAATTTTCCTGCTCCTCAGAGGCTGCTTAACCTGCTGTGCTTTTCCAGCACCAAACTCTCAACTCTGATCTCCAGCATCTGCAGTTCTCACTTTGGCCTCCATATAAACAATATCGACTGCACTGCCCTCCTTTACTTTCTTGATCACCCCTTCACAAAAGCTCAGTCAAATTTGTGAGACATGATTTCCCATTCACAAAGCCCTGCTGACTGTTAAATGAGTCCTTGCTGCTCCAAGTGCCTGTGGATCCTGTCTCTCAGAATCCCCTCTAGCAACTTAACCACCACAGACATTAGGCTCACTGGTCTGCAGTTCCCCGGCATTTCCCTGCAGCTTTTCTTAAATAGTTGCACAACATAAGCTATTCTCCAATCTTCAGGCACTTCATCTGTGGCTATTGATGATAAAAAAAAACTCTGCTGGGGCACTGCAATTTCCTCCCTAGCCTCCCACAAAGCCCTGGGATGCACTTCATCTGGTCCCAGGGATTTATCTATCTAAATGCATTTTAAGAATTCTAGCACCACATATTTTGTAATGTGGACACTTTTCAAGACTTCACTATTTATTTTCCCAAATTCCCTAGCATCCATGCCTTTCTTGAGGGTAAGTACTGATGAGAAATATTCATTTTGGATCTCACCCATCTCTTTTATGCCTCCGCATATGTAACTGACCTTGTTGATCTTTAAGAAGTCATATTCTCTCCGTTACTAATCTTTTGACCTTTATGTACTTGTTGAATCTTTTTGGATTCTCCTTTACCTTATCTACCAAAGCCATCTCATGTCCTGTTTTAACCCTCATGATTTCTCACTTAAGTGTACTCTGACACCCTCGAACTTCTCAAGGAATTCACTTGATCTATGTATTTCCATATCCACATTGTAACTGTTTTGAATGGGTCAGTTGTATTGCTGCATTGGCATATCTGAATTAAGATCCCACTGATATCTACCACTAATATTTAAATAGTACAATTAACAAAATGAATCGTCATGAGCTGTTTTACAGGAGCATTTTCAAAGTGGAATCTGGCACTGAACCATATAAGTTATTAGATATATTAGCTTTTAGGTATGTTAAAGGAAGAAAGTGAGGTGGAGAGACAGGTGTCACAAAGGGATTTAGAGTGTGGGGTTTATGCAGCTGAATTGCAATCAACAATGTTGGAGATGCAAAAGAGTCCAGAATGAAAGGAGTGCACAGATGAGAGGTTTAGAGCTGGAGGATATTCCAGAGATGGGGAGTGAGGCCTTGATGGGATCTAAAAAAACAAATCTGAGAAATTTAAAATCGAGACATGGCTTAACCTAGAGTCAGTGTAGGAAAGAACGTGAAGACCAATCGAGAATTCATTCAGATAATCAAGTCTTGTGGTAATAAAGCCAGGATGTGGATTACAATAATAGATGAGCTGAAACAGGACAAGTAGTCAAACTGAGGTGGAAATCGATGTCTTTATAGATATATGAATAAGGTTGGAAGTTCATTTCAGTTCGATGTAATAGCACAAAATGGCTTCATCTTATTGTTGCTAGGGCAGTGGATGGAGTTGGTAGTTAGGGAATGTGGTTTGGAGTGGGGACTGAAAGTGTTAGGTTCTTTTCCTGAGGTTTCACACATGACATGCAATTCACACACACCAACTTCTGCAAACAATTAAAGTTTATTAAAGCCTGTACAAGCTAGGTGACCCCCTTTAACACTCTTTGCATGGCGTGCAAAATCAAGTCAGAAGAGACACCGAACAAAGGAAACACATCCCCTTTTATATAGGTCAGTTGGTAATGCTCACAGATACTCTGGCCACTGCCCTATTTCTTCCCCGCCCCATAACTACATGTTACCCCAGGTACAATGGTAGGATGAAATAGTCCTCAGACATAATGCTAATGTAAATGCCCTAATCCTAAGGAATCGTTATGCAGACTATTTCCTCACAATGTAGGCGTAACTTCGGGGCGACCCTGCAAACGGGTTTTGGCTCCGCTACTTCCCCAGGCAATGTAGGTGTGATAGACTTCAGCATCAGGGAGGATCATGCAAGCGTGCCTGACTAGGGGATGGCTTTGAAAGTATTTCTGAATGGAAGGGGCTGAATGATAGTTTCATTTGATAATCGTAGGAGAGTAGTAGCAAATGACCGTTGAAATGGAGTGGGAGTCATCTGCCTTCCTACATGTATGTCATCCCCACCCACGTCCAGAATGTTCAGTCAGTGCAGTTTACCCCATTAATGTTACGTTAATGTCCAGAGTGATAGTCCAATTTAATCTTTTAACATTATTTAAGCAATACTCCAATCTTGCCAATATTTAACGAGAGGAAATTGCTGCTCAGTCAGATAAGCAATCTGGTAATTTATTCCTCATTGACTGAACTGACACAGTGACTTTCCTTAAATAATTTCCAGTCAAATCTACATATAGTCTTCATTCTTCTGTGAAGCCAGTGTGCTCCTTGTTTTTGGTTTGTTCTGAAATGATAAGGCAGCTCCTCATCTGAACCAGATAGAGTTGCATTTTCCATCAGGGTTGAAATTGTGGCTATTCATTATGAGTATTATTCTTTTGAGATAGTTTTGGAGGCCTTATCAATATCTTGCCAAACTGAAGTGGCACTGCAGATCCAGGCAGCTCTTTCTAGAAAACCAGACTAGAACAGGGGTGATGTTACAAAGTCAATTGTGGTCACCCATTCAGTCTTCCTGACGTTCACCTGAAGATTCTTCGGACCAAAAATCGTGAAAGGATGTCGAGGACCTAACTTGACAAAATAATAAACCCAAAGTAGACAGTTCAGGATCTTCATCCCTTACTCCCACCACTGCCATGACCCCCCTCCATTACCATTACTTAGTAAAAGAACCAAGTAATTTCCTTTGTGACAAATATATGTCCAGCCCAAGGAACCCATTACCACATTTTTATCTCGCATTATCTTCTTAAGGGCTTGAAGAGATGGGCAGACAGAGGTTAAAGATTGGTTTGACAGAGTCAAGACAATTAATGTGCTGGTCAGAGTTTTATTCCAGCTCCCAGTAGACCCTTAAACAAATTAAACTCCGATTACTTGTTCCCGAATATACCTAATCAAGTGCTCAACCAATTATCCCTTAACTAGTATATAACCATCAGTGATTCCTTACAGGGCAGCAGTGTTGCCATTGGTCAGTGATGCTCTCATCCATCAACGAATTAGAATCATGTCCTGTGCCAACTTTTTCCTTACATCCATAATAATAGAAATTATCAGTGTAAATGCTTTGTGTTGTAATAATGCCTACCTACCAGTGGAGGCACTGTAATAACAGTTTTGCCTTCCAGATACTCAAAAGAAATAGGAGCAGGAGTAGGCCACCTGGTCCATTGCGGCTGCTCGCCATTCAATAAGATCATCGCTGATCTTTCTTGCGGATCCAGTTCCACTCACCCACCTACTCATCATAACCCTTAATTTCGTTACTGTTCAAAAGTCTAGTTATCTTTGTCCTAAAAAAATTCAATGAGGTAGCCCCAACTGCTTCGCTTTTGGGTGAAGAAATTTCTCCTCTACTCAGTCCTAAGTCTGCACCAGTATGCTTGGTTTAAGTGACTGGCGTGTAAGGGCATCGATACTTCCAAGTATATCACTGTTTAAACAATACTCTGCCATTCTGGTTTTCCTACCACAGTGGATAACTATGTTATACTGCATGTGTCACGTTTGCTCACTCAACTTGTCAAAATTATCCTGATGCCTCGCTACCTCCTCCTCACAATCCCACCTGTGTCACCAGCAAACATGGAAATAGGAACATTTAATTCACTTATCCAAACTGTTGACATACATTGTAAATAGTTGAGGCCTAAACATTGATCCCTGTGCCCCACTACTCACAGCTTTTCACTCTGTAGAAGGCTAACTTATTCCTACTGTTTACTGTCTGCCTACTACCTCAATTATATGTGCTTTAGTCTTAAACAGTAAGCTCTTACATGGAAATTATGCTGAAAATCTAAATAAAGATTCTGCAGTTCTCCCTTATCTGTTCTACTCACTGGAACCTCAAAAAAGCTTAAGGTTTGTCAAACATGATTTCCTTTTCAGTTATCTATATTGACTGTGTCTAATCGCATTGACATTTTCTAAGTGCCCAGTTATTGCATCCTTTATAGTAGACTAGCATTTTACTTTGCAGACTAACTGGATTATTACTCACTTTTCTCTACCTTCCAACCTTTTTTAAACAGTGGGTTACATTTGCCACCCTCCAATTCAACCTGGAGACAACAAATGCGTCCAGAGTATCCATAGACACCTCCTTTAGTAACCTGGAGATTGTCAGGCCTTGGGGATTTATCAGCTTTCATTACCATTGATTTCTCCAGCACTATTTAAATTAATTATTAATTTCTTCCACTTCCTCCTTCCCAATGGACCCTTAGTTCCCTAGCATTTTGGAAGTTAATTGTGCTGCCTTCTGTGAAAACAGAACTAAAGTAGTTATTTAATTGCTCTGTCATTTCCTTGTCAATTCCCACACTGTTAAGGACCTACATTTGTCTTCGTGATCGTTTTTTTCCCCACATATTTGTAGCAGCTCTTAACAGTTGCATTTATGTTCCTTTCCAGTTTATTCTTATTTCTCTCCTCTTGGTCCTCTTTTGCTGAAACTGTTCCCAATTCTCAAGTTTGGCACTTTTTCTAGTAACTTTGTGACTCCTCTTTGGATCTATACTATCCCTAATTTCTTTTATTAGCTATTTGTATCTTGTAATTTTGCACCAGATAGAAATGTGCAACTGGTGCAATGCATGCATTTATTCCTTAAAAGTGTATCTACTATCATGCCTTTTAATGATGCTGCCTAATCTATTATAACCAACTGAGAGTATGGTTCTCCTCATGGGAGAGTCTAGGATCAGGGGTATTGTCTCAGTGTGAAGGGCCGTCAATTTAAGACTAAAATGAGGAACTGTGTCCTCATTGGAACTCCTTACCACAGAGCTATGGGGGGCAGAGTCCTTATCTATATTAGGGGCTGAGATAGATTCTTGACCATTACCAGAATAAAGGGTTGTGGAGAAAATGAAGGAGGCTGGATGTGAGGGGTATTGGATCAGCCACGATCCCAATGAAAGGCTCAAGGGTCTATTCCTGCTCCAATTTCTTGGGTTTTATAGAGAGGCTCAATAATGCCAGATGTGAAAGTATAATTTCCATCGCTTTGTATTCCAGCTGACATGAGATGAATGTTAATATTCCAATAGCCTGTGAGCTGATTATCAGTATTTCCTGTAAGTAGACCCCCACTCTCTCCTCACTTCCAATTCTCAGCTTCATGCTGTTTCAGAAATGCAGTGATGTATCTTGGGCCGAAAGTGAGTGAGCTCATCTTTTCCAACAATTTATTTCAACTGCTGCAGTTTTGCCCACTTGTTTAGCTTGTTAGTGTCTTGTTACAGAAATACTTCCTTTGGCCATCCACACAATTGTGTTACTGGAAAATGAAGATATACAGCTCCATATTCTTTTATATAAGCCAAGAGATATAGCGAAAAGCTGATCAAATTCCATGGAGATACTGAGAGTCACATTCTGTCAATTTGACTATGTGCGCTATCAATTCTGGAGTGCCAGTTAACTTGGTTGGCTGGACAACGGGTGACTATACCTTTAATTAATTCCCTATTTATGTCAATTAGTTGCCTCCAATTCCATGAGCTGATGGTCTGCAATGCAGAATCACAATGCATTCTGAAGGTCCATGTTGGTAATATCCCCAGACATTCCCTTATTGACCACGTCAATGGTTTCTTAAAATATTCAACTCTGTTTAAATGCGATCCACCCATTGCAAATCTATACAGCCTCCCTCTCTGCTCAGTTCCTATTTGTCTTTGTGTTGAGTCACTTTGCACCCACGAGCAGATTCTAGAAACTTGACTTCACATCCTTTGGGGAAATTATAGCATGTCCTGTGTGACACTGTCTTTCCAATGGTCTTCACACCTCTCCTGCCTTACTGAAGGGTGTATAGAAATCCCTGAGCTTGTGACATAATGACTCACTATGACCTTTCCAGTACAGAAATCTACTGTTTGGAGATCCCAATTGTCTGGAAGGTTTTTAGAGCAGACACAGGGCACACAATAGAACTTAGAACATTATAGCGCAGTACAGGCCTTTTAGCCCTAGATGTTGTGGCGAACTGTGGAACCAGGCTGAAGCCAATCTAACCTACACTATTCCATTCTCATCCACATGCCATTTAAATACCCATAAAGTTGGTGAGTCTACAACTGTTGCAGTGTGCTCCACGCCCCTACTACTCTGGGTAAAGAAACTACCTCTGACGTCTGTCCTATATCTATCACCCCTCCATTTAAATCTGTCCCCTCGTGGTGGCCATCACCATCTAGGAAAATGGCTCTCACTGTCCACCCTCTCAAACCCTGATTATGTTATACATCTCAATTAAGTCACCTCTCAACCGTCTCTCTAACTCACAACATTGTTTTAGTGCACTATTTTGGGAGAGGAAACATGCAGTATTTTGATAAATGAAACAATTTTTATTCCTGCTTTAAAATATTTTGTCTTTTTTAAGGGCATCAAATAAATATTTATTCACAATGCTTTCTGGTTAAGCGAATGGTTTTCAACTTCCGTTTTGGTTAAGGAATCCTCCAGTATATTGTGAAATTCGGTGGAACTTACACCCTTCCTCCTTATTTCCCATTATATAAAGCAAATACAAAACAAGACTGCACATCAGTTGATGGAAGTGCAAACACTTTTTAGGGATTAATGTTATTATTAAATTTTATTAAATGCATTTTGCAGCAAACATTCATTGGATTTTCTTTATTGGTGACTTTACTGGGGTTTGTGTGGGCTGACAGCAGCTCCCTTTAATAGACTCTCTGGTGGTTGTAGCACTGTCACTGAGACCAAGCTTCGCTAGAGCCCAGCATGTGAGTGCAGAGAGTTGGAACGCTAATGGAAAATTTGAAACTGGGTGCACGGAAAGTTTGAGCAGTTTGAACGTTAGTGTAGAAAGTGTTCGAACAGTTTGAAAAGTAAGTGCAGAGTGTGTGTTTGAGCAGTTTGAGTGTGTTCAAGTTGTTTGGAGATAATGTGACTTTTAATTTTTTGGGGGGGAAAACCCTGTAATGGTGAGAGAAACACCCAAACAGAGAGTCTGAAATTTATGTGTAATTTCTTTTAGGAATGCATTTGTTTAACTCTGAGATTATGGGGAACCCTGTTTGAATGAACCTGGGTTAGACCATTCTGGTGTAATTCTAGAATTTATTTTGGTGTCAGATCTGACATCAGCCTACACTTTGGGGATGATAGATTATTGTGTTGGCAAAATCTCCAACTTGTTTCCACCTTTGACGCATATGTTAAATCAGTGCTGATCGGAACCTGTTTTCCTTATTCTGTATCCCTCGATATCCTTCCCAACAAACCTGTGCCAGTCTGCGCTCAAAGTTTCCATGAATCCCCTATAACTGTAGCTTTTTGTCAGAGAATGGTCTGGTTTCAGACTACCTTGTGTGAAAAGGTACTCCCTGACATCAGCCCTGATTTTCCTGCCTCTAGTTTTAAAGTGATACATGGTTTTTAACTGTCCCACCAGAGAAAATCTTTGCTGACCTTCCATCCAAGCAACAAAAGTTATGGTCATAAACACCACAGTCTGATCACCACTATACTCAACAGTATATGGGCCTAGGTATGTGAGTAACCCACATAATTTAACCCTTTCAATCCTGGGGAATCTGTTCTGCACCCCCTCCAAGGTCAGTATCTTCTTCATGAGGTGTGGAGGCCAGAACTGAACCCAGAATTCCAGGTGGGAGTCTAAACAAATTTGCAAAGTAACCTTGTAGAAGAGAGCATTGCAATTGCAGCAGACAAGTTAAATTTGCGTGCTTCCCCTGCATTTTCTCCAGGTCAGCCGCATCCTGTACAGTTTTGCCACTGCTTTTCGTCGATCTTCTAAACAATCGACAGAAGTGAAAGACATGTGCGATGCCAGTCCTGAGAAGGACACCTACAACTTCACTGTCTCTCTTGAAGTGAAGGAAGATGATGGAAAAGGCAATTTCAGGTGAGAATTTGAAGGATAGGCAGTTTCAAAGTGGGAGCAGGGGTACTTTGGTTCAGAGACCCCCTCCACCAAATCTTTAAAGGTATGGTGCAGTGAGAGTTATTTGTAATACTGCATTGCCATTCCATCATTAATGAGTCTTAAGGTTTTCCTCGACCTATATTCAGTGCATTTTGCAGCCTGTCGAAGCAGTTTATGATTCCTTAGAAGTGTAGTTGCAGTTATAATACAACAAGCCCAGCAGTTAATTATTGCAAATACACCCAAACAGCAATGAAATAAATGACCAGATCATCTATATGAATTAAGATGGCTGAGCAATAATTTTGGATGGACATTAGGGAGAACCAGCTGCTCGCATAATGTGGACATGTCATGAAAAATCCCCCACTAAAATAACGTAATGGGGGATTTTTCCATTCTTCCAAGAGGACAGACGGTACCTCAGTTCAGTTTCCAACAGTGGAGAATTTGAGGGATGGGTGCAAATGTATAACTCCTCTTCAGTAGAGTGTCAGCCGAGATTTTAGTGTGAAGTAATGTTTTGAAATTAATAATTCTTAATGATAGAATCCAGTTGCTTTAGGGCCAACCCTTATCTTTTAACACCAATTTGTATTAGAATAAGATCCTGGACAACGGAAATCATTCTAATTAAGAAAACTAGTTCAAAAGGCAATGTTATACATGAGTAGGTACAAATTACTGCAGATGTTGGAATCTGTACCGAAAACAACAAATGTTGGAGATCACAGTGGGTCAGGCAAGAAGGGAGAGAAGGCAAGCTAGCATTTCGAGTCTAGTTGACTCTTCATTGGAACTGAAGTGAAGTGTGGAGGGGCAGCATCTATGCTATAGCTTTGTGTGTGTGGGGGAGGGTGTAGAGTGGTAGTGGGGGAGGGTGTGGAGTGCTAGTGGAGAAAAGATTTTGATAGTTCAGATTAAGCGATCAGATCACTTAATCTGAAGTGTCAGCATCTTTCCTCTTCTCTCTTCACCCCCCCCCCCCAGTCCCCGTCCCCGGACTCTGCACCCACTCCCAACTATAGCATAAAGGCTGCCGCTTCCACACTTAGCTCTGATGAAGAGCCATCTCGATTTGAAATGTTAGATTGCTCCCTGTTCATGGATACTGTCTGACCTGCTGTGATCTCCAGCATTTGTTGTTTTCAATGTTATATATGACATGTTGGTGATTCTCTTTGTGTCTGATGCAGGGGAGAGGACGTTGCTTTGATCCTTTCTGAAGTGACCTCTTTCAGTTGTTTCACGAGTGAACTAACATTCATGGCATGTGCACACCTTGCAATCTCTGCTCTTATGGTAAATTACCTTTACTCGTGTTGTTATGACAAGCGAAGCAAGAAACTAAAATAATTACTACTCTCTTCACAGTGCTGTACCGAAAGACAGAGAGAAACTGTATTTTAAGTTGCGACAGGGGATAGAGAAGAAATTGATCATCACTGTGCAGCAAACATCGAATTGTGAACTTGCTGTTGAGCGGTATGCTTATTAACTTACTTTTTTGAAATAAGGCCTTTAAGTAGATTGAAAACATCTACTTTGTCGGGAAGTTGACAGACTTTCTCTGGTTTTATAACCTTTGTCAGCCTCACGTGTGATGATATTGTATGAAGTCTCCTCCTGCCTATGTGTTTGTTCTTCATGGGCATGGCCTGACTAAAAATGAGCGGGCTAATTGACTGATCCATCCTTCCTGGCACCCAAACAGCTGCAGTATAGGTTACGAGTTAGCTCATGCTGTGTGAACTGTGAATGATTATGTTTCCTCCTAGCCCCTCATATCCCTTGCACAACATGGTGATTTGCGACATTGCTGGTCTGGTTGAGGTCAGGTGATCCAGCGGCTTCTGGAATTGAGCTTCATATGTACTTGAGCCTGGCCTGTGCAGCATTACAGCTTTAACCAATGGAGCTACAAGTGTGCCAACTGTTCAAAATTTTCAGAATGTATTTTCCTAGCTTGTCAGGACATTTCAGCTGAGGCTTGCTGACCAGAGTCATTGATTCAGTTGGTACTTAGTTGACGGACCTTGGTATGGGACTGCAGCTGCCCTTGATATCCCTGCATTAGGGAGGAAAGCTTCACCTAGGGTCTTCACTTTCAATTGCTCTTCAACTATATCTGTTCATGTCATATGAATACTATGCACTCTTGCATATGTCCTGTACCCAGATCAGCTGCTGCTTGTTAAGTCCTCTTTGGTGATAGACTTTAATGTTGTATGAGTGTGAAAGTTTCCTGGGTGCCATCCGAACAGTTACTGGGACTACCCTATTTGCGCTGTCCAGTGCGAGATTGTTCCAGTACTTTAGAGTCCACATAAAGAATTTCCTACAATCAATTTGATTTACTCTCTGAATTAATACACCTGTAATCTCAATATTTAAAAGCACTCTGGCAAAATGAGATGCAGTCGAGAAATCCTCTTTGAAGCTGATTATTCTTTCCCTCTGGGTTTAAAATTAAATTTATTCAGAACTTCAATTGAAGCTATTCACTAACCTAATTAAGTGCTCTTTCCCAAATGGATTTGTTAAAAATATACTTTGGGGGGTGGGGGGGGTTCCTAGAGAGTGTGGAATGTGTTCTGAGATGACTGTACTCACACTTGCTCTGCAATGAGTCAATATGACGCACACGATAACATTTATAACTTAGTTTACGTTTTGTTTTCAGAGGTTTGTGTAAAAGTTTTCAATAGAATGCGGTTTCCAGGACACACTTTTCAACGAACTGCCCCTAAATTAATCTTTCAATTGAATTATAATCATTAGCTTTATTAAAATATGTACTTGCCTTTCTTATGGCCTTCATTATACTCCTCACACATCAGGTAGCAGCAGAAGAAATTATTGTGGTTTAAGGGTAAGTCGGCTGAGATTGCACCACATGAATGTAGATCATAGGAGAGAGGGATAAAGAAAATATTTTGATTTTTACAGTGCCTTCTCATATTCTCAGGATGACTGAGTGTCCTGCCTATCCAATTAATCACTTCTTAAAATTTCATCAGCTGTCTTTCATGTAAATGTACAAGATCTTAAAATTGAGATAGAAGTTAAATCTGATTTGGTTGTTGAATTTGGGAGAGGGATGTTTCCCATTCAGACCAACCAGTTCACGTTCCACCTATCCATTCTCATCTAAATTTAGTATCATAACCTTCGATAACCTTCTCCATCATGTGCCTATGTAGCCTCCTCTGAAATATATCAATTCGATTCACTTCTCTTCAACCATGCCCCGTGAAATCAAATGTTTCCTACATTGTCAGCTTCCTTTTTGGAAGGTGGTGGTTTGTGCCATCGCCATCAACTCTGTCTCCTCTGTTGTGTTCATGCTCTGCAGGGAAACTGTAATGTCTGGTTCAGGGCTTAAGTCTGAGCAAAATGTGTAGAAACCCCAAATATCAGGGATCCACCCCTTAGTCTCTCCTGGTGAGTGAAAAGAGCACAAGACACCATGTTTAGCAATAGGTTTGTTCTAGGAGTTGCTGGAAAACTGACGTATGTAGACATGAATCAGCCGTTGGGCTCCATTTCAGATTTCGTTGTCAGAGTTTTACTCCCTCAGCCTTCAGTCAATCCATCCACTGGAGATATCCTCCAGGCACTGAGGCTATTCGTTCATATTTGGAGTTGGCTTTGAGAGTGTCAAGGTCTGTCCACATGCTAGTGATCTAACATGTTGCCATCCTGGGGACCAAACCACCTCGAGGTTCCGCTGGGAGCTGTGAGGGGCCCATTTTCCACATTGTCACAAGGAGGTGATGGCGAAGTTAAGAAAGACTGTGTCCTGAGACGGACAGACTTAGATATTTTTCCCACTTTGCTATTAAGCTGTGGGAAACAAGCTAGTACGCACAAGCAGAGGTCATGCTAACTCCCTTCGTCCGCACACAAGATGGATCACATTGACCTGTTCTAATAGCCAATGGCATCAAAAGGTAAGGAACTAAGGGTTGTGTAGGGTATTCAGATGCAGGACTCATTGAATGGTGGATTGTTAGAAAGGCTGAATGAGTGCCACTGTTTCTTGTGTAACCACTGTGAAGGGACATTAAGAATTCCCACAGTGTGTAAAGATTTTGCCATGGCGTGATCATTTTGATCTCTGCTACTTCTGTTTACAGACTATTTGTACTCACCTGACGTGGACTAAATCCTGATTTTTCAGCAAACTTTGCTATCTGTCATTAGATGCAGCAGTCCTTTCAGATGTGGCAGGGCCAGTTGTGTGTTGAAATGCTGTTTTAATAATCTGTGCCACAACTTACTGGAATAGTGCATTGGAAATTGAATCCACTTTTCCTGTAGTCAGCAGTAACGTTAAAAGTTAATGAAATTATCAAAAATCTCATTTTAAGAATAAGTACAGATCTTGCTCAGATTCCTTCAGTAATGATAAGAATAACCCCTAGCTTTAACAAAAACAGTAAAAGAGCAGGATTTCTAATTTTTGTATTTCAAAAACTTCACCCCTTTTATAAATTATCCTCACACAAAAATATCACAAGTTGGGGAAAGTAAAGGACAGCACAGTTCTGTATCACCAGTTCAAATGTCAAATAAGGTGGATTGGTTTCACTATCCTTTTGATTCTTTACTGATACCTCAATGTTACCTGCACGGTGGTGATCAGTCTGTAGATCAGTGGTGGCTTGGCTGAACCCATTGTCTTTTTTTGTCATCTTTGGATCTAAGTATTGTTTCTTTGTGTAGCCAAATGCAGTGTTTCTGTATTTGTTTTGATTCAAAATTGGAGAAGCCAATATAACAGAGAAAAGGGAGAGAGAAAAATTGGTAGTCATCTTCTGGAGATTGCCTTTCTATTTCACTCCCTCACATTCTGTGTTAAACAGCATTTTGACCATTCAGAGGGTCGTTACTATGCTGAGCTCTCCTGAACCCATGACAAACTGTTCCACTTTGTCTGGACTCACTCTCTCCACATATATCAGTTAGTTTCCCTTGATTCCACAAAGCTGCAAACAAATCCTTGTATATTCCCCACTTTTTAAAACAGTGTACATCTTCTCATTTTCAATCCATCGTCTAAAATATAGTAAATCTAGAAGATCAGACTGCACCCACCAAACATCACACTTCCGGTCCCTTCTACACCCTGACCCGCTTTCATTTCGTTATGTGTCACATAAATCAGAAGATTGATTATTATCCAGTCTGTGAAGAGGAAAATCTGTCTCTGAATTATCACCTCAAGAACGATCAGCTGCTGGTATTTGAAAAAGACAAATGTTTTCCTCCTAAATGATTTAACTCTCGTTGGATTATAACCCCTTGTTCTGGCCTTGAGAGCATATGGGTTTTCTCTTTTTTTAACCTAATCAAATCTCTGAGTCATTTAACCAATGTGCTCAAAAATCCCCTTAATCCTGAATACTAAGTAAATCCCAGTTTATTCTAAACAATTGTTCGTAATTTAATCCTTTCACTCAGTTTAGATTAGATTAGATTACTTACAGTGTGGAAACAGGCCCTTCGGCCCAACAAGTCCACACTGACCCGCCGAAGCGCAACCCACCCATACCCCTACATTCACCCCTTACCTAACACTACGGGCAATTTAGCAATGGCCAATTCACCTGACTTGCACATCTTTGGACTGTGGGAGGAAACTCACGCAGACACAGGGAGAACGTGCAAACTCCACACAGTCAGTCGCCTGAGGCAGGAATTGAACCCAGGTCTCTGGTGCTGTGAGGCAGCAGTGCTAACCACTGTGCCACCGTGCCCCCCTGTTTAATTTAAGAAAATCTGAATAATAGTATACCATTACAACTGAGATTGAGGACTGCACTGATTCCATTCCTGTCCCACTTCTCCACTGGTCCTAACAAATTTTATATATAATCAGGGTGATAATTAGGCCAGTTACACAAGTTTTAAACTGTGGCTAGTTTCAGATTACAAACAAGTCAGCCAGGTTTCCTGTGAAAACTAACAAATTTATTTTGAATAAAACTTGCTCAAGCAAGCATACAAAGATTGTTGGCAGAAAAAAAGGATTAGACTGTGAGATCATAAATATGAGATATTCCAAATGGCATAATTCATTAGAAAGTTATGGTAAACAGATAACCAAAGATTGGATACCCCAAATGCATGTCAAACAGCAAATATTCCTTCTCTGCGCTGAACTATTACTGGTGCAGAGCTTCTCCTGAGCACCATGCCTCCCAAGACTTGCCCTGAAGCCTCACTCCACAAAGATATACAACTGCTCTAGGACTTGACTGGGCCCCCTGTGCACAGAAACTGTATAGTTCAATTTTCTAACTATAATTAATTCGTCATAAGGAGGGGATGTTTGCCAATGATTGCATAATGTTCAGCACCATTTGTGACTACTCAAATACCGAAGCAATCCATAATCAAATGCAATAAGATCTGGACAGGCTTGGGCTGAAAAGTGGCAATTAACTGTTTAATGTTAATCATGGGATAATGGAAGGTAAATCTTTAATTCTGTATTACTTAATTTCCACCACTAGATGTCATCCTGGTCAGAGGAAATCACAGTAATCAATGTAGTCGGATATGAAATTGAGCTGTTTCTGATTTGCCAGCTTCACAACTTTTTGCTGATAATGCAAGCGATGGTTTGAACTTGTGATTGAAAATGTTAACTGATATTAGAGTGGGATGTGGCTGTGATTGAGTTGTTGAAGTGACAAAAAAAAACACACCTTATGACCGAAAGTAGGCGATATCCTTCATCACTCGTGCGTAGGTACAGATTTTGTCATACAATTTGACAGTGTGAAGCATTTAGGCCTCATGTTTCCTGCTGTGTGTGAAGTGTCGACTGATGTGTAGTATTTTGCCTTTTGCAGATGTTTTGGCATGCTCCTTAGTCCAGGGAAAAATGTGCGGAACAGCGACATGCATTTGCTTGACATGGTGAGTTTGGTGGATAAACAGTTTTATCTTTGAAGTTGTGATAAATGGCTGAACAGACGTAGGTCAAGGAGGATTCTGCAGTTGGTGGCAAAGGCTGACACG
Source organism: Chiloscyllium punctatum (assembly GCF_047496795.1). Taxonomy (NCBI): domain Eukaryota; kingdom Metazoa; phylum Chordata; class Chondrichthyes; order Orectolobiformes; family Hemiscylliidae; genus Chiloscyllium; species Chiloscyllium punctatum. Next base: position 27,556,144 of record NC_092745.1, on the reverse strand, counting down.
CTAACTCAATAAGCTCCTTTCTTTTGAATTTGTTTATGGTGGGGATGGGTGGTGTTGCTGGCTAGGCCAGCGGTTATTGCACATGCCAGCTGTTAAATGTCAGCCACATTGCTGTGGGTCTATGCGTGAGTCAGACCAGTAAGGATGGCAGCTTTCCTTCCCCCGAGGGCATTAAAGATCCAGATGAATCCAGGGGGCCACTAACAATAGTCACATGACTGTCATGAGGCTAGCATTTTATTCTAGATTTATATTCAGTTCAAGTTTCACCGTCTGCTCTGGTGGATATTAAACCCTTGTCCCCAGAATCTTCTCTTGGATTTCTGGATTAATAGGCAAAAGTGAGGACTGCAGATACTGGAAACCCTCCTCAGATGCTGCCTGACCTGCTGTGCTTTTCCAGCACCACTCTAATCTAATTTCTGGATTAATAGTCCAGTGACATTAGCACCAAGCCATAACCACCTCTAGTTCGATGATATTTTGTGAAATAAGGTGATGTGAACACTACAGCTGATAGTATTCCTGCCTTTTGAATTAGAAGGTTTGGGCTCATGCCCCACTACAGAGGCTCAAACACATTATGTAATCTAGACCAGCTTTACAGCAAAGCATTGAGGGAATGCAATACCGTCAGAAGTGCTATCTTTCTAATGATTTGTTAAGCTGATTTCTCGTCAGCTCCCTCAAGTGAATTTAAAAGGTTCCATGGCATTGTTTAGAGCAGGAGAGTTCTTCCCTATGTCCTAGCTAATGCTTGTCCTTCAAGCCATCATTAAAGACACATTATCTCTTCAATATCATGTTACCTGTGCAATCCTGCTGCATGTGGTTTGACAGCACATTCTCTACATTTCAGTAGAGACTGCATTTTTTAAAAAAAAGCAACAGTAGCTGTGAAGTGCTTTGGGATGTTCTCAGGAAGTTGTTGTGTTTCCTATATTTGTAACTAAATCAGCACCACAGTAGAGGACAGGATGAATCATGACCGAAAACAGGCAGGGTGACAGCTCTGGATGACGTCAGCATAAACAAACACCAACTGTGTGGAAGTAAGCCCCTGTCAAAGGACAGGGGCTGTCACACCACCTCACAGGGATTGAGACCTTCCAGACCTCCAACCAGTGAAATCCTCCTATTTACAAAACAAGAGCTTATATTCTGACCTAAACTGCAGAGACGTTAAACAAATATTATATGTCTGACACAAATGTCACTTGTATGACTAATGTATTGGTGACTGACCGGCACATTAACAATTTTTAAAAAAGTGTCCAAGTTTCATTCTGGGTTCTCACCTGACAGCTTGCACCATTATCTGGAATCATAATGATTGTCCAATGGATGCAGATTAGCATTGCAGGTACAGCAAGTATTTTGGAAGGGAAATGACAGGCTGGCATTATTGGAAGGGGTCTGGAGTACAAGAATAAGAAAGTCTTGCTGGAAATGCATGATGGTAGTGATTTGGTGACACCACACCCTCGAGTCTCGCTCCTTGAATCATGGTGTATCTGTGTAAAACTTCAAAGGCCTGATGCTGTTTTGAGGAACATATTTTCTGGGACTTGACAAAGTATCTGCCTCCTTTCTGGCTGCTCATTTTGTTCTGTTTTTATTCAGGAATCCATGGGAAAGAGTGTTGATGGCAAGTCCTATGTAATCACAGGAATATGGAACCCTAGTGGTCCTGCATTTCAGGCTCTAAATGAGGAGACTCCTAAAGGTATTTTTCAGTTCAAAATTACTTGTTTAATCTACCAACTGAAATGGGCAATCAGTGATTGAGGAAGGGGCTTTGTGAGGGTGACGTTTCCTTACTGACTAAAGAGGAGATAGTGCTTGGATGAGATTTCTCTGGAACTGAAGGAAGCACAAAGTGGAGGAGAGGTCGTAATGGGCTGTATGTTGATGACAGAGTAAAAGAGACTGAGTGGAAATAGGGTATTCTCGGAAAGAGGAAACCTGGGTTATGGACGGTCTGGACACAGTTGGAGAGCAGAAGTAAGGAAAAACTGTGATGGGAAAAACATTCTAAGTTGAATTGTTTCCCACATTGGTGTGTCGTCATTGCTTGTTATAGAAGCTTAAGCTTTGGATGGATTATTAACTAAATCCGTTCAAGGCCGGTAAATGCTGCGTAATAAAGCTGGAAAGTATAACTGCATGTTGACAACAATCTGTGGAAAAGCAGAGAGGTTGGGATCACGAGGCTCGGGCTTGCGGAATAGGCTAGAGTATGATGGAAAGGACCAACGCAGTGTTATTGTTTACCTTAATTGGGTTGAAAAGGGGGTGGTGGTACAGTTGCGTAGAGTCCTGGTTAAGTTCCATTTTGAATTTTGCGCTGTGTTCCGGGCACTTCTGGAGGAAAGATGTCTTGACCTTACATGGACTGGCAATGTCGAAACACCAACCTGTATGCCTTTGAGTTTAAGGATTAAGGTTTGGCCGAATTAAGGTTTTTAAGTGGGTAGATAGTATTGCCTCTGGTGCAAGAGTCCAGAACAGTCAGGCACAGCTTTAGAATTTGGATCTAGGCTGTGCAGGGATGATATCAGAAAGCACATTTTCATCAGAGGATATGACAAACTTGCCCAAGAAGCAGATGTTAGTGGATCTATTAGAAATGTCAAAACTGAAATTGGTAGGTACTTCAGCAAAAGAAAAATACTGCAGTTGCTGGAAATTTCAATTAAATCCAAATAAATGTTGGGGAAATAGAGCAGGTCTAGCAACCTAAGTGGACAGCGAAGCATATTTACCTAATGTTTAAAGTCTTGGCCCCTTTGTCAGAACTCTGACACAAAACTTGAACTTTGCAATTTCTTTGGAATTTATGCTTAGTAAAGCTGCAAACTACATGATCGCTTGTATTTTATGCAAAGGCAGCACCAGCTGACTAATTTCAGATTGGTTATTTTACTCACAGATAAAAGGGTCGACATGACTGTAGCTGTCGACTTAGTAATTACTGAGGTGGTAGAGCCAGTCCGGTTTCAGTTGGAAACAGTGGTCCGTGTCTATCCAACCAATGAGAGATTCTGGTACTTCAGCAGAAAAACCTTCTCGGAAGCTTTCTACATGAAGTTGAAACAGGTACGAGTTTTAAGAAACAAACAAAAGATACCTTTCTCTGATGCACTTTGCATCACCTTATCAAATGGTGGCACTTCTCTGAAAGGCAATTGCATTGACATTCACATAAAATGTCAGAGCAGACGTAGGACATACAGCCCATTGAGCCGAATAAGTTCAATTTATTCATCATTAATCTGAGGATTCTCAACTCCGCTTTCCTGCCTTTAAGTCCTGTACCTCTTGACTCCCTTACTGATTAAAAATCTGTCTGACTCAGCTTTGAACACAAGAGTACACAACTCAGGCACTACAGCTCTTTGTGGTAAAGGATTCCATAGAGTCACTACCTGCTGAGAGAAAATCATCCCTCTCATCCCTTGTAATTGGCTGATTTCTTTTTCTGAGATTATATCCTCTAGTTCTAGACTCTTCACAAGGGGAAGCAACCTTTCACCATCCAGTCTGTCAAATCCTCTAAAACTTTTGTGTCTTTCAATAAGGTCGTGTTTCATTTGTTGAAACTACAATTTATAAAGGCACAAACTACTCAACCTCCCCTCATTAAAAAAACAATCCTTCCATACCTGGAGTCAAACTAGTGAACCTTCTCTGGACTGCCTCCAATGCCAGTATTACTTTCCTTATTCAAGGTGTTTAAAACTGTTCACAGTATTCTTGGTGTGGTCTGACTAGTGTCTTGCATATTTCTAGCAACACTTCCCTGTATTTCAAAGAGAATGGTATAGGTACACAATCTTTTATCCGAAAAGCTTGGAATTTTTCGAATTTCAGAATAAGTGACAACTCATCGGTGAAATTTTGTAAAATGTCTTACCGAACAGCAGACTCAGTGTGAGCACTACGGGCTCTAAGACAGAATTGAGGCCTGCCAGTGCTGGGCCACACCTCCCCCACGTTGCATCTGAGTGACTCGCGTCGAGTGAGTGTGGAGTTGGGCTAATGGTTTGCACGCCAAATGACCTTGCTAATGAGGTAAAAACTTCACAAAAAAAGCTTTGGATTTTGGAGCTTTTCGGATTTCAGAATTTTGGATAAAGAATTGTCTACCTATATATAAAAAAAAAATTCAACATTCCATTTGCCTTCCTGATTAGTTGCTGAACTTACATACTAACTTTTTGTGATATATGCATAAGGATTCCAAATCCCTCTTTCCACTGCTTTCTGCAGTCTTTCCTCGTTCAAATATATTCAATTCCTCTATTTGACCTGCCAAAATGCATAACCTTACATTTTCTCAGATTATGTTTTTTCTGCCAGTTTTTTGCCCACTTGCTTAACCTGACAATATATCTCTGCAGACTCTTCTATCCTTACCGCTTGGCTTCTCACCTATATTTATGTTATCTCTATTATAATAGTGCATTCACTTCTCTCGTCCAACGGATTTACGTATAGTGTAAATAATTGTGGCCCTAACCCTAATCCCTGTGGTACACATTTAGTTGCAGGTAGCCATCCTGAAAATACCTGTATCCCAATTCTGTCTTCTATTTGTTAGTCAATTTTATACCAATGCTATTATACTACCTTCAATACTATGGACTCTTATATAAAGTAGGCGAAAGTGAGTACTGCAGAAGTTGGAGATGAGAGTCAACATTAGAGCGATGTTGGAAAAGCACAGTCGGTCAGGCAGCATCTGAGGAGCAGAAAAATCAACGTTTTGGGCAAAGGCCCTTCATCTGGAGTCTTATGTTAAGTAGCCTAATGTGACGTACCTTCTCAAACACCTTCTGAATGTCCAAATACATAACGTCCATTGCTTCTCCTTTAACTATCCTACTTGTTGCTTTCTCAAAGACCTATTAATTTATCAGGTATAATTTTCACTTGATGAAGCCATGTTGACTCTGCTTGATTATATTTGGAATGCTTTGCTATTACATCCTAGACAGTAGACTCCAATATTTTCCCAATACTAAATGTTAAATTAATAGGCCTACAGTTACCTCTGTTCTTCTGTCACCTTCCCTTTGTGAATAGTTAGAGTCATAGAGTCATACAGCATGGAAACATACCCATTGGTCCAACTAGTCCATACTGGCCATGTTTTCAAACTAAACAAGTCCCATCTACCTGCGCTTTGCCCATATCCCTCCAAACCTTTCCTGTTCATGAACTTATCCAAATGTAGAAATATCAAATGTTAAAACAGGGAAAGCGATAAAAGATCTCTCTACAGATTGATGCATAGCAAACACATGGAGGCAGTGCCCCCCTACACAAACTCTATTTTTAAAAAAAATCGCTACTTATTTATGCTTTTCTGCAATTATTTGGACTGCAAGAGTTTCACACCGATTCAAATTAAAAATTGAATGATTCTGAAATGTAAGAACCATAAGGATTATATGAGAAACCCTGCAATTCAGGAGCAGCTGAAATATCCACACTGTTCTCAGTCCACCATTTTGTTTGATATGGAGCAGAAGGCAGGTCGTTGATGGAAGCAGTTGAAGATAGCTGTCCTGCACAGCTCCTGTAGAGATATTCTGGGGCTTCAATTATGAGCCTCCAACAATTGCTATTACCTCCTTTAGTATTATGTCTCAGCGTCTGAAAAGTTATTCCTCAGATATGCAGTGATTTCAGTTTTATAAACGTGTATTTTCCAGGCAGTGCTGGTTACAATGTTTGGATTTTTAAAAATTAGAAATAACAAATAAAAATGTAATTTTATGTTCAGCTACTTATGAAAATGTACAGGTGCACGTATCGGATCTCTCAATTTATGCACTTTGCTTAGAATTGCATTAATTAGTTCATCTTGGCTCAGAATGTGCAGTGGGAATTACTGCCAGCATTCATGTCATTACTTGACTGTAATAAACAGAAACCACTGGAATCCACGTGTAGCAGAATAATGCAGAACTCCAGAAGTTTTTGAGTAACACTACACCTCTTCATTGTATGTTGTTCAGTTACCCCACATTGCAAGCAATAGAAATCAATTCAGTTAATAAGAATTTCTACTCTTGGGCAGAACGTTTTGCGATATAAAAATGAATAAGTTACAGCTTGCTGATTGAGCTGTCACTGTCTTTTTAAGACACCATACTGCCAAACCCATAACTGGTCCTGAAAAACTAAGCTAGTTTTATATTTGTGGACTGTCAAGTTTCTCCATTATAACAAAATTCCTATACTTCCTAGTATAATTCCTTTTTAAGGGAAACTTATTCTCCTTTTGCTTTATCTGAATCCGATAATCATTTATTTCACGAAAACATTCAAAAGGTTAAGGCATTCAGAACTTTCTAGTTTAGCTGTGTCTGAATACTTCACACAATTCCAATCATCTGAGACTTCTCCACAATCTCAGGATTGATGAAAAATTGCTACCGTTGCATTGACCTGCCTGTAGCTACTTCTTTCAGAATCCTAAATCGTAACCTCTCTGGTCCAGGGAAGTTAATGGCCTTTAGCAGCCCTATTAATTTCCTTACTTATTTTAATTTAGGATATCTGGTCAGAGTGAGTGATTTAGACCAAAGGGTCTATTTCGGTGCTGCACATGTCTATGACTCTACAACCTTTTCTGTAGCGATAGTTATTGCATTTATTTCTTCTCCCCTTTTATCCATTGATTATTTTTGTATTTTTGGAATGCTGTTACTGCCTTCTACTATGAAGACTGATGCAAAGTATTTATTTAACTCCTCTGCCACTTCCTGGTTCCTCGTCAGTATTTCCCCAGCCTTGTTTCCTATGGAGACTATGTTCACTTTACTCTCTCTCAAATATTTAATCATGTGGTGTGATTTCAGAGTTACAAAGATGCATAAAATGGCAGTAAGTTTGAGGCATCAATCCTCTGACATCAAGCGATATAACTCCGATCTTGCCACTTAGCTGCTGTAGTCTGATCAATTAGATTCCCTCAGTTGGAAAGGTGTTGACAACTTCTATGGGAAGATTCCAGTGATGACTGCCATAATGGAAGCCTCAAATTGTAAGAAGGAAGGCCATTAGGGGGAGGTACATTGCGACTAAAGAATGAATAGAATAGCTGTTTAATGTTTGTAAATTGTTGGACTGTAATTGGCTTGTCTTGATTTTCATTGTGACAACTCAAAGTTTTAAATCACAATGTTAGTACTTGGAATTATTAATATTGTATTCAAAAATTGTCTATTGCATGTCAGACAATCCATTATTTGCTTGATTCCTTCCTTTTAATATTCTCTCATTCGCCTAATTCCTTGCACTCGTTAGCCTAGTTTTAAGGCTGTTGAAGCAGAGGTGTGGGTTGTTGAATAGTTTAGGTCTGAATAGATGATGTTAGTTCTGTGGCAGAGATGTTATCATCACATGTTTGAATCCTGACAACGTGAACAAGGAATAAAGAGTGAAGCATAGCTGCCCTACTCTGAAAAATACATTTTTCGAGACAATGACCTCCAAATACAAAAAAACTTAGCTCATAGACACAAAATCAGAAATTGCTGGAAAAGCTCAGGAGGTCCGACAGCATCCGTGGAGACCAAATGAATTTCAGATCCTGTGACTGTTCTTCAGAACTGATTCATAGCAAGGAAAAGGATGGTGTATGAGCTAAAGATGGGTGTGGGGAGAGATAATGAAGAATAAATGATAGGTGTAGATGGAGCACAAAGAGAGAGAAAAATAGTTGAGCAGACAAAGGAGAGGATAGCAGGGCAGACTGGGAGAATGAATAGTTGCTAATGGAGACCATTAGTGCCTGACAATGGGTTATTTGTGCTTGCAGCCCATGTGATAACAAGGCCTGATGTGTGGGGGTTGTGGTAAGGACATGGGAGAAAGTGTCAAGAGTGCGGTGCAGTGCAGTAGGTCAGGCAGAAGGTGTTTTGCCCAAAACATCGATTCTCTTGCTCTTCAGATGCTGTCTGACCTGCTGAGCTTTTCCAGCACCACACTCCCAACTCTAATCTCTAGCATCTGCAGCCCTCACTTTCGCCGTGGGAGAAGATGCTCAAGCCTGTATATGAGCTGCACCCATGAACAATCCATTGTTAACCACTAATAATCCTCATTAGCAGCTATTCAGTCTCCTAGGTTGGCTTTAACCCATTCTTTTGTTTTCTGTTTCTCTGGGCTGCATGCAGTTGGCTAATAAGGGGTCTGCTGCATTTGAATCTGTGTCAAAATGAACCTTGTTAGTTTATAGGTTGCACCTTATTTATTGGTTACAAGTTGCATAAACAGAGATACAAAAACAGTTAAAAATTTTTAAAAAGTTCAAAACTAATGCAATAAAATAAGGATGGAGAGTCAGGTGATGTGTTGTTTCTGCATGATGTAGGAGCTGGTAGACCCCATGTGGTTCCCATTGACCATTTCTGTAGTAAATGTTGGTTGCTGGAAGGACTCTGGATCAGAATCGATGAGGTGGAGACTGAGCTTCAAACATTGTTACACATCCAAGAGGGGGAGAGTTACCTAGATGCTGTGTTCCAGGAGACAATCACACCCCTTAGACTATCTAACTCAAATTCAGCCGGTGCTCAGGGACAGGAGGGTGTGGCTGTGAGTGAGGCAGGTAGAGTTGTAGGAGCCTCAGCCCATGTCCTTGTCCAACAGGTTCAGGAGTTTTACTCCGTGTGTGGACACCCTTTGGGACTGCAGGGAGGATGAGCTGACTCACCACAGCGTCATGGCTCAGGGAGCCATTTAAATGGGGGGAACAGAAGAGAAATGTTGTTGTAATTGGGGATAATATAGTTAGAGGTATAGATACTGCTCTCTGCGACCAGGATCGAGAGTCCTGAAGGTTGTGTTGCCTGCCTGGTGTTTGGGATATTGCATCTGGGCTGCAGAGGAACTTGGAGTGGGAAGGTAAAGATCCAGTGGTTGTGGTCCACGTAGGTACCAACAACATAGATAAAACTGTGGCAGAGGTTCTGCTAAAGGCGCATGAACAGTCAGAAGCTAAATTAAACAGCAGAACCAAAAAGATGATGATCTCTGGATTGCTACCTGAGCCACAAGGGTCAATAAGATTAAGCAGGGCTGGTGTAAGAGGGAGGGCTTCAGATATATGGATTACACCTGCTGGGGATGGTGTGACCTATACAAGGAGGATGGGTTGCAGCTGAACTGGAGGAACACCAATATCCTGGGCGGGAGGTTTGCTAGAGTGCTTCAGGAGGGTTTAAACTGGTTTGGAAGTGAGAGTTGGAACCCGGAGCTATAGATCTGAAGATGGAGTGGCAAGTGAACAGCCAGATACAGCATGCAAAGAGTCTGTGAGGAGGGATAGACAGTTGAGAGAGCAAAGTTGCAGTCAGTATGATGGGTTGAAGTGTGTCCCTTTTAATGCAAGAAGTTTCAGGAAGGAGGGTGATGATCTTAAGGCATGGATCACTACTTGGAACTATGATGTTGTAGCCTTTATGGAGACTTGGATATCACAGGGGCAGGAATAGTTGTTGGATGTTCGGGGTTTAGATGTTTCAAAAGGAATAGGTGGTGAGGTAAAAGAGGCTGGGGAGGTGGCATTGCTAATCAGGGATAGTATCACAGCCTTTGACGTCATTCAGGAGAGTTTGTCTACAGAATCAGTATGAGTGGAACCTAGAAACAAGAAAGGAGCAGTCACTTTATTAGGAGTTTTCTACAGATCCCCCCAATAGCAACAGAGACACGGAGGAACAGATTGAGTGGCAGATTTTGGGAAGGGGCAGAAATAACAGGATTGTCGTCATGGGTGACTTGAACTTCCCTAATATTGATTGGAACCTCCTTCGTTCAAATAGTTTGGCTGGAGCAGTTTTTGTCAGGAGTGTCCAGGAAGAAATCCTGACTCAACATGTAGATCAGACATATATCGATTCGAGGGGAGGCCACGTTGGACTTGGTGGTTGGCAACGAGCCAGGCCAGGTGTCAGCTCTCTTGGTGCGAGAGCATTTCCGTGAAAGTGATCATAACTTCCTGACCTTTACCATAGTCGTGGAGAGGGTTATAAACCGATGGAATGGTAAAGTATTTAATTGGGGGACCGGGAATTACAATGCTATTAGGCAAGAACTGGGGCATCTAATTGGGAACAGATGTTCTCAGGAAAATGCATAACAGAAATGTGGAAGATATTTCGGGTGCACTTGCTCATAATGCTGGACAGGTTTGTCCCACTGAGGCAAGGAAGGGACGGTGGGATGAAGGAACCGTGGGTGACAAGGGATGTGGAACATTTAGTCAAGAGGAAGTAGGAAGCTTACTTAGGGTTGAGGAAGCAAGGGTCAGACAGGGCTCTAGAGGGTTACAACGTAGCCAGGAAGGAACTGAAGAATGGACTGAGGAAAACTAGAAGGGGCATGAATAAGCTTTAGCGGGTCAGATTCAGGAAAACCCTTCAGCATTCTACACCTATGTGAGGAACAAGAGGATGGTCAGAGTGAGGGTAGAGCTGATTGGGGATAGTTGAGGGAACTTGTACCTGGATTTGGAGGTGGTAGGGGCGATCCTTAATGAATATATTGCTTCAGTATTCACTAGTGAGAGGGACCTTGTTATTTGTGAGGATGGCGTGAAACAGGCTGATATGCTCAAATAGCTTGATGTGAGGAAGGAAAATGTGCTGAAAGATTTGAAAAACATAAGTATAGATAAGTCCCCTGGGCTAGATGGAATATACCCAAGGTTACTACAGGAAGCGAGGGAAGAGATTACTGCTCCTTTGACAATGACGTTTGTGTCCTCACTGTCCACTGGAGTAGTGCCAATTGATTGGAGGGTGGCAAATGTTATTCCCTTGTTCAAGAAAGGGACTAGGGATAACCCTAGGAATTAAAGAACAGTCAGTCTTCTGTTGGTGATGGACAAATTATGGGCGAAGATTCTGAGAGACAGGATCTTTGATTATTTGGAAAACCGTAGTTTGGTTAGAGATCGTTAGAATGGTTTTGAGAGGGGCGGGTCATGCCTCACAAGCCTCCTAGAATTTTTTGAGGATGTGACAAAACACATTGATGAAGATAGAACAGTGGGTGCAGCATACATAAATTTTAGCAAGGCGTTTGATAAAGTTCTCCATGGTAGGCTTGTTCAGAAAGTAAAGAGGCATGGGATACAGAGAAATGTGGCCGTCTGGATACAGAATTGGCTGGTGCATAGAAGACAGTGGGTGGTATTAGATGGAAATATTCAGCTTTGAGCTCGGTGTTATGCAGGGATTGGTTCTGGGACCTCTGCTCTTTATGATTTTTATAAATAACTTGAATGAGGAAGTGGCAGAGTGGGTTAGTACGTTTGCCGATGTCACCAAGATTGGTGGAGTTGTGGATAGTGTGGAAAGCTGTTGTCAGTTGCAACAGGACATTGACAGGCTGCAGAGCTGGACTGATAAGTGACAGGTGGAATTCAATATGGAAAAGTGTAAAGTGATTCATTTTGGAAATTTGAATTTGAATGCAGAACATAGAGTTTAAAGGCATGAGTCGTGGCAATGTGGAGGAACAGAAAGATCTTGGGGTCCATGTCTATAGATCCCTCAAAGTTCCCATCCCAGTTGATAGGGTTGTTAAGGTATATAGTATGTTGGCTTTAATTAGCAGAGTGATTGAGTTTGAGAGCTGTGAGGTTATGCTGTAGCTCTATAGAGCCCTGGTTAGGCCACACTTGGGATTTTGGGCGAAAGTGACGACTGCAGATGCCAGAGATCAGAGTTGGAAAGTGTGGTGCTGGAAAAGCACAGCAGGTCAGGCAGCATCTGAGGAGCAGGAGAATTGATGTTTTGGGCATAAGCCCTTCATCAGGAATGTGGGGGTGGGAGGAAGGTGCTGAGAGAGAAGTTGGAGAGTGGGGGTGGGGCTGAAGGGAAGGCAGCTGGGAAAGCGATAAATAGATGCAGATGGGGGGGTGATGGTGATAGGCGGGGCAGATGGTGGAATGGAGAGGTGGGAAGGAAGATAGACAGGTAGGACAATTCAGGAAGGTGGTGCCGTGTTGGAGGATTGGATCTGGGATGAGGTGGGGGTGGGAAGATGAGGAAACTGTGAACCTGACATTGATGCTGTGTGGTTGGAGGGTCCCAAGGCAGAAGATGAGGTGTTCTTCCTCCAGGCGTCCGGTGGCTAGGATTTAGCGGTGGAGGAGGCCCAGGACTTGCATGTCCTTGGCAGAGTGGGCGGAGCAGTTGAAGTGGTTGGCCACAGGGTGGTGGGGTCATTTGGTGCATGTGTTCTCAGAAACATTGTGAGTTGGTGTCCTGTTTCCCCGATGTAGAGGAGATCACATTGAGAGCAACAGACACGGTAGAAAGGAAGGTGAGAAGGGGAGTGGGTTCAGTTAAAGGGGAAATTAGAAAACCCGAATTAAGGGAGGTAATAGGACAGAGCGTTTGGAAAAGATTAGCAATCAAACATCAAGCGCACTGGACAAACAAATGACAGTGAGAAGAGGGAAGGTTGTATTTGAATACACACAGTGTTAGGAATGAGGTAGATGAGCTTGTGGCGCAGATCAAAATTGGCAGGTATGACATTGTGGGCATCAGGATTGGGAACTGAATATTCAAGGACATATATCCAATCAAAAAGATAGGCAGGTAGGCAGAGGGCGTGGGGTCACCCTATTTGTATTAAATGAAATCAGTGGTAAGAAGTGAAGTAGGGTCAGATGGTATAGGATCTATTTAGGAGAATTGAGAAACTGCCAAGGTAAAAAGGAACCATAAATGGAGTTACGTACAGGCCTCCAAATAGTAGTCAGGAGATAGAAAAGATGTGTATGAAAGGCAAGGTTACAATGATCGTGGAGGATTTCAATACACAGGTGGATGGGAAAATCACGTTGGTAGTGGATTGCAAGAAAAGGAATTTGTGGAATATGCTTTTTGGAGCAGCTTGTTGTGGAGCTCACTATGGAACAGACAATTCTGGATTTAGTATTGTGCAATGAGCCAGACTTGATCAGGAACCCTCAGGAGGCAGTGACATAATATGATTGAATTTACTCTGCAGTTTGAGAGGGAGAAGATAGAATCAGAGGTAACGATATTACAGCTGAATAAAGTCAACTACAGAGGCATGAGGGAGGAGCTGGGTAGGATTGACTGGGAGAGGAGCCTAGCTGGAAAGACACTGGAACAGCAATGGCAGGAATTTCTGGGAATAATTCGGGAGACACAGCAGAGATTCATCCCGAGGGAAAAGAAGCATGGTACAGGGAGGATGAGGCAACCATAGCTGACTAGGGAAGTCAGGGATAGCATAATAGCAAAAGAGAAAACATGTAATGCGGTGAAGGGCAGCGGAAAACTTAAGAGACCAACAGAGGGCAACAAGAAAAGAAATAAGGAGGGAGAAGATTAAATGGGAGAGTAAGCTACCCAGTAATATAAAGGAAGACTGTAAGAGTTTCTTTCAATATATAAAGGGCAAAAGAGAGGCAGAAGTGAACATTGGGTTGCTGGAAAATGACACAGAAAATAAAGTAGTGGGGAACAGGAAAATGGCTGAGGAACTGAATAATTACTTTGCATCACTCTTCATGGTGGAAGACACAAGTAATTTCCCAAAACTTTGAGAGTGAGGGGGCAGAGCTGAGTATGATGGCCATCACCAAGGAGAAGGTGCCAGAAGAATTGAATGACCTGAAGGTGGATAAATCACCTGGACCAGATGGATTACAACCCAAAATTCTAAGGGAGATAACTGAAGAGATAGTGGAGGCGTTAGTGGTGAACTTTCTGGAATCGTTAGAGTCAGGGACGTTCCCAGAGGACTGGAAAATTGCTAAAGTGACACCCTCGTTTAAAAACGAGGCAAAAGATGGAAAATTACACACCAATTAGCCAAACCTCAGTCGCGAGTAAGATCTTGGAATCCATTGTAAAGGATGAGATTTCTGAATACTTGGAAGTATATGGTAAAATAGGGCAACGTCAGCACGGTTTCATCAAGGGGAGGTCATGCCTGACAAATCTGCTGGAATTCTTTGAAAAAGTAACAAGCAGATTAGACCAAAGAGAGCCAATGGATGTTATCTACATAGACTTCAAGAATGCTTTTGACAAGGTGCCTCACAGGATGCTACTAAGTAAGGTAAGTACCCATGATGTTAGACGCAAGGTGCTGGCATAGATAGAAGCTTGGCTGTCTTGCAGAAAGCAGAGAGTGGGGATAAAATCGGATTGTTTCATTGCTTTTAATATTATCAAACTACTATATTCACATTTGATTGGAGTTTGATAACTTGGGGCATAGTTTAAAATGATTGGCTGAATTTGAATTTGTTTTTGTCTCATGGCACCCCAACTACTACTAGCTGTTTTGAACAAATGTTACATTGTTACCTTGTTCAGAACACTTTGTGCTGCATCAAGCAGGCCTTGCTAGCTTTTCAGCTCTCTTAAAGATACAGTACCTCTACATCTTCATAACGGGAAGATGTTTACAATGATAGCAGAGACTACGATCTGAGGGCACAGCCTTAGAGTAAAGGGAAACCTTTTAGAATGGAGAATTTTCTTCAGCCAGAGAGTGGTGAATCTATGGAATTCAGTGTCACAGAAGGTTGTGGAGGCCAGGTCATTGAGTATATTTAAGACTGAGATAGATTCTTGAGTTTCAAGGATTATGGGGAGAAAGTGGGAGAGTGGAGTTGAGAAACTTAGCAGCCATGATTGAATGACTTGAGGGGATGAATGACCTAATTTCTGCTCCTATGTCTTATGGTCTATCTCACCTGCCTTTCACTAGTTGCACCCCCGCCCCACCCAACATCTTCAGTATATGTACTGAACTTTTCTTAGCTATTATCAATTCTGAAGAAGGGTTGCTGGACCCCAAAATGTTAACTCTGCTTTCTCTCACAATGCTGCCAGGCCTGCTGAGTTTTTTGAGCAATTTCTATTTTTGTTTCTGATTTCCTCCTTCTGCAGTTCCTTGTGTTTTTTTGCTTGCTGTAAGGCAGTTGCTGAAGGAGATTGGAAATTAATCTTTACTTAGTTTACAAGTTATTCACAAAATGAAACATTGCCAGTGTATCACTCCTCATTGTCTGACACCATTGGTTGGTTCAAGGGTCTCTCTTTATATGTGTTCTAATGAATGCCTCCTTGCACTGCCAAAATCTGAATATACTTCACCTTAATTTAAGCAAAGATTTTGCCTCCCTGGGTTGTTCAAAAGCATTGAGTGCCCCAGTGTCCTGAACCAAAACTGAGCGTTTAGTCTCTTTGGTTCCAAGAATAATTCTGGTCTCCTTTCTATCGGAAGGGTGTTGTGAAACCTGAAAGGGTTCAGAAAAGATTTACAAGAATGTTGCCAGGGTTGGAGGATTTGAGTTACAGGGAGAGGCTGAACAGACTGAGGCTGTTTTCCTTGGAGCATCAGAGGCTGAAGGGTGACCTTATAGAGGTTTACAAAATCATGAGGGGCATGGATAGGGTCAATAGACAAGGGGTCAACAACACCTTCAACATTATTATGGCAGCAATTCTCAGTCCTACATTGAATGAGAGCTGCTTCCAAGTTTCCCTGTTGTAACATCCTACTTTGGACAGAGATCTCTCTCCCTCTCTCTCTCTCTCTCTCTCTCTCTCTCTCTCCCTCTCTCTCTCTCCCTCTCTCCCCCTCTCAATCTCTCTCTCTCCCTCTCTCAATCTGTCTCTCTCTCTCTCCCGCTCTTGCTCTCTCGCTCTCGCTCTCGCTCTCGCTCTCGCTCTCGCTCTCGCTCTCACTCTCACTCAGTCACTCACTCTCACTCAGTCACTCACTCACTCAGTCACTCACACGTACTGTCTCCCCTTCCCTTTTCTCTCACCTCTTCCAGCCTGCGTACCCTTTGGGATACCTGCACATGTCCGGTTTTGGTATTGAGTGCATTTCCTGGAGTGGGGGAGTTCAAAATTAAAGAGCTTAGGTTTAAAGTGAGAGAGGAAAGGTTAAAAGGCACCTAAGGGGCAATGTTTTCACACAGAGTGTGATGCATGTATGAAATGATCTACCACAGGAGGCTGGTACAATTACAGCATTTAAAAGGTGTCTGGATGGGAAGGGTTTAGAGAGATATGGGCTAAGTGCTGGCAAATGGGACTAGATTAAGTTAGGGTATCTGGTCGGCATGGACAAGTTGGACCGAAGTGTCTGGTTTTGTACTACACATCTCTATGACTGTAACTAACAGGTCAGATATTTATGACTGGCCCTTTTCAGAGCTTTTCCAAGGCTCAAACCGCTCATGGGAACGGATCTACTTGCTATATTCATGATCAAATTAGCTGTGTGCTGGGAAAAGGAGAAATTTGCAGCGCTATGGAGAGAAAAGCAAGGATGCATGACTGAATAGCTGTTTGAGCATTTCAGTGTTCAGACACAGGCATGATTGGCCAAATGGCCTTGTTCAGAGTTATGTTATTCTATTATTTTATGAGTCATGAAACACTCTCAATTTGCATGAATAGCTTGGATGAAGCTCAGCACCATTTCCAGATGAAACTATTCGATTGATATTCTGCCATGGACTCAGCATCCACCCCTCAGTATGCCATAATTGCTGCACATACTGGATAGACTACAGCACCTTCAAGGTTATTATGGCAGCAGTTCTCCGTCGTACATTGAATGAACGCTGTTTCCAAGTTTCCTTTATCTGTTGTAACATCCTACAGTGGACAGAGATGTTTGCTGTTTGTCCTCACTCTCTCTTACATACTTTCTCCCCTTCCCATTTCTCTAACCTCCTCCAGCCTGTGAAACCTTTGGGATACCTGCACATCACCGGTTTTGGTCTCTAGTGCATCTCTGATTCTAATCACTGCACCATTGACAGTCATACCTTCCCTTTGCCTTAAGCTGTAGCATTACCTCCTGATAACTATCCACCTCTCATTTGTCCTTTAATACACCCTTGTGAAGCCTTTATCTTTGACCAAACTTTTGGTAATCTGCTCAACTTTTTCTACATGTGGCTCAATCTTAAATTTTGAGACTCTCTACATTAATAGGTGTTATCGATGTGAATGTTTGTAAGTTCTGGTCCTATGGTGTATTCACCTTGGGTTGGATGTTGGCTATATTTTCCCAGCTACCGTGATGGGACTGTGTTTTGTGCTTTTCTGGCCATAGTAAAAATGAAAATTGCCCTGCAACTACAAAAAACATTTTTAGTGTGTGTCTGAATTCTGATAATTATAATATGCTGAAGGCAGTAGCAGGCTGAGTGCTTTCATTTCCTAATGATTTTACTACATAATGGATGAATTTATGATGAATTGTTGAAATTACCAGTCTTGAGAGTTATTTTTAGCACATTGCAGCTGAGTTTATTTTAATATGCTGTTTCTTTTTTCCAAATGCTGAGTATAATTTATGTTCCTTGCTTGGTACAAAGCTGTTATAGCAGTCATTATACTTCATAATCGGGCAGACAGTAAAGTTGCAAGACGGTGCTCAGTGCATTTGCATCTTAAAGCTTTTCTTCTTCAGTTTTCAGGCCAATTTGCTCTCAGTGATAATTTGTATGAAAAACAGATTGAAACTAGTTTGTTTTTCTTGCTGGCAATTTTTTGATTGTCACAGCACTGAAGAATGAAACAGTTAGTGCCTAAAACGGTGGTCAAGCATGTCCTCATTAAACACACTTAGAAGGTACATTAGCAGGTTAGATATAGATTATATCTCCCTCTATACTGTCCCCCTTAAACATTCCCAAGATAGGTACAGCGTAAGGTTAGATACCAAGCAAAGCTTCTTTACGCTGTCCATCCAACACACCCAGGAAAGGCACAGCATGGGGTTAGATATTGAGGAAAGCTCCCTTTACATTGTCCCTATCAAAAACTCCCAGGACAGGCACAAGTTTGGGGCAAAGTACAGTGTAAAGCTCTCTCTATGTAGTCCCCATCAAACATTCCCAGGATAGGTACCTTCCAATAAAGGAAGGTAGAGAGGTCATAAATTACTCATCGCTTCAAAGTATTGACACTTGTTCATGTGAATTAGGGCTCAATTAGTAAATACCCTTTTGTTTGCACAGACATTCCTTTCGCAAAAGTTCCGATACAACCCAAGTTGCATATGCAGCTGTTGAAAACTTGTAATTGCAGGAGAAATAGAGGATTCTTTCTGGAAATCAGACTTCTGAGAGAGATTGATATGAGTGGTATTAGTCAAACTTGGTTCTGGCTGTGATGTATCCTCTGCTGGTATTATAAACAAAAAGACTACGAATGTCAAAACTGTCAAGTTGAAGCTGTTCAAAATCCAGCAGATTTAATTGGATGACTGAGAGGTTGGATTGAGTTTCTCATCTCAAAAGGTAGATTTGATGTACTTGGTCAAAAATGATTGTGTTTGTAGCAAAACACTATAGACTCATTAGCTTAGTGGGAAGCTAGGGAAGTGATTGCTGGGACTCTTGCTGAGACATTTGCATCATCAGTAGCTACAGGTGAGGTGCCGGAAGACTGCAGGTTGGCTAACATGGTGCTACTATTTAGAAAGGTTGGTCAGGAAAAGCCAGGGGGCGATAGACCAGTGAGCCTGACATTGGTAGTGGGCAAGTTGTTGGAGGGAATCCTGAGGGAGAGGATTTACATGTATTTGGACAGGCAAGGGCTCGTTGGGGTAGTGAATGTAACTTTGTGCTTGGGAAATTGTGTCTCATAAACTTAATTGAGTTTTTAAAGAAGGAACAAAGAAGCTTGATGAGGGCAGAGTGGTGGATGTGATCTATATGGACTTCAGTAAGGCATTCAACAAGGTTCCTCATGGGAGACTGGTTAGCAAGGTTAGATCTCTTGGAATGCAGGGAGAACTAACCAATTGGATACAGAACTGGCTAGAAGGTGGTGGTGGAGGGTTGCTTTTGAGACTGAAGGCCTGTGACCAGCAGTGTGCCACAAGGATTGGTGCTGAGTCCACTGCTTTATGTCATTTTCTGATATAGTCAGTTCTTCTGTAACGCGATGGTCATGTTCTTGTGCAACCCTGCTTCTTGAAAAATTGTACTTTAGAATCAGCGCTTAAAGTTTTGGCGCTGTAATTGTGTTACAGCCAACAGCTGTTTTAAAAAGCATCTCCAGTCCGTCAATTGTGTTACAGGGAATTCACGTTGATGAAATGTGTGAAAATAGAGCAACCTGTACTGTGAAAATCTTTTTTTCACTGCCCTACTGAATGGGTTGGCTGTAGCATCTGATGTGTTGGGAGCACAAGGGCTGGTGAGAAACTTGGTTTGGTGGATGATATGCTGTGAAAATCCACAATTTTTAGAACATAGAACATAGAACATTACAGCGCAGTACAGGCCCTTCGGCCCTCGATGTTGCGCCGATCAAAGCACCCCTAACCTACACTAAGCCACTATCCTGCATATACCTATCCAATGCCCGCTTAAATACCCATAAAGAGGGAGAGTCCACTACTGCTACTGGCAGGGCATTCCATGAACTTACGACTCGCTGAGTGAAGAACCTACCCCTAACAGCAGTCCTATATCTACCCCCCCTTAATTTAAAGCTATGCCCCCTTGTAATAGCTGACTCCATACGTGGAAAAAGGTTCTCACTGTCAACCCGATCTAACCCCCTAATCATCTTGTACACCTCTATCAAATCACCCCTAAACCTTCTTTTCTCCAATGAAAACAACCCCAAGTGCCTCAGCCTTTCCTCATAGGATTTTCCTACCATACCAGGCAACATCCTGGTAAACTTCCTCTGCACCCGTTCCAGTGCCTCCACATCCTTCCTATAGTATGGCGACCAAAACTGCACACAATATTCCAGATGCGGCCGCACCAGAGTCTTGTACAACTGCAGCATGACCTCAGGACTCTGGAACTCAATTCCTCTACCAATAAAAGCCAGTACGCCATATGCCTTCTTCACTGCACTATTTACCTGGGTGGCAACTTTCAGAGATCTGTGTACATGGACACCAAGATCCCTCTGCTCTTCCACACTACCAAGTAGTCTACCATTAGCCCAGTAATCCATCTTTTTCTTACTCTTACCAAAGTGAATCACTTCACACTTAGCTACATTGAACTCCATTTGCCACCTTTCTGCCCAGCTCTGCAGCTTCTCTATATCCCGCTGTAACCTGCCATATCCTTCCTCACTGTCTACAACTCCTCCGACTTTTGTATCATCCGCAAACTTGCTCACCCAACCTTCTAACCCTTCCTCCAGGTCGTTTATAAAAATGACAAACAGCAATGGTCCCAAAACAGATCCTTGCGGAACACCGCTAGTGACGGCACTCCAAGATGAACCTTTGCCATCAACTACCACCCTCTGTCTTCTTCCAGAGAGCCAATTCCTAATCCAAACCTCCAACTCACCTTCAATGCCATATCTCTGTATTTTCTGCAGTAGCCTACCATGGGGGACCTTATCAAACGCCTTACTAAAATCCATATATACCACATCTACCGCTTTCCCCTCATCTACCTCCTTAGTCACCTTCTTTGTTTTTATTTTGGGGATATGGGCCCGCTTTTGTTTGCAATCCTGATTTGTCCTTGATGTCAGTTAGTCACTTGTTGCTGAATGGCTTTCTAGGCCATTTCAAAGGGAGGTTAAAGAAACACATTGCAGATATATGAAGGCCAGACCAAGTAGGGAAGACAGAGATCCTTCCCTAAAGAACATTAGTGAACTGGACGGGTTTAATATGATCATATAATTTCATGATCCACTTTAAGTTGGCATTTTCGTTCCACGTTTTTAATGAATTTAATGTAAATTCCCCCCATTGCAATGGATTTAAATTTATGTCTCTGGATCACTAGTATGACCTCTAGGTAACCTGTGCATTAACATTACCATTGTGCTACCATCCCCTCTATAATATTGTAAGACTTTTGAATAGCAAACAGATGGGTGCAGTGATAGTGTTCCCATGCATGGACCTGGACGGCCGGGTTCAAGTCCCACCTGTTCCAGCGCTATGTAATAACATGCCTGAACAGCTTTATTAGAATGCTAGGTTACATAAAATAAAAGATTTGAAGAGCAAGCAGTACAATGAACCTGTCTCTGAATACTGGCCATGATTTGAGTCCAAGCTCCATCCTAGAATATTACTCGACAACATGCCCTTTAAAATGTTGTCGTTATCTGACGTGTTATCATCTAATCCGGTCTGAAGGAATGCTTGACACTTAATAGAATGAGGAAACATGATAGATATATGAATGAAAAGTTAATTGAGCTTAAATTGGTTGTATAAACATGGAATGAGAGAATGAGAGTTTTATGGAGTGTAGTTACCTGAAATGAAGCCTCACTAAATGTGGACTTGAATTCTCTTTTGCATTGTTACACAGCCCTTCTTTTTCGGTGCTTGGTCCTGATAGATTCTTTGCTGTGCATGCATGCTGTTCAATCCTGCAGCATAGGTAGAACACTTTCTCAGGACTTTGGGCACACAGCGCACGTACATGAGCAGAACACGCATGTACGCGCGCATACAGCAGTGGGTATCCCAGTTTGAAGACAGTGAATACACTGTCTGCTTAGTAACTTGCCAACTGTATTTAACAGCCTTTCCAAGGAATGTGAATATATTGCTCATGTGCCTTCCATGGCTTCAGCATACTGTATCTCGGAGCATTTCCCAACCAACGAAATCCTTTTGAGCTTTGGCCACTGTAGGAATGAAGGAAACACATCTGTCAATTTGTGCACAGCAGGTATGACTGTCTTAATGACCAGATAACCCATTTTGATGATTTTTATGGAGTGGTTGCCTTCTGAGGAAACACTGGGCACACTAGGCCTTGCGTCTGCTGGAGCCTAAAAGGTGAGAGGTTGAACATGATTGAAATACATAAGATCCTGATGGATCTTGACAGGGTAGATATGGAAAGAGTGCTCCCTCTAGTTGGAGAATCTAGAACTAAAGGTCACTTTAAAAATGAAAGGTCATCCATTTACGATAAAGATGAGCGGAAATTCTTTCTGACTGGATCGTGAGTCTTTGGAGCCCAAATTGAAAATACAGTGGAAACCGAGTATTTGAATATTTT
Source organism: Chiloscyllium punctatum (assembly GCF_047496795.1). Taxonomy (NCBI): domain Eukaryota; kingdom Metazoa; phylum Chordata; class Chondrichthyes; order Orectolobiformes; family Hemiscylliidae; genus Chiloscyllium; species Chiloscyllium punctatum. The sequence goes on along the minus strand of NC_092745.1, from coordinate 27,534,078 downwards.
TAAGGTCATGATAGGTAAATTCTTGGTACGTAAAGGGTGTGGAAGGATATCTGGCAGTGGCAGGAACGTGGAGTAATTAGCTCAGTTATAACTTAGTGCAAGGTGACACAGGCTTGAGGGGCTGAGTGCCCTACTCCTAATGCATATGGTGGCATGTGTTCGCATTGGGTGAGAAATATTGCTCAGCGTGTAGAGATAGCTACCCAATTCCTCTTTGCAATGGTAATGTAGAATATGTTGTGTTTACCCAATAGGGCTGCATGGTTTGAAGTAGTTGTTGCTACTTCTGACGCCACTGTTACAATGTAATAAAAAATTCATGGAGTCCCTGTAGCACCAAGTCCATTTTCTGGTTATGCAGTTAAATGTGCAGTCGTTACTCTTGTTTTACCTAATGTGTTGTGAAGACTGGTTGTCTAATTTCCAATGCAGTACTGTGGGAATGCTTCATTGAAAGAGGATGGAACCAAGAACCCAGAAGAAAATAACGTGAGTCACTGTTGTAAAAGCCTATCCAGTTCACCAGTGTCCTTTAGGGAAGGAAATCTGCCTTACCTGATCTGGCCAACATGACCCACAATAATGTAGTTATCTCTTAACTATTCTCTGAAATATTTTGAGGGCCAATCAATTCAAGATCAGGGATGGGCAGCAAATGCTGACTTTGATGTCCAAATTTTATTGAGTTCTTTGAGGATGTGACAAGACCAGGTGATGATGGTCTAGCAGTGGATGTGGTGTATATGGATTTCGGTAAGGCATTCGATAAGGTTCCCCATGGTAAGAAAGTTAGGAGTCATGGGAAACAGGGAAATTTGGCTGTCTGGATATAGAATTGGCTGGCTGAAAGAAGGCAGCGAGTGGAAGTGGATGTGGATGGAAAGTATTCAGCCTGGAGGTCAGTGACCAGTGGTGTCCCGCGGGATCTGTTCTTGGGCCTCTGCTCTTTGTAGTTTTTATAAGTGACTTGGATGAAGAAGTGGAAGTGGGGTTAGTACGTTTGCCGATGACACAAAGGTGGGTGGTGGTGTAGATGGTGTCAAGGGCTGCTACAGGCTACAACAAGACATTGACAGAAGGAAGAGAGGCGACTTGATAGAGATGTACAAGGTAATGAGAGGCATAGATTAAATAGATAGCCGGAGTCTTTTCCCCAGGGCAGAAATGGCTGTCACGAGGGGTCATAATTTTAAGGTGATTGGGAGAAGGTGTAGGAGAGATGTCGGAGATAAGTTCTTTAGGCAGAGTGGTGGGTGTGTGGAATGCACTGCCAGCGATGGTGGTAGAGTCAGGGACATTCTAAGCGACTGCTGGGAAAGCTCATGGATGGCAGTAAATTGAAGGGTGTTTCGGTTAGGTTGATTTGAGATTAAGATAATGCTCAGCACAATATCGTGGGATGAAGGACCTGCACTGTGCTGTACTATTCTATATTTTATCTCATGAAGGAATAAAAATGTTCAGTGGGCTGAACAGTGCAACTGCACGATACAGTCTGAATAGCATTCAGAGGAGTATCAATATCTCTGATATTGACCATTAGTGAATCTGAAAGGGAAAATATGAAATTTCACTTGAAATCCTCAGCGAAAATGGAATTGAGTTTTTAACCTACACTGCCATGAAACAACAATATGAAGGAGAAAAAAATGATGAATACAACGAAGAGAAACTGAAGCACAGGACTGACGTATCTGATTAACTGGTCATTCATCTCTCTTCTTTATGGGTCCTTGCTGTGTGCAAATTGGCTGCTATTTCTTTCGACAAAAGTAGCTCTCTTGACGTTCACTATGTGTGGTGTGGTGTGCTGAGCATGAGAATATTACTTTATAAATACACGGTCATTCTTTGCATTGAAGATTCAGGCAATTGAGGCAAGCCATGAACTGCAATTTCTGGCAACTGCACCCAAAAGCAAAAGACCTGGAACTACGCAGTAGGTTAATCAGCATTTGAGAAGAGAAGGGGAAGGTCATTGTCGAGTTGAGACACCTTGTCAGCACTAAGTTCTCAATCAAAAATATATTTTTCAGATGCTGACACAGCTGCGATTTAATAAAAAGGCTTGCATTTTCATGAGTGCTTTTGAAGGTAATTTTTATTCTTCCCACTTCAGTACAATTTCAACAGACTTACAACTATAAGCAGTCACAGATGTGGAATTTTATTTCTCATAGCATTTGGTTCCTTCTGAGTGCAAATGAATAACCTTATTGGAACCTTGGACTAATTGTGATGCATTCTCTCTGTGAACAATATATTACAGTTGAGACACTTGGGTGTAGATCAGTAAGAAAGAACTGAGCAGATATCAGTCACATATTGCAGGGTCCCCGATTTACAAATGTCTGACCTATGAATAAAATCCCATATTAAATTAGCTTTAAAGATCCAACATGCAAATGTTTGCATGTGCTTACAAATGGCTACTTTATATTGTTCTGTATTATACTGTGTTCTGACTTACGAATGCTCTTCAGGTAATCCGTGCTGTGCACTTATAGAATCATGGGGTGGTGTAGTGTAGAAGGCAGCCATTCAGCCCATCTTGTCAGTGCCACCTCCCTTCAAGAACAACCAGTTCCACTTCCTCACCTCTTTCCCATAGCCCTGCACATTTTTTTCTACAGATAATTAATCTTTTGAAGACCTCAATTGAATCTGCTCTACTGCACTTCTAACCACAGCTTTCTAGACTGTACGCACTCATTCTTGTTATGATTCCAGGCAGAGCTCCTGGCTTGGTTACAATCTGGTTAGTGACCAGGAACGTTTTATTTGAAGTCGGTGAAATTTGACATCTCTGTTGTGACCTAAGCGAATAAAGCCACAAAATTTCATGATTTTTAAGCAAACAGAACAAATGTTTGCTCCATGAAGATTAGCAAATAATCACAGTATGTAAAGCTGTTCCAACTTGACTGCCTTAACACTTACTCATCCAACTGTTGCTCAGTAGCTTCTACAGAAACGGTGCCCCACTGGATTCTCAAGGTTGCACTTTGACATCTAAATTCAAGCCCTGCAGCTGCTCTGAGCTGGAACTCCTCCTGCTCCATGCATCTTCCTTTCTCCCAACTGCCAGCTTCACTAACAGACAGCCGTGACCAGCAGGCTTTTCCTTGTCCACCTCCTGAGCAAACAGCTTCTTCGTGAGTGACTTCCCTCAGCCAAGGCTTCTGTACAGAGAGTGAGTCGGTTCTCAGCAGGTTTGTCTGAACTCCATCTGCTCGGCAGCAGGAAGCTATCACACCACTCCTGGGGCTTCTCTGAACCCCAGTTGAATGGAGCCAGGAAACAGCAGCACTTTAGCTGCATGGAGCCACCTCACCTCCCCTCCCCTCACTAACAGACTGGTTGTTCACAAACTGCTGCCCACTAACCCAGGAACTGATCTGTAAGACTTGCAGGGTCTCGGCCCTCTTCCTGAACAAAATCAAAAGTATCCATGATTGGAGCACGTGGTAACAATCTTGAGACAAAAACAGAAAGGAACTGCAGATGTTGGAAATCAGAAACAAGTACAGAAGTTGCTGGAAAAGCTCAGCAAGGCTGGCAGCAATTGTGGAGAGAAATCAGAGTTAACGTCTGGGTCCAGTGACCCTTCCTCAGAACAATCTCTGCATAATCAACTATTAATATCTACAGCTGTTAACTTACAGAATGCAAAGAGACAAACATGAGGATGTTTCAAACACATCAGGAAAGAATACAATTGTGAGTGCATATGTTATGAAAATCTGCTCAGCTTAATTGTTTCTAACTATTCACGGCCCTAAATCTGTTTCTTTTGCTGCATTCGGTTCAGGGGTCTGATTATATAATTGAAGTAATGCATAAATTACATTTCATGGATTGAGAAATAGGTGAAGTCGAGTCAATGACAATTCGCCAGGTTAGTGTGAAAACCTTGGCCAGCTGGCGTGGGCAGAGCCTGTTAATCTGGGACGAAAACATGCGTGAATGCTGTTGCTGGTTTCTATGGTCACAAATAAAAACGGTTGTGTCATCTCAAATTTTCCCTCTGACCACCTGCGTTTTGAATGTTGAACTTTAGAATTCACACGGCCACCTTTAGCCCAAGTGTGTCAGAGTTTGCGGAAACTATATCAGACTGTACAGCCACCTACGGCAATGGGAAAGAGTCACCATTACCTGCAAGAGACCACCGGTGATGATGAAAGACTGATACCTCACTTTTAGTTAGATTAGTGTTTCTGAGTTTTATGGGTTGTAATTTTAGTTGGATAGAATATTAGATTAGATTACTTACAGTGTGGAAACAGGCCCTTCGGCCCAACAAGTCCACACCGACCCGCTGAAGCGCAACCCACCCATACCCCTACATTTACCCCTTACCTAACACTACGGGCAATTTAGCATGGCCAATTCACCTGACCTGCACATCTTTGGACTGTGGGAGGAAATTGGAGCACCCGGAGGAAACCCACGCAGACACGGGGAGAACGTGCAAACTCCACACAGTCAGTCGCCTGAGGCGGGAATTGAATCCGGGTCTCTGGCGCTGTGAGGCAGCAGTGCTAACCACTGTTGTTTAGGATTGCTTGCTTTACATTGATCTGCATTACTTTTGTACAAAATTCCATGGCACACTTGGACACCTCCCAAGGCACACCTACTGACCTCAAATCACTTAGAGATATTAAGTCAAATGACCAAAGGCTTGGTTTATAGCATTCAGTTTTGTGAAGTGCGTTAAAAGACTAAAGTGTGGTAGAAGTGCAGAATTGCTGAACTTGGGCCCTTGCCAATTGAAGGCACGCTCACAAATAGTGGAGGAGTTGGTGGTTGGGATTTCACAAGAGGCCAGAATTGAAGGAATAGAGATATCTTTAAGAGTTGTGGGGTTGGAGCAGGTTACAGGGGTAGGAAGCAATGAGACAATGGAGAGATTTGAAAATAAGGAAGAACATTTTAAAGTCAAGATATTGCTAAACTTTGGGAGGATTTTGTGGTCAAATGCTGCATACAAGTCGAAAAAACCAGGGAGGGGGAGTTTACTGCATGGGAGATCAGATGTGGTTTTGATAAAAACCTTTTCTAAAATGTGGCAAGGGTAGAAATCTGGATGTAAGTTTGCTTGCTGAGTTGGAAGGTTCATTTTCAGATGTTCTGTCACCATACTAGGTAACATCATCGGTGAGCCTTCGGTGAAGAACTGGTTATGGCCCACTTTCTATTTATACGTTTAGGTTTCCTTGGGGTGTTGGTGTTATTTCTGGTGTTGGTGATGTCATTTCCTGTTCTTTTTCTCAGAAGGTGAAAGATGGTGTCCAAATCGGTGTGTTTGTTGAGAGTTTTAGTTGGAATGATATGCTTCTCGGAATTCCCGTGCATGCCTCTGTTTGGCTTGTCCTAGGATGGATGTGTTGACTCAGTCAAAATGGTGTCCTTTCTCATCCATATGTAAGAATGCTAGTGATAGTCGGTCATGTCTTTTTGTGGCTAGTTGATGTTTGTGTAACCTGGTGGCTATTTTTCGGCCTGTTTGCCCAATGTAGTGTTTTTGCTTGTTGTCTGTATAGGGTATTTTAGGTTCATTAGCTGCTGTTTTAATGTGTTGGTGTGTTTGTGGTAGAAATGTGATTGTTCTGATTCAGTGCTTTGGGAAAGATGGGAATGGATTTGGGGGTGATGAGAATTTGGGAGAGGAAAGGGAGCTTGGAGATAGATTTTCAAGAACACAGATATAAAGGGATATTGTTTGAAGAGGGTTGGAGTTGATGACAAAATATTGAAAGGAGAAATGGACAACATCCGAAGAGAGGGAACAGTTTTGTTTTTTCAATCCCTACTGTGTAGAAACAGGCCCTTTGGCCCAACAAGTCCACGCTGACCCTCTGAAGAATAACCCACCCAGACCCATTTCCCTACCATATACTTACCCCTGACTCATGCACCTAAACTGTACATCCCTGAACACTGGGCAATTTAGCACGGCCAGTTCACCTAACCTGCACATCTTTGGACTGTGGGAGGAAACCGGAGCACCCGAAGGAAACCCGCACAGACAAGGGGAGTAAGTGCGAACTCCACACAGTCGCCTGACGCCGGAATCGAACCCGGGTCCCTAGCAGCAGTGCTAACCACTGAGGCACCGTACCGCTCTGAAGTTTTCAATCTCAGTGACTGTGGGAACCGGAGGGGAAGGTGGGAATGGGATCAAGGGAACAGGAAGGGGCTCTCATGAACAAGATGAACTTTAAAAGGCATGAAGGTAGAGAGGAGAGAAACTGCAGGAAACTGAGAGTTCAGGGCTTGGGCAGGGAGGAGCATTAGAGGGTTGTCCAGGCGGCCTAGTGGGAGGGAGGCACATGGGAAAAGCAGCTGATTTGCTCATCTCCATCTTCGGGGCAAAAATGCTGCATGAGCTTCTTGCACTTATTGGAGGTGGGGGTGGCGTGGACAGGGGAGGAGGCTTTAAGGAAGCAGACTGCAGTTGGGGAACAAAACTGGGGATTATGTTTATATTCCATGATGGTCCTGGAATAATCGGCAGCTTTAGGAGCTGAGAGGAGGACCTGGGAAGTGGTTTCAGTGACCCAGCTAGATCTGGCAGTGGATGAGATACCAGGTGTCCACCAGATCTTTTCAAGTCTACATTCCTTGGATGAAATGAATGGAGGTGAGGGTCATAGCCAAAAGAATGGCCAGCATGAGAGAGAGGAATGGTTTCACTGGCACTAGGTCATCAAAGGAGGAGGTGAGGCTGTGTTTGTCTAAACCAGTTGCTGCCAAAATGTTGTGGTAAACCGAGGTTCCAAGGATTTGGGATTTTGAAATTGTAGTTGTCAATGAATTGGGGGATAGATTTGTCCAGGGGCAGATACAGAAGAAGCGTAGATTGGGATGTGGAAGGAGGATGTGAGTTGGGGTTGTGATACAAGGAACTGTTGAGAGATCGTCTTCTTTGGGATTGAAACAATGGGATGAATGAGACTGCTTGACAACGAAGGTTGTTGAGGAGATTACTTGGAGGGGTGAGTCTTCAGGAGGATAAGACAATAGTGAATGAGCTAGAATTAGAAGCAATATGGTGAGATGCAGATTGGAATTGCCAGGAGTGAGTTGTCATATGATGCAGAGGAAGGATTGCACTGAAGAAGTATCAGTGAGGGTGTTTTTCCCTTTGAGGGCAGTACAGCCTGATGCTTTTAAAAGAGGTGAGCAGTTGGAACAAAGTGAAATGCTCAAAGAAGGACAATGTAACAGCAGAGTAGGTGTCCACATGAAGATGATGAAAAATGTCACACTATCATCATTGTGATTGCCAGTTGGAAAAGGACAAATTAAAGGGAAGATGTCATTACACCTTGCCTCCATTTCCATTAGGTCATTATGAAGTTCCAATTATCTACAGCACAAATTTCTCTAGTCCTTGAAACAGGAGTTCACTATTACTCTGTTTTTTTGACACTTCACCAATTACGTACCATGATACTGTCTCTTTTATTCTGTGGCATTTCATTTTGTTGACAGACCTGCTCTTTATCATACAATTTCTTAAATGCACTGTAGAAATACTGGGAAACCTTAACCTGCACTGTATCATCACTGGCATATCTCACTGTAATCCAGACTGTACTATTACCGAAAGACCTCACTATAATCCACACAGTACTGTCACAAGGATACCTCACTGTACTCCACACTGTACAGCCACTGAAATATCTCACTACAATCCTCACTGGGATACTTCACTGTAAAATCACTGGGGTAATGGAGTGTAATTTTCATAGTAGAGTCATTGAAATGCCTCACTATAATCCACATTGTACCATCACTGGGATACCTCTCTGTAATCCACACTGTACAGTCACTGGGATACTCTCTAATCCACACTGTACCATCACTGAGATATTTTACTAAACTCCATACTGTACAGTCATCGAGGTACCTCATTGTAATCCACTCTGTACAGTCACTGGAATACCTCACTTTAATCTACACAGTTCAGTTGCTGGGGTACCTCACTGTAATCCATACTACAGTCGCAGATATCTCACTGTAATCCACATTGTACAGTCACTTGGATACCTCACTGTTCCCTACATTCTCTGTGCTAAGTTTCATTATATTCTCCTTGATTCGGCTGGAATTGTCTAATACCTCTCCAATTGCACATTTTTGCTTGCTTGACCCTAAAAAATAAATTCAATTCTAAGTGAAGTGTGACCATTCAAATTGCAAACCGCTGAGCAATTGCGTTACAGTGGTTCCCAGTTTTGCATAGCATCAATTAAAAAAAAATCATCTTCGCACTTCAACATTTTAATGGCTTTACTGTTGCCTATATCTGTTATTATCCTGCTGCTTATCTTCAACGCCAGATTTGCATTTATCTCAACATCTGTGGCTTTGCCCTTGATTTTTGGGGTCTGCATATCTTGACATTCTTTCTCAAATATTTGTAGCATTTGTGCTTGATTTCCATCCTTTATAACTCTAAAACCCATTGCTTTGACAAAGCTTTTGTCTCCTCCGCTAATATGTCCCGTTTGTGAGAATTTGGAGATGTTTTGAGACAGAGTTGCCATACTAATGCGTTTCTGCCAGTTGGCTGAAACTGTAAGACAATTGCATCATGGCCTCTGGAAGTTTAGAAACAGCCTACAGCTAATTGAGGACATGTGCTGTGTAGACACTGTGACAAGGCAAGGAACACAACAGTAGACTTCGGGGCAGCTCTTCTAGTTGTCCAGCTGTTAGTGAGGAGGATTTGCTGGGTCAACTGGATAATATGCACCTTTATCATTTCCTTTGCCTAGTTTGATGCCTGTTAGTTGAGGGCCTTGTCAGACGGCAGCTAAGAGTCAACCACCATTGCTGTCGACCTGCAGCCACTTATAGGCCAGACCAGATAAGAATGTCAGGTTTCTCTACCTGAAGGATGTTAATGACAGGATTAGTATTTCATGGTCACTACAACTGAAGCTAGTCTTTTTATTCCAGATTAATTCAATAATTGCATTTAGATTTGTCTCTGGAGCATTGGTTTGAGTCTCTGGATTGCTGGACTGGAAACATTATCATTATACCACTAGCTATCTTTGTGGCAACAGCAAATTTGGATCTGTGACTTTCTGTCTCGTCATCCACGTCTTTGATAACTATGGTGATGAGGTAAAGTTCCAGCACACATTCTTTCTGGATGACACTGAGCCAAATTCTGTCAGTGAAAGTACTTGTCCATTGTTCCCTGCTCTCCATCCCTGGTTGCTCAGTATGCTTCCTAAGTCAATAATTCTATTTATTAAAATTTAGCTACAATCCTGTATTATCTCGCGCCCTCTGCAAACCCATACAAATCATATCTATAGCTATTTCATTATAAGTTTGGGTCTGGAATACACTGCTGGGAAGTCTAATAGACATGGAGTCAAATGCAGCACTTAAAAGGGCAATGGAGTATTCTTCCTATTTGAACAATGATCTAATTTTTAAGAATATGGTGAAAGGTAGAATAATGGCACTAAGACATGAAGCTTGTTTGGAGTGCCAGTGTGGACATAATGGACTGAATGGCCTCCTTCTGCACCCTAATACCCTGTAATTTACTTCAGTCAGCTGTTTAAAATATTCATTTGGATTTATCAGACCTGACCTACTCTTTACAAATCCATGCTACCGCTCTCTGATCCACTGAAAAGTTTCAATGTGTTCACTCATCCTTGCTTTAATTAGAGACTCTAGGCATTTCCTGACAGCAGGTGTTAAGTAAACACCTTTGATTGTTTGGCTTCTCCCTCTCACTTTTCTTCAATAGCGATTGGATTTCATTGTAGAGTTATACTGCACCGAAACAGATCCTTTGATCCAAGTTGTACATGCCAACTGAATTTTGTAAGTTAAACTAATCCCAAGTGTCTGCATTTGCCCTATATCCTTCCAAATCTTTTCTATTCACGTACTTGTCCAACTGTACCTGCATCTACCACTTCCTCTGGCAGTTCATCTCCAGACGCTAACTACCTTCTGTGTGAAACCATTGCCCCTCAAGTCCCTTTTAAATTTTTCTCCTCTGACCTTAAGAATATTCCCCTTATGATTTTATAAATATCTATAAGGTCAGCCCTCAACCTCTTATTTTCTAGTGAAAAAAAGTCCCAGCCTGTGCTTATAACTCAAGCCCTCCATTCTCAGCAACAGTAACTCTTTTCTGAACCCTCTCCAATTCAATAATATCCTTTCTACAGCAGGGCAACCAGAACTGTGCACAGTCGTTCAAAAGTCTCACTAATGGTCCATACGACCTAAATATGACATCTCAACTCAATGAGAACCACGAGAGCAGGGTGAACTCCCCTGCTCTTCTTTAAAATTGTAATGGAATATTTTACTTCTGCCTGGATTTCCCTTTAATGTGTTATCTGAAAGATGGCCTCTCTGAAAGTGCAAATCCCTCAGCATTGAACTGCAGTATCAGCCTGGGGTATATAGTTACGTTTCTGGAGTGTTTGAACTGGAGGTGATTATGTGATCCAGTGTGTCAAATGAAATCTTGTTTTTTATTTACTCAGCGGATGTAGATGTCCCTAGTTAGACCAGCATTTCTTGCCCAGAGGGCAGTTAAGAGTCAACCACATTGATGTGGATTTGGAGAGTCACATGCAGGTCAGGTCAGGATGACAGATTTCTTTTTGTAAAGGACATTCGTGAACCCCATGAATTTTTCCCATAGTCAACAATGGCTTCCCGGTCATCATTAAATTGTTAACTCCAAATTCTTTCTTGAATTCAAATTCCGCCACTTCCAGGTCCTCAGAGCATTAGCTAAGTTTCTGGATTGATAGTCTAGCGATAATGCCTCAAGACCATTGCCTCCCCAATGTTCTTTTCAAGTTCTTTGCATCTTTATGGTGTTTGTGCAAAGGTGGGTTCTCAGTAAATGTATGAGACTGCGTTAGTCCTCTTTTTTTCAGGAAATCTAGGCTTTAAATTATGGTGCCATCAGAGGAGTAAATGACTTGTTATATAATACAAACATATTTTAAAGCATTTAGTAAGAAAGCAAACCCAATAAAGCAGCAGAATTAGAATGAAAATTCAGAGTTTTTGATTTAAGAGTCACTAAGTTAAGCCTGATTTGGAGATGCCGGTGTTGGACTGGGGTGTACGAAGTTAAAAATCACAACACCAGGTTATAGTCCAACAGGTTGCTCCGAAATCTAAGGTGCTTCCAATTAAACCTCTTGGACTATAACCTGGTGTTGTGATTTTTAACTTAATCCTAACTCTGTGTATGCAATGATTTGCTTTTTCAAAGACTGCATCTAAAGGGTTGCACTTAAATATGGCTGCTGTACAACCTGGATTTACCCATTCATGCAAGCTGTCAAAATTAAGTCCATTTACTCTGGCTACTTAAAAGAGAGCTTAGCAAACTGAGTGTGAAATAATCCACCTCAGGAGGGCAGTGCTGCCCAAATTTCATGCGATTTACTGACCGTTTGCAACTCGGTTGGAGATTCCTGAATCCATTAGAGGTGAATGTCCTTTTTGAAAGGCAGCCCTTCTTCACATCCCACCAAAGACTTGGAGAGATCCCAGGAAATAAGCGCGACTCATGGTTCTCAGTAGCTACTTGTGGTATTGTTCGGTAAAATGCAAGTTTTGTCTCTCTTTCTGAGGCTCTATCCGTTTCGCTATTGCACTCTTTCAATGCTGTTGCTAACTGACTGACAGTGTCTGTCTTTTTCATTATTTTTCTCGTTTTCTGCTAGTATGTGCTCTGTTATTCTTTTCTCCTTTTAGCGTGTACATTTTGACTGAGTCTTAAATTTTTGTTACACTTTGTGCTGTTTTGCCTAATGCTGTACATTTCTGAGTGCTCAAGTACCTTATCGTTTTGTGCTGTTTGTGCACTTCACACTGGAGTATTGTATGTTTTGTGCTGTACATGTGTTAATGAACATTTTGCACCTAATGTTTGCTCATTATGCTTCAGACTGCATGCGTTGCAGTATGTGTTATACATTTTGTACTATGTATGAGTGACTGTTTCATGCTGTGCAGATGAGAGATGAGGGAGATACACTGTATTCAATTCCATTGTCAAGGAGTATGTACAGGTAGATCTTGGATAGAGAAATTGAACTTTGGAACGTAAGAGGTCTCTTGTTCATGTGTCTGGACGTCACAGACAAGGCGGGCATTATTGCCCATCCTGAATTGACTGATATGTGGCCTTCTGTATTTGGACATGGTCTGCTTCATTATTTGAGTTGCAAATGGTGCTGAACATTATGCAGTCATCAGTGAAAAACTCAATTTCTGATCTTATGATGGAAGGAATAACATGAATGAAGCGTGTGCAGATGGCTGGATGGAGGATAGTGTCATGAGGAACTTCTTAAGATGTGACCTGGAGCTGAGATGACAGACCTTCAACAACACAACCATCTCCCTTTGTGTAGGCGTGACTCTGACCAGCTGAAAGTTTTCCTATTGTCTTTGATTTTGCTAGGGCTTGTTGATTCCCACTTGGTCAAACACAGCCTTGATGTCAAGTGTTGTCACACTCACCTCCCCTCTGGAATTCAGCTCTTTTGTCCATGTTTGAACCAAGGCTGTAATGAGATCAGGAGCTAAGTGGCCCTGCGGTACCCAAACTGGGCATCACTGAGCAGCTGCTGCTTGAAAGCATGGTTGATGACACCTTCCATTGCTTTCCTGATGATTGACAGCAGACTGATGGGGTGGTAATTGCTGAGCTCGATTTGTCCTGCATTATTCTACAGAGCATATCTGGGCAATTTTCCACATTTTCAGGTAGATACTAGTACTGTAGCTGTATTTGAACAGCTTGGCTTGGGGAGTGGCAAGTTCTGGATTCATGTCTTCAGTACTACTGCCAGAATATTATAGGGCCCCAAAGCCTTTGCAGTCTCCAGTGCCATCAACCATTTCTTGATGCCACGTGGAGTGAATCAAATTGACTGAACACTGGCATCTGTGATACTTGGGATTATTGGCAGAGGCTGAAATGGATCATTAACTCAGCATCTCTGGCTGAAGCTTGTTGCAAATGCTTCAGCCTTACCTTTTGTGCTGATGTGCAGGGCTCTTCCATCCTTGATGATGGGGATATTTGTGGAGTCTTCTCCTCCAGCGAATTGTTTAAATAGCTGTCGATCTTGATAGTTGACTGTGGCTGAATTGCAGGGGTTACATTTGACCTGTTGGTTATGGAATTGCTTAACTTGCCACTTAGCACAGTGTTAGAGCCGTGCAGCACGATGGAGGGTGTTCTCAATGTGATGATGGTCTTCTCCACAAGATCCCCTGGTCACTCCTAATGATATTGTTAAATATAGCTGCATCTGCAAAAGGTAGTTTGTTAAGGACTAAGACAGAGGTTTTTCTGTTCTGTTAGTTATGTCATCATCTGTCAAAAACTCAGTCTAGCAGTTATGTTCTTAAGAACTCGATCAGCTCAGTCACTTATAGTGCTACTGAGCCACTCTTGTTGATGGATTTTTGAAGTTCCCCACCCAGAGTACATTCTGTGCCCTCACCACCCTTGGTGCTTCCTCCAAGTCTTGCTCAACATAGAAAAACAACTAGTTCATCATATGTGGGAGGGCAGTATGTAGTAATCAGCGAGAGGTTTCATTGCCCTGACGCCATGAGACTTCACGGCGTGTGGAGTCAATGTTGAGGCAGGATCAGCTCAAGCAAATCAAAAAAGATTATAAGAAATATCGAAAATATTTGAACAGAATGATTGTTTAAGTCAGTCCAAGGCTCCCAAGGTAAGTAGATAGTTTTGTATAATCATTAAAAATTACAAATCCAAAGTTAAAAGCAGTACTGGCAGGAGACATAACTGTTAGGAGGAAGTACATTAAATTCCCAGAGTGGAACTTGTATTCTAACAATTAAGAAAAAGCAAGTTACCTGTTAAAGGTGAAATGTAATACTTTCTTGAGAGTTCCTGTTTACTTAATGTTAGATTTGAAGATTACTCTTAGAATTTCAGTGTGTACAATAAAACTTTCTGATTCGATATGTGGGCGTACTTACTAGAGGAGGTGCAAACTTGACCTACTCTTGGGAAATAAGGCAGGGCAGGTGACTGAGGTGTCAGTTGGGGGAGCACCTTGTGGCCAGCGACCATAATTCTTTTAGTTTTAAAATAATGATGGAAAAGGATAGATTGGATCTAAAAGTTGAAATTCTAAATTGGAAGAAGGCAAGAACTTTCAAAAGCTGAGTTGGGGTAGATGTTCGCATGCAAAGGGACGGCTGGAAAATGGGAAGCCTTCAAAAATGAGAACGAGAGTCCAGAGACAGTATATTCCTATGGGTGAAAGGAAAGGCTGATAGGTGTAGGGAAAGCTAGATGACTAGAGAAATTCAGCTTTTGGTTAAGAAAAAGAAGGAAACACATGTCAGATATGGACAGAAGAGATCGAGTGAATCCTTAGAGTATAAAGGCAATAGGAGTATGCTTAAGAGGGAAGTTAGGAGGGCAAAAAGGGGACATGAGATAGCTTTGGCAAATAGGGTCAAGGAGAATCCAAAGGGATTTTATAAAGACATTAAGGACAAAAGGGTAACATGGGCGAGAATAGATCCCCTCAAAGCTCAACAAGACACTCCATGTCCAACTTTTTCTCACAGGGTGGTGCATGTATGGAATAAGCTGCCTGAGGAAATGGTGGAGGCTGGTACAATTACAGCATTTAAAAGGCAACTAGATTGTTATATGAAGGAAGGGTTCAGAGGGTTATGGGCCAAGTGTTAGCAAATGGGACTAGATTAGGTTAGGATAACTGGTCCACATGGAAGAGTTGGACCGGAGGGTTTGTTTCCATGCTGTACATCTCTACAACTCTAATTTTCTTTCCAACTTGTGATTTTAATTAGATATAGCTAGTCTTCATGCACTGGAGATAAGGAATCTTTCTAGGGATATCTATTTTTTTAAAAAGCTCTTCCTTTGGTCAACTTCAGGGATTTTTATTCTGTGGGGACCTTGTATGACTCAAATTTCAGTGGCACACCATTGATACAAGCTTAATCTCAATGTCTTGACTTTGAGAGTCCACTAGGAACTAGTAACTCTGTAATTGTCATCAAGTATAAGCTCAATTCCTTAACCAAAAGGGAATTAAATACAGTAAGGATTGCTCAATTAATTTTCTTCTCCATCAGATGAACATTTTAAAAAATAACACCGTGTAGAGAGACATGCTGGCCGTTGAGGTCAGGGATAGATGTTTGATTACTCTAGGTCAAGTCGGCATAAGGAGAGAGGAAGTGTTGGGTATTCAAAAAGGCATTAAGGTGGACAAGTCTCCAGGACCAGATGGGATCTATCCCAGGTTACTGAGGGAAGGGAGAGAGGCAATAGCTGAGGCTTTAACAGATAACTTTGCAGCATCCTTGAAAACGGGGGAGGTCCCAGAGGACTGGAGAATTGCTAATGTTGTCCCCTTGTTTAAGAAGGGTACCTAGGATAATCCAGGTAATTACAGACCTGTGAGCCTGATGTCAGTGGTAGGGAAGCTACTTCAGAAGATACTAAGGGATAGGATATTATACCCATTTGGAGGAAAATGGGCTTATCAGTGTTAGGCGGCAGCATGGTTTTGGGGAGGTCATGTCTTACAAACGTAACAAAATTATTTGAAGATGTGACAAAGTTGATTAAAGAGGGAAGGGATGTAAGTGTCATATACATGGACTTTAGTAAGGCATTTGATAAGGTTCCCCATGGTAGGCTGTCGAAGAAGGTGAAGTTGCATGGGGTCCAGGGTGTTTGAGCTAGATGGATAGAGAACTGGTTGGGATCAACACATAGAAAGTAGTAGGGGAAGGGAGCTTCTCAAAATGGAGACCTCTGACCAGTGTCCTATGGGATCCATGCTGGGACCACTATTGTTTGTGATATACATAAATGATCTGGAGGAAGCTGTAGGTTGCCTCATTAGCAAGTTTGCAGGTGACACTAAGATTGATGGAGTAGCAGATATTGAAGGGGACTGTCCGAGAATACAGCAGAATGTAGATAGATTGGAAAGTTGGGCAGAGAAATGGCAGATGGAGTTCAATCCCAACAAATGCAAGGTGTTGCATTTTGGAAGATGCAATTCCAGAGTGAACTATACTTCAAATGGAAAAGTCCTGGGGAAAATTGATGTACAGAGATATCTGGGTGTTCATATCCATTGTGCCCTTAAGGTGGCAACGCAGGTCAGGAGAGTTATCAAGAAGGCTTATGGCATGCTTTCCTTCATTGGATAGGGTATTGAGTACAAGAGTTGGCAGGCCATGTTACAATTGTATAAGACTTTGGTTTGGACACATTTGGAATACTGCATACAGATCTGGTCACCACATTTACCAAAAGGATGTGGATGCTTTGGAGAGGGTGCAGAGGAGGTTCACCAGGATGTTGCCTGGTATGGAGGGCACTAGCTAT
The DNA here is from genome assembly GCF_047496795.1 of Chiloscyllium punctatum. Lineage (NCBI taxonomy): Eukaryota > Metazoa > Chordata > Chondrichthyes > Orectolobiformes > Hemiscylliidae > Chiloscyllium > Chiloscyllium punctatum. The sequence goes on along the minus strand of NC_092745.1, from coordinate 27,517,625 downwards.
GAAGTGAGGTTGAGTAGATTAGGATTATTTTCATTGGAAAGAAGGCAGTTGAGGAGGGAACCTGATTGAGGCCTACAAAAGCATGAGGGGTGTAGATAGATTGGATAGCAAGAAACTTTTTCCCCCGAGTGGGGGACTCAATTACTTGGGGTCACGAATTCAAAGTGAAAGGGGAAAAGTTTCAAGGAGATGTACATGGAGACTTGTTTATGCAGAGGGTGATGTGTGCCTGGAATGCGTTGCCAGCGGAGATGGTAGGGGCGGGAATGATAGCGTCATCTAAGAAATATCTAGACAGATACATGAATGGACAGGAAGCAAAGGGATACAGATCCTTAGAAAATAGGTGGCAGATTTAGATAGAGGATAGGGATTGGCACAGGCTTGGAGGGCTGAAGGGCCTGATCCTGCACTGTAATATTCTTTGACTCTCAGGGCACTCCCTCCCGACTGTATAGCACTGTTCCAACACCTCTGCTAGGTCTGTCCTGCCATTGGGACAGATCATACCCAGCGATGGTGATGGTATCATTCTGAGTATGACTGTCGAGCTGTTGCTCTCAGATGTTGATGAGGAGGACCCTTGCTGGGCCCTAGGTTGCTTGGGCGGTCTGTTCTGGTTTCATTCTTGTTTTTAGACCTTTTAGCAATTGAGTCTAATTTACTAGCTTGCTTAGCTATTTCCGAAACCATTTCAGAATCAGTCACATTGTTGTGAGTTATATATAGGCAAAAGTAAGGGTGGCAGTTTTCCTTCTCTTAAAGAGTGCTAATAAAGAAGTTTTTTTTACAATGGTTGACAGTAGTTTTGAGGTAAACATTGGACCATCTTTTAAATCCAGATTTATTCACTGAATATCAATACCACTAGCTGCTCTGGTCGGATTTGAACTCCTATCCCCAGAGCCTTGATCTCTTATTCTTAGTTTGCTACTATTTCTTAACTGCATTAATGACCTTAGCACAGGGCAGAAGAAGCATTTTGTGTTTATTCCAATGAAACACTTGATATATTCAATTCAGGTTCCAGCTGGAGGAGCACCCCTTCATTTTAAATTGTGAATAAACAAAATTACCTATCTGGTTTTGTCAGAACAGTCTATTCCTATAGTCTTGCGAGGGTCTACTTTTATTTGCTTCAAATTTCCAAGAGGGCTTTACTGCATGACTGTCAATTTGTGTTTCATATTGATAGAGTAAATATTGAGGAACTGCGTAACAGTCCTAGCTGTTGTGATTGACGTTGTTAAATTGGAAGAAACGTCCAGCAAACGTATTGAAAAATGTTTCTTCTACATAGGAATAAAATGTAAATGGAGACTTTTATTGGTTCTGACATTATCTACTGTGTATATTTCTATTCTTGTCAAATTTAACCTTTGCAGTGATGATAGCAAATCATAAATATTTTATTCTCCTGGATGAACTACGGATCATTTGGGAGGCTGAGGGGGTAATTGAGAGGAGTTACCGGGAGTTGGTCACTCCTAAGGCTCAGGACAAGGATAGATGGGTTACAGCTAGGGGGAGGAAAGAGGACAGACAGACAGTGCAGAGACCCCCTGTGGACATTCCCCTCAGCAATAAGTATACCATTTTGGATACTGCTGGGGGGATGACCTACCAGAGGAAAGCCATAGCAGTCAGTTCTCTGGAACTGAGCCTGACATTGTGGCAAAGAAGGGAAGGGGGCAGAATAGAAAAGTACTCGTGGTAGGGGACTCGATAGTTAGGGGAATCGACAGGAGATTTTGTGGTCAGGATCGGGATTCCTGGAAGGTATGTTGCCTCCCTGGTGCCAGATTAGATTAGATTAGATTAGATTACTTACAGTGTGGAAACAGGCCCTTCGGCCCAACAAGTCCACACCGAACCTCCGAAGCGCAACCCACCCATACCCCTACATCGACATCTACCCCTTGCCTAACACTACGGGCAATTTAGCATGGCCAATTCACCTGACCTGCACATCTTTGGAGTGTGGGAGGAAACCGGAGCACCCAGAGGAAACCCACGCAGACACGGGGAGAATGTGCAAACTCCACACAGTCAGTCACCTGAGTCAGGAATTGAACCCGGGTCTCTGGCGCTGTGAGGCAGCAGTGCTAACCACTGTGCCACCGTGCCGCCAGGGTCCAGGATGTCTCTGATCGGGTGAAAAAGGTTCTAAAAGGGGAGGGCGAACAGCCAGAAATTGTGTTACATATTGGCACTAATGATATAACCAGGAAAAGGATCGAAGACATAAAAAGTGATTTCAGGGAGTTAGGATGGAAGCTGCAAAGCAGGACGAACAGAGTAGTGTTCTCTAGTTTACTACCGGTGCCACGAGATAGTGAGGTGAGGAACAGGGAGTGGGTGCAGCTTAACACATGGCTGCGCAGCTGGTGTAGGAGGGAGGGCTTCAGATATGTAGATAATTGGGGTGCCTTCTGAGGAAGGTGGGACCTGGACAAGAAGGACGGGTTGCATCTGAACTGGAAGGGGACCAATATCCTGGTTTGCTCGAGTAGTTTGAGAGGGTTTAAACTCGTATGGCAGTGGGGTGGGAACCCGAGCTGTATACCGGAGGTGAGAGGTGCTGCAGGTGAGGCAATAGCAAGAGGTAGACCAGCTAGTGGGAAGGCTTTTCCTGGGAAGGAACCAAGGGATCAGTTAAAGTGTGTTTGCTTTAACGCAAGGAGTATCAGGAATAAAAATGACGAACTTAGAGCATGGATCAGTACCTGGTGCTATGATGTTATGGCCATAACAGAGACATGGGTTTCTCAGGGGCAGGAACGGTTGCTGGATGTTCCAGGGTTTAGAGCATTTAGAAAGAATAGGGAGGGGGGGAAAGAGGAGGGGGTGTAGCACTACTAATCAGAGAGGGTATCACAGCTACAGAAGCTTCCATTGTCGAGGAAGATCTGCCTTACCGAGTCGGTATGGGTGGAAATTAGGAACAGCAAGGGAGCAGTCACCTCTTTAGGGGTTTACTACAGGCCCCCCAATAGCAGCAGCAAGATGGAAGAAAGCATAGGTTGGCAGATATTGGAAAAGTGTGGACGTAGTAGGGTTGTTGTAATGGGTGACTTTAACTTTCCCAATATTGATTGGAACCTCCTTCGAGCAGAAGATTTGAATGGAGCTGTTTTTGTAAGGTGTGTTCAGGAGGGTTTCCTAACTCAGTACGTTGACAGGCCGACGAGGAGAGAGGCCATTCTAGACTTGGTGCTTGGAAACAAGCCGGGGCAGGTATCAGATCTTGTGGTGGGAGAGCATTTTGGTGATAGTGACCACAACTGCCTCACATTGCTATGGAGAAGGAGAGGATTAGGCAAAATGGGAGGGTATTTAACTGGGGAAGAGGAAACTATGATGTGATTAGACATGAGTTAGGAAACATGGATTGGGAGCAATTGTTCCATGGTAAAGGCACGATAGACATGTGGAGACTGTTTAAGGAACAGTTGTTGCAAGTGATGAATAAATATGTCCCTCTGAGACAGGCAAGAAGTGGTAAGATAAAGGAACCTTGGATGACGAGAGCGGTGGAGCTTCTCGTCAAAAGGAAAAAGGTAGCTTACATAAGGTGGAGGAAGCTAGGGTCAAGCTCAGCTCGAGAGGATTACAGGCAGGCGAGAAAGAAGCTGAAAAGTGGTCTGAGGAGAGCCAGGAGGGGGTACGAGTAAGGCTTGGCAGAACGGATTAGGGAAAACACAAAGGCTTTTTACACTTATGTGAGGAATAAGAGAATGGTCAAAGAAAGAGTAGGGCCAGGGATAGCATAGGGAATTTGTGTGTGGAGTCTGAGAAGGTAGGGGAGGCCCTAAATGAGTTTTTTGCTTCTGTCTTTACGAAAGAAATGAACTTTGTAGTGAATGAAACTTTTGAAGAGCAGGTGGGCATGCTGGAATGGATAAGAGATAGAGGAAGCTGATGTGCTGAAAATTTTGTTAAACATTAAGATTGATAAGTCGCCAGGCCCGGACCAGATTTGTCCTCGGCTGCTTTGGGAAACGAGAAATACAATTGCTTCGCCACTTGCGAAGATCTTTTCATCCTCGCTCTCCACTGGAGTTGTACCTGAGGACTGGAGAGAGGCAAATGTAATTCCTCTCTTCAAGAAAGGAAATAGGGGAATCCCCGGCAATTACAGACCAGTCAGTCTCACGTCTGTCATCTGCAAGATGTTAGAAAGGATTCTGAGGGATAGGATTTATGACCATCTGGGAGAGCATGGCTTGGTTGAATGCAGTCAAGATGGCTTTGTGAGGGGCAGGTCATGCCTCACAAACCTTATTGAGTTCTTTGAGGATGTGACTAGAAAAGTTGATGAGGGTCGAGCTGTGGATGTGGTGTATATGGACTTCAGCAAGGCATTTGATAAGGTTCCCCATGGTAGGCTCACTCAGAAGATCAGGAGGCATGGGATTCAGGGGAACATAGCTGTCTGGATACAGAATTGGCTGGCCAACAGAAGACAGCAAGTGGTAGTAGATGGAAAATATTCTGCCTGGAAGTCTGTGGTGAGTAGTGTTCCACAGGGCTCTGTACTTGGGCCTCTACTGTTTGTAATTTTTATTAATGACTTGGATGAGGGGATTGAAGGATGGGTCAGCAAGTTTGCAGATGACACAAAGGTTGGAGGTGTCGTTGGCAGTATAGAGGGCTGTTGTAGGCTGCAGTGGGACATTGACAGAATGCAGAGATGGGCTGAGAGGTGGCAGATAGAGTTCAACCTGGATAAATGCGAGGTGATGCATTTTGGAAGGTCGAATTTGAAAGCTGAGTACAGGATTAAGGATAGGATTCTTGGCAGCGTGGAGGAACAGAGGGATCTTGGTGTGCAGGTACATAAATCCCTTAAAATGACCATCCAACTAGACAGGGTTGTTAAGAAAGCATATGATGTTTTGCCTTTCATTAACAGGGGGATTGAGTTTAAGTCGTGAGGTCTTGTTGCAGCTCTATAAAACTTTGGTTAGACCGCACTTGGAATACTGCGTCCAGTTCTGGTCGCCCTATTATAGGAAAGATGTGGATGCTTTGGAGAGGGTTAAGAGGAGGTTTACCAGGATACTGCCTGGACTGGAGGGCTTATCTTATGAAGAGAGGTTGACTAAGCTCGGACTTTTTTCATTGGAGAAAAGGAAGAGGAGAGGGGATCTAATTGAGGTATACAAGATAATGAGAGGCATAGATAGAGTCGATAGCCAGAGACTATTTCCCAGGGCAGACATGACATACATGAGGGGTCATAGTTTTAAGCTGGTTGGAGGAAAGTATAGAGGGGATGTCAGAGGCGGGTTCTTTACACAGAGAGTTGTGAGAGCATGGAATGCGTTGCCAGCAGCAGTTGTGGAAGCAAGGTCATTGGGGACATTTAAGAGACTACTGGACATGCATATGGTCACAGAAATGTGAGGGTGCATGCATGAGGATCAGTGGTCGGCACAACATCGTGGGCTGAAGGGCCTGTTCTTAGCTGTACTGTTCTATGTTCTATGTTCTATAAAGCAAGTTGTGCAGTGGCAGGAAGCTTTGGTAACATTGACCCATTGATTATTTGCTTAAGACTTTGAAATTTGAAGATATCATTTTTTTAAATGCCCTCATGAAATTTCTGTTTCATTTTGAGCAATTACCATCTTTGTTCAACAAAATATTTCAATTGAAGTCTGCTATTCTAACTGCCCTGCCAGAAACTATTGTAACATAATTTGGCCCACTCAAGAACGAGTGTAATGTCTCAATTAATCACACAGTAAAAAACCTAGTCTAGATCTTCATAAACTTGTGGACATGCAAGCTTTGGGTCTGAAGTGAAAATACGTCCTGCTTGGACCTAGCCATTGTGCCATCCCATCGGCTTCTTTTTCTTAAGATGTTATAGGATAATCTCAAATACTGCTCTTAATAGTCATCTTCCTTGCTCTCCTTTGTGAATCAGCACTTTCCCACTGTAAATAAATGAACTCAGATAGGTATAGTAAGAAACTGTAATTATCTTGGTGTATAACATTATTCAACTTGCTGCTTTTCTTACCTTGTGTCATGACTTGAAAGTCTACTCTGCCTCACAGCGCCAGGGACCTGGGTTCAATTCCCGCCTCAGGCGACTGACTGTGTGGAGTTTGCACATTCTTCCCGTGTCTGCGTGGGTTTCCTCTGGGTGCTCCGGTTTCCTCCCACAGTCCGAAAATGTGCAGGTTAGGTGAATTGGCCATGCTAAATTGCCCGTAGTGTTAGGTAAGGGGTAAATGTAGGGGTATGGGTGGGTTGCGCTTCGGCGGGTCGGTGTGGACTTGTTGGGCTGAAGGACCTGTTTCCACACTGTAATGTAATCTAATCTCTGTTTATTTGTAATAAGAGAGAAATGGTTGAGCGTAGCAGGTTCAGCCACACGTGTGGAGAGAGAAACAGAGTTCACAGTGTTTCAGGCTTTCATAAGAATTGCGAAGTATGAGAAAAGGTTTTGAGGAGAGTGAAATGGAAAGGGTGTGGAAATAAAAAGGGAAGGACTGGGATAAGATGGAAGAAGCGACAAAATAATTAAGTGACATAGTTAAAGAGAATGCTAATAGAGCAGGTATATTTGGCAAAGTAATGAACAGTTGCCATCCAAATTCAAAGTTAAGACCAAAAATGCAAAGAAAATGAGACAAAATGGTGTGGTGGGTGTAGAGATTATGATCTGAAAGCACTAAACTCCATGCTGAATCAGAAGCTGCAAGTTGTAAAATGAAAGATGAGGTATTGTTCCTCCAGCTCGCGTTGAGCTTCTTTGGAATGCTGCAGCAGGCTGACAGAATAGAGGTAGACAGCATGGAAACAAACCCTTCAATCCAACTTGTTCATGCCAACCACATTTTCCAAATTAAACTAGTATCACTTGTCTATGTTTGGCCCATGTCCGCCTAAATCTTTCCTATTCATGTACCTGTTCAAATCTCTTTTAAATGTTATAACTGCACCTGCATCCACCACTTCCTCTGGCAGTTCAGTCCATATATGAGCACATATGAAAAATGTTCTCCTCACATGCCCTTTAACCTTTCTCCCCTCACCTTGAAAATATGCCCCCACTGTAGGGATAAGAGTTTTGCTATTCATTTTACCTATATCCCTCATGATTTTATAAATCTTTGTAATCCTCTCTGAACTGCCTCCAAAACACTTGCACCCCTCTTAAATGAAGTGACCAATCCCACCCTGGTCTCACCAGTGCATTGCATAGAGGATACAGAGCATCCTACTTTTGTATTCAATTCCCATCACGATAAATGATAACGTTATATTAGCTTTCCTAAAGACTTGTGGTACCTGCATGATTCCTTTTGTAGTTAATGCTGGGAGTAATATGTGCAGTTCTCACACTGCAGGAAGGGTGGGATTGCACTGTCCGGGACGCAGAGGAGATTTCCCAGGATGGAACATTTCCGTGACAAAATAGGCTAGATAAACTTGGGTCATTTCCTGTGGGGAGAGATTGGGGGAGAGGGGGAACCTGATAGCGGTGTATAAGATTATGAGGAAGGATTGAGCAGGGTGGGCTTTTATCTGCGAAAGTTTAGAAAAAGAAGAGGTGACTTGATTGAAACAGAAAATCTTCAAGGGTGTTAATAAGGTGGGGGTGGGGAGGATGTTTCTTCTTGTGGGAGAATCTAGAGCAAGTGATCACTCTTCTAAAAAATAAGGGGTTGTCCATTCAAACATAGTCTTTTTTTTTCCTAAGGTTCGTAAGTCATACCAAATGCCTTCTCCACTATCCTATCTACCTGTGACACTTGCTTTCTAGGAGCTATGAACCTGTACTCCAGGGTGTCTTTGTTCAGCAACACTCCCCAGCACCTTACCATTAAGTGTATAAGATTAGATTCCCTCCAGTATGGAAACAGCCTTTAGCCCAACAAATCCACACCAACCCTCTGCAGAGTAACCCACCCAGACCCATTTCCCTCTGACTATAGCAACTTCACCTGACCTGCCCATCTTTGGACTGGGGGAGGAAACCCATGCAGACACGGGGCGAGTGTGCAAACTTGTCACAGACAGTCACCCGAGGTTGGAATCAAACCCAGATCGCTGGTGCTGTGAGGCATCGGTGCTAACCTAAAAAGTCCTGCTAAGATTTGCTTTCCCAAAATGCAGCACCTCTGATCCCGAAAAGATGGTGGAAGCTGACTACTTGAGTATTTTTAAGCCAAAGTACGTAGATTCTTGTTAAATAAGGGAGTGAAAGGTTATCCAGGGAGTTGGGAATATAGATTTGAGGTCACAATCAGATCCTTTATGATCTTATTGAAGGGCAGAGCAGGATCGAGGGGCTGACCAGCTGAAACCTACTCCTGATTCATATGTTTGTAAAAATCATGATGCAAATTTATCATGTGTTCCTTGGTGCAATGCCAGAAGTGAAAGTACACTGTAAGATTCTCGCAAGTGTGATAGAGACCAGATAATGTTTTTGTCAATGTTGTGTTGTACTATGATTTAATATCATAAGACTGCTAATTCTGGTATTTTTTAGTGCCACAAGCTATTCACTGTCCTGATCGCTGTGATTATTGTTGCATTTTACTTGCTCCATTTATTTCCAGGCCTCAAAAATGGTTCATTTTGGTCCAAAAGCACAAGAGATTTTTCTTTCTTTTTCAGTCGGAAGGCAAAGATCACGCAGGTATTAGTGACACGATGTATGAAGTGGTGTCCTTGCAAAAGCAGTCTGAGAGAGATGGAACTGCTCCTGCTGCAACCGGCTTTATGCTGTACCATGGGAGGCAAGCCAGTGTGACCCTCTCCCCTCAGGATGATAAGGATGATGAAGGTACGTGACAAGGTTTAGAAAAACATACTGTTCCTGAACAGAACTCGTTTATTTCAACAAAATCATTGCACAAGCCATTAAACAGCTGATACGCATTCATGTGCTATATTTTCGTATGGATGCTGCTGGAGACTATTGAAAGTTAGAGATCCCTGCCCTTTCACTCAGAATTTAACGTGTAAAAAAAAATGCAGCTTTCATTCTAGCTATCATATTGTCTTCGAGCAGTGTTGACTAATACTTTAGCCATGAACTATATGTGGATAACTGTGTCTCTAATCTTTAAATATAAGAATAAGTACCAGATGTAATGTTTGATTGCATGATCTCTACATTTGCATGATATGTGCTTGTGAAATTAATGCTTGTGCGTATGTTGGCAGTATAATGGGAGGAAAAGCACAGGGTTTGTTTCCTTCACTTGTTGTGATTGCTTTACGTCTTTGGTTACTGACTTGCATTAGATGTTTGTTAAATTACTCTAGCTGGCCAATTGACCAAGTTATGGTGGTGTTTTTTTTAACGTTGAATGAGAGCTATGAGTGCTGTTGATCAGAAAGGTGTCAGGGATTGCTTTATGGAATCATCATTTACTGGAATGGATATCCAGTGGTGGTTCACTGCAAGCTGCTCCCATGACAGTACAGGCCAGTTTAAAAAAAAAGCCGAACTATCCGTACCCATCGCAGAAAGGTCAGGTTGTTGCAGCAGCAACAGTGCTGCACAATCCCATGTTGTTGTAACAAATATTCCACCACCTTTTTAATCTTTCTTCATGGCCATCTGAAAGAAGACTTCAAACGTGTTCCACTTTCTTCAAATGTCGATTGAAAAGAGCCCTTAACTGAGCAGGGCAAATGATCTCCTCTTTTCCCAGCTTTCTGCATTTCAATAATTTTGAAATTGATCTTTGCTCCCTAAATCATTCTTGCACTTGGTTCTACTCCAAGAACAATACAGTAATAACTAATACAATGCTGTTCAACTGATGCAAAGATTTAATCTGGGAATTACTTTTATCTTCATTGGTCTAATCAATGTAGGCACTCGTGGTGATCAGTTCAGTGAATCACAGTCCAGTTTAGAAACCCTGAGTAAACTCCTGTACAGTTTTTGTTGTCCCTTTATCCAGATGATTATAGTAACTGAATTTCAATTAGCCTAATTAACTCAGGAGATTGTGCTGATGTTTTTGGTGTATCACACTCCACATCAGAAAGCTCAGTAGGCTCCACCAAAAAACATGCTTCATAAAGAATAAAATCTAAAATTATATGAAAAAAAGAACCTGAGACGACTTCTGATGTCTGAGCCATCATTTCTTGTTCAACCATGATGACGAACAGATTATCTGCTCACTATCATATTGTGTCTGTGGGACCTGGCTGTGTGCACCAGTTAATGACTGCATTGTTATAACAGTGGCTTCTTTTATAAAGCATGAAATGGCTGCAAAGCTGCTTCAGGGAACATCTTGAGATTACAGAGGTTGTTATTGAATTGCAAGATCTTTCTTTTCCTTCCTTTCATCCTTACTAATTCCTTTCAAAATATTTCTGATTGTAATGGGCAGCTTAATCTCTTGGTATATCGTCAAGGCAAACCTTTTTGAAAGGATACCTCCATTGTGGACCAACCGAGATCAGTGTCCTCATGTGGGTCATTCTTGAAAATGTCTTTTAGCTACACAAAGCACAAGTGAGAAAATATTACGATTTATATTTAATCAGTTTGACATTTGCATGTGCTAAGGTGCACTTGAGTCACAGTGAGCGCAACAACCTTTCTGACCATGGGACTCCTCGAGGTTCTTCCTAGTCTGTTATTTTTAACACGTTAATTAAGTAGTCATTCTGGTATGGAATTGGAATGCTCCGATGATACAGTCATGATAAGCCCTCAGTGTGATGAGCAGATCCAAGGATATGAGCCGTTTCATTGTGCACAATCTTGTTACCTGTTCAATTATGCATTACCTTAGGTTTATCTTGATTAAAAATCCATCTGCCATTCCTGTGCCCATCTGCTAAATTAGTCCACATGAATATCAATTTAGTCTCCTTACCTGGTCACATTCCTGTACAGCTCATTATAAAATCATTCCTCTGTGGAATTCTGCTGTTTCCTGTACCATAGGCAAGAGCTATTTTTATCGGGAATAATGAATCAGCATCTGAATATCATTGTTGGGAGAACCAAAGTTACTAGCGTGTTGGCAAATTGTACTTCAAAATAAAGTTATTGATTGCATAATGCCATGCTGAAATCTTGTATTAGAACAATTTTCCTTTATGCAAACAAAACAGAATTTCACAGAGGAATGTCTTTTTTTTTACTGTAGGCTGCAACTTGTAGTAGGAAAAAGAGAGTTTTTGATATTAGTGATGTGAATAGTTTATGGGAATTGTGTCTTGTGAGTCTGGTCAATGCTCCATTGTTGAGGGATTTGCATTGAATTGTAGTATAAGTTTAACAAATCCCAAGTTTATGGACGGCAGTCGGATTTGAGAGTGCGATAAGGAAGGATCAAGCTCTCTTGTCAAAAGGCAAGGTTAAGATTGGGGACTGATGCATACAAAATGGACTCAATAAGTTAAGGCTAGAGTTTTGCTTGAGACCAAGTCAAACTAACAGAACAAGGAAAAATAAGTTAGTGAAAAGTGGATTGAAAACTTTCTTCACACAGGTAAATAAATGATTGGAATGATCTATCAGAAGAGGAGGGAAATTATACATGTAAAAGAGGTTCCATTATGTAATTGAACAATAGGTTGGGTAACAGGGAGATACAATGGAATGAACTTTATAAGCAAGAGACTTTTAAAATTGTTAGTCTTTTCAGATGTTGTTGTAAAATCTAAGATCGTGCAAACCCCTCCACCGCTTCTGGCTTCTTAAAAGGGCTCTTACAGTCAGCAGCGAGCTCTGTTTTAAAATTAAGTCACCATTTTAGGATAGAGATGAGGGGAACTTGTTTCTGTGTGATGTTGGAGCAGCCTGCTTCAGAAGGCAGTGCAGTCAAGGTAATATTCGTTTCTTGTTTGGCCAGGGAATTGGAAGTTATTAGGGAATAGATGTGGATGTAGAATTTGAAAAACAAACAGATCAACCTTGAGCCTTTTGAATGGAGGTGCAGGCTCAATGGGCTGACTGGCCTACTTCTGTTAATTTGTGCATATGCTGCAAATCAAGAAATGCAACATGCTTCCATAGCCTTTACCACATGCTGCAATTTCTTGTAAGTTACAGTCTACTACTTAACTCATGATGAGAATGAAAGCCAGTCTATTCTGAGATTTCTTGCTGGCTTTTTGGTTTTTTTGATCACAAAAATCCCTGACTTAATCTCCAGAGCATAGTTGTTCAGCAAAGCAATTTACAAGCAAGAACAATTTTTCTTGCTATTATTACTCTGCCTCTTTCAATAGACTTGGGAAGTGCAATGCATATTCATTTACATGGTAATTCAAGTAGGAAGAACATGCTGACTCTGATCTGTCACCGCCGGAGTGGATGGAATGTAATCAGTACGCTGTAGCCACTGGTGCATATCTGCAATGTCACCTGCAGTTCTTCAAAAAGAGAATTATCTTTGGAACTTAGCTCTTCCCACTCTCCACAACCTTGTGCCCTACTCCTGCCAGCTTGCAGTGCCGTTCTCTCACATTACTGTCGGCAGACAGTGGACTTTTTCTTTCTGCAAACCAGTAACGTTGGGAATTCCAAATACACTGGTAGCACATTCACATCAACCATGGCAATCCAATTCTGCTTGAACCTCAACTCCAATTTATTATTTAGATTAGATTAGATTAGATTACTTACAGTGTGGAAACAGGCCCTTTGGCCCAACAAGTCCACACCACCCCGCTGAAGCGCAACCCACCCATACCCCTACATCAACCCCTTACCTAACACTACGGGCAATTTAGCATGGCAAATTCACCTGACCTGCACATCTTTGGACTGTGGGAGGAAACCGGAGCACCCGGAGGAAACCCACGCAGACACGGGGAGAACGTGCAAACTCCACACAGTCAGTCGCCTGAGGCGGGAAATGAACCCGGGTCTCTGGCACTGTGAGGCAGCAGTGCTAACCACTGTGCCACCGTGCCGCCCACCATTTTGAATGTTCATCTTTCATTTAAGACCTCCAATGTGATCGAGGAGGGAGTTCCAATTGCTACGGCCAACCTCCCACCTTAAGTATTTAAACACATGCACATGCTTGCTCTTTCCCAACTCTCATCAGCCCTTACAAACAGTCACCTCTGTTTGCTAATCTGCATGAATGCCTGTTTTAGCAGTGCCTTGATTTAGAATTCTTAGTGTTCATATCCCCTCATGTCCTTGTCCATGTCCTTTTCTGTAAACTGCATTGGCCTTACAACCTTGGGTTGTAAATCTCTTCCAGTCAGAACCAAGGAAATTGTAATGTGGACAAAGCTAGGAGAAAAATTCAACACGTAGTTTGTTCACAAAAGGGTCCAATGAGAGGGAGGAATTGAAGGAAATCAGTACCAGTAAGAAAATAATAGCATTACAATCATTGAACCCCCACTATCATCAACTTTGGTGATTACTGTAGACCAGCAACTGAAGTGGACTGATCACACAAATACTTGGGCTACAAGAGCAGGTTAAAAGCTAGGAATTGTGCAACAAGTAGCTCACCTCCTGACTCCCCAAAGCCTGTTCACCATCAACACAGCACAAGACAGAAGCATGATGAATTTTTTTTTCCACTTACCTAGATGAATGCCACTCCAGCAATACTCAAAAAGCTGGACACTGTGCAGGATTATAACAGCCTACAAGGCTGGCCTTTATATCTGGAGGACTGGAGTGTAAGGTTGCAGAAGTTATGCTGCAGCTATACAAAACCCTGGTTCGACCCCACTTGGAGTAAGCAGAGCAGATCTGGGCACCACACCTTGGCAAAGGATATATTTGTCTTGGTGGGAATGCAACATAGATTTACAAGAAGGAACCTGTAATTTTGGGGCTGATTATGAGAAGAGGTTATGTCAGTTAGGCCAGTTTTCTCTAGAATTTAGAAGGTTAAAGAAGAATCTAATCAAGGTCTTTGAGATGATATTCACAGGGTAGATAAAGATAAAATATTTTCAGTGGCCAGGGATTCTAGAACTGGGGACAGTGTCTGAGAATTAGGACCAGACCATTCAAGCGAGAGGTTAGGAAGCATGTGTACACAGAAAGGGTGGTAGATGTTTAGAATCCCTCCCACAAATGGCAGTGAATGCTGAATCAATTGTTAATTTTAAATCTGAGATAGATTTTCTTTTAAACAAAAGCATTCATGGAAATAGGCCACAAGCAGGTATATGGAAGGAGTTAGGCCATTGATCAGCCATGATCTCATTGAATGGTGGAACAGACTTGAGGGCTGAATGGCCAACCCCTGTCCCTATATTCCTGTTCCATTCACTAGTCTCAGCATGAACTCCTTTTACTAATGTACAGTGACATCATCTGCAGGATGGACTATAGCACCTCACCGAGACTCCTTCGATAGCACTTCCCAAATCCGTTACCCTTGCCCCCTTGAAGGACAAAGCACCTTGAAAGATGCACAGCAACACCAACTGCAAGTTCCTCTCCAAGCCATTCAACAACCTGATTTAGAAACAGATCGCCGAGACTTCAGTTTCAAAATCCTGCAACTCCCTCTTTAACAGCATTGTGGATCTCCCTACACCACATGGGCTGCAGTGGTTCAGAAAGTCACCTCACCACCACCACCTCCAAGGCATTTAGGGGATGGTCAGTGTATGCTGGACGAGCCAGTGACACTCCCATCCCATGAACAAATAAAATTCTAAGCTTTCAACTGCCTAGTAGCTAGCAACTCTTTGTGTAAACTGAGATAGAGAGCCATGCAATTATGGGCAGCAAGCTAAGACTGTGGAGAAGATTGATTTGGTGAGTTATGTCATCATTTTGTTGTTGAGAATACTAGGCCTTAAAGCAAAGTATGAACATAATTTGTCTCTTGAAATGGTTGTGTCTGCTCTGTAAGTTTAACTGGCCAGGGGAGAAACCACTTAGAAACCCTGAAAGACTGTTTGAATCTCTAGTCCACGACCTTGGGAACAGTTAATGAATTTTTTAAGAGGGAGAGAAATTTGTTTGCATGAGCTATGGTGCAGTCTGGCCAAGTGAGTCAAACTGATGAATTATCCATCAGAACCTCCGGTGTGGATGTTTTGGGTGATAACATTTATGAATTGAGGAATTTGCTGAGATCTCATACTGATGAGAGTGACAGGATAACCCACAGTAACTCAGCCACTGTAGTTCATTTAACATTCTCTTGCCATGATGACTGGAAATAATTTCCCACTGTTCCCTGAGTTGCCACAAATATGAAGATTTAATGAGACTACCAAAAATCCCAGTTTACCTCTGAACCGATGAGGACGGCACGGTGGCTCAGTGGTTAGCACTGCTGCCTCACAGCACCAGGGGCCCAGGTTTGATTCCCACGTCAGGGCAACTGTCTGGATGGAGTTTGTGCATTCCCTCAATGTCTGCATGGGTTTCTTCTGTGTACTCCGGTTTCCTCCCACAGTCACAAAGCTGTGTGGACGAGGTGGATTGACCATGCTGAGTAGCACATAGTGTCCAAGGATATGCAGGCTAGGTGGATTAGCCATGGGAAACGCAGGGCTACAGGGTTAGGGCAGAGGGTCTGAACGTGATGCTCTTCAGTATCGGTATGGATGCATGGCCTGCTTCCACACTGTAGGGATTCTATGATTGCTATCGGTATAAAAGCAAACCTCAGCAGGTTCCTTCTGTAACAATTTATTGTAATACTCTTAACTTTAAGAACAGTAAGAGAACAGGATTTCTAATTTATGTAGCTTACCCCTTTTAAAAATTCTCTCATGATCAATATAGTTCTGTTTCACTAGTCCAGCAGCAGTCCAGAAATGCAATCCCCAGTTCTTCCATCTTGTCTCATTGATATCTGCATAGCCATAATGAATTTATAGTTCAATGGTTGCTTGATTGGACCCAAGGTCATTCTTGTTATCCTTGGGATTTAGTTTTTGTTTGGTTTCTCCAAATGTAGTTTTTCTGTTCTTCAAACAGGAATTGGGGGAAGCAACTTTGATCAAGGGCAGAGAGATTAATGCAGCTAACTTGTGGACGTCTCCTTGCTTCTCTCTTCATGCTTCACAGAGTCTATGATAAACTGCGGCTTGTCAAGTCAGAGGCTTGTTGTTTTGCTGAGCTCCCCTGAACCCATAACAAATGATTCCACTTTGTCTGTTCTCGATGTCGCCAAGAAAAGTGACATTGTTTCATGTGCACCAGCCAGCTTCCCTTGTTTTCCCAAAGTTGCAAACAATTCCTTGAACTTGGTGTCCTTTTAAAAGCAATGTCCATTTTCTTCATTTTTAGTCCATAGTCCAGAAGAGAAAAGATATGGCCTTTAATGCTCTAACCAAATTAGGGATAGGAAAAGTGAACAGCAGCAGAAGTAGAAAAGGCTTTTGTGATATTTATTGATTGCTACATCCGAGAATCTGTTAGATAATGCCTTTGAAAGAGAGGTTTTGGTGGAGTGTTAAAGTTAAGACTGTGGATTGAGAAATTCTGACAATTAAGTTAGAATGGGATACACATAAATGCTGAATGAGGTTTTTCTTTCTCAAGCCCATGCTATTTTACAGCTCTTGAATGCTCAGAAATCCCTAACTTCATTTCAACAGGCATTCGTGTGCAATTCCTTTACTTTCTTGTCAACGTGAATTCCAGTGATTGCTGGCACTTACTGAAGTAGTCTGTCAAAAACAACTATTGAATACTCATTGGAATCTGACAGTCCTTATTTTCAGCTCAGTTGCGAAACTCCAGGAACAAATGTAAATACTTTGAGGCTCACATCGACCCTGATATAAAGAACATACTTTTTCTTTTGCAGTGGAAGCTTGTGATGGAAAACATGAGCCCTGTAATTGATACCATATGCCATTGGGATTGGAACATGTTTACCCACATCAGTTTTCCAACATATTTGGGATTGATCCCCGGAGTACTTACGCATGTTATGGAATATCGTTTTGAAAGTCTTTCTTCAGAGGCAATGGACAGGGTGGCAACCCAAAGTAATTCGGAGCATCCCATCTATTGAGTCTACAAGCAGACAAACTATCCCCATGACAGTGCATCCTGTCCATCACTTCCTGAAAGGCAAAAATTCTCATCTCCGTGAATTCCTATTGAATTGCTGCATTTGACTCTGGCACGAGCAGAAGGTTTTTGGAGTGATGTCCTCTGTTACGTCATTCAACGTCAGAGGTTGTCCCATTTGTGTGTCTTTCTCAAAGACTGAAATGAAGGAAAGAACATCGGAACTGGTGTTAGCAGAATGCATACCTGCTGAAGGTGGTTATTGTTTTGAGTGTACCGCAACAGATTCAGTCAACGGCAGCAGCTTTACATTACTACCATGTGTCCTTGCATTGCTGAAATATTTGACGTATATCTCATGTTCAACTCCTCATCCAGCTGCCTACTCTAAAAGCAGAAACAGAAGTATTATTGCATTATATAACAAAAATAAATATCTGATTGAGCAAGTTAACAAGTGGTTCATTTATAATATGAGGTTCTCAGTACTTCAGTGGGATTTTTTGCACATGGCAACGGAATGCACAGGAACTGCACAGTTCCAAACCTTGATATCAAGTGTGGTTCAGATTTGATAGAAGCAGTTTTGAAAACTCTCAAGCAATAATTTTCACATGGGTAAGCATATTCAAACTGGGGCAAGATTTTGCCAAAAGTAATGCCGTCTGTTTTTAGCCAGTTAGAATTGGAAAGTTCTACCTAAAATTTGAATTAGATACATATATTAAAGGAGAGTCTTTTGGTGCAGTGGTCATGTCCCAACCTCTGGGCCAGTTCAAATCCCACCAACCTTGGAAATATTGATTAGAAATAATTACTGTGCAAAGAACTTACAAACTTTATGGGCAGACTGGACAATTAAACCTGGCAGTATTTTCATGGTGGTTGGATCATTGTGATTGGATATTTCTCACTTCTGTCCTCTCTCTTTCATTCCTTCTCCTTCCACTCAATGTGCCATTTCTCCCCCCAGGCATCTGTCCTGCCCCATCTCTCAGCACACACCTATCAAGGAAATCCAACAGGCTGAAGGGAGGTGTGAAGGTCTGAATCCATCAGATCAGTGCCTTCACAGTACTGCTTGTGATGCAGGAGGTGCTGGAATTTCCCTCCGTTCTGGCATCTCAATTAATCTTCAAATTTGTGATGAAATAGTGGCAATGACACTGGGCTAGTAATGAGTTTTGAGAAGATTTGTAGCTCAGGTTGAGGTTTTGGATGTAGGTTTGCTCGCTGAGCTGAAAGGTTCATTTCCAGACGTTTCGTTACCTTACTAGGTAACATCTTCAGTGGACCTTATTCGAAGCAATGCTGAAAATTCCTGCTTTCTATTTATATGTTTGGGTTTCTTTGAGTTGGTGAGGTCATTTCCTGTGGTGATGTTATTTCCTGTGGTGAAGTCACTTCGTGTTCCTTTTCTCAGGGGATGATAGATGGAGTCTAACTCAATGTGTTTATTCGTAGAGTTCTGGTTGCAATGCCATGCTTCTAGGAATTCTCATGTGTGTCTTTGTTTGGCTTGTCCTAGGATGGATGTATTGTCCCAGTTGAAGTGATGCCCTTCCTCATCCGTATGTGAGGATACTAGTGAGAGAGGGTCATGTCTTTTTGTGGCTAGTTGGTGTTCATGTATCCTGGTGGCTAGTTTTCTACCTGTTTGTCCAAAGAAACCCAAACATATAAATAGAAAGCAGGAATTTTCAGCATTATTTCGCATGAGGTCCACTGAAGATGTTACCTAGTAAGGTAACAAAACGTCTGGAAGTGAACCTTTCAGCTCAGTAAGCAAAGCTACATCCAAAACTGGACCAGTAATCCAGAACCAGGGTAATGTTCTGGGAATGTGGATTCAAATCTTACCCATGGATTTGATGTTGAAATTTACTAAAATCTGGAATTAACCTAATGATGACCTGTAACCACTGTCAGTGTTTGTGCAAACCCCATCTGGTTCACTATTGTCCTTTAGGGAAGGAAATCTGCTGTCCTTAAGTGGTCTGGCCTATAAGTGACTCTGGACCCACAGCAATGTGGTTGACTGTCCTCTCGGCAATTAGGGATCGGCAATTGATCCTGGCCCAGCCAGCACCACCCACATCCCATGAAGGAATTAACAAAAATACTGCTTTCCTCGTGCTGGAACAATTTGTCCATTTCACAGCCAGAGCAGTATGATGATCATCCCCCACTCCTAATGTTTGATTGCTGTTTGTGATTTGGAGTTGCAGGTCTAACCATCCCTCTGCCTTACCTGGCTGACTGGAACCAGTGAGCAGAGCACTCAGCCGTCCTGGTGCTTTCTAGCCAGTGAATCTCACCCCTGCTACCTTGCTACCTTCCTACCTCCCTGTTGTTATCAGGCTGGCTTGTCAATGAATTCTTTTGACTTTGAGCTCCTAGTGATGATGACTGCTGTGTCGAACCTGGCAAGCAGGAACCTGGAGAAAGTCAGAATTCAAAGATGGTGAAAAGCCAAAACACCCAAAAATACTATTTAAAAAATGAAGGTAAAGTGAGGTTAGAGCTCCTAACAGCAGAAAAGTGACTTTTAGGCATTTCCTTCTGTTAATCAAGTTAATTTGGCCCATGTAGGCATGAGGCTTTTGATAATGCAGCCATTACTTCATGAAGATTAGGTGTCTTTGAGTATTTGAATGAAAATGGTTTAAGACAAAACATAACTGTTAAATTAGTTTGAGCGCTGAAATCACAGCAAATCAGAAGAATAGCATATCTGTTGGTGAATTACCCTGTTATTTTAGATGAATTGCTTCACAACTAACTTCCTCATGAACTTATGATTTAAATGGTAATTTCTACTTATTTCTTACCAAAAATAAGTCTTAGATATTTACATAAGATCGCTTAGACTGTATGGCACACAGATACTCCATTTGCCCCACCTAGACCATGTTGCACTCATGTAACACTTGAGCCTCCTCTCTCTAGCTATCATTGTCTATCTCTTCCTTTTGTTTGCCTAGTTTCCCTATAAATATGTCTATGCTATTCAGTTCAAATGCTCCCTTTTTGCAGCAAGTTTCATGTTCTGATCACTGTCTGGGGAAAGATGTTTCTTTTGAATTCCCTATTTATTTATTTACAGTCTCTCTAAATGATGTTCTCTAAATATTCTCTCTGTAGCCATTCTGTCAAAATGTCTGGTAGTTTTAAAGGCCTCCATTAGGCCACACCCCACCCTTTTCTTTTGACGGGTGCATGCGCATTTTGTCAATCCTTTCCTGATGTGCAAACGCACATATCTCTGGGATTATCCTTACAAAGTTGATATTTCTTAACCGGAAATAGCAAACAATAATTTTATTTCACAAAATGTGTAAAATCTTAATTAAACCAGGAACTGACCAGTTTGTCTGATGGGCTATTCAGGACAAAAGCAATTCATGCCAGATTACATTACTAACTGAGAAAATATCCATGTATTGTAAGCATGCTTTACTTGAACAAATGGCAGAGAAAAAGAAAGGATCTCTAATATGCAACTTCAGTGATATCCTTTCAGAAATCTCAAATACGTGCATTTATTCATAATTAGACAGATCAAAGACTGATGATTTGCCACAAGTTTGGGTGGAAAAATATAGATAGAAAAACAAAATTATAAAGATCAAACGTCCAGATCTCAGAGGTGGGTTAAATTGTCTTTCTCAGTCCCTTTTAATGTCAACAAGGTGAAGCACTGCTGTCTGTAAAACAGTGGTCATTCTCTACTTGTATCTGGATTAGATTAGATTAGATTAGATTAGATTACTTACAGTGTGGAAACAGGCCCTTCGGCCCAACAAGTCCACACCGCCCCGCCGAAGCGCAACCCACCCATACCCCTACCTTTACCCCTGACCTAACACTACGGGCAATTTAGCATGGCCAATTCACCTGACCGGTGCTGGAAGAGCACAGCAGTTCAGGCAGCATCCAAGTAGCTTCGAAATCGACGTTTCGGGCAAAAGCAGGCTCTTCCAGCACCACTAATCCAGAATCTGGTTTCCAGCATCTGCAGTCGTTGTTTTTACCTCATTCTCTACTTGTAGTTGATCCAGGGATCCTAGGTGTTTGTTAGAGTTCCTTCTTTTAAGTTTCTTGGTTATCTTTTGTGTTTTCACTCACTGATAGAAGAGCGAGAGAGAGATGTCTTCTGTTTGCTGACTGTGGATGTCTTTAGCTGCTCTGCACTTACAAATCTGTAACAAACTATAGCTGGACCAATCCAAGGTTTGTCATCAGTCAGTTTTTGCTTAACTCAAAAGTGATAATCTCACTGCTTCAATGTTACCTTGTACAACTAAAAATGTAAGCCACTTGATTTTTCCAAGTTTCAAAACGGGCCTGATATCTCAGCTGTGTAACAATCCAAAAGGTTTATTCATGCCCTTTTGTAATTTGTTGCAGTATTGCTGGTATTGACCATCTTCCCAATTTGGTCTTTTCTTTCATGCGTGGAATATGCATGTTTCCAGCTAAGCTGGCATTTATAGCTTTTACTTAATTTTCTTGGTGAAGGCAGTGAGCTGCCTTCTTGAACTGTTGCAGTTCCTGTGATGTAGGTTGACCTACAACGCTGTTAGTGAGGAAATTCCCGGATTTTGATCCAATGATACTGAAGGACTGGCGATCTACTTCAAGTCAGGTGAGTGGCTTGGAGAGGAACTTGCAAGTGGTGGTGGTCCCATGTAGCTGCTGCCCTTATTCTTCTAGATGTGGGTTTGGAAGGTATTGTCAAAGGAGCTTTGGTGAATTTCTGCAGTACACTTCTGCGCTATGGCATCAGTGGTGGAGGGAGTGGATGCTTGTGGGCGCAGTGCCAATCAGCAGACTGCTTTTGTCCTGGCTTGTGTTAATCTTCCTGACCATTTTTGGAGCTGTACTCGTCCAGGCAAATGCGGACTGTGATGGAGCACTCATGACTTTTGCCTTGTAGGTGGTAGACAGGCTTTGGGGAGTTCATGGGTGAGTTGTTCCTGCAAGATACCTAGCCTCTGTCCTACTCTTTCAGCCACAGTATCTGTATGGCTAGTCACTTCAGTTTCTGGTCAATGGAGTTGATAGCAGGGGTACAGAAATGCTAATCTAAAAGGGTGATGGTTGGATTCTCACCTAGAGAGTGGTGTGGATGTTACTTGCCATTTGTTGGCCTAAGCCTGAATATCATTCAGATGTTGCTACTTTCAGACATGGAGTCACGAATGGTGCTGTATATTGTGCAGTCGTTGGTGAACATCCCCACTTCTGACCTTATGATGGAGGGAAGCAGCTGAAGATGATTGGACCTAGGACACTATCCTGAGCAACATCCTGCAGAGATCCACCTGGTACAATTGCAACATTAAGAGGCATTTGGATGGGTATATGAATAGGGAGGGTTTGGAGGGATGTGGGCCGGGTGCTGGCAGGTGGGACTAGATTGGGTTGGGATATCTGGTCAGCATGGACAGGTTGGACTGAAGGGTCTGTTCCGTGCTGTATATCTCTATGACTCTATGTCCTGGAGTTGAGAGGACTGACCTTCAACAACCACACCATCTTCCTTTATATGTGACAATGCTGCTCCTTTAATAAAGTTGTGTTGACATTGGCTTTTTTTTTCAGAGCTGTCGTAAAGACACCGGTTCCAGGGTGTCTAGTTTGGAGGGGTTTGAGGGCCAATTTGATAATAGCTAACAGATACTGCCTCAGGCAAAAAGCTTTCACATTTTTAAAAATCCCACTTGTACAGTGAAAGGGGAGTTGTCAGTTCTCCCAGCCCAGCTTTTCTCTGGTCTCGTTTGGTTTCTTGTCAGAGCAGCTTGTCAGTTTTTTGAGGCTGCCGGTCAAAGAAGCAACTACATGGAAGAAGGTGTTTCATGCTGAATGTCTGGCATCTCTCGCTGCCCTGTAAGTCCCTGTGTTTGATTTTACCTTTTTTGCCAAGGGGTGTTCATGGGGATTGTTGCAGGAATTTGGAACAGCATCATTAAGTTGAGATAATCTTTTGGGTTTTCAGACAGGTTGTTATTCTATATTCCATGCGCTTTTGTTTGCGCATTACGCAATAATCTTGCAAATAAATTCTGTTTTGTCTAAAACTAAGTGACTGTGCCAGCTGCATCACTCTTGCAGCATCCACGATATATCTGCTTAAAACAACGAGCAAAGTTCGGGTCCGGGCTACTTTATTGAAGTGTTTTGTGGGGCTCTGGCCTGGTCCATAGCATGTGCCAGGTATGACTCCAACCAGCCAATAGTTTTAATT
The DNA here is from genome assembly GCF_047496795.1 of Chiloscyllium punctatum. Classification (NCBI taxonomy): domain Eukaryota; kingdom Metazoa; phylum Chordata; class Chondrichthyes; order Orectolobiformes; family Hemiscylliidae; genus Chiloscyllium; species Chiloscyllium punctatum. The sequence continues at coordinate 27,494,400 of NC_092745.1, read as the reverse complement.
TGATTCTTATTAGTTATAGTTTTCCTAGGGATCCTTGAGGCGACACTCACCCAGTGTGGCCTTCATCTCAAGTGTATTCACCTCCTTGGCTCTCCAAAGCCTGTCCACCTTCTACAAGGCATAAGTCAGGAGTGCGATGGAATACTCCCTCTTGCCTGGGTCTGTGCAAATCATAGTCATAGAGATGTACAGCACGGAAACAGACCCTTCGGTCCAACCCGTCCATGCCAACCAGATATCCCAACCCAATCTAGTCCCACCTGCTGGCACCTGGCCCCTATCCCTCCAAACCCTTCCTATTCATATATCCATCCAGATGCCTTTTAAATGTTGCAATTGTACCAGCCTCCACCACTTCCTCTGGCAGCCCATTCCATACACGTACCACCCTCTGAGTGAAAAAGCTGCTCCGTAGGTCTTTTTTATATCTTTCCCTCTTGCCCTAAACCTATGCCCCTCTAGTTCTGGACTCCCCTCCCCCAGGGAAAAGACTTTGTCTATTTATCCTACCCATGTCCCTCATGATTTTATAAACCTCTGTAAGGTCACTTCTCAGTCTCCAGCGCTGCAGGTAAAACAGCCCCAGTCTATTCAACCTCTCCCGATAGCTCAAATCCTCCAACCCTGGCAACATCCTTGTAAATCTTTTCTGAGCCTTTTCAAGTTTCACAACATCTTTCTGATTGGAAGGAGACCAGAATTGCACGCAGTATTCCAAAAGTGGCCTAATCAATGTCCTGTACAGCCGCAACATGACCTCCCAACTCCTGTACTCAATACTCTGACCAATAAAAAGAAAGCATACCAAATGCTTTCATGGGCATTGGCACCAGTACCAGGGTAGAAGGGAGCTGATCTGGTAGAACTGGTTTAACTTGAACACTTGAGCTTGATTCCATCCAGGGCAAAGCTGCCACTTGATTGGCATCCTCACCCACAACTCAAGCATTCTAGCCCTTCACCACCAACCCTCAGGTGTCAGCAATCTGTACCAGATACATGATGCACTTCAACTCAACAAGGCTTCTTGGACAACACTTTTCAAATCTGTGATCTCTACCATATGGATGGGCAAGGGCAGCAGATACATGGGAACATCATCCACCTGTAAGCTCCCTCCCAAGCCACTCTCCATCCTGACTTGGAAATATACTGCTGTTCCTTCACTGTCACTAGGTCAAAATCCTAGAACTCCCTTCCTAACAACCCTGTGGGGCACCTTACCTTGCAGGACTCACCACCATCTTCTCAAAGACAACTGGGGTTGAGCAATAGATGCTGGCCAAACCAGTGACCCCATATCCTGTGGAAGAAGAAAATTAACTCGAGATAATAACTTTTTAGCATCTTACTTGGATGTGTTATGACAAACTTCCATGGCAAGTGGGACTTAGACTCCTCTGTTACAGGAGCCAAGAGTCTAGGTTTTCTAATTGATGTTTTAAAGTCACATCTCTCATCATCTATTTATCCAATCAGTGAATAATGTTAATCAGCATTGTTCCGTAGATTGGGTGACCTGGAACAGAATACTCAAATCTAATCAACGCTTAAAGCATTTTCATTTTTATAGCAACTCCAGAATGTTCCAAAGTGTTTTCACAGCCATTGCATTTTTCCCAAACAAAGCCTGATCAGCTCATATTTTACAATGCCTCATTCCTTTGTCATTCTCTGAACAAGACTCATGGGCTCTTAAAATGGAATAACTCCTTTTTCCAACAACATTGCTGCAACAATCAATGATGTTCTGTACCTGTTTGGGCAAATTGCCAGATGTTGTTTCCATGCTAGAAATTGGCTAATAGCATTGCACTATATTATAATAATCCGCTGTTTCTGTTCAATCTGCCTGCCTGTTCCTCCAGAGTCATAGAATCATAGAGATGTACGACATAGAAACAGACCCTTCAATCCAACCCGTCCATGCCGACCAGATATCCCAACCCAATCTAGTCCCACCTGCCAGCACCCGGCCCATATCCCTCCAAATCCTTCCTATTCATATACCCATCCAAATGCTTCTTAAATGTTGCAATTGTACCAGCCTCCACGACATCCTCTGGCAACTGATTCCATGCACGTACCACCCTCTGCGTGAAAACGTTGCCCCTTAGGTCTCTTTTATATCTTTCCCCTCTCACCCTAAACCTATGCTCTCTAGTTCTGGACTCCACTGCCCCAGGGAAAAGACTTTGTCTATTTATCCTATCCATGCCCCTCATAATTTTGTAAACCTCTATAAGGTCACCCCTCAGCCTCCAACGCTCCAGGGAAAACAGCCCCAGCCTGTTCATACTCTCCCTGTAGCTCAGATGCTCCAACCCTGGCAACATCCTTGTAAATCTTTTCTGAACCCTTTCAAGTTTCGCAACATCTTTCTGATAGGAAGGAGACCAGAATTGCATGCAATATTCCAACAGTGGCCTAACCAATGTCCTGTACAACTGCAACATGACCTCCCAACTCCTGTACTCAATACCCTGACCAATAAAGGAAAGCATACCAAATGCCGCCTTCACTATCCTATCTACCTGCGACTCCACTTTCAAGGAGCTATGAACCTGCACTCCAAGGTCTCTTTGTTCAGCAACACTCCTTAGGACCTTACCATTAGATGTACAAGTCCTGCTAAGATTTGCTTTCCCAAAATGCAGCACCTCGCATTTATCTGAATTAAACTCCATCTGCCACTTCTCAGCCCATTGGCCCATCTGATCAAGATCCTGTTGTAATCTGAGGTAACCCTCTTTGCTGTCCACTACACCTCCAATTTTGGTGTCATCTGCAAACTTACTAACTGTAACTCTTATGCTCGCATCCAAATCATTTATGTAAATGACAAAAAGTAGAGGATCCAGCACCGGTCCTTGTGTTAGATCAGTAAATATATTGAACATTTACCAGTTTTACTTGGCTCGCCCTCCTCAGATTCCTCTGAATCACTGTGTATGAAGTAGCTTTTTGTAGGGATTTTGCCATCTCTCCATATGCTGCTCTGTGCTTAGAGTTACCATTGGGGTGAACTGTCGGTGGACATTGTGGCAAAGTGAAATAAACATGTTCGGGGAAACCCTAGTTCCTGAAGATCACCCACCAAGGTCCACTGTAGTGGTCAGCATACTTCTGGCTTAGTCCGTCCCTCCTTCACAGTAACTGTGTAGACCTGTGCAGACCAGAGACAATTGGCCCATCGTCTGGCTCTTTCAATGATCTATTTAATTGATCTTGCTCTCACACCTTGGCCTCCCGAGTATTGGTTTTCAGTTTTGTGAATAAACTGAAACTTGGGTTAAAACTTGACATTAAAACTTGGGTTCAAATCTGTACCGCTCACTTTTTATATAATGGATAATCTACCTTCACATCTGGCAATAGCACATCGTTTTCCCTCAAATCCCCAGAGTCCATGTAGTTTTGCCCTTTAAAAACAACTTGGGTGCTCACCTTTGTTGCAATTTTAACAGTCCACAATTTGTAATTGTGTAATTCTTTTACTGACAGTTCATTCATTTAAATGATAGACCTCATAGCAGTCTCATGACCATACTGGAATCTCTTGGGTGCACTATTAGATTTGCAACTGATCACTTTGTGCATCACTTCATTACAACATTGACTGCACTTCAACGTATTTCATTAGTTGTGATGAAAGACACAGTCAATTAACATTTGTTCTTTATGGTGCGTTGGTGCTGTTTGGGTACTAGACTCGTGCTTTCTGCATTATTTATTCTTTTGCTCATGCAGTGTCGGTGGATCACTTCCTGATCTTCTGGTGCATGTCCTTCCTGGTCACTTTTTCAGAGTTCCAGTGCTTGCTTGCTCATTTCTGTCATCATGATTCCGGGTCCTGGTTGTTTTGATTGAGTTGTCACTCCTAGATGATCTCGGAAAACAATCCTTTAAGAACTTGGTGCACTGAACTGTTTTCCCCTCTAACCGTGTTTTACTTCTCCTGATTTATGAAGATTTGCTTCACGTAGCATTTTAATTTGCCTGCCACGTGCTTCAGTAATCAGAATCAGCAAAATAATAAAGCAAAGAACTGTGAATGTGAGAGATCTGAAACAAAAAAAAGAGAAAATGCTGAAGAAACGTAACAGCATCTTTGGAGAGAAAACCAGTTGATGCTTTCAGTGGCCCTTGTTTCTGAAAAAGGTCATTGGATTGAAACATTCACTCTGTTTTTCTCTCCACAGACTGGCTAAGTTCCTCCAGCATTTTCTGAATCAGCAAGGGTTGCTGTTTTTACCGACACAATATATCACACTTCACACTCGATGCGACATCAAGTGCAAATTAATGTTTAATGATTGCACCAACTTGTTGCCCTTACTCCTTTGCTTGATGGTTTGAATGCCGTCATTCCCTAACGTTCGGAGTGGCTGTAAATTGAGTAAAGCTGAACTGTTTTCTGTGGATCGTAATCTCTGCCGTCACATTTTCACCTTTACGTTTACCTCATGTTTTGGTTGTGTTTTTGTCAACTCTACACTAACTTCTTTCCCAGCTCCAATAGCGAACTTCAGCTTCGTGTTGGAGCTTCTTGCTTTTCGGATGGTGCAGGATTCTTCCACTGCAAGTCTGGTCAGTTTCTATTTTTTTTTTCTTTTCTAGATCTTCCTCTTTATGATATGTTTGATCTTTTACTAAGCAGAGCATGGTCTGTTTAAATTTATTGGTGGTGCTTCTTGTATTTAACTGGGGCTTGATTTGTTTGAAATCACTGTCTGCCATTGGTTCTACCTGTTACTCTGTTTTTAAAATGTGTTCATGCGATGTAGACATCCCTGGCTTAGCCCACAATTATTGGCCATCCATAGATCAATGGAAGTTCATAAATAAAAAGGCGCCGTTGATTGCCTCCTTGAACTGCTGCAATCCATGTCGTGTTTGGACACCAACTGCACTATTCGGGAGGGAATTCCAGGATTTTGACCCAGTCACTGTAAAGGAATGATAATGTGGTTTCAAGTGAGGATGGACGGGAACTTGTCAGTGATGGTTCTCACTTGTATCTGCTACCCATGCCCTTCTAGGTGATGGAGTTCTCAGGCTTGGACGGTTCTCTTGGAGGAAGTCTTGGTAAATTGCTGCAGTGCACCTTCTGATAGTATAGGCTGCTACTACTGAGCACCAGTGATGAAGGGAGTACATGTTGAAGGCAGTGCATGGGGCGTTTCAAACTCACTGCTCATCTATGTACTTTCACCCCTGAGAAATGGAAAGAATGTAGGGTGGTCAGGACCAGTCACATTGTCTGCCCACTTTGTTTCTCCTTTTTTTGGTCAGCCTATAAGTTAACTATCCGTGCCTAATCTGCAGAGAAATACCATATCCACTATTTAGATCAATGATTTGGAGAAGAGTGTTAGGAGGGCATGGTCAGTTAGTTTGTGGATGACACCAAAATTGGTGGTACAGTGGACAGTGAAGAATGTTGATCAGCTGGGTCAGTGGGTTGAGCAATGGACAATGGAGTTTGCTTCAGATAAACATGAGATATTACATTTTTGTAAGACAAACCAGGGCAGGACATATACAGTTAATGGCAGAGCTCTGGGGAGTGTTGTTGAACAGAGAGACCGAGGCGTTCAGGTACATAGTTCCTTGAAAGTAGCCTCCAAGAGAACCGTCCAAGTCTGGGAACTCCTTCACCTAGAAGGGCATGGGTAGCAGATACAAGTGAGAACCATCACTTGCAAGTTCCCTTCCATCCTTACTTGAAACCATATCGCTAATCCTTTACAGTGACTTGGTCAAAATCCTGGAATTCCCTCCCTAATAGTGCAGTTGGTATCCCAACACGACATGGATTGCAGCAGTTCAAGGAGGCAATCAACGGAGCCTTTTTATTTATGAATTTACATTGATCTATGGACAGGTAGACAGGATGGTGAAGAAAAAATTTGACACGCTTGCCTTCATCAGTTAGACCACTGTGTATCGGAGTTGTCATGTTGCTGTTATACAGGACATCAGTGCGGCCACGTACAATCTGGTCACCCTGCCATAGGAAAGATCTTATTAAATTGGGAAGGGTGCAGAAGCCATTTACAAGAATGTTATTGGGACTGGAGGGTTTGAGTTATAAGGATAGCCTGGGACCTTTTTCCCTGGAGCATAAGAGGTTGAGGGGAGACCTTACAGAGGTTTATAAAATTGTAAGAGGCATAAATAAGGCAAACGGCCAAGGTTTCTTTTTCCAAGTGTAGGGGATTCCAAAACTGGAGGGCGTAGATTTTAAGGTGAATTGAGAACAATACAGCACAGCACAGGCCCTTCGGCCCTTGATGTTGTGCTGGCCTTCTATCCTACTCTAAGATCACACTAACTTGCATACCCGCCATTGTTCAAACCTCCATGTGCCTATCCAAGAGTCTCACAAATGTCCCAAATGTCTCTGGGTCTAAACCACTGCTGGCAGTATATTCCACGTACCCACCACTCTCTGAGTGAAGAACCTACCGGTGACATCTACCCTAAACCTTCCTCCAATTACCTTCAATTTTTTGCCACCTCATGATAGACACTTCCACCATGGGAAAACGTCTCTGGCTATCCACTCTATCTATGCCTCTCAACATCTTGTACACCTCTATCAAGTCACCTCTCATCCAGGGTATGGAGGACAATGCAAATGGGCAGATGGTGATGGGTGTTGGAGGTCAGTCATCTCAGCTCCAGACCATCCCTGCAGGAGCTCCGCTGGGTAAGGATTTTTAATCGACATGTTCAGAGATGTTATGATGCATCCCTGCTGCAGGTGAGACTTGAACACAATAGATCCCTCAAAGTTACCACCCAAGTTGATAGGGTCAGTAGGAAGGCGTATGGTGTGTTGGCTTTCATTAGCAGAGGGATTGCGTTTAAGAGCTGTGAGGTTTTTGTTGCAACTCCATAAAGCTCTGATTAAACCATGCTTGGAATATTGTGGTAAAAACAATGACTGCAGATGCTGGAAACCAGATTCTGGATTAGTGGTGCTGGAAGAGCACAGCAGTTCAGGCAGCATCCAAGTAGCTTCGAAATCGACGTTTCGGGCAAAAGCCCTTCATCAGGAATAAAGGCAGTGAGTCTGAAGCGTGGGGAGATAAGCTAGAGGAGGGTGGGGGTGGGGAGAAAGTAGCATAGAGTACAATGGGTGAGTGGGGGAGGGGATGAAGGTGATAGGTCAAGGAGGAGAGGGTGGAGTGGATAGGTGGAAAAGAAGATAGGCAGGTAGGACAAGTCCGGACAAGTCATGGGGACAGTGATTGAGCTGGAAGTTTAGAACTAGGGTGAGGTGGGGGAAGGGGAAATGAGGAAACTGTTGAAGTCCACATTGATGCCCTGGGGTTGAAGTGTTCCGAGGCGGAAGATGAGGCGTTCTTCCTCCAGGCGTCTGGTGGTGAGGGAGCGGCGGTGAAGGAGGCCCAGGCCCTCCATGCCCTCGGCAGAGTGGGAGGGGGAGTTGAAATGTTGGGCCACGGGCCGGTGTGGTTGATTGGTGCGGGTGTCCCGGAGATGTTCCCTAAAGCGCTCTGCTAGGAGGTGCCCAGTCTCCCCAATGTAGAGGAGACCACATCGGGAGCAACGGATACAATAAATGATATTAGTGGATGTGCAAGTAAAAGTTTGATGGATGTGGAAGGCTCCTTTAGGGCCTTGGATAGAGGTGAGGGAGGAGGTGTGGGCGCAGGTTTTACAGTTCCTGCGGGGTGGCAGGAGAAAGTGCCAGGATTGGAGGGTGGGTTGTTTGGGGGCGTGGACCTGACCAGGTAGTCACGGAGGGAACGGTCTTTGCAGAAGGCGGAAAGGATCAGGGGCGGGAAATATATCCCTGGTGGTGGGGTCTGTTTGGAGGTGGCGGAAATGTCGGTGGATGATTTGGTTTATGCGAAGGTTGGGAGGGTGGAAGGTGAGCACCAGGGGCGTTCTGTCCTTGTTACGGTTGGAGAGGTGGGGTCTGAGGGTGGAGGTGCGGGATGTAGACGAGATGCGTTGGAGGGCATCTTTGACCACATGGGAAGGGAAATTGCGGTCTCTAAAGAAGGAGGCCATCTGATGTGTTCTGTGGTGGAACTGGTCCTCCTGGGAGCAATCTGGCGGAGGAATTGGGAATACGGGATGGCATTTTTGCAAGAGGTAGGGTGGGAAGAGGTGTTAATCCAGGTAGCTGTGGGAGTCGGTGGGTTTGTAAAAAATGTCAGTGTCAAGTCGGTCATCATTAATGGAGATGGAGAGGTCCAGGAAGGGGAGGGAGGTGTCAGAGATGGTCCAGGTAAATTTAAGGTCAGGGTGGAATGTGTTGGTGAAGTTGATGAATTGCTCAACCTCCTCGCGGGAGCACAAGGTAGCGCCAATGCAGTCATCAATGTAGCCGAGGAAGAGGTGGGGAGTGGTGTCGGTGTAATTACGGAAGATCAACTGCTCTACGTCGCCAACAAAGAGACAGGCATAGCTGGGGCCCATACGTGTGCCCATGGCTACCCCTTTGGTCTGGAGGAAGTGGGAGGATTCAAAGGAGAAATTGTTAAGGGCAAGGACCAGTTCGGTCAAACGAATGAGTGTGTTGGTGTTAGGGTACTGTTGGGGACGTCTGGAGAGGAAAAAATGGAGGGCTTGGAGGCCCTGGTCATGGCGGATGGAGGTGTAGAGTCTGGTCGCCTCATTATAGGAAGGATGTAGAAGCTTTCGAGAGGGTGCAGAAGCGATTTACCAGGATCCTGCCTGGACTGGAGGCATATCTTATGAAGAAAGGTTGCGGGAGCTAGGGCTTTTCTCATTGGAGCAAAGAGAGTTGAGAGATGACTTCAGACCATAAGACCACAAGACATAGGAGTGGAAGCAAGGTCATTTGGCCCATTGAGTCCACTCCGTCATTGAATCATGACTGATGGACGTTTCAATTCCACTTACCCACACTCTCTCCCCGTTTCCCTTAATTCCTTGTGAGATCAAGAATTTATCAATCTCTGCCTCAAAGTCCCGGCCTCCACTGTGTTCTGTAGCAATGAATTCCACAGGCCCACCACTCTCTGGCTGAAGAAATGTCCCCTGATTTCTGTTCTAAATTGACCCCCTGTAAGGCTGTACCCATGGATTCTAGTCTCCACGCCTACAGAAACAACTTCCCAACGTTCACCCTTTCTAAGCTATACACTATTTTGTAATTTTATATTAGATCTCCCCTCAACGTTCTAAACTCTAATGAATACAATCCCAGGATCCTCAGCTGTTCATCATATGTTAGGCCTACATTCCAGGGATCATGCGTGTGAATCTTCGCTGGACACACTTCAGTGCTAGTATGTCCTTCCTGAGGTGTGGGGCCCAAAATTGGACTTGATAGAGGTGTACAAGAAATCCAGTTGGGAGTTTTCTACTGGCTTTCGTAAAGTTCCAGAGAAGTAAAGGAAAGGATTGCAAAGATGATTCTGGATTGGAGTGAAAGTAACAGGCTAGTTGTAATGAGGGACTTTAACTTTACAAATATTGACTGGAAATGCTATAGTTCGTGTATTTTAGACAGCACAGTTTTTGTCCAATGTGTGCAGGAGGGTTTCCTGAAACAGTATGTAGATAGGCTAACAAGGGGCGAGGCCAGATCCGATTTGATATCGGGTAATGAACAAGGTTAGGTGTTAGAGGTGGAGGTAGGTGAGTACTTTGGAGATAGTCACCATAAATCAGTTACGTTTACTTTAGTGATGGAAAAGAATAGGTACATACCACAGGGCAAGAGTTATGGCTGGGGAAAAGACCATTATGATGCGTTTAGGCAAGATTTAGAATGCATAGGAGGGGCAAGGGAAACTGCTGAGGTTGGGCACAATTCAAATGTGGAGTTTGTTCAAGGAACAGCTACTGTGTGTCCTTGGTAAGTATGTACCTGTCAGGCAGGGAGGAAGTTGTCGAGTGAGGCAGCTGCAGGTTACTAAAGAAATTAAATTTCTTGTCAAGAGGAAGAAGGAGGCTTATGTAAAGATGAGATGTGAAGGCTCAGTTAGGGTGCTTGAGAGTTACAAGTTAGCCAGGAGGGACCGAAAGAGAGAGCTAAGAAGAGCCAGGAGGGGACGTGAGACAGGTAGGATCAAGGAAAAGCCGAAAGCTTTCATATATCAGGAATGACTAGTGTAAAATTAGGGCCTGTCAAGGATAGCAGTAAAAAGTTGTGCATGGCGTTCAACGAGATAGGAGAGGCGCTAAATTAATATTTTTCATCAATATTCACACTGGAAAAAGACAATGTTGTGGAGGAGGATACTGAGATACAGGATATTAGACTAGACAGGATTGGGGTTCATAAGGATGAGGTGTTAGCAAATCTTGCCCCTTTTTCAAGAAGGTGAATAGAGACAACCCTGGTAATTATAAACCACTGAGCCTTACTTCATTTGTGGATAAAGTGTTAGAAAAGGTTAGGAGATAGGATTTATAATTTGATTAAGGATAGTCAACACGTTTTTGTGAAGGGTAGGTTGCATCTCTCAAACATTATTGAGCTCTTTGAGATGGAGACCAAACAGATGGTTGATGTGGTCTGTATGCATTTCAGTAAGGTGTTTGGTAAGGTTCCCCACAGTCAGCTATTGCACAAAATACGGAGGCATGGGATTGAGATTGATTTCACAGTTAGATCAGAAATTGGCTAGCTGAAAGAAGATGGTGGCTGATGGGAAATGTTCATCCTGGAGTTCAGTTACTAGTGGTGAACCTCAAAGATCTGGTTTGGGGCCATTGCTGTTTGTCATTTTTCTAAATGATCTAGATAAGAGCATAGAAGCATGGGTTAATATCTTTGTGGATGACACTAAGGCCGGTGAAGTTGTGGATAGTGTGGAAGGATGTTGTAGGTTACAGAGGGATAAACTGCAGAGCTGGGCTGAGAGGTGGCAAATGGAGCTTAATGCAGAAATCTGAGAGGTGATTCACTTTGGAAGGAGTTAAAGGGAAAAAGAGTACAGGCTAATGATAAGATTTTTCATAGTGTATATGAGCAGAGAGATCTCCGTGTCCATGTACATAGATCCCTGAAAGTTGCCACCCACATTGATAGGGTTGTTAAGAAGGCATATGGCGTGTTAGCATTCATTGGTAGAAGGATTGAGTTTCGGAGCCATGAGATCACGTTGCAGCTCTACAAAACTCTGGTGTGGCCGTATTGCGTACAGTTCTGGTCACCACATTCTAGGAAGGATGTGTAAGCATTGGAAAGGGTGCAGAGGAGATTTACCAGGATGTTGCCTGATATGGAGGAAAGGCCTTATGAGGAAAGGCTGAGGAATGTGAGACTTTTCGTTAGACAGTAGAAGGTTGAGAGGTGACTTAATAGACACCTAGAAGATAATCAGAGGGTTTGATAGAGTGGACAGCGAGAGCCTTTTTCCTTGGATGGTGATGGCTCACATGAGGGGACATTGCTTTAAATTGAGGGGTGATGGATGTAAGACATATGTCACAGGTAGTTTCTTTACTCAGAGAATAGCAAGGGTGTAGAACACCAGTAGTAGACTTGTCACATTTAAGGGCATTTAAATGGTGATTGGATAAACATATGGATGATAATGGAATAGTGTAGGTTAGATGGGCTTCAGATTGGTTTCACAGGTCGGTGCAACTTCGAGGGCTGGAGGGCCTATACTGCGTTCCAATGTTCTATGTTCTTTGTTCCAATGAGAAAAGCCCTAGCTCCTTCAACCTTTCATCATAAGACATGCCCTCCAGTCCAGGCAGCATCCTGGTAAATCTCTTCTGCAGCCTCTCCAAAGCTTCCACATCCTTCCAATAATGAGGTGACCAGAACTGAACACAGTATTCCAAGTGTAGTCTAACCAGGGCTCTATAGATCTGCAGCATAATCTCACAGCTGTTAAGCTCAATCCCCCTGCTAATGAAAGCCAACACACCATATGACTTCTTAACAAACCTATGAACCTTGGTGGCAACTTTGAGGGATCAATGAACATGGACCCCAAGATCCTTTTGATCGTCTACACTGCCAAAAATCCTGCCTTTAACCCTGTAATCTGCATTCAAATTCGACCTTCCAAAGTGAATGACTTCACACCTTTCCATATTAAACTCCATCTGCCACTTAGCATCCCAGTCCTGCATCCTGTCAATGTCTCATTGCAACCTACAACAGTACTCCACACTATCCACAACTTAACTAACCTTCGTGATATCAGTAAAGTTGCTAATCCACCCTTCCAAATCCTCATCCGAGTCATTTGTAAAAATCGCAAAGAGCAAAAGTCCCAGAATTGAACTTTGTGGAACACCGCTGCTCACCCAGCTCCAGGATGAATACTTTCCATCTACTACCATCCTCTGTCTTCCTTCGATCAGCCAATTCTGAATCCAGACAGACAGATTTCCATCTTTTCCATACCTCCTTACTTTCTGAATGAGCCTATCATGAGGAACCTTATCAAATGCCTTGCTAAAATCCATTTAGACCACATTCACTGTTCTAACTTCTTCAATGTGTTTTGTCACATCCTCAAAGAATTCAATAAGGTTTGTGAGGCAGACCTGCCCCTCACAACGCCATGCTGACAATCTCTAATTAAACTATAGTTTTCCAAGTAATCATAAATCCTGTCCCTCAGAATCCTCTCCAATACTTTGCACATCACCGACGTAAGACTGAGTGATCTATCAATCCTAAGATCATCCCTATTCTCTTTTTTGAATGAGGGGATAACATTTGCCATCCTCCAATCAACTGGCACTACTCCAGGGTACAATGAGGATGCAAAGATAATCGTCAAAGGCGCAGCAATCTCTTGCCTCACTACTTTGGGTATATGCCATCTGGCTCAGGGGCTTTATCTATCCTTATGTTTTTCACAATTTTCAGCATATCTCCCTTCCTAACATCAACCTTTTGGACTGTTAGAGATTGCAGGAGGATATAGATAGACTGGAGAGTTGGGTGGAAAGATGGCAGATGGTTTTCAATCCAGACAAATGTAAGGTGATGCATTTAGGCAAGACTAATTCTAGAGCGAATTATACAATAAACGGAAGAGCCTTGGGAAACGTTGATGGGCAGAGATCTGGGAGTGCAGGTCCATTGTACCTTGAAGGATGCTGCACAGGTGGATAGAGTGGTCAAGAAGGCATATAGTATGCTTGCCTTCGTTGGACGGAGTATTGAGTATAAGAGCTGGCAAGTCATGTTAAAATTGTACAAGATGTTGGTTCGGCCACATTTAGAATACTGTGTACAGTTCTGGTCACCACATTACCAAAAGGATGTGGACGCTTTGGAGAGGGTGCAGAGAAGTTTTACGAGGATGTTGCCTGGTATGGAAAGTGCTAGCTATGAAGAAATGTTTAGTAGGTTAGGTTTATTTTTATTAGAAAAAAGGAGATTATGGGGAGGACCTGATTGAGGTTTACAAAATTGTGAAGGGTATAGACAGGGTGGATAGAGACAAGCTTTTTTCCAGGGTGAAGGATTCAATAATGAGAGGTCACGCTTTCAAGGTGAAAGGTGGAAAGTTTAAGAGGGATACTTCACACAGAATGTGGTGGGCATTTGGAACGTGTTACCAGCAGAGGTGGTAGGGGCAGGCACGGTAGATTCACTTAAGATGTGTCTGGATAAATGCATGAGCAGGTGGGGGGTAGAGGGATACAGATGCTTAGGAATTGACCGACAGGTTTAGAAAGTACATTTTGATCGGCTCAGGCTTGGATGGCTGAAGTGCCTGTTCCTGGGCTGTAAATTTTCTTTGTTCTTTATATCAGTCTGTCTCATGCTGTCCTCAGAAACGTCAAGGTCCCTCTCAGTCGTGAATACTGAAGCAAAGTGTTGATTGAGAAACTCCCCTTCTTCCTTTGACTCAAGACACATGTTCCCTCCATTATCCCTGATCAGCCCTACCCTCACTCTAGTTCCGCGCACAAGTTTAGAATACCTTGAGGTTTTCCTGAATCGTACCGGCTAAAGCATTTTCATGTCTCCTAGCTCTCCCAAGTCCATTCTTCAGTTCCTTCCTGGCTACCTTTGTAACCCTGTAGAGCCCTGTCTGATCCTTGCCTCCCCAACCTTAAGTAAGCTTATTTCTTCCTTTTAACTAGATGTTCCACATCCCTTGTCACTTAAGATTCTGTCAGCCTACAATCCCTTCCTCACCTCAGTGGGACAAACCTGTCCAACACTGTCATTTCTATTGTGCATTTCCCTGAGGACATCTGTTCCCAGTTTAGGCACCCCAATTTCTGCCTAATAGTATTGTAATTTCCCCTCCCCAATTAAATACTTTCCCATACCATCTGCTCCTAGCCCTCTCCATGAGTATAGTAAAGGTCAGGGAGTTGCGATCGCTATCGCTATCACCATCACCAAACTGCTCTCCCAGCGAGATATCTAACACCTGACCTGGTTCTCTGCTAAGCACCAAATCCAATATGGTCTCCCCTCTAATCAGCCCATCTACACATTGTCAGGTAACCTTCCTTAACACACCTGACAAAAACTGCTCTATCCAAACTATTTGAACTGATAAGGTTACAATCGGTTGAGAGGGAAAAGATTTAAAAGAAATCTGACGGGCAACTTTTTCGCACCAGAGGAAGTGGTGGAGGTGGGTACAATTATGAGCATTTAAAAGACATCTGGATTGGCACATGGATAGGAAGGGTTTAGAGGGATATGGGCAAAAAACTGGCAAATGGGACTAGATTAATTTAGGTTATCGGCTTGGCATGAATGAGTTGGATTGAAGATCTGTTTCTGTGCTGTACATTTCTATGACTCTGAATGGGACTAGTTCAATTCAGAAATCTGGTTCAACTGAAGCGTTTATTTCTGTGCTGAATGATTCTATGACTCTAAATTGCATAAGTGCTAATGTGCAGTGCAGTAACATTACTGTTTAATAATGGAGTCATGGCTCCAATTCCTGGTTAGCTGTTATAATAACATGGTTTCTTGTCAACACCTATTTATGGAGCTTTTTTACCTACCGATCCCAGATATGCACGTGAATGTGTCAAAATCTCAGTGATTCTGTTTCCTTTTACTTTTGTAGTTAGGTAGTCTATCATTACAGACAGAGAAATAACATCCATTCTCATAGTCAAATGTTTTTAAGATAGCAATCTCACAGAATATTACAAAGTAAGAAAAGGCACGTTGCCTGAAGTGTCAGACTCAAACCTTTTTCACAGCTCTATGGATCCTGCAACCAGAAGATCTATTTACATTAGACACAGTATTACACTCTTTGCTGGGGGAAATGAGATTTCACACTGTGAAAGACACTATTATTTTTCAAAAAGTATTATTGAAGAGGTAATAAATACCTTGAAGTACATCTGGAATCAAATAATGAATTAATTTACGAATGGACCAGGCGTTCCATTTCCATGGGCTTTGAAATTCGAGTTCTGTCACCTTCAATAATTTGGGAAGCACCAGATAAAAGCAAATGCCGGGTCTGACTAAGAGACAACATATTTTCCTCTTTGGGTTTATAAACTGAAATGAAAGTTGGTCTACAAATAACTGGAATATCAGGAGACCTTTGCAACTTGACAATCAAGTGCTGCACGTCTTTGAGCTACGCAGTGCGATATTGCTCTGAAAGACGGGGAGAATTCGAGACTGAGTGGCGTCAAAAGTCTTTCACGAGAAAGTGAGGACTGCAGATGCTGGAGATCAGAGTCAAAAAGGGTGGTGCTGGCAAAGCACAGCTGGTCAGGCAGCATCCAAAGAGCAGGAAAGTCAACATTTCGAGCATGAATTATTCATCAGGAATGTGGAGGGGGGGGGGGGCCCAAGGAGGCTGAGAGATAATTGGGAGGGGAGGGGGCTTGGGAGGCAGGTAGCTGGGAATGTGAGAGGTTGATGAAGATGGGGTTTCATGGTGATAGGTCGGAGTGGAGGGTGGAGTGGATAGGTAGAAAGAAAAATAGACAGGTAGAACAGTTCAAGGGCAGTGCCGAATTAGAAGGTTGGATCTGGGATAAGGTGTGGGAGAGAGGAGTTGAGGAAACTGGTGAAATCAACATTGATGCTGTGTGATTGGAGGGTCCCAAGGCAGAAGATGAGGTGTTCTTCTTCCTCCAGGTGTGAGGTGGCTAGGTGGGGATGGGGGGGTGGGGGGGGGTTCAGTCCTTGTTGTGACTGAAGGGGTGGGGTTCTAGAACGGAGTTGCAGAAAGTGGAGGAGATGCACTGGAGGACATTGTTGACCATGTGGGAGGGGACGTTTTGGTCCTTGAAGATGGAGGCCATCTGAGATGTTCTGTGGTGGAATTGGTCATTTTCGTAGCAGATGCAGGGAGGCGGAGGAATTGCGTGTAAGGGACAGTGTTTTTGTGGGTGTGTATGGGGTTTGATGGTGTGGGAGGTGTAGTCCGGGTGATTGTGGGAATCGGTGGGTTTGAAGTAGATGTCCATGTCGAGCTGGTCACCTGAAATAGAGATGGAGAGGTCCAGGAAGGAGTGGGAGGTGCCCAAGATGGTCTAGGTGAACTTGAAGTCAAGGTGGAAGGTGTCCGTGAAGTTGATGAACTGTTCAACCTCCTCATTGGAGCATGAGGTGGTGCCAATATAGTTATCAATGTAGCGGAGGAAAAGGTTGGGAATGGTGCTGGTGTAGGTGCGGAAGATGGACTGTCCCACATACCCAACGAAGAGGGAAGCATAACTGGGGTCTTTTATTCCAGACTCCAAAAGTCTTTTACTTTTGGTGTGGTTGAGTTACAGAATCTTCAAAGATGTAAGCACCAGGACAGTGGAGAGAGTAACATTCAGAGCCTGCAAACTGAAAGCATTCATCTCTTCCTCTCCCCTTCTCATTCTTACTCTGCGTGTGGAAAAGATAGAAAGCCAAAAAACTTAAAATAAATCCTTCCAAGCATGGCACAGCATGTTTGTAGTCTCGCAGCTCAGAGGGAAAGTTACCAGGGAACGTTTAATCCCACCTGAGGGGTGAATGAGTCCCTCGATTTAATGGGCAGACTGCAGTTCAGTGCTACTTCAGTACTGTATTGAAGTGTCAGTCTAACTCGTGCAGTTCTCCGAATGGGCTGTGATCCCACAACATTTTGTCTCCCTGGAGGCAAGAGTGCTGTTTGCTAAATCAAGGCTGGGAGCCAACAAGATGGTGCAGCTTCTAAAACACTCTTCTCTCTCTCACTCTCACTCTCACTCTCACTCTCACTTCTCTCTCTCCCCCTCCTCCCTCTCCCTCTCCCTCTTTCTCTCTCTCCCTCCCTCTTTCTTTCTCTCTCTCCCTCCCTCTTTCTCTCTCCCTCTCCCTCCCTCTTTCCATCCCTCTTTCCCTCCCTCTCCCTCCCTCTTTCTCTCTCTCTCTCCCTCCCTCTTTCTTTCTCTCTCTCCCTCCCTCTTTCTCTCTCCCTCTCCCTCCCTCTTTCCATCCCTCTTTCCCTCCCTCTCCCTCCCTCTTTCTCTCTCTCTCTCCCTCCCTCTTTCTCTCTCTCTCTCCCTCCCTCTTTCTCTCTCTCCCTCCCTCTTTCTCTCTCTCTCCCTCCCTCTCCCTCCCTCTTTCTCTCTCTCTGCCTCCCTCTCACTCCCTCTTTCTCTCTCTCTCCCTCTTTCTCTCTCTCTCCCTCTTTCTCTCTCTCTCCCTCTCTCTCTCTCTCTCTCTCCCTCTCTCTCTCTCTCTCTCTCTCTCCCTCTCTCACACATACATGTGCACAAATCTTCCAGGCTGATTCTGAAACCGAAAGACAACCCACAGGCTACAGTATAAACTGGCTGAAGATAAGTGCTCGCGAAATGCACTTGAATAATATGTCACTCTGATTTAGAATGGGTTGAAATGCTGACAGCAACAGTGGGTGGCACAACTGGTGATTCTGACACCATATGTTAAGATTGCAAGCTGAATCAATTGACACTTTATTGGCTTGCTTAATTCTCACTAGTTATGGTCAGATCAGCCCACACTGCTCTTATATATGCAAATACATCAGGCAGGCAGTTGTGTCAAAGGCCACTTTTCATTTTGGTGATGTATCATGGGGAAACATGGAGCGCTGTGTGATAAACAGATTAATCTGCACTCTTCCAAGTGCTCATTTTACGAGATTGTTATTTTCTATATCAGACACAGCGCTGAATACATTTATTCTGCATACTGTCAAATTCAATCTCCGATGAAAGAACTGCAGGATCAGCGGGCTTGTTTCTCAAATACTGATAGCAATCTGCAAAGCAATCACAACTTTGTGCTTGCAAATGAAATCAGTTAATAGCATCTTTCTCCTGCAGGCTAAGAGGGTGTATGAGATTGCTTGAAGACTCCATTTCCAGCTCTTTAACAAAGGCAGAGGCAGCCAAGCAAGGTCAAACAATGAATAACTGGGTAATGTTATCTAACATCTGGACACATTTCAGAGCAGTATCCTGTAAATAGAGTGTAAATATTTCCTTTTATTATGGCTTCTACAACAAAGGAAATGGGACTGGTGGTTTGTGTGGAGATGGATTGTGTTGAGGAATATAAATACCAGTCTTTTATTAGAAGCACAGTCAGGGAGCTCGAAGTCCTCACTTTTCTTTTGGTAAACTATTTTCTCTCTTCCTTCATCCAGCATCGCCCTCCGGAACTGTGCACCACCCCAGCCCTCCACACTGAATAACATATAAGAAAGGCATGGATATGGTAAATAGGCAAAGTCTTTTCCCTAGGGTCAGGGAGTCCAGAACGAGAGGCCAAAAGGTTTTGGGTGAGAAGGGAAAGATATAAAAGAGACCTAGGGGGCAACTTTTTCACACAGAGGGTGGTACGTGTATGGAATGAGCTGCCAGAGGAAGTGGTGGAGGCTGGTACAATTGCAACATTTGAGAGGCATTTGGACGGGTATATGAATAGGAAGGGTTTGGAGGGATATGGGCCGGGTGCTGGCAGGTGGGACTAGATTGGGTTGGGATATCTGGTCAGCATGAACGGATTTGCCCGAAGGGTTGGTTTCCATGATGTACATCTCTATGACGATGACTCTAAAAGGGTCACAAATAGGCCATTCAGCCCCTGAGTCCACCACGTCTCTTTTCTCACTGTGCCTGATTTACCTCAGCCTCACTATTCTGCTCTTGTTCCGTTCCTCTTGTGTTGCAAGTGTGCAGTTCAGTTCACCACATTATTAGAAGGACATGATTGCACTGGGGAAGGTGCAGAGGAGATTCAGGGTGTTGCCTGGGATTGAAAGACTCAGTTATGAGGACAGACTGTGGATGGGCTGCGTTTGTTCTCCCTGGGGCAGAGGAGGTTGAGGAAAAATCTGATTAAGATACACAAAATTATGAGAGGCATACACAGGGTAGATCATGACTATCTTTTTGCCATGGCAGCCATGTCTAAGACCAGAGGTCACAAATTTAAGGTGAGGACTAAATGATATAGAGGGGATGTGCGAATTTGTTTTTTTAACCGAGAGGGTAGTAGAAATATGGAACGTGCTGCCTGAAAGGATAGGTGGAGGCAGGTACTCTTGCAACATTGAAGAAGCATCTGGACAAGCAGTTAAAATGCCAGGGCATAGTAAACTGTGGACCAAGTGCAGGTTAAAGGGTTTACTGTTGTATGGTGTTTGTTGGTCAGTATAGAGATGGTGAGCTGAAGGGCCCTGAAGTTTCTCTGATTTCAGCCTTATTACAGTTGAGAGTGTGGTGCTGGAAAAGCACAGTGGGTCAGGCAGCATCCAAGGAGCAGGAGAATAGACGTTACTGGCATAAGTCCTTCATCGGGAACGAGGCTTGTGGGCTGTAGGGGGCTGAGAGATAAATGAGGGTGGGGGCTGGGTGGGTTGGGGTTTGGGGGAAGGTGAATAGGTAGATGAAGGTGGAGTGAAAGTGATAAGTCAGAGAGGAGGGTGGAGTGGTTAGGTGGGAAGGAAGATGAACAGATTAGGAGTGCAGTACCGAGTGGGAGGCTTGGGACTGGGATAAGGTAGGGGGGAGGGGACATGAAGAAACTGGTGAAATCTGCATTGATCCAGTGTGGTTGGAGGGTCCCAAGGCAGAAGATGAGGCATTCTTCTTCCAGGTGTCAAGTGGTTAGGGTTTGACCATGGAGGAGGCCCAAGACCTGCTTGTCCTTGGAGGAGTGGGAGGGGGGGGGGGGGCGTTGAAGTGTCACTCTTGACTCTGATCTTCAGCATCTGCAGTCCTCACTTTCCCCTTGTTGATTTTAATCTTCCTGTGAAGCCTTTTCGAAGGATACCTACCTTCCCCCCCTTCCCCCCCCCCCCCCCCCCCCCCCTTCCCCCGGCCCACAAGCCCACAAGCCTCATTCCTGATGAAGGGCTTATGCCCGAAACATTGATTCTCCTGCTCCTTGGATACTGCCTGACCTGCTGTGCTTTTCCAGCACCACACACTCAACTCTGATCTCTAGCATCTGCAGTCCTCACTTTCTCTTAGCACAGTCAGTTCTGCAATAACGTGTGTTACTTCATCGCAAACTGGTTTTAACGTGATTGAAGAATTTAGATCGTTATTTGTAGAACGTGAACTTTCCTTACCTGTGATGGCTATAACATTATACCGACTCCATTTGGTTAAATGGCATGGTCAATGCACGATTTTGTTATAACGTGAGATTGCATGAGAATGGAACTATACATACTCAAGCATATGAACCAATGTGTTCTTTATTTGAAGATTGTACTGTACTGTATATAAGTAATGTTCAGTGGGAGGCTTTGCCTAAGTGCCACTGCCTGAGACTAAATAGAAATCGTGGTAATGATTGACAGTATTTAGAGGAGTATGCACCTCCTAGAGCAATATCTTGGACTTGAAAACACTGTGACAGCTCCATCATTTTGAAGGAGAATATTTGGAAATTCAAAATCCTTAGAGTAAAGAAAATTCTCATCTCTCTCTTTCCAAGAGACCAGACAATGAAGAGTCAAACTGGAGCCTAATCTTTTCAGACTTTAATAAGCTTTTACTTAGGCATACAAATGTCACAAATGCACATCCAAATCCAAATATTTCAATTTCAGTATGTTCTCATATATTGTATATATCCATCTGTCAATACATGTGTGTATGCATGTGATATGAGCATAGATTAATCTATGCTAACTGAATATCATTCAACGTTCAATATCCAATTAATAATGCCGGTTTCTAAGTGGCTGACCCTTTATTCTGAAACTGTAACCTCCAACTCTAGATTTCCCAGAGGCAGGGGAAGCATTCTCCCAACAGCTAATCTGTCAAGCCTGTTAATAATGTTCCATGTTTCAATTAGATCATCTCTGATTCTTCTAAACTCTAGGGAATGTAGGCCTAATCCACTCAATCTTTTCTCGTAGGATAATTCCATTATTTTAGGAATCAGTCCAGTGAATCTTCATTGCATTCCCTTGTAGGCAAAAACTCTAAAGTTCTTTTTAGGTAAGGAGACCAGCGTTGTCCAAAATACTCCCAGTGTGGTCCCACCGGTACAATTGGGGATTAAGACTTATTTATTGTTATATCCCAAACCCTTTTTAATAAAAGTCTAATGAGCCATTTGCTTTCCTAATTCATGCATGCTGCATATTAATTTTCTGTGATTTATGTTCAAAACAGCATTTCAAACAGAATGTTGACACTTTTCAATCTCTCACCGTTCAAAAATACTCTGCATTTTTGTCTCTTCCGACCAAGCATTTCTCCACATTGTATTCCATCTGCTACGTTCATGTCCACTCATTTAACCCTGTCAAATACCTTTGCAGGCTCGACACATCCTCCTCAGAGCTAACATCCCACATAGCTTTTTGCAGTCAACAAAGCTGGAAGTATTAAATTCAATCATCACATTAGTCATTGTTAAAGATTGTCCATTTTCTGAGGCTCACGCACTGAAACTGACCAGTGTATTTTTTCTTTCTGTTTTCTGTCAGTCGATCAATGCTCAATGTGTATAAATATATGACTATTATATTAAAAATAGCCTACATTTTGCACAATTACTTTTCGGTGAAGTGTCTACATAATATTAAAGATCTCTGTTATATCATCCCTCAGTTCTCTTTTTCAAAAGAAAAGCCCCCAGTCTTTTCAATGATTCACGATAGTTTTAATTTTTCAGTTCTCGTATCATCTTTGTAAATCTCTCTTGCACCTTCTCTAGTGCCTTCATATTATTTCAGAGAATGTGTAAGTTAGTATTTGGAGAGAGGATAACTTTGGTGACTGCCAGTGAGCTCATGGAAAATTGACAGCTGATTTAAAGTTCACAGAACCATAGGTCACACTCTTTCTGGAGTCTTGTTCTCCAGCCTCACCATCACATTTGCGTGGCTTGAAATTGAAAATTGCCACAATATTTTCCAAATCAATGGAAGATTAAAAATAGGACCGTGGAATCATTCATATTAAGAAAGATGCGATGTAATTAGGATTCAATACAAGTTTGACAAGACTTCTGTATAATTTCATGTCTCTAGATATTGTTGTCAGTCATCTTAAGAACCTAACCACTTTGGTGATTAGTATATTTTATTCATGGGATGTGGACATTGCTGGCCGGCCAACATTTCTTGCCCGTCCCTATTTTCCCTGGAGAAGGTGCTGGTGAGCTGCAGTTTGAACCACTGTGGTCCATGTGCTGTGGGTAGATCCACAATTCTGCTCAGGAGGGAATTCCAGGATTTTGAAATAAAAGGAACAATGATAGATTTCCAAGTAGGGATGGAAAGGGAACTTGCAGTGGAGGTGTTCCCTGCTGTCCTTGTCCTTCTTGACGGAAGTCGTTGTGGTTTTGGAAGGTGCTGCCTTGTTGAATTTCTGCAGTGCATCTTTTAGCTGGTACACGTTGCTGCTACTGAACGTTGGTGGTAGAGGGAGTGAATGTTTGTGGAAGTGGCGCCAGTCAAGTGTGTTACTTTGTTCTGAATGGTGTCAAGCTTCTTGACTGTTGTTGGAGCTGCATTCATTCAGGCCAGTGGGGATTATGCTATCACACCTCTGGCTTGTACCTTGTAGATGGAGGATAGGCCTTGGTGTCTAGAGGTGGGGTACACACTGTGGGATTCCTAACCTCTGACAATCTACAGTATTAATATGGCTAGTCCAGCTCAGTTTGTGGTCAATGGTAACCTCCAGAATGGGAGATTCAGTGATGGTAATGCAATTGATTGCAGCCTTGATATCAAGTTCTGTCACTCATCTCATGTCTGGAATTCAGTGTTTTTGTTCATATTTGAACCAAAGCTGTAATGAAGTCAGGAGCTGAGTGACCCTGGCGGAACCCGAACTGGGCATCATTGAGCAGGTATTTGAGAGTTTCTACCAATTGTTACAACTGAGAGGTTTCCTAGGCCAATTCAAGGAGCATTTAAGTGTCACTGAAAAATGTGTTGCTGGAAAAGCGCAGCAGGTCAGGCAGCATCCAAGGAGCAGGACAATTGATGTTTCGGGCATAAGCCCTTCTTTAGGAATGAGGAGGGTGTGCCAAGGAGGCTAAGATAAAAGGTAGGGGGGGAGGGACTTGGGGGAGGGGTGTTGGGAATGCGATAGGTGGAAGGAGGTTAAGGTGAGGGTGATAGGCCGGAGACGGGGTGGGGGTGGAGAGGTCGGGAAGAAGATTGCAGGTCAAGAAGGCGGTGCTGAGTCCGAGGGTTGGGACTGAGATAAGGTGGGGGGGGAGGGGAAATGAGGAAGCTGGAGAAAAATCTGCATTCATTCCTTGTGGTTGAAGGGTTCCTAGGCGGAAGATGAGGCGCTCTTCCTCCAGGCGTCGTGTTGCCATGGTCTGGCAATGAAGGAGGCCAAGGACCTTCATGTCCTTGGCGGAATGGGAGGGGAAGTTGAAGTGTTCCGCCACGGGTCGGTTGGGTTGGTCGGTGCGGGTGTCCCAGAGGTGTTCTCTGAAACGTTCCGCAAGTAGGCAGCCTGTCTCCCCAATGTAGAGGAGGCCACATCGGGTGCAGCGGATGCAGTAAATGATGTGTGTGGAGGTGCAGGTGAATTTGTGATGGATATGGAAGGATCCCTTGGGGCCTTGGAGGGAAGTAAGGAGGGAGGTGTGGGCGCAAGTTTTGCATTTCTTGCGGTTGCAGGGGAAGGTGCTGGGAGTGGAGGTTGCGTTGGTGGGGGGGTGTGGACCTGACTGGGGAAGTCACAGAGGGAGTGGTCCTTCCAGAATGCTGACAGGGGAGGGGTGGAAAATATATCCTTGGTGGTGGGGTCTGTTTGGAGGTGGCGGAAATGACGACGGATGATACGATGTATCTGGAGGTTGGTGGGGTGGTAGGTGAGGACCAGTGGGGTTCTGTCCTGTCCTGTCTTCGCCTCCACGCCTAACTCCGCCCCCATGGAGGGATTTCCAGGATATTAACCAGTGACAGTGAAGGAACGGAACGACATATTTTCAAGTCAGGGTGGTGAGTGAGGGAAACTTGCAGGTGATAGTATTGGTATATATCTGCTGTCCTTGTCCTTCTCAATGGACGAGGTCGTGGGTTTGGAAGGTGCTGTCTCAGATGCCTTATCAAATTTCTCAGTGCATCTTACAGTTCACACACACTGCTGCTTGTGTGCACTGGATATTAATGCACTTTGACTTGTCTCCCCTCATTGGAAAAGCAATAATATACAGGTTGTCCTATTTTAACAGATATAGTGATGCATGAATTCTACTCACTGTTAGCCACATCAGTTGGTTTGGTGAAAATTGTCTCCTCAGGAACTGAAACTGTAACCTGAAATTGTCACACCTAGGATTTATTTAATATTGACAGCTCAATGAGGGATGTGATGGAAACTATTCATGTAATTGTCCCTCCGTTTTCACTCCTGCATTTATAGATTTTTTTTTTGTTTTGTTCTGCTCGAAACCTAAATCGGAGCAAATCAGTTCAATGCTTTGCTTAAATCAGGATGCTGGCTTTGTATTATCACTGCTCTTGACACTCGATCTGGCCGTGCATTTACATGCTGGGAGTAATGCTCATAACATTTCTTCAACCGTTGTACTAGTGTGTCTAATGTTAGATATTGTGTTGTAGGTAATCATGGAGTTAATCAGTTATTGCACAGGAGACATTTTCTTTTGCTGGTATCAGGATTAAATGGCTGACTGCAAGCATTGAATTAATTTAATCTGCTGGTGAATTATCCCATTTTAGGGACAGGACTAATAAGCAAGTGGGCAAAATAGCAGTAGGTCAAATACACTGTAGGGCATGCACTTAGGATTTAAAATAGAGGAGAATGTTCTCTAAATGCGACAAAATGTTGAATTGTAGATGGGGTACATTGACAGACAGTGTGAAATGCTAGTGAAATTATGTAAAAATCATTGAAACTGCTAATGGAATGTTGGCCATTATCTTGAGAGAATTGAAATGCAAAGGTTGGAAGTTAATGTTCCAGTTGTAGAAAGCTTGGGTTTGACTCTAATTGGAATTCTGGGTTCAGTTCTGACCTCTGGATGGAGATATTGGGGTAGGAGGGGGTGCACCACAGCTTCCCCAGTATGATCTCGGGATTGAAAGGATTAAATTCTCCGTATTAGTGATGTGGATGAGGCTTATCTTCCCCTGAGTTTAGATGTATGGGGTGATTTGATTTTAGTGTTCAATAGGATAAATGGAGAGAAATAATTTCCATTGCTGGAGAGAATTCAAAACAAGGAGACATAATTCCTGAACTGTCCTACTCTAATTGAAGCTATGTCAAAAAGCATTTCTTCTCGCAAACCTTGTGGAAACTGCTGGGGTGGGGGGGGGTTGGTGGGGAAGGGTGCGCTATGTCACAAAACAGGGCTCTCCTCCAGCCTGTGGCTGGGTGAAAGCACAGGGCCCGTCCGTGGTCTGTGGCTGGGTCTAGGCCTCGTTTCTGCTGTGCTGGCTGGGTCCAGGTTCTCATCTCTGGCCTTTTGGTTGGGTGAGGTCTCTTCTCCCCTGTCAGCCAAGTTAAAGGACAGGGCTGTTCTTGCCCTGTAAGCTGTGTCACACAGGCTTCCCGGTGAAATTCACTCCTGTCATGTTTCATTGAAACCCAGATATAAATGACTACGCCTCTGCTATTACTTAAGACCTGCACAGGCAGCGATAACTCCCAACTCTCAACAACATTGAATGGATCATCACTGGCAATGATGAATGCATACAATAGCTTCGGTCGTATTTAACAGCTTGGACCTTGAGTTACGTGTTGTGCTTTCTTCGGTACACCTAACACCATATCTTTTCTCCAAGATAATTTCTTTTGAGAAATGCACTATTCTTAGCTAACCTTCCAGTCTTACAAATTAGCAGTTAAAATTTCAATTTTACATGAAATTCAAATTTTGTCTCAATAGCAACTCAGTGAGTTGCGATATGAAAATACTATAAAATGAAAAATGTTGAGCATGAGATTTATTTCTTTTGAATGAAAGATGATGGCTGCAACTTGTGGCACCGTTTGAACTATGGGTGTATTGTAATACTTGTGCACAGAGAACTATCCACATTTTCACAGGCTTACCTCAATGATTCTGAAGTTTGGCTTTCAGAGAATCACAGAGTAAGGTCATTTAGCTCATCCAGTCTATGCTGGCTCCTTGATGGAGTGAGCGAATCAGTCCCATCCTCCTGTTTCCTCATAGACCTGCACTTTTAACCAATTCAAGGATTTGTTTAATTCCTTTTTGAATGTTGCTATTCAATTTGCCTATCAAGTAGCACATTCCAAATGCAGTAACTTATGGTTTAAAGATACGTTTCCTATCTCACCTCAGGATACTTTGCAAATCATTTGGAAAATGTGTCTGATTTCCAAAACTCCTGTGCTGGAAACAGTTTCTGCTGTTTTAAAACCACTCTTGATTTTAAACTTTGCTGTCAAATATCCTCTTAAATAGGGAGAGGCTGGGGCTATTTTCCCTGGAATGCCAGAGGCTGAGGGATGACTTTATAGAAGTTTATAAAATCATGAGGGGCATAGATAGGGTGAATAGGTAAGGTCTTTTCACCATAGTGGGAGAATCCAAAGCGAGAGGCCATAGGTTGAAGATGAAAGGAGAAGATTTAAAAGGCACGTGAGGGGCAACATTTTATGAAATAAGATGTCAAAAGAGGTGGTGGAAGCAGATACAATTACATTTAAAAGGCATCTGGATGGGTATATGAATAGGAAGGGTTTAGAGGGCTGAGTGCCAAATGCTGGTAAATGGGGCTAGATTAGGATGTCTGGTTCGTATGGATGAGTTGGACTGAAGGGTCTGTTTCCATGCTGTACAACTCTGGCTGTATAACTGTCTGTGATCAGTTTCTCTAATATCTGCACAAAACTGAAGCTCCATGACCCTGGTACCATTCTAGTGTATTTTCTCTGCACCCTCAGCAAACACGACAACAATTTATATTTGTATAGCACCTTCAATATTAATAAACTGTCTCATGAAATACAGGAGCATGACCAAACACATTGCACTGAACTACATAAAGGAGATATTGGAGCCAAAACTACGACTAAACGTTCGGTCAAAAGAGGTCATTTCTAAAAACGAAAGGGGCAGAGAGTTTTAAGGAGGAAATTCCAGAGTTTAGAACCAAAACTGCTGTGGGGCTTAGCCCACCAATGGTGGAGCAGTCAAAATTAGAAATGCAAAACCACCCAGAATTGGAGAAGCAGAGAGATCTTGGAGAGATCTAGGAAGTGAAAGAGACAGTTGAAGGTTAGTCATGGTGTACTGTCCAATACCTTGACACACTTTCTGAAGTCTGGTACCCAGAATTTGTCCCAACGCTC
This sequence comes from Chiloscyllium punctatum, assembly GCF_047496795.1. NCBI lineage: Eukaryota > Metazoa > Chordata > Chondrichthyes > Orectolobiformes > Hemiscylliidae > Chiloscyllium > Chiloscyllium punctatum. The sequence goes on along the minus strand of NC_092745.1, from coordinate 27,466,686 downwards.
CAGCTATGCCTTATCAGTGATCTATAAAAGTTCAGTAAAACCTCCTTGGTTTTGTGTCCTGTGTCTCTATTATTGAAGCAAAGGACCTTAATATGCCACTTTTAGAGGCTCGTGTTCATAAATTCCAGACCTCCCTGAAGCCTTTAACATTTGTAGAATTTAGTTTAAAAACATAAAGACAATGGAGCTAGCATGAGTGGACCATTCATCCCTCCAATTGTGCTTTGCCATTCAATAAAATCATGGCTGACTGGATTAGGACAGAGCTCCCCTCCCCTTGTACCCACTGACCCTCACCATTTCCTTTGATCCTTGTGAAAACTTCAGAAATAAGACAACAAGAGTCCAGAGACAGAAGTGCCTGTTAGGGTGAAAGGCAAGATTTGGAAGTGTAGGGAATGCTGGATGACCAGAGAAATGGAGGTTTTGGTCAGGAAAAAGAAGAAACCTATATCGGGTACAGACAGCAGAGATTGAGAGAATCCTTAGAGTGTATAAAGGCTAGACTTAAGAGGGAAATCAGTATGGCAAAAAGGGGACATGAGATAGCTTTGGAAAATAGGGTTAAAGAGAATCCAAAGGGATTTTATCAATACATTAAGGACAAAATGGTAATAGGGAGAGAATAGGACTGCTTTAAAATCAGCAAGGCAGCCTATATGTGGAACCACAAGAGATGGAGGAGATACTTAACGAGTCTTTTGCATCAGTGTTTACTGTGGAGAAGGACATGGAAGATATAGAATGTGGGAAAATAGATGGTGACATCTTAAAAAATGTCCCTATTACAGAGAAGGAGGTGCAAGATGTCTTAAAGTACAAAAGGTGGATGAGTTCCCAAGACCTGATCAGTCATATCTGAGAAGCATGTGGGAAGCTAGGGAAGTGATTACGAGGGCCCTTACTGAGATATTTGTAACATTGATAGGCACAGGTGAGATGCCAGAAGACTGGATGTTGGCTAACGTGGTATGTTAAAACTAAGAGATTTGTGGTCACTGGACCCAAAATGCGCTCTGACTGAAACTTCAGTCACTTGCCCGATTTCATTTCCTAAGAGGAGGTCCGTGTTGCACCGTCCTGATTTAGGAAACTTACTTGGACGCATTTAGAACATAGAACATAGAACATAGAACATTACAGCGCAGTACAGGCCCTTCGGCCCTCGATGTTGCGCCGATCAAAGCACCCCTAACCTACACTAAGCCACTATCCTGCATATACCTATCCAATGCCCGCTTAAATACCCATAAAGAGGGAGAGTCCACTACTGCTACTGGCAGGGCATTCCATGAACTTACGACTCGCTGAGTAAAGAACCTACCCCTAACATCAGTCCTATATCTACCCCCCCTTAATTTAAAGCTATGCCCCCTTGTAATAGCTGACTCCATACGTGGAAAAAGGTTCTCACTGTCAACCCGATCTAACCCCCTAATCATCTTGTACACCTCTATCAAATCACCCCTAAACCTTCTTTTCTCCAATGAAAAGAACCCCAAGTGCCTCAGCCTTTCCTCATAGGATTTTCCTACCATACCAGGCAACATCCTGGTAAACTTCCTCTGCACCCGTTCCAGTGCCTCCACATCCTTCCTATAGTATGGCGACCAAAACTGCACACAATATTCCAGATGCGGCCGCACCAGAGTCTTATACAACTGCAGCATGACCTCAGGACTTCGGAACTCAATTCCTCTACCAATAAAAGCCAGTACGCCATATGCCTTCTTCACTGCACTATTTACCTGGGTGGCAACTTTCAGAGATCTGTGTACATGGACACCAAGATCCCTCTGCTCTTCCACACTACCAAGTAGTCTACCATTAGCCCAGTAATCCATCTTTTTATTACTCTTACCAAAGTGAATCACTTCACACTTAGCTACATTGAACTCCATTTGCCACCTTTCTGCCCAGCTCTGCAGCTTCTCTATATCCCGCTGTAACCTGCCATATCCTTCCTCACTGTCTACAACTCCTCCGACTTTCGTATCATCCGCAAACTTGCTCACCCAACCTTCTAACCCTTCCTCCAGGTCATTTATAAAAATGACAAACAGCAATGGTCCCAAAACAGATCCTTGCGGAACACCGCTAGTGACGGCACTCCAAGATGAACCTTTGCCATCAACTACTACCCTCTGTCTTCTTCCAGAGAGCCAATTCCTAATCCAAACCTCCAACTCACCTTCAATGCCATATCTCTGTATTTTCTGCAGTAGCCTACCATGGGGGACCTTATCAAACGCCTTACTAAAATCCATATATACCACATCTACCGCTTTCCCCTCATCTACCTCCTTAGTCACCTTCTCAAAGAATTCAATAAGGTTTGTGAGGCACGACCTGCCCTTCACAAAACCATGCTGACTATCCTTGATCACATCACTCTTATCCAGATGTGCATAAATCCTATCCCTTACAATTCTCTCTAAGACTTTGCCCACAACAGAAGTGAGACTCACTGGCCTATAGTTACTAGGATTATCCCTACTCCCCTTCTTGAACAAGGGAACCACGTTTGCTAGCCTCCAGTCCTCTGGCACTACTCCTGTCGACAAAGAGGACGCAAAAATCAAGGCCAATGGCTCTGCAATCTCCTCCCTTGCTTCCCAGAGAATCCTAGGATAAATACCATCAGGCCCAGGGGACTTATCTATTTTCACCCTTGCCAGAATTTCCAACACCTCTTCTCTACATATCTCAAAGCCATCCATTCTACTTATTTGTGCCTCAGTATTTATATCGACAACAATGTCCTGTTCCTGAGTGAATACTGACGAAAAGTATTCATTCAGCGCCTCCCCAATCTCTTCAGCCTCCACACGCAACTTCCCATTACTATCCTCGATTGGACCTATTCCTTCCCTAGTCATTCTTTTATTCCTAACATACCTATAGAAAGCCTTAGGGTTTTCCCTAATCCTACCAACTAAGGACCTTTCATGTCCCCTCCTTGCTGCTCTTAGCTCTCTCTTCAGGTCCTTCCGGGCTACCTTATAACTCTCAATTGCCCCTATTGAACCTTCACGCCTCATCTTTACAAAGGCCGCCCTCTTCCGTTTAACAAGGGATTCCAACTCCTTATTAAACCACGGCTCCCTCACACGACCCTTTCCTCCCTGCCTGATAGGTACGTACATATCAAGGACACTCAATAGTTGCTCCTTGAACAAGTTCCACATATCAATTACGCTCTTGCCTTGGAATCTACTTTTCCAATCCACACATCCTAAGTCATGCCTCAACGCATCATAATTTCCCTGCCCCCAGCTATAACTCTTGCCCTGTAGTACACACTTATCCCTCTCCATCACAAGAGTAAAAATCACCGAATTGTGGTCACTGTCCCCAAAGTGCTCACCTACCTCTAGTTCTAATACCTGGCCTGGTTCGTTACCCAGAACCAAATCCAGTATGGCCTCACCTCTTGTAGGCTTATCTACATATTGTGTCAGGAAACTCTCCTGCACACATTGCACAAACACTGACCCATCTAACGAACTTGAGCTATAGCTTTCCCAATCAATATCAGGAAAGTTAAAGTCTCCCATAACAATCACCCTATTACTGTCGCTCTTCTCCTGAATCATCTTCGCAATCCTTTCTTCAACGATTCTAGGACTATTAGGAGGCCTGTAAAAGACTCCTAACAGGGTGACCTCACCTCTCCTATTCCTAACCTCCACCCAAACTACCTCAGATGGCAAATCTTTGTCCATCTTCCTTTCCACCGCTGTAATACTATCTTTGACAAGCAAAGCCACACCCCCCCCTCTTTTGCCCCCACCTCTGACCCTACTAAAACATTTAAACCCTGGAACCTGCAACAGCCAATCCTGTCCCTGATCTAGCCATGTCTCCGTAATAGCCACAACATCGAAGTCCCAGGTACCAACCCACGCTGCGAGTTCACCTACCTTATTTCGTATACTTCTGGCATTAAAGTACACACACTTCAAGCCACTCTTCTGTTTACAGGCACCCTCCTTTAAGATTGATGCCATATTCCTAACCTCCCTACACTCCAGGTCCTGCACCCTAAACTACAGTCTGGGTTCCCATGCCCCTGCAGAGTTAGTTTAAACCCCCCCCAAGAGCACTAGCAAACCTCCCCCCAAGGATACTGGTGCCCCTCAGGTTCAGGTGCAGACCATCCTGTTTATAGAGGTCCCACCTTCCCCAGAAAGAACCCCAGTTATCCAAGTACCGAAATCCCTCCCTCCTGCACCATCCCTGTAGCCACGCATTTAACTCTTCTCTCTCCCTATTCCTCGACTCTCTATCACGTGGCACGGGTAACAAACCAGAGACAACAACTCTGTTCGTTCTAACTCTGAGCTTCCAACCTAGCTCCCTAAAAGCCTGTCTAACATCCTCAGCCCCCCTCCTACCTATGTCATTGGTGCCAATATGGACCACGACTTCAGGCTGCTCCCCCTCCCCCTTAAGGACCCGGAAAACACGATCAGAGACATCACGTACCCTTGCACCTGGGAGGCAACATACCAAACGTGAGTCTCTCTCGTTCCCACAAAACCGCCTATCTGTGCCCCGAACTATCGAGTCCCCAATTATTATTGCTCTGCTCTTCTCCACCCTTCCCTTCTGAGTAGCGGGGACAGGCTCCGTGCCAGAGGCCTGAGCCCCGTTACTTACCCCTGGTAAGTCGTCCCCCCCACAAGTATCCAAAACGGTATACTTGTTCTTGAGGGGAACGACCACAGGGGGTCCCTGCACTGGCTGCTTCCTCCCAGTCCCCCTCACTGTCACCCATCTATCTGCCATCTTTGGAGTTACTACTTCCCTATAGCTCCGATCTATGACCCCCTCTGCCTCCCGAATGATCCGAAGTTCATCCAACTCCAGCTCCAGTTCCCTAACACGGTCTTGGAGGAGCTGGAGATGGGTGCACTTCCTGCAAGTGTAATCAGCAGGGACGTCCATGGCATCCCTCACCTCATACATGTTGCAGGAGGAACATTGCACTGCCTTCACTGCCATCCCTCTAAAGCTAACCTTTATTTTAAACAAAAAACTGGGTCTAAAGAATACAACAAGCAAAATTCGGCACTTACCTCCTTACCACAACGGATCTTATTATTAGGTTAGAGGAGGAGGGCGGGTGGGAGGCACTACCTCCGTAGTGCCTCGGGTTCTTCAGCTGCGCGCTTTTAAAGGGGAAACAAACCTACCCAGGTAAGCTTACGCACTACCTGCTTCCGGGTCTAGGCTGCCTCTCTGGTCGTCGTCACTTCCCCCTGCTGCTCCCGCTCTTTCTGTGAAGAGAGTGAAAAAAAAACACCGCTGCCCGCTACCGGTAAGTACTTTTAAAACAAACAGTCTTACCTGAGCTGCTGCTCGCACTCAAAATGACCGTTTGACAAATTCCACCCCATCTGGGCCTTTTACACTCTGAGTGGCCTAGTCAATACAGAGGAAATTGAAATCTCCAACTAATACTACTCTATCATTCCTCCAGGTATCTGCAATCTCTCTATACATCTGTTCCTCTAGGGCTCGCTGGCTATTTGGGGGCCTATAATACAGCCCCAACAAAATCACCATGCCCTTTTTTGTTCCTAAGTTCTAACTATTTGGCCTCATTTGATGACCCCTTAAGAATGTCTTCTCAAAGACAACTCCGTTATCAAAAGGCCAACTCTTTCTCCTTGCTTAATTATACTTTATCATGCTTGTAGCTTCTGTATCCTGGAACATTGAGCAGCCAGGTTTGTGTTATAACTATAAAATCCCAGTCCCTAGAGCGAATCCATGCTCTGAGCTCATCTGCCTTACTAGTCAGGCCTCCTGCATTGAAATAAATGCCCTTTAAACCAGTTCCTCCCTTGACTGTGCCCCTGAATATCCTGAATAGTAAATTTGCTCTCAATGGCTATTGTATTTTACCCTTATTTCTCGATGGCCCCTCTCTTATTCAGAGTCCCATACCCCTGTCAAACTAGTTAAATCCTCCTGGGTAATACTATCAAATCTCCCCGTAAGGGTATTGGACTCCATCCGGTTCAAGTACAACACCGTTCCTCTTGTAAAGGGATAGGGTAACCTCTAGCCCAGAAGAGATCCCAATGATCCCAAGAACTGAAAACCCTTCCCCTACACCAGCTCCTCAGCCACGCATTCATCTGGCCTATCTTTCTATTTTTATTCTCACTGGCCCATGGCACTGGGAGTAATCTGGATATCATTAATCTTGAGGTCCTGCTTTTTAACTTCTTACCTAACTCCCTTTACTCATTTCAAAGGACCCCATCTTTTGTCTACCTCTCTTTTGTGCCAATGTGCACAATGACCTGTGGCTGCTCACCCTTCCCCTTCAGAATGTTGTACAACCGCTCAGAGACATTCTTTACCCTGGTACCCAGAGGCAACACACCATCCTGGTGTTCTCATCTGCAGCCACAGAATCTCCTGTCTGTTGTCCTCACAACTGAGTCTCCTATCAGTATTGCTCTGTCTGACTACACCCTTTCCTTGTGAGCCTCACAGCTTGGCACAGTGCTACTGACCTGACTGCTGCTGCTAGCCCCTCAAAAATATCCAAGGCGGTATCCGTGATATTGAGGGGAATGCATTATCTTTCTCCCTAACCCCCCCGACTTCTTCTGGTGGTCACCCAGCTACCTGCACCTTAGGATTGACCACTTCACTATAGCTCTTTTCAATGATGTTCCCTGCACCCTGGATGGTCCTGAGTACATCCAGCTCCCAAATATGATCTGTCAGGAGCTGCAGCCAGGTGTACCTCTCACACCCGTAGCCACTAAGGATCATGGAAATCTCCCTGATCACCTGCATTCTGCAAGAGGAGCATGCCACTGCCCTAACTGCCATCCCTACTGCTTTCAGTCTCGACAGGAAGAAAGTAGAGTTAAAAACCTCTGCTCAGCCTCCTCATGCCAAAGCCTCTTAACTAACTCTAATATCAGCCCACTGTCTTAATGGTTGCTCCCTTGTACACCTTTACCTTACCAGTTGTCTGCTTTACAGAGCCTTTTTATCAATCACTTTTTTTAAATTTCAAAAATATACTTTATTCATAAAATATTTTGATGATCTGTACAATTAGTTCATGCCATACATATGTAAACATTCCATTTCTTTGCACACAGGGACAGAGTAATCATTCATATATACTGGTCTGTACGATTACTATCCACATATTTAGCTGGGAGTTCAGTGGAGCCCCCTTAATGCGTCAGCCTCCTGTGCTTAGGCAGGCAGACGTTACATGGCGGTCTTTCCTCACCACGCCTTGGCAGCAGCTGTCCCAAACTTCAGCGCGTCTCTCAACCCGTAGTCCTGGACCTTGGAATGTGCCAGTCTGCAACACTCAATCGGGGTCAATATATCCCTGGTGGTGGAGTCTGTTTGGAGGTGGCGGAAATGACGATGGATGATACGATGTATATGGAGGTTGGTAGGGTGGTAGGTGAGGACCAGTGGGGTTCTGTCCTGGTGGCGATTGGAGGGGTGGGGCTCAAGGGCGGAGGAGTGGGAAGTGGAGGAGATGCGGTGGAGAGCATCGTCGATCACTCTGGGGGGATATTGCGGTCTTTGAAGAAGGTGGCCATCTGGGTTGTTCAGTATTGGAACTGGTCCTCCTGGGAGCAGATGCGGCGGAGATGAAGGAATTGGGAATATGGGATGGCGCCCCTCCAATTGCCAGCAGGACAGAACCCCACTGGTCCTCACCTACCACCCCATCAACCTCCATATACATCGCCACCTCCAAATGGACCCCACCACCAGGGATATATTTCCCTCCCCTCCCCTATCAGTGTTCCGAAAAGACCACTCCCTCCGTGACTCCCTTGTCAGGTCCGTATCCCCCACCAACCCAACCTCCTCTCCTGGCACCTTCCCCTGCAACTGCAACAAATGCAAAACTTGTGCCCACACCTCCCCCCTTACTTCCCTCCAAGGCCCCAAGGGATCCTTCCATATCCGCCATAAATTCACCTGCACCTCCACACACATCATTTACTGCATCCGCTGCACCTGATGTGGCCTCCTCTATATTGGGGAAACAGGCCGCCTACTTGCGGAATGATTCAGAGAACACCTCTGGGACACCCGCACTGACCAACCCAACCGCCCCGTGGCTCAACACTTCAACTCCCCCTCCCACTTCACCAAGGACATGCAGGTCCTTGGACTCCTCCATCGCCAGACCATGGCAACACGACGCCTGGAGGAAGAGCGCCTCATCTTCCGCCTACGAGCCCTCCAACCACAAGGGATGAATGCAGATTTCTCCAGCTTCCTCATTTCCCCTCCCCCCACCTTATCTCAGTCCCAACCCTCGGACTCAGCTCCGCCTTCTTGACCTGCAATCATCTTCCCGACCTCTCCGCCCCCACCGCCTCTCCGGCCTATCACCCTCACCTTAACCTCCTCCCACTTATCACATTCCCAACGCCCCTCCCCCAAGTCCCTCCTCCCTACCTTTTATCTTAGCCTGGTTGGCACACCTTCCTCATTCCTGAAGAAGGGCTTATGCCCAAAATGTCGATTCTCCTGCTCCTTGGATTCTCCCTGACCTGTTGCGCTTTTCCAGCAACACACTTTTCAGCTACTGATCTCCAGCATCTGCAGTCCTCACTTTCTCCTACCAGGTTCTTTCTGACCTACTGTACAGTTGTGATGATTGTAGCGATGTCTCCCAGAAATCTGCTGTAATGACTAATAGCTACCCTCTGATTTGCTGCCCTTCTTTGCAAAATCATGGAGGAGGTCCTACAGAGGTCTCTTTCTACCATTGTGATGACTGTGGCAATGTCTCCCAGAATTCCGATGTGATGACTGTTGACCAACCTCTGATTCACTGGGAGAATGCAATGGAGTCTTTACAGGAAGCAGGGGCAAGGATGTAAAGTCCAGATGGCTGTGGGGGTTGGTGGGTTTAAAGTGAATAATAGTGGCCAGTTTATCCCCAGAAATGGAAATAGAGATGTTGAGGAAATAGAGGAGTCAGATAGACTAGTTCCCATTTACAAATCTATGTTGTCGCTGCTTCATTGTGTTCTGATTTTCTAAGCATTCAGTTGCTACTTGCTGAATAATGGATTCAGGTCTTAGGCTAACTGGCGTGTAATTCTACAATAATGTCGTGACCCTGGTAGAAATAGTGCACTGGAAATCAAATCTTGTTATTCTGCCAGCTGTTACAAATGGAAAACACAACTAATTAACCAAGCTGTTAAAATAATGTCTGACTCTATTTTATTTAGGATAAAAAAAGCTCAACCAAGTTTTGTCACTTAACAAGAATCAATGATTGATATTGTTATGCTCCCAGCTGATGTTACTCCTGGGCAAATCAGATCCCAGGATGAAATTTGGCTTTGTAGACCACCTACCTGTTAATTTAGCATGATGGCCTTTCACTGAAACAAGAGCACATCAGGCAACATATTTAGTTTTAGCAATCGGACAGATGTGTATTACACAAATGAAACAGAAAAATAGATGACCTAACCTAAGCTATCTAGTTAAAGCACTGATTGGAAGAGGTTTGGGAGCAGATTTGTAGCTCGGGTGCTCGTTGTTATGGTTCTGTTCGCCAAGTTGGAAATTTGTCTTGCAAACATTTCGTCCCCTGTCTAGGTGACATCCTCAGTGCTTGGGAGCCTCCTGTGAAGCGCTTCACAGGAGGTTCCCAAGCACTGAGGATGTCACCTAGACAGGGGACGAAACGTTTGCAAGACAAATTCCCAGCTCAGCGAACAGAACCACAACACTGATTGGAAGATCTCAAAGCACACGGCTGAACAAATCCCATCTATTCCCCAGCACTACCACATTACATTTAGTAAAGATCCAGAGAAAATTTCCTTCCCTGTCCGTACTGTAGTTTTGGCTTAGCTGTTTATTTGGATTTCTCGTCCTGTGAGCTGTGAAGCTTTTCCTTTGATTGCTCACGCAACCCGAGAGCTTAGATTTTCTCAGTTTTGAATAGCCAATGCTGATTTATAACCAAACACTCCTGGTCTGGAAGTTCTGGAAGTACCTGATGTCCTAAACTGCTCTGCTCAATCTCCTTTTTGTTGGAGAGGCTGTACTTACTCTACCACAGTCAGGTCTCTTTCAAACTGAATCTCAAAACTTTAGAACTAGACTTAAACAAAGAAGAATTGCTCATCCTAGCATCTGCTAAAGGTAATGGCTCTTCTGTTGTAAACCCCCAATATATACAAACTTCCATTAACACCTCAGGGGTCCTTGTGGTCAACTGTTCTCTGACACGTATTAGTTTTAAAATCATGGTTCTGAAAAGATTGACCTCCTTTAATTTTTAAATAGACCAGTGCCCATATACCACTACTTTGAACTCTAAACACTTAAAAATGATTACTATGTATAAATCTCACATTTCACTACAATTCATTCCAAAGAATCAATCCTCCAATATGTGGCAAAAATAAATTACTAATTAGTAATATACATACTTAAAATGTAAACTCTTCAAATATAAGCACATTTTCACCTGTTTGTTCACATATGAGATGAATAGGACAGAAAAAAGAAACTTTTTATTTCCGGGAATGTTATGGGTGAGAGAATCTCAGCAAAATGTCTGTGCGTCAGACTTTCAAACATCCAGATGGTTTCCTCGCAGTTTTTGTTTTGGCAATGAAACCACTGTGTTGATGATTGTAATGATCCCCAATTCAATAACATGTCAGTTAGACCAATGTCTTAGGAGTTTCTTTTTGCTATATCTTTGAGTATTACTTCTGTTCCACGTGTGTGTGTGTGTGGGGAAGGGGGGAGGGGAAGGAAGAGAGAGAGACAGTGGTTAGCACTGCTGCCTCACAGCACCATGGACCCCGGTTTGATTCTACCCTTGGGTGACTGTCTGTGCTGAGTTTGCACATTTTCCCTGTGTGGGTGTGACGATGCTGCTCCTTTAACAAGGTTATACTGCCCTTGACTTTTTTTTTCAGCGTAGGGGTCTTAAAAGCAGCGATTCTGAAATGTCTGGGTTTAACTACTTGAGAATGCTTTCAAATTTAAAAAAACACTTGTATAATGAAAGGGGAGTGGCCAACTCTCCCAGCGTAGCTTTTCTCTATTTTGATTTGGTTTGTTTTGGATTTTAGCAGTCTTGTTATTCAGTGAGCTGTGAAGCTGCTGGACCCAAGGAAGCAGGTCTCTTGGTGAACTTCCCTCTCTCTGACCTCTCTCCTGTATGACCCTGTGTTTGCTTTTTCCTTTTTTTTTGCCAAGGGGTGTATATGGAGATTGTTGCAGGAATTTGGACCAAAGTTGAGATCGTCTGTTGGGTTTTCGGATAAGTTGTTATTTTGTATTCTGTTTTGTTTGTTTTTCATTTGGTATTCTTGCAAATAAATTCTGTTTTGCTTAAAACTTAAGTTGCATCATCCTTGGAAAATCCACTTTATACCTGCTTAAAACTAGCAAAGTTAGGGTCCAGGCTCCTACTTTGAAATGTTTTGAGAAGGGGTATGGCCTGGTCCATAACAGTGGGTTTCTGCTGGGTGCTCCGGTTTCCCCTCTCAGTCCAAACATGTGCAAATGAGGTGAGTTGGCCGTGCTAAATTGCCCATAGGGTTCACAGATGTGTAGGTTAAGAATGTAAGCCATGGAAAACACAGCGTTACAGGGATAGGGGATGGGTCTGGTGGGATGGAAGGTTGATGTGGAATTGTTTGACCGAATGGCCTGATTCCACACTTTAATGATTCTAAGAAAATCTGGAACAGTTTCTCCATTCAGATGTGGCATTAATTACCCAATTGGAAGAAGAAGCCAACGGAATATGGTCGGGTTTGCTTTCTGCTTTCAGTTCAGGAAAGAACTGAACGAATGAAGGGCCCGAGAGTCAGACTGTCAGCTAGTTTGAACACCTCCATGGCCATCACACATTTTGAGGGAGTACCTGATCGGAAACCCTCTAACCCACAGGTGTGGACAATGCCATTTGCCCCAGGATTATTGAAAGAAGAATTTATTGAAGAGCATTTGTATAATTAATTACTGTGTGCAGCAACAAGAAAGCCTGGTCTTGAAATCATTGCCCCCATTGTCCCCCGTGAGTCCATTGCTCTTTGATTTCAGTGTCTTCATGCTGTCTAATGCTGAGCATCATCTCTTTCTCTTTCTACTGTCTTACAGAAAGTGATAATGAACTGTCGAGTGGCACTGGGGACGTTTCCAAGGACTGCCCGGAGAAAATTCTGGAATCGTGGGGGGAGTTGCTGCACAGATGGTGAGTACTGTAATTATCCAGGAAGAAGTGAATCTGCTTTCTACTGCAAAACATGTTTATTGCATGTTTAAAAACATCATGTATTTCCTTTGGTTTGCACACTATCATTGTTGGTAAAGCAAGTGATTGGAGAAATGAAACGATATGTTGCTTTCCACTGAAATGTGTTGGAGGTGTTTGAGTCCCAGCTCTGCCTTACCTGCTTTTTCCCTATTTTCTTGCCCTCTGTCTCTCTTAGACCTCTCCCTTGCACCTTCCTCTTTCTTTTGCTTTTGGCCTTGTTCTTTATCCTACTCACTTTCTCTCTCACATCTTGCTTAATTACATTCACCACTATCTTTCTGCCCTGTGCTCTCCCTCTGCATTATTCACCCTGTGCACATCCTTTGTAGTTGGCCCCAGCGTTAAAGCCACACTTGTCCATCACCAGTGCTCTCTGTACACTCCCACACACATTCTGCCCCCACATTCATCCTGCCCTTCTCTCATTTGCCATCGTTTTGATTTGACAACCTCATGCTTGCTGCTGTGCCCCTTCTCGCCCTCGCCGTTCTCTCTTGCCTCCTCACTTGCACTTTCACTCTCAGTCTCTGATTGTCACCCCTCTATCTCAACCTTACAATTGTCTGCTTGGTCTCACTGCCTTGTACTTTGCTTCACGAACATTCTCAATCTCCATCACACTATCTTCCTCGTTTGTGCCCTTCCCTTGCTTTGTGATACACACTGTCTGATTTTTCCCCTTCATTCTGTTTCTCATTCAAGATAAAAGTGATGGGATTGGGTATAGTGCACTGACATGGAGAGAGAACTGATTGCCAGACAGGAAATGAAGTGTAGGAATAAATGAGTCTTTTTTTGCAAACGGCAGGCAGCGACTAGTAGGGTATCCAGGCATCAGTGTTAGGATCCCAGCTTTTTGGAATAGATATTAATAATTTAGATGAGGGATCTAAGTGTAATATCTCCAAGCGTGCAGACATCACACACTGGATGAACTTTGAGGAAGTTGCTTTGGTCAAGTTGGGTGAGCGCGTGTTCGCATAGCAGATGAAACATAATGTGGATAGATGTACGTTATGCTCTTTGGTAGCAAAACCGGGAAGGCAGGTTATTATCTGAGTGGTGATAGATTAGGAATGGGGAGGTGTAATGAGGTCGGGATGCCTGTGTACATTGAGACCAAGCAGACAAAGTCAGTGTGCAGGAGCAGCAGGTGGTGAAGAAGGTAAATAGCATGTGGTTTCATCGTGAGAGGATTCAAGTTCAAGAACAGGGATGTCTTGCTGCAATTATACAGAGCCTTGGTGAGACCATACTGAGAGTATTGTGTGCAATTTTTGTCTCCTTATCTGAGGAAGGGTGTTGTGGCTATGGATGAAGTGCAACAAAGCTTTACCAGACTGGAAAAGTTTCAGATCTTCAACATCCACAGTTCTTTGTTTTATTTTGTACCAGGCTGATTCCAAGGATGACAGAACTTATAAAGGAAGAGGGACTGGATCGATTGGGACTACAGTTTTTGGAGTTTAGAATAATGAGAGGGGATCTCAATGGCATCTATATAATTCTGAAAGAACTAGACAGAGTAAACGTATAACATGTAGAGTCCATACAATGTCGAAACAGGCCATTTGGCCAACAAGTCCACACTGACCCTCCAAAGAAAACCCACCCAAACCTATTCCCCCACTCTATTACTCTTCATTTACTCCCGACTAATGCACCTAACCTCCACATTCCTTAACACTATAGACAATTTAGCATGGAGGAGAAAGTGAGGACTGTAGATGCTAGAGATCAGACCTGAAAATGTGTTGCTGGAAAAGCGCAGCAGGTCAGGCAGCATCCAAGGAACAGGAGAATTGACGTTTCGGGCATCAGCCCTTCTTCTTCCTGAAGAAGGGCTGATGCCCGAAACGTCGATTCTCCTGTTCCTTGGATGCTGCCTGACCTGCTGCGCTTTTCCAGCAACACATTTTCAGACAATTTAGCATGGCCAATCCACCTAACCTGCACATCTTTGGACCTTGGGGAGGAAACTGAAACACCCGGAGGAAATCCATGCAGACGCAGGGGGAATGTGCAAACTCCACACAGACATTGTCGCCTGAGGCTGGAATCAAACCCGGGTCCCAGGTGCTGTGAGACTGCTGTGCTAACCACTGAGCCACCATGCCGCAGGAAGATTATTCCCAATGACGGCAAGGTCTGCAACCAGAAGTCTCAGTTTACGGATGAGAGTAGGCCATGTATGGCTGAGATGAGGAAAAGTGAAAGCGTATTAAATACTCTGCTGCAGAATGATGAAGAAACTCAACAGGTCTGGCAGTGTCTGTGAGAGAAAGCAGAGTTAATGTTTCAAATCCAATAACACCTCTTCAGAACCAAAACACTCAATTTTCTTTGGAAAAACATTGATATGTTTCTTGAGGCTAACCAATCAAAGGGATATCAGGAGAAAATAGGAGCGGGATACTGAGTTGAATGATTAGCTACAATCATGTTGAATGGCAGAGCAGGTCTGTACAACCAAATGGCCTACATGTGTTTCTATGTTTCCTTCGAGCTCTCTCTTTATCATTCGCTCTTTGTTTTACTCACTCTCTTGACTTTTTTACCTCTTTTTCTCAGCGCTTCTCACCTTTGCTGTTCTTCATTCTGTCTCTCTAATTCTTTCACTCATTCTTGCCTTTCGTGCTGTCATATGCTCTCTGTCCCTCGGTTACTCCGTGACTGCTTTAAATCTAATGAATGTGAGGATTATCTTTTCCCAAATATTGAATTTTTCTTTTTCCAGAAAGGCCGAACAGTTAAAAATAAGTTGTTGTCAGCTTTTAGCAAATAGTCCAGCTGTGGCCTGGGACACTGTCATTGTTCGCAGTGCAACAAGATCCAGTTTGACCAAGAACAATGCTGTAATCCTCAAGGAGCTCTGTCAGACGAGAGACATTATCCTTAGGAATATTCGAGATTTATGGAGGCATTCCCAGCCTTGAGAATTAAAAGCTGTGTTTCTGGTATATTGTTAGAAGGGTCATCTAGAGGTCGCTGTAATTTTTCTGAGTCTTCCCTGTTAATTAATTCTGAAGCCATTCGATGCAGTTGAAAACCAAATCACCAATCTTTTACTTACATTCTGTAAATAAATCGAGCATCAACATTATAAATATCTGCCTCATCCCGAACCAACCCAGAAATCGCTGCTTATGTCTTTTTGGAATATTCTTTCTCTTTTGAAAACAAACACAAGGAAGGGGCGCAATAATATAAATCTCAATCCATGTATTTATAATCAACCTGTTAGTCCACTACCTTTAAAGCAGGTGGGACTTGAACCCAGGCTTTCTGGCTTAGAGATAGCGACACTACTACTGAATCACTAAGACCTTTTTGTAAGCCTTGATCTATACTCTTTTTTGAGTAGTGAACATGTGGTCTAATAAACTCGCCCTTAAATTGACAGTATCAGTTGAAACTGAATTTCAGCACCTCCTGCGGTAGGATTTGAACCTATGTCCCCAGAGCATTAGGCTGGCCCTCTGGATTATTAATTCCTTCAAGCATTGATTGTCTGGACTTGTTTATGGCCACTCTAGATATTTAGATGCATTAGGGATTGGAACGCTTTATCAGCAATTCAGGAATGTGGCTTTTTTCTGCATTGTGAGCCAGCAGTCTGACCACTACATAATCCACCTGTGTTGCCCAATTTGCCTTCGACCAGCTGCTGATTGAGATTTGAACCCAAACTCCTGGATTTCTAACCCGATAACATGTCACTATCCCTTTCTCTCTCTGCCTTTCCCCTTTTCTTTGCCACTGCCTTATATCAGCCTGGATTTTATGTTGAACTCTCCCAAGTGGGACTTGACCTCATGACCTGCTGACACCAGGACAAGATGCTGTGCACTGAGCTATGGCAATTCCATTAGTCTGCCTCAAACCTATTTTGAATAATAATCAGGTAAACCAATAAGCTAGTTAATTAAAAAAACCAGTCCTTAGTGGATACCATAATGAAAACCAAATTCCAGAAGAAACTAATCGATTTAAACCACAATAATATTTTAGAGGAAGGTAATGCATGTTAGCCCCTTCAGCAGCCACTGGTTGCAAAAAGCTTTAGCAAACAGTGAGATGTGAATGGAGCTGCAGACGAAGGATATTCCTCTTTATTTTTAAATCAACCTGTTTGGGTAAGTTATAATACTGCTCTGGAAATGATGGGGCTTGAACCCTGGTTCTCCTGGCCCAGATTTAGGGACATCTCCCCTGCTAAAGTTGGCCTTTATACGTGCTCAGTGTACTTAATTGAATAATATATTTGATTAAGTACATTGAGCACGTATAAAGCATGTATATTTGTTTCTTTGAAATAGTTGTTAAACCCTTGGCTGGACATAAAAACAAAAGTTCTATGGCAGTTTTTTTAGAAAGCAGCGTGGGAGATATCCGCTGTGTTATTGCCTTCATTTGTCCTTCAGCCTTGAATAGCTCCTATAGAGGTTTTCACATTTTCTCACTTTGACGGATAGTCAGCCCGTCTGATGACAGCCCTCCTCCATTACTGTTCTGGGGCGTCTTGACTGGATTGTGAGCTCAACTGTGGCTCAGACCTTCACCTTGACAACTTGGAAGTGAGACTGCTTAACCTGCTTATCCATGACTGTGACTGTTATATTGGGGTGGACTCAGAATCTCACAACAAACAGATAGAACAGCAGGTTCATGGGAGGAGGGGAAACACAGTGAATTAGAGCAGAATTTATTTTAGAAGTCCATGAATGGGGAAGTATTTGTATTAAATGTTTTCATCGCTGGATGATGCCATTGTCATGTTTAACCCACTTACTGATGCTTTTTTAGTTTTGTCCTACTAATGGTGTCTCTTCCCTCAGGCACAGCAACCTGACTGCTAGGCCCAAAGGGTTGCCAGGCCTGGTCAGAAATGGTGTTCCAGAAGCACTGAGAGCTGAAGTTTGGCAGCTGTTGTCAGGTTGCCATGACAATCAAGTGATGCTGGAAAAATACAGAAACCTGATCACCAAGGTAGGACAAGGCTGAGTTTCATGTTGTCATTATTGAAGGTAAAAGCCATTTGTGATTGGCATTCCCAAGACCATGGTGCTTTTGTACTGTGTTCACACACGTGGACAGTGTTTATGTATCTGGAGCCTGCTGTGCCATGTTCACATGTGGGGAACCCGCTCTACTTTGTTCACGTGTGTACTGTATTCAGGTGTGTGGAGTCTGGTACTATGATGACATTTTGACAAGATTGGTACGAGCTTGATTTGAAATGACAACAATCTGTGGTGTGTACCTTTCTTGCATTTGATATTCAACCAGAGTATATCTATGATGCAAAATGCAGAAAACTCTGGGTTAAATATTACTCAAGTGCTGAATGGGCTGGAAACAGGCATGAGCGGTTCTTTTAGGATGATGTGAATTTGGCGTGAGAAAAGAAGATACTTTCTGTCTTTGCATCCAAGTGTGGAACTTTCACATAACCACTGCTTACAAACTTCAGCTTTTAAATTAACGTCAATAATCAGAAACATTGCTGCCATCAAGTTTTTGCTGTCTGTTGCTCTTCATTGTGTTAATGGTCAGCATTTAGCTTGTGCATACTAGTGATGTGCACACAGAAGGCTTTCCAAATCTGTGATGACATCTTTATAGATTGAAGTGGGAAGAGTTACTTAAAATGTGTATTCCTAATGCAAAGGAGCATTTGATGAGCTATGTTTAACCTGACCATGTTTGTGAAAGGAGGAGTGGTTTGTTCAAGGGTGGCCGTGAGCAAATTTTAAAATGGATGATGTTTGTTGCTGACGGTGCTTTCGTGTAACACATTTATTGGTCAAGTGCAGTTGAAATGTGAGGAATAAAATGTGGCCCCTCTGTTTCTGAATGTGATGGGGTGGGTGTATGTGCGGGGTAGGAGCATACTGTCAGCCGTGTTAGGCTTGTGTCCACTTGTCACGCCAGTGGTATGTATGCACTAGGCTGTGGGGTATGCTTTTGTTGCTTTTGAGGTTGTTTCTGCATTGATTGGGAGGCATTATTCACTCCTTCACTGCAGTCCTTCCCTTTGTGATATACTCACTCTGCTGTGGTGGTGGTGGTATTGAGACAGCCTCCCAGCCTGTCTTCCTGTTCCTCACTTGTTAACAGCTGTCTTGCAGTACTTCCCAACCATCTCTGTGATGTGGTGCTTTTCTGGACATTGTTCTGCTACATAGCTGATTGTGGGACAGAGAGCAGGAAGGTGGTGGGAGGAATCTGGTGCAGAGTGTAATGGCAGACCCTCAGTGTGGCAGGATTGTGGACGTGTTGCTGTTCATTGTACCACCCCAACACAAACCATTTTAGCTGAACATCTCCAATCGATTACACTGGTCTGTGGAGACCCATGGTCTTAACTTTTTTGTTGACTTGCTTTATTATTGTCACATCTATGAGATGCAGTGCTAAGTACTATTTTGCACGCTAACCAGACAAATCATACCTTACATAAGTAATTCAGGGTATAAGAACAGAATGCAGAATATAGTGTTACAACTACAAAGAAGGTGCAGAGAAAGATCAATTCGAACATAGAACATAGAACAGTACAGCACGGGAAAGGGCCGTTCTGCCAACAATATTGTGCCGAACATGACACCACATTAAGATAATCCTTTCCCCTTTCCTTTGGTCCACATTCCTTGCATATTCCTGCGCTTTTCTAGAAGTCTAGAGGTTTTATAAACGCCATTATTGTATCTGCCTCCACCACTACCCCTGATAGCACTTTCCAGGGTTCTACCACTCCTTGTGTAAAACAACTTGCCTTTTATATCTTCTTTGAACTTTCCCCTTCTCAACTTAAATGCATGCCCCATTGTATTAGACATTTCAATGGTAGGAAAAAGATTCTGACCATCGACCCTGCTAATGCATCTCATAATTTTATAAACTTCTATAAAGTCTCTCCTTAGCCTCTGCTGCTCCAGAGAAAACAATCTAAGTTTTTCTAGTCTCTCCTTATAGCTCATATCTTCTAATCCAGGCAACATCCTAGTAAACCTCTTCTGCACCCTCTCCAAAGCCTCCACATCCTTCCTATAATGTGGTGAACAGGATTGAATGCAATACTCTAAGTGTGCCCTAACCAAAGTCTTATGAAGCTGCAACATGACATCCTGACTCGTGAAGTCAGTTCCCCAACCAAAAAAGGCAAGCATACCATATGCCTCCTTTACCATCCTATCTACTTGCAAGGCCACTTTCAGGGAGCCATGGACTTGAACCCCAAGATTTCTATGTACATAATGCCGTTGAGGGTCCTGCCATTAAACTGTATATCTTTCTTTAAAATTTGCTCTCCCAAAGTGCAGCATTTCGTACTGGATTATACTCCATCTGCCACTTCTCCATCCATACCTGCAGCCGATCTATAGCCTGCCGTATCCTTTGACAACCTCCAAAACTATCCACAACTTCACTAACCTTTGTATCATCTGCAAACTTACTACCCCACCCATCTACATTTTCATTTAGTTAATTTATTTATATCACAAATTTGATGCCAGTATGAATCCCTGCAGAACACCACTAGTCATGCACCTCCAGCCAGAAAAGCACCCTTTCACCACCACTCTCTGCCTTCTATGGGCAAGCCGATTCTGAATCCAAGTGACCAAGTGCCTCTTAATCTTCTGGATGAGCCTATCATGAGGGACCCTGCTGAAACCCATGTAGATAACATCCACTACTCTACCCTCATCTTCACCTTCTCGAAAAATTAGGTTAGTCAGACATGACCTGCCGTGCTGACTGTCCTTAATTAGGCCAGATGTTTCCAAAAGCGCATAAATCCAACCCCTAAGAATTCTCTCCATTAGCTTCCCAACCACCGATATGAGACTCACCTGTCTATCTTTTTCTGGATTATCCCTGTTTCCCTTATTGAACGGAAGAACAGCATTAGTTAGTTGCGAGTCCTCTGGGACCTTTCCAGTGGCCAGTGAGGATACAAAAACCTTGGGCAAAGCCCCACCAATCTCCTTTCTTGCCTCTCTCAATAACCTCAATACCATCAGCCACTGGGGACTTAACCACTTGAATGCTGTTCATGAGACCCAACACCACTTTCTTTTTTTTCTCAAAATGCCCTAACGTATTAGCAAACTCCATACTAATCTCACTATCCTCCGTATGCTTCTCCTGGGGACTACCAAAGCAAAGTATTCATTTACGATTTCGACCCCTTCCTCTGCCTCCAAGCTAAAGTTGACTGGTTTATCCTTGAGTGGTCCCAGCTTCTCCCGAGGTATTTAATTTCTGTGTGGAATGCCTTGGGATTCTCCTTAACCCGACTTGTCCAGGGTATTTCATGGCCCCTTCTTGCTCTCCTAATTCCCTATTTGAATTCTTTCTTGATTTCTTTATATTCCTCATGGGCCTTGAGAGATCCCTTCATAAATCTGATAACAGAGCGGAAGAAGTTGTTCTGAAATCTGTTGGTACATGTTTTCAAACTTTTGTATCATCTACCTGCTGGAAGAGAGTCGACTCAAGGTAGGAGGTTACTTGCTGGTCATTCAGTGCCTGTGCCCATCCTGACGATTGGATCCGATAAATGTTAACTTTATCTTCCAGTCCATTGACTATAACGCATGAGGAATGCTTACGGGGAAAGTATCCTTTTCCGTGAATTGGCTTGGACCCAGCCTGCGTTAACTATGAGAACTGATTTTTCCAGGCTGCCTTTGTTTCAATGCTGCAGCTACGAACCATGAAACTGAAATGTGCAGCAACCTCAATGGTCGAAGTGCAGGTGCTTCTCTCTCTCTCAAGCACATTTGTAAACTCCATTGTGTGCTTGCACCATCTGTGCTATTCAGAATTCATTTCTGAATCAGTCAGTTGCTGCTTATCATTAAATTGTCAGTTCACAATCTGAGCAATTTCTTATTGGATTAGCAAAGTGCTGCTGGTAAGCATGTAGGCTTCCATTGTACAGTTTACACACTGAGCACCTCTTTATTGGCCAGTTTCTTCATCCTGGTAAGGGCTGGTATCTTGAACCGACGTAACTGGTCATTTTCACAGTACAATATTCCATCGTGTTGTAAAACATTGATGCTTGTCTGCATTGATGAGATCTGTTGCAACTTGCCTTTTATTTCTGTGTCTGCACTTAGCTTCGGGACTGAGTCAGGAGAGAGCTGCCTCTTGTGTAGCTGAATCAGGTCCAAATGTGCAATGAGTGATCTTACCAAAGCAATGTTATTCCAGTTTGAGAATGTTGTCTGTTTGCTGGTGTGGAATTTTACTCTCAGCTTTAAGCTTTCAATGCTAGTTTAATTAGATTAGATTAGATTAGATTACATTACATTACAGTGTGGAAACAGGCCCTTCAGCCCAACAAGTCCACACTGACCCGCCGAAGCGCAACCCACCCATACCCCTACATTTACCCCTTACCTAACACTACGGGCAATTTAGCATGGCCAATTCACCTGACCTGCACATCTTTGGACTGTGGGAGGAAACCGGAGCACCTGGAGGAAACCCACGCAGACACGGGGAGAATGTGCAAACTCCACACAGAGAGTCGCCTGAGGCGGGAATTGAACCCAGGTCTCAGGCACTGTGAGGCAGCAGTGCTAACCACTGTACCACCGTGCCGCCCTATTTTTAACGATTGTTTAACTATTGAATTTAAGTATTCTGCTTAGCAGGACAATTTTAGAATGTTGCAGATCTAATTGAATGATCAGTACCATTAGAATGTTCAGTTTGCAACTGTGGGAAGAAGTTTAATTTGTTTTAACTTATCTGGTCACAGAATCTCTACAATGTGGAAAGAGGCCATTTAGCCCATTTGGTGAGTCTGCACAGACCCGCCAAAGAACACCCCATCCAGACCCAATGCCCCACCCTATCCTGATCAGCCAGCATTTATCATGACTGACCCACCCAGCCTGCTCATTCCTTGAAACATCCCTTAACAAATGTGTATTTTCAGCTTCTATTAGAAACGTTGACATTAGGAGCAGGCGTAGGTCATTCAACTGTCAAATTTACTCACCATTCTGAGAGAGTGCAGTGCGTGTGGTTAGCATTTATCAAAAAAAGTGCAACAATTATTTAATATTCAGATAATAATTTGCACAGACAAAAGAAAGCCTCTGACAAGGTATTGCACATGAGTTTACGAGAGGAGATTAAGGGATATGTTTTGTGGGTGGCCAGCAAACTCAAACAAAACTGGCTAGAATGGGACAGAAGGTAGGTGTTAAGAGCAGTTTCCCAGACTGGATACAAGTGGATAATGTGTTCTATTCTAGGACCACTTCTCTTCACTGTGTTTGTCAATGATTTGGATGCTAGCCTAGAGGAGGTAGTGTCATCACATCTAGGGAATACAAAAGAAGAGGAACATAAAGAACGAGATAGATGTAGTTCTTAGAGCTGAAGAGATTAAATGGTATGGGAAGAAAAGGAAATAGGGGTATTTTTGGGTTGGGTGATCAGCTATGATCATAAAAATGGCAAGTCGATTTGACAGCTGAATGGCCTATCCTGCTCCGAATTTCAACGTTTGTGAAGAAAGCTGATAATACAGACTGTTACTTCCTCAAAGAATTCCACTGGAATTTTGCTGGACAAGATTGTTTCTTTAGAAGTTTGTGTCTGTGTTTCAAGTTGAATGAAACAAAATTGAAAATAGGTAAATGCGCAATATGCTGTGATTTTGAAAAAAGTCTCTTAAATTAGGCTGTAGATTCGCGCCAGTGAATACTGCAATCCTACACACTTTGAATCCACATGTTCCCACTGATTGTCTTCCAATTATCTTAATGAATGGCCAGGGCTGAATTTAATTTTTTTAAAATAATCTGACATGTTAAATCAAGCAGAGTGCACATCACTACCTATTTAGGGAAGATACCTAACGTAAGAGCTGGTGTCCTCAGCAGTTCCCTCCACCTCTACTTTCCACACTGGGAGGAAACCCATGGTTACAGCACCTTTTGAAATGGTCACAGCTCTCTCCTGATTAACGTTCAGGACCAGCATGGAGCGGCATGCAGCACATCTCTATCTTCAGTCGATGTGTTCAACTGTCCTTTCTGTGAAGTATTAATTGAGATACCTGTCCTGCAGATGGTGAGCGTTTGTCATTGCTGGCAGGCAGCATTGCTGCCCTCAATTGACTTTGGCATGCAGTGAAAGTATAAATTCAGATGAAAGACGACACATTTTAATCAAACAATGCAAGTTTTCTCCTTTAAGTTAAGTCACTTAAATACAGTTTTCACATACAAGCAGTGTTTTCATTGCTGGTATATAATTTGCTGCTAATAATGTAACAGTGTGGCTAGCAATAACTACCACTGGTTACTGGTGATCAGATGTGCTCCTGCCTCTGTTTATCAAAAGGGCAACTCTTTAATTGGACTGTAACCAGAACACAGGCAAGGGTGACACTGCTGCCTTGCAGCACTAGGGATCTGGGTTCACTTCTAGCCCCGGGCGACTGTCTATGTTTTGTACATTCTCCAGTATCTGTATGGGTTTCCTCTGGGTGCTCCAGTTTCCTCCCACAATCTAAAGATGTGCTGGGTTAGGTGGGTTGGCTATGCTAAATTACCCATAGTATCCAGTGATGTGCAAGCTACGTGGATTAGCCATGGTAAATGCAAAGCTACAGGGATAGGTTAGGGGGGGTGGATCTAGGTGGGATGCTCTTTGGAGGGTTGGTGTGGACACGGTGGGCCAAATGTCCTGCTTTCACACTTCGGGATTCTGTAAGTCATTGAACCATGTGACTGACGGTGAACATGTGAGACTCTCTGATTCATAAAGAGCAGCACTGTGCTGTTAACTTCAACACTCACTCAGCTCACGCTTAAAGAATGACTAGGGGATGTTGTCTAGTATCCATGGAACTATACTGATGGGTTACATGTAAAAGAAAAATTAAAATACTTCTATTTATATAAAAAGCCTCCTTAGAGGACCATAGGGCTGCTTTCTCGTGAGAGAGGTGGTGAGCTTAACCTGAGAGTCTCTAAACCTCGGGCGAGAGATGAAGTTGAAAAGTAGATCTTTGATGGTAATTTCAGGAATTGAACCTGTGCTGTTGGTGACACTCTGCAGCGTAAACCTGCCATTCAGCCAACTGTGCAAATGATCCCACTTCATTCACACATCATCTTCTCAGTTGTAGGATGTCCTGAGGCACTTTACAGCAAAGGGAGAAATATTGAAGTATAATCACTGTTATAATATAGGACCCTGTGCATAGCAAGCTCCCGCATGCTGCAATCTTGACAGCTTTAGAATGATTAATTATTATTCATAGACAATTGTTAATAATTAATACAAAATGATAATCTGTTTGAATGATGTTCCTCGTGGGATAAGTATTGGCCAAAATGCTAGGAAAACATTCCCAGCTCATGACTTGAAATAAAAGAACTTGGATTCTTTTGTATCTGCTTGAGAGAGCACAGCGATCCCGCTTTTTAAGGCCTTGTCCAAGTGGCAGCATTCCTGACAAAGTAGCACTCTCTCACTACTGCTCATAAGGAGGTGTTATGCTGATGGGTTCAGCCTTGAGCCTGCAAACCTGCTGACTGTGGGGTTGGACTGCTATCCAGTGAATCAGAGCCAGAAGGATAAAGGAGAAGGATCAGGAATTTTGGGGGGAAGCGTGGTAGTGCATAGGTAAACCTATTTGAGGAGAAGATTTCAGGAAGCTTGTTGCATGGTACATTCCTGTGCTTTGTGGTCAGGAAGGAAACGTGATGTAAGAATCAAGAATACTGGGTAGGATGCATTAAGGGCCGGATACTTTCAGATTTAAAAAATTTCAAACATCGATTCTGAAAAGTATCGACTTGTTTGCACAAATTTTGTCATATTTTAAATTTTCGATCTAACCATGACAGTTAATCTACTGAGCCGGCTAAATTTGCAAGATGCAAGAACAGAAGGAGCTACATTGTAGGAAGTTTGCGTACACACATGCTCCAAGTCACACAGCGTTCTAAGCCAGCACTTGGATTATCATCACTCAGCAAGGCTGCATTTGTGTTACTTTGGCATTTTTATTGCTGGCATTCATCTCTCCCAAGAGGAAGAGGAGTGCACCATTCTGTCAGGAGCACTGCTGCATCCTTGCTCTGTGAGTTATGAAGGCAGACGGGAATAATAATGAGCATGATATAAACACTGTGATTAATGTACTCACAAAGCAGTGTTTATTGGATTTACAGCACCTTTCTGCAGTTTATCTTATTGGATAGCACAGGTGTATTGCAATGTTCATTTCATCTTTCAACTGCAGGTGCAATTTGACAAGAATCTGATCTCTTTCTGTTTGCTCAGGTAAACTGAAATTTCGAATTGAATTTTTTTTATAAACAAAGTATCATGTAAACCAAGATTTATATCATGTAAAAGATGGAAGAGTTATTTGTTATCTTAAATAGCCAGAGGCGCTCATATTGAAGCTCTGTGAATGGGAGGTTGTGCTGCTATAAAGAGTAGCTGAGGCTGGTTCAGGCACACAATGCTTTTGCTTGACTGCTGTAAGGATTTAGAGAGAAGCTTGTGAGATATGTCCCTTCAGAAATGTGACAAGAAGAAAGGCACAAATTAAGTTCTCAGTCTCAAGGCATCCAAAAGTTCTTTACAGTCTTTGAAGTACTTTTGAAGGATAGTCACTTGTGCAATTTAGGGATGGTGGAAGCTAATTTACCCAAAACAGCAGCATGATATCGTCTAGAAATAAACAAAAAAGCTGACAATCCTTAGCTGGCCAGGCAGCATCTGTGGAAAGGAGCAGTTTGATGACATTGCAACAGAATTTTTCAGATTTCCAATATCTGCAGTGTTTTGCTTTTTTGTAAGTGATAACAACCAGATTGCATCATTGTTAGCTACGGGTGAGGTCCCGGAAGACTGGAGGGTAGCGAATGTTGTGCCATTTTTCAAGCAGGGCTGCAAAGAAAAGCCTGGGAACTATAGATCAGTGAGCTTAACATCTGTGGTGAGTACGTTACTTGAGAAAATTCTGAGAGACAAGATGTAAATGCATTTGGAAAGACAGGGTTTGATTAGGAGTAGTCAGCATAGCTTTGTGCATGGGCGATCATGCCTCTCAATTTGTTAGAGTTGTTTGATGAAGTGACCAAGAAGGTTGATGAGGGCAGTAGATGTAGTCTATATGAATGTCACTAAGGTCTTTGATAAGGTTCCACATGGTAGGCTGCTCTGGAAGATTAGATCGCGTGGAATCCAGGGCGAGCTGGCACATTCGATACACAATTGGCTTGATGGTAGGAAGCAGAGGGTAATAATGGACTGGAGGCCCGTGACTACTGATGTACCTCAGGGGTCGGTGCTAAGCCCATTACTGTTTGTTTTTTATATCAATGATTTGGATGAGAATTTGCAAGGCATGATTAGTAAGTTTGCAGATGACATTAAAATAGGCGGTATCGTGGACAGTGAGGAGGGTTGTAGCAGGACCTTGATCAGTTGGTGAAGTGGGCTGAGAAATGGCAAATTGAGTTGAATGTAGATAAGTATGAAGTCTTACATTTTTGAAAGTCAAATCAAGGTAGGAGTTTCATGATGAATGGTAAGACCTTAAGGATTCTCTGAAAGTGGAGTCACAGGTAGACAGGGCAGTGAAGAAGGCTTTTGGCACACAGGCCTTCATCAGTCAGGACATTGAGTATAGAAGTTGGGAAGTTATGTTGCCGTTGTATAGGACATTGGTGAGGCTGCACTTGTGTTCAGTTTTGGTCACCTTGTTATAGGAAGGACTTTATTAAACGGGAAGAAATTTATAAGGATTTTGCATAGACTCAATGGTCTGAATTATAGGGAGAGGTTGGACAAGCTAGGACTTTTTTCTTTAGCGTGTAGAAAACTGAGAGGGAACCTTAAAGAGCTGGATAAGATCATGAGAGGCATGGACAGGGTGGATGCACTCAGTCTTTTTCCCAGGGTTTGCGAATAGAGGACTAGAGGGCATCAGAACAAGGTTAGAGTGGAAAGAATAAAAGGGAACCTGAGGGTCAACTTTGTCATATTGAGACTGGTACCCATGTTATGGACCAGGCCAGGCCGCTTCAAGACATTTCAAGAAAGTAGCTCGGACCCTAACTTTGCTGGTTGTTTTAAACGGGGTAAGTGGATGTTCCAGGACTGATGCAGCTGGCCCAATCACTTAGCTTTAAACACAACAGAATTTATTTGCAAGATTACCGAATGAAACACAAACAAAAGAGAACAGAATATAGAATAACGCAACCTATCCGAAAACCCAACACACTTAATGATTCTGTTCCAAATTCCTGCAACAATCCCATATGCATCCCTTGGCAAAAATAGGTAAAATCAAAACTGGGTCTTACAGAAGAGAGAGAGAGAGATGACTGAGAGATTCAGCATGGTACACCTCCTTCCATGTAGCTGTTTCTTGGATCAGGAACCTCAAAACTGAGTGCCTAGCAGTTCTGAACCCAAGCTAAACCAGAGAAAAGCTGAGCTGGGAGAACTGGCCGCTCCACTTTCATTGTACAAGTGTTTCTTTTAAAACTTAAAGCTTCCTCAAGTAGATCAACCCCAGACGTTTTGGGGCCTGTGTCTTTATGACCTCCTGAATAAAAAAACAAGGATGACTTAACCTTGTTAAAGGAGCAGCAGCGGCACACCCATATGGAATGAACTGCCAGTGAAAGTGATTGGGGCTGGTACATTAACATCATTTAAAAAGCATTTGGGCAAATACACAGGCAAGGATTAGAAGGATATGGGAGGAGAAAGTGAGGACAGCAGATGCTGGAGATCAGAGCTGAAAAATGTGTTGCTGGAAAAGCGCAGCAGGTCAGGCAGCATCCAAGGAACAGGAGAAGAAGGGCTTATGCCCGAAAGATCGATTCTCCTGCTCCTTGGATGCTGCCTGACCTGCTGCGCTTTTCCAGCAACACATTTTCAGCTTAGAAGGATATGGGCCAAGTACAGGGAAATGGGGTTAGAATAGAGGGACATTTTGGTCAGCACGGACCGGTTTAGACCAAAGACCCTGTCTCCATGCTGTAGGACTCTATATTTTGATATGTTAGTGTGTTAAAGTTGAAATAAATCTTCGTAATAGTACCATGGAATTTTTTTTTATATCGAATGACCAGGCCTCCAGACTGATGGTGATGATTCTCTCAACCTCAGGACGTCTCAAGGTACTTTTCAGCCAGTGAAGTGTTTATGAATTCTTGTTACTGTTGTGTTGTGGAAATGTGGAAGTCAGATTGTGCACAACAAGCTCCCAAAAGCAGTGATGTGTTATTGATCAGATAATCTGCTTATGTGATCTTGATTGAGGAATATTTGCTCGCTAATACAGCAGGAAAACCTCTGCTCTTCTGCAAAATAATGTCTTGTGGGCCAACTGGGGCTTCAGTTTGATATCCTCTCCTTCAGTACCACACTTGTAGCGTCAACCTGCATTGTGTGTTTAAGCCTGAAGAATGGCATTTGAAGCAACAACCTACTGACTCAGGGGCAGATGTTTTACCACTGACAGTACAATGGCAGCCTTCTGTCTCATAAGGTGGTCCTAGTCAAAGAGATCCACAGCACAGAAAAAGGCCCTTTGGTCCATCATTCCTGATGAAGGGCTTTTGCCTGAAACGTCGATTTCAAAGCTACTTGGATGCTGCCTGAACTGCTGTGCTCTTCCAGCACCACTAATCCAGAACCCCTTTGGTCCAACATGTCCATGCTGGTCAATAACAACCACCTGACTTTTCTAATCCAATTTTCCAGCACTTGGCCATAGCCTTGTATGCTTTGGCATTGCAAGAGCACATTGAAATACTTCTTAAATGTTATGAGGGTTTCTGCCTATTTTGCCCTTAGAGACAGTGAGTTCCAGATTCCCACCACCATCTCTGTGAAAAAGCTTGTCCTCCCGTCTCCTCTAAACCTCCTTGCCTTAAATCCACGGCCCCTGGTCACAGATCCCTCCATCAAGAGGAAAAGCTTTTTCCCGATTATCCTGTCTGTGCCACTCAAGATTTTATTCATCTGAATCATGTCTCCTCTGCTCTAAGGAGAGCAACCTCATTTTGTCCAATCTCTCTTCATAACTGAGACTGTCCACCCAAAGCAACGTCCTGGTAAATCTCCCCTACACCGTCTCCAGTGCTATCATATCGCTTCTATAATGTGGTAACCAGAAGTGCATGCGATATACCAGCAATGTTCACTGGGGTGGTTAACTGTTGCCTGCTGGAGCTCAGGAGACTTGCTCTGGAATGGCAGGTTCTGTTGCAAAGGAAGATGGTGGGTTGAAAGCGTGCTTGAGTTCCTGCCCTATGTTTTCTCTGGCCTCTCCTCTTAACCAGTTGAGCTTTTTATTTCTGCTCGCCATCTCTGATTCCTTCCCAAGCACTCATCTTTCAGATGTCAGAGTGATCAATGACTCTCTCCCAGGGTTAGTGCCTGCCATCTTCACGTTTCCCGTGGCAGAGTCCTTGCAGCGGGACTATGGGTGCTTGGGAGGTCATAGCCAAGGACCGGTTCACCACATGAGAGATCTTTGGGGTTTCCTGCCATCATCTATTACTGAATGTGGTTGAGCCAATGCAGACACTATTGGTTTGACAATGAGTGTGGTACACTTCAGCAACCCTGAATTGGTGATCTTGTGCTGATCAGAGGTGTCAAGGGTATGTCCGAGACAGTGAAAGTGAAAACCGTTCAGCCTTATCTCCTGCTGAGCACCGCAGAGAAATATACTGCAGGGCATAAGCTTGGTTGAAACGCAGTCTGGTGCCCTTAGTCAAGTAGCTGTAGTTCCACACTCTGCTACTCAGCTGAAATAATATAGCTGCAACTTTGGCAAGCCATGCGCTGATTTGCAGCGTGAGGGACAGTTTGGTAATGACTGTGGAGTATGGATATGTGAAGCTACCGGTAGTGTCCAGAGTCACATTGTCAGTGCTGATACATGGTGGAAGTCAATCTGAGATTGTGACACTTGTCTTCCTGGTATTGATCTTAAGGTAGGAAAGTGAGTTGTACAGATGACATTAAGAGCTTACAAAGCTATGTAGATAGGTTAAATCTGTTTATAGGGTGGCACGGTGGCTCAGTGGTTAGCACTGCTACCTCACAGCGCCAGAGACCCGGGTTCGATTCCCACCTCAGGCGACTGTCTGTGTGGAGTTTGCACATTCTCCCTGTGTCTGCGTGGGTTTCCTCCGGGTGCTCAGGGTTCCTCCCCCAATCCAAAGATGTGCAGGTCAGGTGAATTGGCCATGTTAAATTGCCCATAGTGTTAGGTACATTAGTCAGGGGTAAATGTAGGGGAATGGGTCTGGGTGGGTTATTCGGAGGGTCATTGTGGACTTGTTGGGCCGAAGGGCCTGTTTCCATACTGCAGGGAATCGAATCTAATCTAATCTAATCTAAATGAGTGGACAAAGATCTGGCATGTGGAGTACAATGTGGAAAAGTGTGAAATTGTCTAGTTTTGCAGAAAAAATAGGAAAAAAGCTTATTAACTAAATGGTGAGAGCTGGAAGAGCTCTGAGATGCAGAGTTCTGAGTGTTCTGTTTTATTTATTCTCTCAGGGGACATGGGCATTGCTGGCTGGCCAGCTTTTTTTATTGCCAGCCCTGGTTACACTGGAGAATGTGGTGTTGAGCTGCTGTAGGTTGACCCACAATGACCTTAGTGAGGGAAGTTCAGGGACAGTGGAGGAACAAATATATAGTTCCAAATCAGGATGGTGTGGGGTTTGGAGGGGAACCCACACAGTGTATCTGCAGCCCTTATCCTTCTAGATGGGAATGGTTGTTGGTTTGGAGAATGATCCTTGGTGAATTTCTGCAGTTTACCTTGTAGGCAGTACATACTGCTGATATTGAGTCAAGGTGGTGTAGGGAGTAGTCCATCACACTCCTGACTTTTGCCTTTTAGATGGTGGACAGGCTTTGGGGAGCCAGGCGCTGAATTATCCACTGCAGGCTTCCTAGCTTTTGTCCTGTGCATGTACATGGTGAGTCCAGTTGAGGTTCTGGTTATCGGTGACTCCCAAGTATTTTGATTGTTCCAGTGCCTGAGTTGCAGAAGGTTAGTATGCAGGTGGAGCAAATATTCAGGAAAGCTAATAGAATGTTATGGTTTAATGTGAGGTGAATTGTGTGTACCTCAAAGTTATGTTTCAGTTATATAGGGCATCAGTGAGATTGCACTTGAAGTATTGTGTACATGACTGGTCACCTTAGTTATGGAAGGACGTTAACTTTTTGTCAGCAGTTCAGAAACATTTTACGAGAGTAATACCCAGACTGAGGAAAGGATAGATAGATGGCCTGTATCAACTGGAGTTTAAAAAGTATGAAATGATTTCATTGAAATATATCGGATCGTGAGGGGCCTTGAATGGGTGGATGTTGAAAGGATGTTTCCTGTTGAGGGGGAAACCTCGAACTAAGGATCACATCGGTGCCCAGTTCAAACAGAAATGATGAAACTTTTTTGTATGAGGCTGTCAGTTTTTTGGAATTCCCTTCCTGAAAAGGCAGTGAATGCAGAATCTTTGAATATTTTTAGGGCAGAGGTAGATAGATTCTGGATTAAAAATTATTGGGAGGGTGTGCAGGAATGTAGAGTTGAGGCTAAAATTGGATCAGCCAGGATCTGATTGAATGGCTGAGCAGGCTCGAAGGACTAAGTGGCCTATTCTTGATCCTTGTTTGCACATTCGTATGATGCTCAAATCTAATATTTGACCGGAGTGAGAGCATCAATCTCTTTGCCATTGAAGGTATTTGTCAGTACAGAACAGCTCTCAGATGAGGACTTTGCCATTCTTTGTCTTGGATCTTGGGTGAGAGAGGTTGAACAGCTTCCCACCAGTTCTGGTATGTGAGCAGGTACCCTCTGTAGATGACCTGAAGGTACATGATAGCAGTAAAGAGAAGAGAGAATGTTACAGCAGCACACAACCCCGTTTGACCCCACTGGAGATCTCAAAGAGTTTGAAGTTGCTCTCTCGTAGATGTCCTGACCTATCCCTTACCATGGGAAGAGCAGATCATCTCCAGCAGTTTCAGCATTCACCAATTTTTGCCAGCAGCCTAAACAGGCAATTATTTTGTTAATTCATTCATGGGAAGTGGCCATCAACAACTGCACCAGCAATTGTTGACCATCCCTTAATGCCCTTGAAGTGAGCAGCTTACTGGGTCATTTCAGAGGGCAGCTCAGTTACACATTGCTGTGGGTCTAGAACCAAATGTAAGCTGTTTCCTTCCCTAAAGGACGTCAGCAAACCAGGTATAGTAAACCAGATGTTTTTACAAGAATTAACAATGGTTACATGGTCACCTTTAAACCAGTGTTATTTTTAATTCCATATTTATTAATTGAATTCGAGTTTCACCATTGCCTTGGAGAGATTCAAATCCATTTCCCAAGAACATGAGGATTTCTGGATTACTTGCCTAGTAACATTACAACTATGGCGCAGCCAAACATAATCTGTGCTCTTATGACTTGGTGAAATGAGCAATATGGTACATTATTTTCTCTTGTGGCTGCTGGTCTGAGAAGATGTTTGTAGATATTGATTTCATTTTCAATATTCCAGTTTTGAAACCACTCTGGGATTCAGGAAAGATACGTTCAGTCAAGACCTGCAGGCCTGATGTTGGTAACAGGAGAAAATTCAGTTCCCTGCTGAACAATGAAATGTCTCAACAGTTGCTACAGTTAATGTGATTGCTGATGTACTTGCACTGACCACAACCCTGGGGCAGTGACAGAGTTGTTTATGCAGATGCTGCAGGAGTGCTGGTTTCGTATGCTGCAGGAGTGCTGGTTTCGTATGCTGCAGAGTTCAGGTGGTATAGCATCATACTTGCCCTTGACAAGTGAGTCAATAGCTTAGTTAAGCTTCTCTACTGTGCCTTTAATGACTGGCATGTTTTCTATGTAGTTCCTGGAGATCCATGCACCTCTCTACTTGATTATTACAGTCATTGTTTTTGCTGGAGCCCTTTTCTTTGCTGATCCCTAGATCCCTTCATATATTATGAGACATTGCTGAGTATGGAAAGCTTGAGTTATCAAGGAAGGCTGGATAGGCTGGGGCATAGGAGGTTGAGAGACATAGAGTCATAAAGTCACAGAGTCCTGCAGCACGGAGACAGGTCCTTTGGCACACATTGGACCATGCTGACCAAAATGTTCCTCCACGTTAGACCCATTTCTCCATCACAGAACACTGTTGGGGCCAGTTCATTAGATATATTCAAAAGGGAGCTGGATGTGGCTCTTGTGGCTAAAGGGATTAAAGGGTATGGAGAAAAAGCAGGAGTGGGACACTGAAAATGCATTTTCAGCCATAATCATATTGGATGGTGGTGCAGGGTTCGAAGGGCTGAATGGCCTAGTCTTGCACCTATTTTCTATGTTTCTGTGTAAACTTCAATGTGTAAAAAGGGTTCAGAAAAGATTTACAAGGATGTTGCCAGGGTTGGAGGATTTGAGTGACAGGGAGAAGGTGAACAGG
The DNA here is from genome assembly GCF_047496795.1 of Chiloscyllium punctatum. Classification (NCBI taxonomy): domain Eukaryota; kingdom Metazoa; phylum Chordata; class Chondrichthyes; order Orectolobiformes; family Hemiscylliidae; genus Chiloscyllium; species Chiloscyllium punctatum. The sequence goes on along the minus strand of NC_092745.1, from coordinate 27,432,822 downwards.
CGAGGGCTGTTTTCCCTGGAGCATCGGAGGCTGAGGGGTGACCTGAGTCATAGAGTCATAGAGATATACAGCACGGAAACAGACCCTTCGGTCCAACCCGTCCATGCCGACCAGATATCCAACCCAATCTAGTCCCACCTGCCAGCACCTGGCCCATATCCCTCCAAACCCTTCCTATTCATATACCCATCCAGATGCCTTTTAAATGTTGCAATTGTACCAGCCTCCACCACATCCTCTGGCAGCTCATTCCATGCACGTACCACCCTCTGCGTGAAAAGGTTGTCCCTTAGGTCTCTTTTATATCTTTCCCCTCTGACCCTAAACTTATGCCCACTAGTTCTGGACTCCCCGACCCCAGGGAAAAGATTTTGTCTATTTATCCGATCCATGCCCCTCATAATTTTGTAAACCTCTATAAGGTCACCCCTCAGCCTCCGACGCTTCAGGGAAAACGGCCCCAGCCTGTTCAGCCTCTCCTTATAGCTCAAATCCTCCAACCCTGGGAACATCCTTGTAAATCTTTTCTGAACCCTGTCAAATTTCACAACGTCTTTCCGATAGGAAGGAGACCAGAATTGCATGCAATATTCCAACAGTGGCCTAACCAATGACCTGTACGGCCGCAACATGACCTCCCAACTCCTGTACTCAATACTCTGACCAATAAAGGAAAGCATACCAAAAGCTGACTTCACTATCCTATCTACCTGTGACTCCACTTTCAAAAAGCTATGAACCTGCACTCCAAGGTCTCTTTGTTCAGCAACACTCCCTAGGACCTTACCATAAAGTGTATAAGTCCTGCTAAGATTTGCTTTCCCAAAATGCAGCACCTCGCATATATCTGAATTAAACTCCATCTGCCACTTCTCAGCCCATTGGCCCATCTGATCAAGATCCTGTTGTAATCTGAGGTAACCTTCTTCGCTGTCCACCATACCTCCAATTTTGGTGTCATCTGCAAACTTAATAATCATACCTCTTATGCTCGCATCCAAATCATTTATGTAAATGACAAAAAGTAGAGGACCCAGCACCGATCCTTGTGGCACTCCACTGGTCACAGGCCTCCAGTCTGAAAAACAACCCTCGATCACCACCCTCTGTGTTCTACCTTTGAGCCAGTTCTTTATCCAAATGGTTAGTTCTCCCTGTATTCCATGAGATCTAACCTTCTGAACCAGTCTCCCATGGGGAACCTTGTCGAATGCCTTACTGAAGTCCATATCGATGTCTATTGCTCTGCCCTCATCAATCCTCTTTGTTACTTCAAAAAACTCAATCAAGTTTGTGAGACATGATTTCCCACGCACAAAGCCATGTTGACTATCCCTAATCAGTCCTTGCCTTTCCAAATACATGTACACCCTGTCCCTCAGGATTCCCTTCAACAACTTACCCACCACTGAGGTCAGGCTCACTGGTCTATAGTTCCCTGGCTTGTCCATACCACCCTTCTTAAACAGTGGCACCACGTTTAGCCAACCTCTAGTCTTCTGGCACCTCATCTGTGACTATCGATGATACAAATATCTCAGCAAGAGGCCCAGCAATCACTTCTCTAACTTCCCACAGAGTTCTAGGGTATACCTGATCAGGTCCTGGGGATTTATCTACCTTTATTCGTTTCAAGACGTGCAGCATTTCTTCCTCTATAACATAGACATTTTTCAAGGTGTCCCCATCTATTTCCCTACATTTTGTATCTTCCATCTCCTTTTCCACAGTAAACACTGATGCAAGATACTCACTTAGTATGTCCCCCATTTTCTGCAGCTCCACACAAAGGCTGCCTTGCTGATCTTTGAAGGGCCCAATTCTCTCCCTAGTTACCCTTTTGTCCTTAATGTATTTGTAAAAACCTTCAGATTCTCCTTAACTCTCTTTGCAAAAGCTATCTCATGTCCCCTTTTTGCCCTCCTGATTTCCCTCTTAAGTATACTCCTACTTTCTTTACACTCTTCTAAGGATTCACTCGATCTACCCTGTCTATACCTGACATATGCTTCCTTCTTTTTCTTAACCAAACCCGCAATTTCTTTAGTCATCCAGCATTCCCTATACCTACCAGCCTTTCTTTTCACCCTGACAGGAATATACTTTCTCTGGATTCTTGTTATCTCATTTCTGAAGACTTCCCATTTTCCAGCTGTCCCTTTATCTGCGAATATCTGCCCCCCAATTAGCTTTTGAAAGTTCTTGCCTAATACTGTCAAAATTGGCCTTTCTCCAATTTAGAACTTCAACGTTTAGATCTGGTCTATCCTTATCCATCACTATTTTAAAACGAATAGAATTATGGTCGCTTGCCCCAAAGTGCTCCCCTAATGACACCTCGGTCACCTGCCCTGCCTTATTTCCCAAGTGTGGGTCATATTTTGCACCTTCTCTCGTAGGTACATCCCATACCGAATCAAAAAATTGTCCTGTACACACTTAACAAATTCCTCTCCATCTAAACCCTTAACACTATGGCAGTCCCAGTCTATGTTTGGAAAGTTAAAATCCCCTACCATAACCACCCTATTATTCTTACAGATAGCTGAGATCTCCTTACAAGTTTGTTTCTCAATTTCCCTCTGACAATTAGGGGGTCTATAGTACATATTCAATAAGGTGATCATCCATTTCTTATTTCTCGGTTCCTCCCAAATAACTTCCCTGGATGCATTTCCAGGAATATCCTCCCTCAGCACAGCTGTAATGCTATCCTTTATCAAAAATGCCACTCCCCCTCCTCTCTTGTCTCCCTTTCTATCCTTCTTATAGCATTTGTATCCTGGAACATTAAGCTGCCAGTCCTGCCCATCCCTGAGCCATGTTTCTGTAATTGCTATAATATCCCAGTCCCATGTTCCTAACCATGCCCTGAGTTCATCTGCCTTCCCTGTTAGGCCCCTTACATTGAAATAAATGCAGTTTAATTTATTAGTCCTGCCTTGTCCCTGCCTGCCCTGACTGTTTGACTCACTTCTGTTCTCGGCTGAACCAGTCTCAGATTGATCTCTTTCCTCATTATCTCCCTGGGTCCTCCCCCCCCACCTTACTAGTTTAAATCCTCCCAAGCAGCTCTAGCAAATTTCCCTGCCAGTATATTAGTCCCCTTCCAATTTAGGTGCAATCTGTCCTTCTTGTGCAGGTCACGTCTACCCCAAAAGAGATTCCAATGATCCAAAAATGTGAATCCTTCTCCCATACACCAGCTCCTCAGCCATACATTCATCTGCTCTATCCTCCTATTCCTGCCCTCACTAGCTCGTAGCACTGGGAGTAATCCAGATATTACTACTTTTGAGGACCTCCTTTTTAAATTTCTGCCTAACTCTGTAATTGCCCTTCAGAATCTCAACCTTTATCCTTCCTATGTCGTTGGTTCCAATGTGGACAATGCCTTTTTGCTGGCCCCTCTCCCCCGTGAGAACATTCTGTACACTTTCTGACACATCCTTGATGCTGGCATCAGGGAAGCAACACAGCATTCTGATTTTTCACTGCTGGCCACAGAAACATCTGTCTGTACCTTGGACAAGAGAGTCCCCTAACACAATCGATCTCTTGGAATCTGACAAACCCCTCGTTGCATTAGAGCCAGTCTCAATGCCAGAAACTTGGCTGTTCGTGCTACACTCCCCTGAGAATCCATCACCCCCTCCATTTTCCAAAAGCGCATACCTGTTTGAAATTGTTGAGGTTTATAAAATTATGAGGGGCATGGATAGGGTAAATAGACAAAGTCTTTTCCCTGGGGTCGGGGAATCCAGAACTAGAGGGCATAGGTTTAGGGTGAGAGAGGAAAGATATGAAAGAGACCTCAGGAGCAACTTTTTCACGTAGAGGGTGGTACATGTATGGAATGAGCTGCCAGAGGAAGTGGTGGAGGCTGGTATGATTGCAACATTTGAGAGGCATTTGGATGGGTATATGAATAGGAAGGGTTTGGAGGGATATGGGTGGGTGCTGGAGGTGGGACTGGATTGGGTTGGGATATTTGGTCGACATGGATGGATTGGACCGAAGGGCCTGTTTCCATGCTGTACATCTGAATGACTCAATGACTGTGATTGTACCCTAATTCACATCAGGTAGTGATCTGTATCACAAGTCAGCACCATGGCAGCTACGTGTTGAGAACACTGGTGTATTAATGATCACCAAACATGATAGTGTTCAGTGTGTAAATATAATGAATAGAGAAATTGAAGCTTGACCTTGTCTTCCCCTCAATCAATCTGAATTGATCTCAAAACGTCTAGCGTGACATAAAAGCACATGATAAAAGAAATACCACAGCATATCACTGTTGACTGGAGTCAGATTGCCTCCCTAGTTACCTACATGCTTTCTCAAAACAATAAAAGCTACATGCTTTCTCAAAACAAAACAAAATTCGACTAATCGCTTCCTCTTTTGTTGCTATCATCCCTCACTTATTATTCACGGGTGGGCGGCACGGTGGCACAGTGGTTAGCACTGCCGCCTCACAGCGCAAGTGAACCGGGTTCAATTCCCGCCTAAGTGTGGATTGTGTGGAGTTTGCACATTCTCCCCGTGTCTGCGTGGGTTTCCTCCGGATGCTCCGGTTTCCTCCCACAGTCCAAAAATGTGCAGGTCAGGTGAATTGGCCATGCTAAATTGCCCGTAGTGTTAGGTGAAGGGGTAAATGTAGGGGAATAGGTCTGAGTGGGTTGCACTTCGGTGGGTCGGTGTGGACTTGTTGGGCCGAAGGGCCTGTTTCCACACTGTAAGTAATCTAATCTAAATATGAGGCTGGCGTGAGGTTTAAAGGTGTCTCAGCACATTTTGTCAATATGTCAACATTCCTGACAAAGGGCTTTTGCCCAAATAGTCGATTCTCCTGCTCCTCAAATGCTGCCTGACCTGCTGTGCTTTTCCAGCACCACACTCTCGACAGTGTCAATAATTAATCTTGTCCATTGTTAATATTGTGCATGTGCACAGAGACAACCTCAAGACTAGAATTGGAACTTAGCTTTGTTGTGATCAAGACTTAGAACTGACACAGGCCTGAGGCTGTACAGTATTCTGGGTATTCCTGCTCTCTGGTGTACTCTGAGAGTTGTAGCTTTCAACCCGGTTTCAGCTGATGGTGATGGCTTTTGGTCATACTTGAACTGAATGCACAATCTACGTTAAAAGAGGATGACAAAGAGTTACATGAAAGCATTAACCTGGTCTTTGCCCATCAGTCATTTCTGTGTATTTGTAACTTACATATCCTGTCTATGCTTCTACCTATGCTTCTCAGCCTTCTGTCCTGGGATCAGGTTTCCTTGTATGCTTTCACTAATGAAACCAGATATGGTCTATGAGTCATTTTGCATAACTAGGAGGACAAAAGGTCAATTTTTCACCTTTTCTTCTCTACATCCAATATACAACTTTGGTTTTAATTGAAAGTCAACAGCCACACAAGCTTCCCAATACTTTATCAACCTGATTGATCACAGCTTCACGCATGGCTCTTGTGACACAGTAGTAGTGCTGTCACTTCTGAGCTAGGAGACCCAGGTTTAAGTCACACTGTGCCATTGTTATATCAAAACATCTTTGAGCAAGTTGATTAGACGGTATCTATAACCAATAACCAATCTTTCCTTTCCTTTGCTAACAGACTCTCGATTGTGTTTCATGCTTTCCCATCCATTGGCCATTGTGCAACATTATTCAGAGTAGCATCTGGTGTTTTATTTCTGAATAACGTGAATTTTTGGGCACTAAGAAAATATTCCAACCACTGTCCATGTATTACCTTGAACTTAATTTTCAATTGAATTACTATTAATTCCTTCTGTTTTAATGCTTTCATTCTCAACAAAAGATTTCTATATGGGACTATACCAAAGACTATCTAAGTCCAAGTAAATTAATGCCGATTAAAACCCAGCTCCATCAGCAAAATCACTCCCACTAACCCTACCCCTGCTCAAAAAAAAAGTTCCTCCTTCAATAACAAGCAGCAGCTGGAAACCATTAACTTGATTAGTTGTCCGTTCTGCTCCCCTTAATAAATCCTCGTGAACCTGTTCCTTCTGAAATAGTACTCATGGGGTCGACAAAATTCTGACTGCAGTTTGCAAAATGTTCTTTCAGACATTTCCATCATCCTTGTACTGACAAAACCCTGATTCTTTTTTGTCACTTGCAATCCTTGCGAAAATGACAACATACTTTGAGCAGAATTCAAAATGGTTTTATCAAGTTTGTGATATGGAAATGAGAAACCCGGTATTTTGTCATGATGAAGGCTGGAGGCGTGCATTCTTGGTCTCGCCCCATTACTCCATAGATCACAACATTAAATAAAAATGTATTTCTCAGATACTAAGATGGCCAATTAATTACCTTAACTTTATTAAGTTTTAAATGAAAAACAACTATTAACCAGGTTTCTTCAATAAACACAAAATTATTGATTTGAATTGAATTGAATTGAATTTATTGTCCTGTGTACCAAGGCACAGTGAAAAGCTTTGTCTTGTGAGCAATACAGGCAGATCACCGAGTTAAGTAGCATAGATAGTAAATAAGAGGTAACTGGCGGCAAAGACAAAAACTCAGGTACAGACCAATATTAAGAGTTTGTGGGTCCATTCAGTATTCTAACAACAGTAGGGTCGAAGCTGTTATGAAACCGGCTGGTGCATGTGTTCAGGCTTCTGTACCTTCTCCCTGATGATAGAGGTTGTAGAAAAACATTGCCAGGGTGGGATGGATCTTTGAGATTGCTGGCAGCCTTTCCTTGACAGTGGGCCTTGTAGGTGGTTTCTGTAGCTGGGAGGTTGGCCTTTGTGATTGTCCAGGCCGAGTTCACCACTCTCTGTAACCGTCTCCAATCTTGAAAAGTGCTGTTGCCATATCAGGTAGTGGTGCATCTAGACAGGATGCTGTCAATAGCGCACCTATAAAAGTTGGCAAGGGTATTTGCCGTCATGCCAAATTTACTCAGCTGCCTGAGGAAGAAGAGATGTTGTTGGGCCTTTGTAACCAGTGCGTCCACATGAGTCCAAGAAAGCTTGTTGTGGATGACCACACCCAGGAGCTTGACACTCTCCACTTGTTCCACCTCTGTGCTGTTAATGTGTAGGGGAGGGCATCAGTCACATCCCGCTGAAAGTTAATAATGACTCCCTTGGTTTTGCCAGCATTGAGAGCTAGGTTGTTCTCAGTGCACCATTTTTCCAGGTCTTCCACCTTCCAGGTCTGTAGTCTGTCTCATCACCATCTAAAATTCGACTAGCTATGGTGATGTCATCAGCGAACATATAAATGACATTAGTCTGGCATTTGGCGACTCAGTCATGGCTATACAGTAAATACAGTAGGGGGCTGAGAATACACCTCTGGGACTCCAGTGTTGAGTGTTAGTGAGGATGAAATATTGTCCCCAATCTTCACTAATTGTGGCATGTGGGTCAGGAAACTGAGGATCCAGTTGCAGAGAGTGAGGCTTAGTCCGAGATCACAAAGTTTAGTAATCAGTCTCGAGGGGATAATAGTGTTGAAGGCTGAACTGTAGTCAATGACGAGGATTCTTATGTAGCTGCTCTTGGTGTCAAGATGTTCTAGGGAGGAGTGAAGGGCAAGTGATATGGCATCTGACGTGGATCTGTTGGTCCGATAGGCAAATTGGAGTGTGTCAAGTAGTGGAGAGGCTGGAGTTGATTAATGCCACGACCAGCCTTTCAAAGCACTTATTAAAACAAAGTATACTCATTGATGTTGCAATACCTAGTTAGTAATATGGAAATGTAAATGCCTATCCCTCCAAATAAGTCAGAACATACTCACTGCAGAAACGGAGCAGAGGTTGAGAGGGTTGAGAGTGTCATTTTCCTTGTAGTGACGATAGCTGACAACCTCTCCTGGACTTCCCATGTAGATGCAATGGTCAGGATGGCACAACAATGCCCCTTCTTCCTTTGGCAGCTCAGGAAATCTGGCATGTTGAAGGACTCTCACCAACTCTTACAGATGAATCATAGAGAGCTTACTATTCAGATTCATAACAGCTTTGTACAACAACTGCTCTTCCCAGTTCCCAGACAAACTATAGAAGGTTGTGTCCTTAGGCCAAACCATCACAGAAGCCAAACTTCAATCCATAGACTCCATTTACATTTCCTGTTGCCGTGGAAAGACTGCCAACATCATCAAAGACCCCTCCCAGCCCGTAATGTTCTCCTACAACCTCTTCTGTCAGGCAGACGATGCAGAAGCTTGAACACTTACATCAAAGGTCCAAGAGCAGCAGCTTCCCTGCAGTTATTACACTGATGAATGGACTCTCGAAATTCAAATAATGAGCTTGTTAATGTAACCTGTATGCCTTACTTTGTCCAAGCACCCCATGATCTGTATATCCTTACCTCCTAGATCTGCCTATACTGCTAGCAATCAAAACCTTTCATTGTACTTCGGTATATGTAACAATAATCAAAACAAATCAAAGTTTTAAAAAAAAGGTTCTTCTCTCTGCAGAAGCTCATGCCATAGAAAGGATCAACATATTTCTCACTTTTTTATTTAAAAGGGAATCAAAAAAATAGGGAGATCTGATAAAACTGCGCAAGGCTCCAATCAGACCATAGCTGAACTTATGTGAGCAATTTTGGTCCCCTTACCTAAGAAAAGATATACTGGCATTGGAGGTGGTATAGAGAAGGTTCACTGGCTGATACCAGGTTTGGAAGGATTTTCTTAGGCGGAGAGGTTCTTTAGCTTCGGCTTTTAGTCATTGAAATTTCGATGAATTAGACAAGAATAGTGATGGAAAAGGCTAGACAGTATCTAAAGGTTAAAGTTCTAAATTGGATGAAAGCCAGTTTTGACGGTATTAGGCAAGAACTTTCAGAAGTTGGTTGGGTGCGGATGTTCGCAGGTAAAGGGGCAACTGGAAAATGGGAAGCCTTCAAAAATGAGATAATGGGAGTCCAGAGACAGTATGTTCCTGTTGGGGTGAAAGGCAAGGCTGGTAGGTGTAGGGAATACTGGATGACTAAAGAAATTGAGGTTTTGGTCAAAAAAGACAAGGAAGTATATGTCAGGTACAGACAGCAGAGATGGAGTGAATCCTTAGAAGAGTGTAAAGGAGTATACTTAAGAGGGAAATAAGGTGGGAAGAAAGAGGACATGAGACAGCTTTGGCAAATAGGGCTAAGGAGAATCCAAAGGGTTTTTTTGAATACATTAAGGACAAAAGGGTAACTAGGGAGAGAATAAGACCCCTCAGAGATCATCAAGGCAGCCTATGTGTGGAACTCCCGGAGATGGGATAACTACTAAATGAGTATTTTGCATTTGTATTTACTGTGGAGAACGACGTGGAAGGTATAGAATATGAGGAAATAAATGCCCGTATTACAGAGGAGGAGGTGCTGATTGTCTTAAAATGCGTAAAGGTGGATAAATTCCCAGGACCTGATCAGGCATATCTGAGAGCTCTGTGGGAAGCTAGAGAAGTGATTGCTGGGCCCCTTGCTGAGGTATTTATATCATTAATAGTCACAGGTGAAGTGTCAGAAGACTGGAGGTTGGTTAATGTGGTGCCATTATTTAAGAAAGGTGGTAAGGACAAGTCAGGGAAATGTAGACCAGTGAGCCTGACACTGGTAGTGGGCAAATTTTGGAGTGAATCCTGCAGGACAGGATTTACATGTATTTGGAAAGGCAAGGACTGATTAGGGATAATCAGCATGGCTTTGTGTGTGGGAAATCATGTCTCACAAACTCGATTAATATTTTTGAAGAAGTAATGAAGAGAATTATGAGAGCCGAGCAGTGGATGTGTTATGTATGGATTCCATTAAGGTGTTCAACAAGGCTCCTCATGGAAGGCCAGTTAGCATGGTTACTTGTTTGGGTCCAAATCTTTTTGGTCTGAACGTGGTCCAGAGTCCATGTGGGGTCAGTCGGTTCCGTAGGTAGCTGCTGAGGAAGGAGATGTGGCTGTGGTAGCGAGTCTGTTTGAGAACGTGGCTGAAGAGCTTCTGGGCAGAGGAGATGACCTGGAGTGTGCAGTGAGAGAGGGACTCACTGAAATCATTGTAGAGGGAGGAAGAGAGCTTCTTCAAGGAAGGCATCCTTGCAAGAGGATTCGCAGTAGGTTAAAATCTTCTAGGAGAAAGTGAGGACGGCAGATGAACTAGAAAATTACAAAAATTGCAACCTTGTTCACGAAAGGAATCCTGAAGAATATTAACCACGTGGATTAATGAAGGAAAGTCAGCATGGATTTGTGAAAGGCAAATTCCATTTAATCCATCTGACGTGTGCCTTTTGATGGAATAACAAAGAGGATAATGAGGTTGATGTGGACTTCCAAAAGATGGTTGATAGACTTGGCAGCGACATTCCATGGAATTAAAGAGAAACTAGCAACATGGCAATTTAAAACTTTGCATAAAACCTGGAATATTCTTGCCTGTGAGAACAGTGTCAGACTTCCAGAGTCCTAGAGTCATAGATATGTACAGCATGGAAACAGACCCTTCAGTCCAACCCGTTCATACCGACCAGATATCCCAACCAATCTAGTCCCACTTGCCAGCAGCCGGCCCATATCCCTCCAAACCCATCCAGATGCCCCTTAAATGTTGCAATTATACCAGCCTCCATCACTTCCTCTGGCAGAGGTTACAGACTAGCTAGTAGAATCAGCAAACTTGTGGTAGATAAATTCATTGCAGAGCTGTGTGAAGTGATATGTTTTAATATGAAGTTGAGAGAGGCAATAGAAAATAAATGTTACAATTATGACCAGAGCAAAGGAATAGAGGGATGGTGGGGGGAGGGGGGGGTTGGGTGGGGTGGGGTGAATGTGCACAAATAATTTGAGCTGGCTGGGTTAAAAGTAGTTCAAAAGTAGTTGAATGGAATCTGGAATACTGGACTTCTAAAATACACAAGCAAGTTAATTTGACAGACCCTAACAGAATATTGGTTTGGTATCAGTTGGAGTATTATGTCCAATAAAAGTAGATGCAGAAAAGAATTATGAGACTGGTTCCAAGAAAAGAGATTTCAGTACTTGGCTCATAACTGCCCATGACCCAGCAGGAAACTGAATGTGTGAAACCATTAATAAAAAACAAAGTAAGAATTAAACCGGAAGGACCAGTACTTGAAACAAGGCACCCGCTGCTCAGTGAGCCCTGCAAAATCATCCTGTCAAGTATCTGGGACTTGTGCCAAACTTGAGTGACCCTGGAAGTCCTCAGCCTTAATTGTGGAAGACTCATGGTCAAATACAGGTCAAGGAAACATCCTGCTCATTACCACCTATCTGCACCCCTCCATTCGTGAAGCAGTACTTCCTTGTGCTCAACACCCCTGGAAGAAACAAATGGGGTGACAAAGGCTCAATATGTACTCTGACTGAGGTCTTCAATGCCCATCACCAGAAATAGCTTGGCAACACCACTACTGACTGAGCTGACTGAGTGCTCAAGGACTCAGTCTGTGGTCAGATTGGTCATTATGAGAGGTGTTATGACCATATTATTGATCATCTGTTTCAAAATCCTTCAGAAACATATAACATACATTGGACTGCAGTTTTTATAAATAGTGAAAGAGTAGGATCAGGGAGAGATGGGGCTTATGAAAGACCATGAAGAGAAAGAGGGAATGGCTGAGCCACTATCTGAATACTTTGCATCTGCCCTTTCTAAGGAAAATAAGTGTTATGGAGCTCACAATGCAATATATTTGAGATACCTGGGATAAAAATTGTCGAAGATCAGGTAATAGAAGCAAAATCAGAAATTGTTTGAAAAACACTGCAGTACCTGTGGAGAGAAAGCAGAGTTAATTTTTCAGGTCTAGTCACCCTTCAGAATGATAATAGAAAGCCGGTTGTAGTGAGATTTGATAACTTGCTAAAGAATTTGTGGAGCAACTGCCAATAATCTTCCTGGCCTCATTAGAGAACCTTCAAGAGGAAAAATATACTTTACCTCCCCTTCATCAGTCTGCGTTTTGCAAATCTATTTGTTTGCATTAGCACAATTAAAAACAACAAAAGGCACATAGTTCTTGTGAGAATTCGGTTTCATCTTGATACTGAGGACACACTCCATTGTGTGTATTTCTGCCACCTTGCTAAATGGGATGAACTTAGCTGCTCAAAGCTGGGTATCCATGGAGTGCTGTGGGTCCTCAAAGAATTTAAGCATCTCCACTTGATTTTCAGTGGCGTTACCATCACTTAATGCCTATGATCAACATCCTGGATGTTACCATTGACCAGAGACTGAACTGGAATGGTAATATAAATAGTGACTCCAAGAGCACGTCAGAGGTTGGGAATTCTCTGGTCAGTAACTCACCACCTGATTCTCCAAAGCCTGACTCACATTTACATAACACAAGTCAGGAGCATGACGGAATACTGCCTGGATCAGTGAAGTTCGAGCAACAGTCAGCTTAGAGTCATCGAAAACGAAGCAGTCTGCTTGACCAGCTCCCCCATCCACCACCTTAAACATTCACTGTCTTGATAACAGGCGTACAGTGGCAGCAGTGCACTGCAGCAATGCACTAGAACAAAGAAAGTTACAGCACAGGAATATGTCCTTTGGCCCTCCAAACCTGCGCCGATCCAGATCCTTTATCTAAACCTGTCACCTATTTTCTAAGGGTCTGTATCCCTCTGCTCCCTGCCCACTCTTGTATCTGTCTAGATTCATCTTAAATGACGCTATCATGCCCACCTCTACCACCTCTGCTGGCAATACCTTCCAGGCACCAACCACCCTCTGCATTAAGAACGTTCCATGCATATCTCCCTTAAACATTTCCCCTCTCACTTTGAACTTGTGACCCCTTGTAATTGAATCCCCCACTCTGGGAAAAAGCTTCTTGCTATCCACCCTGTCTATACTTCTCATGATTTTGTAGACCCCAATCAGGTCCCCCCTCAACTTCTGTCATTCTAATGAAGATAATCCTAATCTACTCAACCTCTCTTCTTAGCTATCGCCCTCCATAACAGGCAACATCCTGGTGAACTCTCCAAAGCATCCACTTCCTTTTGGTAATGTGACAACCAGAACTGTACACAGTATTCCAAATGTGGCCGAGCCAAAGTCTTATACCACTGCAGCATGACCTGCCAATCTTGTACTCAATACACTGTCCATTGAAGGAAAGCATGTCATATGCCTTCTTGACCACTCTATTGACCTGCGTGCCACCTTCAGGGTACAATGTACCTGAACACCCAGGACATCAATTTTCCCCAGGACATTTCCATTTACTGTATCGTTCGCTCTTAAATCGGATCTTCCAAAATGCATCACCTCACATTTGCCCGGATTGAACTCTGTCTACCATTTCTCTGCCCAACACTCCAATCTATTTATATTCTGCTGTATTCTTTGACAGTACCCTTCACTATCTGCTACTCCACCAATCTTAGTGTCATCTGTAAGCTTGCTAATCAGACCATCTATACCTTCCTCCAGATCATTTATATATATCACAAACAACAGTGGTCCCAACACAGATCCCTGTGGAACACCACTGATCACAGTTCTCCATTTTGAGAAATTCCCTTCCACTACTACTCTCTGTCTCCTGTTGCTCAACTTGTTCTTTATCTACCTAGCTAGAATACCCTGCACAACATGTGACTTCACATTCGCCGTTAGTTTACCATGGGCGACCTTATCAAATGTCCATGTATATAACATCTACAGCCCTTCCCTCATCAATCAACTTTGTCACTTCCTCAAAGAATTCTATTAATTTGGTGAGACATAACTTCCCTGCACAAAGCAATGTTGCCGATCACTGATAAGCCAATTTTCTTGCAAATGGGAATAGATCCTATCCCTCAATATCTGCTCCAGCAGCTTCCCTCCCACTGAAGTCAGGCTCACCGGTCTATAATTACCTGGATTATCCCTGCTACACATCTTAAACAAGGAGACAGTAGCAATTCTCCACTTCTCTGGGACCTCACCTGTGTTAAAGGATGCTGCAAAGATATCTGTTAAGGCATCAGCTATTTCCCTTCTCATTTCCCTCAGTAACCTGGGATAGATCCCATCTGGACCTGGGGACTTGTCTACTTGAATGCCTTTTAGAATACCCAACACTTTTCCCCTTCCTTATGCCAAACATCTATCCCCAACCTCAACACTCATCATGTCTCTCTCCTCGGTGAATACTGATGCAATTAAGAATCTCACCATTTTCTCTGACTCCACACATAACTTACCTCCTTTGTCCTTGAGTGGGCCAACCCTTTCCCTGGCTACCCTCTTGCTCCTTATATATGAATAAACAGCTTTGGGGTTTTCCTTAACCCTGTTTGCTAAAGATATCTCATAACCCCTTTTAGTCTCTTAATTCCTCATTTCAGATTGATACATTCCCGATATTCTTCCAAAGCATCATCTGTTTTCAGACGCCGAGACCTTATGAATGCTTCCTTTTTCCTCTTCATTTGTCTCTCAGTCTCACCTGTCACCCATGGTTCCCTAATATTACCATTTCAATCCCTCATTTTCACAGGGACATTTATGTCCTGCACTCTAAATAAACCTTTCTTTAAAAGCCTCAAATTTGGATTTACCTTCAAACAGCTGCTCCCAATCTACATTCCTCAGCTCCTGCTGGATTTTGGTAGAGTTGGCCTTCCCCCAGTTTAGCCCTCTTTCTTTAGGACCACTCTCAAGTTTGACCATGAGTATTCTAAAACTTAGTGAATTGTGATCACTGTTCACAAAGTAATCCCCAACTGAAACATCAACCTTCTGGCCGGGCTCATTCCCCAACACCAGGTCTAATTTGGCCCCTTCCCGAGTTGGACTATTTACATACCGCTCTAGAAAATGCTCCTTACAAATTCTGCTCCATCTCGACCCTAACACTAAGTGAGTGTTATCCCAGTCAGTGTTGAGAAAATTAAAATCTCCTATCACCACCACCCTGTTGCTCCTACATCTTTCCATAATCTGTTTACATATTTGTACCTCTATCTCGCGCTCATTATTAGGACGCCTGTAGTACAGTCCCAACATTGTTACCACACCCTTCCTGTTTCTGAGCTCTGCCCATTTTGCCTCACTGCTAGCGTCCTCCATAGTGCCCTCCTTCAGCACAGTTGTGATATCTTCTCTGATCAGTAAGGCAAATCCTCCACTCTTTTTATTTCCCCCTCTATCCCGCCTAAAGAATCTATAAGCTTGGATATTTAGTTGCCAAACATGCCCTTCCCTCAACTAAGTCTCACCAATAGCAGTAACATCATACTCCCAGGTACTTATCCAAGCCCTAAGTTCATCTAATGGTCTAAATCTGCAGCTTTTAACACCTAGAAGGTCTAAGGCAGCAGATACGTAGGAACACCGCTGCTTGTGCACTCCTTTCTAAGGTGCACTGATTTGCAACTGTATTAGTATTTGTTCACTGCCACTGGATCAAAATCCTGGAAGTTCCACCCTAACAGAGTTGTGGGTGTCCGTACATCACATGGACTGCAACTGTTCAGGAAAACAATTCACAATCGTCTTCTGCAGGCAACCTGGGAAGACAATAAATGCTGGACCAACCAGTGATAGCACATTCGAAGACAAAAAAAGTGTTGTGGCTAGATTGAAGAGACTGGGGCCATTCTCCTTTAAGAGGACATCTGGTATGGAAATTTGAAAGCATGAAGTGTCCCGATGGAGTAGATAGGGAGAAAGTTCCTATTAGCAGAAGGGCTGTGAAGCAGAGGACACTGATTTAAGGTTGTAACAAAAGTACCAACTTCCGTGAGGAAAGCTTTTTTACACAGCAAGTGGTTAGGACTTAGAGTTCACTGCCTGAGAATGTGCTTAGAGGTACCTTCAATCATGGGTTTCGAAAGTTAAAAATCGCACAACACCAGGTTATAGTCCAACAGGTTTATTTGGAAGCACACTAGCTTTTGGAGCGACGCTCCTTCATCAGGCGGTTGTGGAGTGTAAGACATGATTTGGAGATGCCGGTGTTGGATGAGGTATACAAAGTTAAAAATCACACAACCTGGTGTTATATGATTTTCAATTTTGAGTTTAAGACAGGTGGTCTTATACTCCACAACCACCTGGTGAAGGAGCAGCACTCTGAAGAAGGTTAGTCATATAAGTCTTGCTTCCAAATAAACCTGGTGTTGTGTGAATTTTAACCTTGCACAACCCAGCCCAACACCGGCATCTCCAAATCATGGGTTTCAAAAGGGGAGTGAATATACAGGTGAAGAGAGAAATTTGCTGCACTGCAAGGTAAGGACAAGGAAGTTGGACTGGCTGAGTTAAATTTGCTGAGAGCCAGCATATACATATATCTGGCCCCTTTGTATTGTAGCATTCTATGATTCTTTGACTGCCATTTAATGACAGAAGCATCACTGTTTCCAGGAGTGAAATTCAAGACTTTGATAACATGGCCATCAAAATCAGCAGCGGAAGAATCTTGTAAAAGGTCTCTGATGATAATTAAGTCACAAATTTAAAGATGAATTATTTGAGAACTGACATAATGACAAAGGACCAGTGTCAGGGCAGTCAGTGGAAGTGTAGGAAATCAGTTTTCAGATTTAGAAAGGTTTGAGAGAGCAGGGAAGCCTAATTAGCTGATGATAATGCTAGAGTGTGCAATCTTGTGATGCTCTGATATCAGTGTTAAAATGTGGTCAAGATATCCAGAGTTACACCACTTGCAACAAAGATTGATTTTTTTTCCCTCATTGTTGAAGTTTCGATAGTGCTGTCTTTAAAATACCTTTTTTACATTTACACTAAAATACCAAGATGCTGAAAGTGTGCGATACATACACTGTTGTATAAGTAATAGAAACCATGCACGATATTGTGCCTTTCACCATCTCTGGCTTGCCTACAGTGCTACATGTTTGAAGTCTAACCACTGCAGGAAAACATCAGTCAATTTACACATTGCAAACCCACACAAACGTCAGGATATTGACCATATCATCTGTTATGCACTCGACATTAGAGTGATGTGAACACTCACTTTTGGTGACCATTTCTGATGTTAGCATGCCTTAGCTGTAAGGGTTTTGCTGCATGCACTTAGATCAAGGCCTGTATTACTAACCCCCTTCAGAGGCAATTTACACCACAATTTGGAACTTATAGCCTAAATGAAAATAATTGGAGTGCCTGCCTCCTCAATAATAGGCTAAATATGAATGATTCACTGTGATATTGTACCACTATTAGCTTTTATGATACTGAAGTATTTGGAGTGGCAAGTAATTGGATGTAAAATTTACTGATAGTCAGAATATTCTTCCTCCATCCTTCCAGGTAATCTCAAGTTTTGGTGCATTGTCCCGAATGATTTTGTGTCTGTCAGTCCTGGCCACAAAGATGGATTTGATCTTTGATTACCTCTGAGTTGCAATTCCTCTATAAATAGCTGAGGGTCGACAATTGCCCGGTTTCATATTAGTGACAGGCAGGAGGAGGCACGGAGTTCCTGGAGAGCTCGAGTGTGTTTGCTGTGAAATCTGTGTTGCAGACTAAACAACAGGGGGCCAATTTTATCAAGCAGTCTACCATTCAATGTGAAGTATGACTCAACTCTGCAGCAGAGTAGAACAGTAGCTCAAAACAACAAACCAGTCTGTCAAAACACATTTACTCGAGTAACAAGTTCATTGAAATACCCAAACAAGCAATAACTCTGGTAAATCAATTGGCCGATATAGCCGCCTTGCAGGTAGTCTGTTCCATACACTATAAATTCTAAATTGTCATGTAAGTTGCCTCTGAATAGGGTTAGTCATACAAGTCTTAATATAAGCAAACGCAGCAAACTCCTGACAGCTAAATGGGTTCAGAAAAGATTTACGAGGATGTTGCCAGGGTTGGACAGTTTGAACTCTGAGAGGCTAATAGGCTGGGGCTGTTATCCCTGGAGTTTCGGAGGCTGTGAGGTGACTTTGTAGAGGTTTATAAAATCATGAGGAACATAGAGTCATAGAGATGTACAGCACGGAAACAGACCCTTCAGTCCAACGCGTCCATGCCGACCAGATATCCCAACCCAATCATGAATAGGGTGAATAGACAAGATCTTTTTCCTGGAGTGAGGGAATCCAGAACTAGAGGGCATAGGTTTAAGGTTAGAGGGGAAAGATTTAAAAAGGACCTAAGGGACAACCTTTTCATGCAGATGGTAGTGTATGTATGGAATGAGCTCCCAGAGGAAGTGGTAGAGGCTGGTATAATTACAACATTTAAAAGGCATCTGGGTGGGGAGATAAATAGGAAGGGTTTAGAGGGATATAGCCCAAGTACTGGCAAATGGAACTAGATTAATTTCGGATATCTGATTGGTATGGATGAGTTGGACTGTTTCTGTGCTGTACATCCCTCAATTTTAACTTTGTTCACCCCAGTCCAACACCAGCTTGTCCATATGATGTACAGCTCTATGACTTTTTGGTAGTAGCTTGGAGTGCTTTAGAAGCATTCCTACTGGACCAGCGTCTACAAAATGCAGATACTACCATAGCTTTTTGTCCTGTGTGCTGTAGCCCTTTAGTTACTTTTAATTGGAAAAAGCTTTTTTCACCATTTCGTGGTGCCTGTGGAACCCAGCATAGCATAAGTTAGTACAGATGGGAGGAAACTATGAATGAAACTGTTAGATTGAATCATAGAATCCCTACAGTGTAGAAAGAGTCCATTCAGCCCATCGAGTCTACACTGAACCTCTGAAGTACATCCCCATCCAGAGCCCCTACAATATCCACATAATCTACATTTACCAGGGTTCATGCAGCTAAATTGCACAACCCTGAACACTATGGGCAATTTAGCATGGCCATTCAAATTAACCTGCAC
Source organism: Chiloscyllium punctatum (assembly GCF_047496795.1). Classification (NCBI taxonomy): domain Eukaryota; kingdom Metazoa; phylum Chordata; class Chondrichthyes; order Orectolobiformes; family Hemiscylliidae; genus Chiloscyllium; species Chiloscyllium punctatum. Next base: position 27,413,953 of record NC_092745.1, on the reverse strand, counting down.
ATCTTTAGGCTGCGTGAGAAAGGAGGAAACCCAAGCAGACACGAGGAGACCATGCAAATCCATACAATCAGTCAAAGCTGGAATTGAACCTGGGTCCCCTGGCACTGAGAGTCAGCAGTGCAAACCACAGAGCCACCATGCTGCCCCCCCCCCCCATTACTTTTGAAGTATGAATTAAAAGCTAACCCGAGGAGACAAATTTACTGTAACTGGCTAAAGAGCCAGAGGGAATATGTGTCATTCAATGGGTTGTTGTGACCCGGAATGAACTGTGTCAAGGGCAAGAGAAGCCAATTTGACATAACGTTCAAAAGGAAATGGGATAAGTAATCAAAGAGGAGAAATTGGCAGGACTATGGAAAAAGAAGGGACATTTGGACAGACCAGGAGAGCTGTTGGAAGAACTGACACGGGCACAATGGATAAAATGTGCTCTGCAAAGCCGTCTAAATCTGTGGAACAGCAGTGCTGCAAGTTAGAGTCATAGAGCCCTATAACACAGAGACAGGCCCTTTGGCCCAAACTGGTCCTGCTCTGTCTCATTCTCCAACACTGAAATGGAAATACCCAATAATGATTTTATTTTGTCAGTTTTTCCTCGGACGAATCTTGCTGGGATATAGTACCAAAGTTGGTCAGCTGAGTCTCATCACCGTCATGCATGAGACAGAGGTTGTGACTATTGGGGACTATTTGAACATGAAGGCATCCTATCTGACCCAAGGAATTTTGAAGCGAGCTGTAGTATCCCAGTTTTTGTTCCACTTGAGATCAGCAACCTCCAGATTAGCTGGATTTGAATCTGGGATGCTCTTTGCATGACTTATGCCTTTACCCTCTCAATAGGTGAGGGAAGACTGATTAATATTTTCTGTCCGGTTTGATTAAAGCTGTATGCAATAGCCATCTCACATTTAGTGTGATAAGGAATAACATTAATAATCAAAACCATTTTTGTATATGCCCCTCCATATAAAATTTTTAAAAAATCAGATGTTTCAACAGCATGGACTTCATGATTTGCTGTACGCACCGTACTGCAAAGCCCTCTAAATCTGTGCAACAACAGTGCTACAAGTTAGAGTCAGTGTCCTACAACATGGAGACAAGCCCTTTGGCCCAAACTGGTCCATGCTGACCAAAATGTCCATCTATTTCCCTGCACTTAGTCCATAACCTTCCAAAACTTTTCTTGTCCATGTATTTGTCCAAATGTTCTTTAAATGTTGTTAATATACCCGCCTCAAACACTTCCACTGGCAGCTCATTCCATATGTGTACTACCCTCTATGGAAAAAAAACTGCCCCTCCGATTCCTTTTATTCTTTCCCCTCTTACCTTAAACTGATGCCCTTTAGTCCTCAATTCACCAACCCTGGGAAATAGAATGAGTGGATTCATTCTATCCATGCCTGTCATGATTTTTTACACTTCTACATGATGCTCCTCAGTCTCCTATGCTTTAAAGAAAAAACTCCAAGCTTGTCCAACATCTCCCTCTAAATTCAGACCGTTGAGTCCTGGCATCATGCTTGCAAATTTCTTCTGCACCCTTTCTACTTTAATATCATCCTTCCTATAACAAGGTGAGCAACACTGAACACAATACCTGATGATTCCTGATTAAGGACTTTTGCCCAAAACATTGATTTTCCTGCTCCTTGGATGCTCCCTGACCTGCTGTGCTTTTCCAGCACCACACTGATCTTGACTGAACACAATACTCCAACTGCAGCCTCACCACCTTCCTGTACAACTGCAATATAACTTCCCAACTTCTGTACTTAGTGCCCTAACTAATGAAGGCAATGTGCCAAAAGCCTCCTTCACTGTCCTGTCTACCTGTGACTTCACATTCAGAGAATCATGCACCTGAACTTAAAGGTCCCTTTGTTCCACTACACTCCTTAAGGTGCTACCATTCACCATGAAACTCCTAATTCGATTTGACGTTTTGAAATGCAAGACCTCACACTTATCTGTATTAGACTCCATTTGCCATTTCTCGGCCCCCTTCCCCAGCTGATCAAGATCCTGCTGCAATTTCTGATAACCTTCTCACTGTTCACGATGCTGCCTATTTTAGTGTCATCTGCAAACTTCTTAATCATGCCTTGTACATACTCATCCACATCATTGATATAGATAACAAACCGTAATGGGCCCAGCACTGACCCATGATGGACACCACTAGTCACAGGCCTCCAGTCCAACAAACACCCTTCCACTATTACCCTCCTTCCTATCGTCAGGCCAGTTGTGTATCGAATTTGCCAGCTCGCCCTGGATTCCATGTAATCTAACCTTCCAGAGCAGCCTACCATGTGGAACCTTATCAAAGGCCTTACTGAAATCCATATAGACTACATCTACCGCCCTTCTGTTGTCAACCTTCCTGGTCACTTTATCAAAGAACTCTAACAAATTTGTGAGGCATGATCTCCTACTCACAAAGCCATGCTGACTATTCCTAATCAAACCCTGTCTTTCCAAATGCATGTATATCTAATCCCTCAGAATCTTCTCAAGTAACATACCTACCACAGATGTTAAGCTGACTGGTCCATAATTCCCAGGTTTTTCTTTGCAGGCCCTCTTGAATGTTGGCATAACATTTCATCCCTCCAGTCTTCCGGGACCTCACCCGTGGCTAAAAATGGTGCAAAAATATCAACTAGGATCCCCACATTTTCTTCTGTAGCCTCTAACAGTTTTCTTGGACCAGAAGATTTATCCACCTTCATACATTCTGATACATCCAACACCACCTCTACTGTGATACAGACTGTCTCCAAGACATCACCGCTAATTTCCCCAAGTTCCCAAGTCTTCATGTTTTGCTCCATGGTAAACACACAGGAGAAATATTTATTGAGGATCTTGCCCATTTCCTGCAGTTCCACACTGATGTGTCCACTTTGGTCCTTGAAGCGTCTCAGTGTCTCTCGAGTTGTTCTTTTCCCTATAATATACTTAAAGAACCTCTTTGGATTCATCATAATATTCTCAGCCAAGGCTATGTTGTGCCCTCTTTTCACCCTCCTGATTTCCTCCTTCAGTAAACTCCTCTGTCCCCTATATACTTCCAGGGATTCCCTAGATTCTAGATGCCTGTGCCTGAGCCATACCTCCTCTTTTCTGGTTATAGAAACATAGAAAAATACAGCGCAGTACAGGCCCTTTGGCCCTCGATGTTGCGCCAATCCAAGCCTCCCTAACCTACACTAGCCCACTATCCTCCATATGCCTATCCAATGCCCGCTTAAATGCCCATAAAGAGGGAGAGTCCACCACTGCTACTGGCAGGGCATTCCATGAACTCACGACTCGCTGAGTAAAGAATCTACCCCTCACATCTGTCCTATACCTACCACCCCTTAATTTAAAGCTGTGCCCCCTCGTAATAGCCGACTCCATACGGGGAAAAAGGTTCTCACGGTCAACCCTATCTAAACCCCTAATCATCTTGTACACCTCTATCAAGTCACCCCTAAACCTTCTTTTCTCCAATGAGAACAGCCCCAAGTGCCTCAGCCTTTCCTCATACGATCTTCCTACCATACCAGGCAACATCCTGGTAAACCTCTTCTGCACCCGTTCCAGTGCCTCCACATCCTTCCTATAGTATGGCGACCAAAACTGCACACAATACTCCAGATGCGGCTGCACCAGAGTCTTATACAACTGCAGCATGACCTCAGGACTCCGGAACTCAATTCCTCTACCAATAAAAGCCAGTACGCCATATGCCTTCTTCACCACACTATTTACCTGGGTGGCAACTTTCAGAGATCTGTGTACATAGGCACCAAGATCCCTCTGCTCATCCACACTACCAAGTATCCGACCATTAGCCCAGTACCCCATCTTTTTGTTACTCATACCAAAGTGAATCACCTCACACTTAGCTACATTGAACTCCATTTGCCACCTTTCTGCCCAGCTTTGCAGCTTATCTATATCCCACTGTAACCTGCCACATCCTTCCTCACTGTCAACAACTCCATTAACTTTCGTATCATCCACAAACTTGCTCACCCAACCTTCTAGCCCCTCTTCCAGGTCATTTATAAAAATGACAAACAGCAATGGTCCCAAAACAGATCCTTGCAGAACACTGCTAGTAACTGCATTCCAAGATGAACCTTTACCATCAACTACTATCCTCTGTCTTCTTCCAGTCAACCAATTCCTAATCCAATCCTCCAACTCACCCCCAGTGCCATACATCCGTATTTTTTGCAGTAGCCTACCATGGGGTACCTTATCAAATGCCTTACTAAAATCCATATACACAACATCTACCGCTTTACCCTCGTCCACCTCCTTAGTCACCTTCTCAAAGAATTCAACAAGGTTTGTGAGGCACGACCTGCCCTTCGCAAAACTATGCTGACTATCCTTGATCACATTATGCCTATCCAGATGTTCATAAATCCTATCCCTTACAATTCTCTCTAAAGCTTTGCCCACAACAGAAGTGAGACTCACCGGCCTATAGTTACTAGGGTTATCCCTACTCCCCTTCTTGAACAAGGGAACCACATTTGCTATCCTCCAGTCTTCCGGCACTATTTCTGTAGACAACAAGGACATAAAAATCAAGGCCAATGGCTCTGCAATCTCTTCCCTTGCTTCCCAGAGAATCCTAGGATAAATGCCATCAGGCCCAGGGGACTTATCTATTTTCACCCTTGCCAGAATTTCCAACACCTCTTCTCTACAAACCTCAAAGCCATCCATTCTAATTAATTGTGACTCAGTATTCACATCGGCAACAATGTCCTGTTCCTGAGTGAATACTGACGAAAAGTATTCATTCAGTGTCTCCCCAATCTCTTCAGCCTCCACACGCAACTTCCCACTACTAGCCTTGACTGGACCTATTCCTACCCTAGTCATTCTTTTATTCCTGACATACCTATAGAAAGCCTTTGGGTTTTCCCTAATCCACGAACTAAGGACTTTTCATGTCCCCTCTTTGCTGCTTTTAGCTCTCTCTTCAGATCCTTTCTGGCGACCTTATAAATTCTCAATCGCCCCAATTGAACCTTCATGCCTCATGTTTACATAGGCCGCCCTCTTTCCTTTAACAAGGGGTTCCAATTCCTTATTAAACCACGGCTCCCTCACACGACCCTTTCCTCCCTGCCTGACAGGTACATATTTATCAAGGACACTCAATAGTTGCTCTTTGAACAAGCTCCACATATCAATTGCACCCTTGCCTTGAAGCCTACTTTTCCAAGCCACGCATCCTAAGTCATGCCTCACCGCATCATAATTTCCCTGCCCCCAGCTATAACTCTTGTCCTGCAATGCACACTTATCCCTCTCCATCACTCGAGTAAAAGTCACCGAATTGTGGTCACTGTCCCCAAAGTGCTCACCTACTTCCAATTCTAACACCTGGCCTGGTTTGTTACCCAGAACCAAATCCAGTATGACCTCATCTCTTGTGGGCCTGTCTACATATTGTGTCAGGAAACCCTCCTGCACACATTGGACAAACACCAACCCATCTAACGAACTCGAGCTATTGCTTTCCCAGTTAATATCAGGAAAGTTAAAGTCCCCCATAACAACCACCTTATTACTTTCACTCTTCTCCTGAATCATCCTCGCAATCCTTTCTTCTACATCTCTAGGACTATTAGGAGGCCTGTAGAAAACTCCTAACAGGGTGACCTCACCTTTCCTACTCCTAACCTCAGCCCAAACTACCTCAGATGGCGAGTCTTTATCCATCGTCCTTTCCACCGCTGTAATACTATCTTTGACAAGCAATGCCACACCTCCCCCTCTTTTATCCCCACCTCTGACCCTACTAAAACATTTAAACTCTGGAACCTGCAACAGCCAATCCTGTCCCTGCTCTACCCATGTCTCCGTAATAGTCACAACATCGAAGTCCCAGGTACCAACCCACGCTGCAAGTTCACCTACCTTATTTCGTATACTTCTTGCATTGAAGTATACACACTTCAAGCCACTTTCCTGTTTACAGGCACCCTCCTTTGAGATTGATGCCATGTTCCTAACCTCCCTACACTCCAGGTCCTGCACCCTAAAGCTACAGTCCAGTTTCCCATGCCCCTGCAGAGTTAGTTTAAACCCCCCCCAAGAGCACTAGCAAATCTCCCCCCCAAGGATACTGGTGCCCCTCAGGTTCAGGTGTAGACCATCCTGTTTATAGAGGTCCCACCTTCCCCAGAAAGAACCCCAGTTATCCAGATACTGGAATCCCTCCCTCCTGCACCATCCCTGGAGCCACGCATTTAACTGTTCTCTCTCCCTATTCCTCGACTCTCTATCACGTGGCACGGGTAACAAACCAGAGACAACAACTCTGTTCGTTCTAACTCTGAGCTTCCAACCTAGCTCCCTGAAAGCCTGCCTAACATCCTCAGCCCTCCTCCTACCTATGTCGTTGGTGCCAAAGTGGACCACGACTTTGGGCTGCTCCCCTTCCACCTTAAGGACCTGGAAAACACAATCAGAGACGTCATGTACCCTTGCACCTGGGAGGCAACATACCAAACGTGAGTCTCTCTCGCCCCCACAGAACCACCTATCTGTGCCCCAAACTATCGAGTCCCCAATAACTATTGCTCTGCTCTTCTCCATCCTTCCCTTCTGAGCAATGGGGACAGGCTCTGTGCCAGAGGCCTGAACCCCATTGCTTACCCCCGGTAAGTCCCCCCCCACAAGTATCCAAAACGGTATACTTGTTCTTGAGGGGAACGGCCGCAGGGGGTCCCTGTACTGGCTGCTTCCTCCCAGTCTCCCTCACTGTCACCTGGTTATCTCTTGTTAATCAAGGTTCCCTATCCCTGCCAACCTTGCCCTTCACCCTCACAGGAACCTCACAGCTCCCACTTGCTGGAAATTGCTTTGTCTTCAAACTACTCCAGTCAACCCCTGCAAGCTCCTGTCTAATTTCATCAAAATTCGCCTTGCCCCAATTTCGAACTTGAACCTGTGGACCAGTTTTGTCCCCCCTCCATAACTATTTTAAGATTAATAGAACAATGGCTACTGGGCCCAAAGTGCTCCCCCCACTGTCACCTCAGTCACCTGACCTGCTCTATTTCCCAAGAGTAGGTCGAGTTTTGCCCTTGTCCTCTATATACTGGTTGAGGAAAGTTTCCTGAACATACTTCACAAATTCCCTCCCATCTAAGCATTTAACACTCTGGCAGTCCCAGTCTATGTTCGGAAAATTAAAATCCCCCCATTATGACAACCCTATTAGTCCTCCTTTTTTTAATTAATGGAAAGATAAACTGAGCAGGGACCACCCAATGCAGCTGATTGGTTTGCTCAATCCTTCAGGCCACACAGCAGCAATTCCTCCTGTTGTGAGTCAAGGGAAAGAACCTGGACCATCTGACTTCTTTACACTCAAGGTTAGCTGTTGCTTCAGTCCATTTGCCCTGGTGAATCTTGATGTTTTCTTATCGCATACATTTAGTTAATTATAATTATGTGCAATTATTTAATTATAATGATGTGTAAACAACAGCCAAAGGCTATTTCTTATTCTCCTCGTCAGAGCGTCAGGTGCTTGTGCCTCATGCCAGATGTCTGAGTGTGTGGTATTGGCTGACAACCCCAGTGGGTTGGATGATCTTAGGGCTCTGTAGGTGAATGCATAAGGTGCCATAGCACTGTTCTGAAAAAGACCAAATGAGGTTTTCCAGTGTTCCAACCAATCTTTTCTTGAATCTGCATTACAAAATAAAAGATTCAATTATTCAGCCTCATTTTTGTGTGTTAGAACTTACTGTGTGCAAATCAGCTGCTGTATTTTCCAACATTAGAAGAGGGGCTATACTTCAAAAAAAAACATTCTTAGTTGCTTCTAAAGTGCTTTGTGGCTTCTTGAGACCATGTAAAACACTATATAAATACAAGGTGGCACGGTGGCTGACACTGCTGCCTTACAGCACTAGGGACCTGGGTTCAATTCCAGCCTTGGGCGACTGTCTGTGCGGAGTTTGCACATTCTCCCTGAGTCTGTGTGGGTTTCCTCCCACAGTTCAGAGATGTGCAGTTTCGGTGCATTAGTCAAGGCTAAATATAAAGTAATAGGATAGAGGCATGGGTGGTTTACTCTTTGGAGGGTCAGTGTGGATTTGTTAGGTGGCTCAGTGGTTAGCACTGCTGTCTCACAGTGCCAGGGACCTGGGTTCAATCCCAACCTTGGGCAACTGTCTGTGTGGAGAATGCACATGCACTCCATGTCTGGGTGGGTTTCCTCCCACTATCCAAAGATATGCAGGTTAGGTGAATTAGTCATGTTAAATTGCCCATAGTATTCAGGGGTGTGTAGGTTAGGTGCATTAGTCAGGGTGAAAGTGAGGACTGCAGATGCTAGAGATTAGAGTTGAGAGTGTGGTGCTGGAAAAGCACAGCAGGTCAGGCAGCATCCGAGGAGCAGGAAAATCGCCGTTTCAGGCATAAGCCCTTCATCAGGAATGAGGCTGTGAGCCAAGGGGTTGAGGGATAAATGGGAGGGGGTGTGGGGCTTGGGGGAAGGTAGTTGAGAGTGTGATAGGCAGATGGAGGTGGGGGTAATGGTTATAGGTCAGAGAGGAGGGTGGAGCGGATAGGTGGGAAGGAAAATCAACAGGTAGGACAGGTCATGAGGGCAGTGCTGAGTTGGAAGGTTGGAACTGAGATAAGGTGAGGGGAGGGGAAATGAGGAAACTTGTGAAATCCACATTAATGCCCTGGGGTTGGAGGTCCCAAGGCAGAAGATGAGGTGTTCTTCCTCCAGGCATCGGGTGGTTAGGGTTTGGCAATGGAGGAGGCCCAGGACCTGCATGTTCTTGGCGGAGTGGGAAAGGGAGTTGAAGTGTTCAGCCATGGGGTGGTGGGGTGTCCAGGAGATGTTCTCTCAAGCGCTCTGCAAGTAGGCGTCCTGTATCCCCAATGTAGAGGAGACTGCATCGGGAGCAACGGACACAGTAAATGACGTGTGGAAGTGCAGGTAGAACTCTGATGGATGTAGAAGGCTCCTTTGGGCCTTGGACGGAGGTGAGGGGGGAAGTGTGGGCGCAGGTTTTGCGATTCCTATGGTTGCAAAGGAAGGTGCCAGGTGGGGAAGCTTGTTGGTGGGGAGCATAGACCTGATACGGGAATTGTGGAGGAAATTAGTTAGGGTAGGAGGGTAGGGAAATGGGTCTGGGTGGTTTACTCTTTGGAGGGTTGGTGTGGAGTTGTTTCCACACTGTAGGGATTCTCTTCTATATTGGGGAAGGTCTGTTGGTGGGGGGCATGGACCTGATAAGGGTCTCACGGAGGGAATTAGTTAGGGTAGTAGGGTAGAGGAATGGGTCTGGGTGGGTTACTCTTTGGAGGGTTGGTGTGGACGTGTTGGGCTGAAAGGTCTGGTTCCACACTGTAGGGATTCTATTCTATTCTCAATACCTCTATCTTCAGAACCCTTCTCTGAAAACTAAACCTATAATCTCTAAGGCACCAGCCTTAAGAAATATCACATCAAAGTGTTCAAAGAAGAGTATTTCTCCTAGATCTTGATCAACAGACCCAAAAGGAAGGAATTTATTTCACCACTTTAGTGTGAACTTGTATAAAAAAAGATTGTTCCTTTCCTTCTATGGCAACTACCATATTACGTTTATCACACATGAATCAGAGTGGCACGTACATTAGATTTGTAAAGGCATGATATGAAAGAAAGTCCTTTATATATCTAAGTAACCATAGAAAGAAATATTCTCCGATCACATTGTGTCTACTTTGAGGCAGTGCAGTGAATTGCTTGCATTGGGTTTGAACTGATGCATTGTATGGAGCTGACTGCAGTTGACAACACACTTGATGTGTTACATTTTGCACAGCTAAGCTCTTCCAATACAGTCCTCATTGCACAAAAATAAAACATTGAAGGGTAGGGACTGAATGGCCAAGTTCCAGCTGACTGTAAATCCTATCAGCAGGAGCAGGTGGAGTCGGGAAGCAGTAATTGGTTTCCATCAAAGGGTCGTGCAGCAAGTGAGGCTGACTCTCCGCGGGTAACTTGTTGATGTTAGCATTATTAGATTGTGAAATGAAAGACTGGTGTTGCTGATTGAGAGTAAAAGCTCTGGTGATGGATTCTCTCTGGGACAGCAGCTCTTTTTTTCATTAGTTAATGCATCTTAGAGGTGAAACAGCAAGCTACTTTCCAACAGTTTATCTTGTATTCCAATAACTTTGCCAGGACTCGCTGTAGTGTCAATCCACTCTCCTTTATTTGAGCATGTTGATTCTTGCTCAGTTAGGATTTCATGGAGGGCTGGTAGCTCTCCCCATCTCACTCCACCGTATGAATAATCGAAGTAGGGAAATTCTGCCGTCGAATGCATCCCAGCTGAATCCGATCTTCCCTATCACTCGCATCTGAGTATCTCGCAGGATAGTTTTCAATTCATTTTCTGTTACTGCCTTTTAATTCAGTTTTTACATGTTGCTTCATTTATTTACATTATGAACAGACACCTCCTAACCCAGCAATCACAGTGTCTACTTACAGGGGCTGTCATTAATATCTAGTTAGTACCTACCACCTGCATGATGTTATGCTCAATTAACATAAAATTAGCAGATTCTCTTCACCTCCTTCGAAGCAAAATGTGAGTTAATATGCACAACCAAAATCGGAAAATGCATTAAATCAAAAAGCTCCATATTCTTAACAAAGCATGAAATATACCTCCTTAAGGCAGTTTTAAAAATTCATTCACGGGATACAGGTGTCATGAGGTGGTCCAGCATTTATTGTCCATCCTAACTGCCATGGAGATGTTGTTGGTGAGACGTCTTGAATAGATGCTTGCAGTGCTGTAAGGAAAGGTGTTTCAGATTTTGATCCAGCAATAGTGAAAGAATGATATATTTTCAAAGCAGGATGGTGAGAGGAACTTGGGTGGTTTTCCCATGTATCTGCCGCCTTTGTAAGGGGTAAAGTTCGAGGGTTTAGAAGGTATTGTTGAAAGAGCCTTGCTAAGTTTCGGCAGAATATCTTGTAGGTGGTGCATGACATATAATGTGGGTGTGATGCTAACCAAGTGGGCTGCTTTATCCTGGATGATGTTGAGCTTCTTGAACGTTATTGGAACGGTGTTCATCCAATGAGATGAAGAGTAAAATAAGTAGATAGTTGATGACTTGCTTTCATATATTTAATTTTAGAGGTTTTCTTATTATCCCATATTTGTCTCAAACCAATAAGATCAATCAGTGTTTTTTTTTTCTCACTTACTTTTCCATGGAATATATATATCCCAAGAATGATTATCAGCCTTCAATGAATATCCGATCTTCAGTATGCCCATCTACAAAATCTCATTTGAAATAATAAATAGAATCCCACATCTGCTCCTCCTGCAAGATCCAGTGTTTCAGCAGCCAAATTACTTTTAATAGCTTATTTTATTTTCTTAGCTTTCTAAAGAACAGCACTTCCCATTTTCACCTGGAAGAAACACTATATAAACTTGAATATTTGTCACTTTCATGTATAAGGCAAAAGTGAGGACTACAGATACTGGAAACCAGAGTTTAGATCAGAGTGGTGCTGGAAAAGCACAGCAGGTTAGGCAGCATCTGAGGAGCAGGAAAATCGATGTTTCGGGCAAAAGCCCTTCATCAGGAACAGAGGCAGAAAGCCTATTCCTGAGGAAGGGCTTTTGCCCGAAATGTCAATTTTCCAGCTCCTCGGATGCTGCCTGACCTGCTGTGCTTTTCCAGCACCACTCTGATCTAAACTTTCATGTATAAGCCAACCCCTGACCTTTGGCCTCAGAGTCCTTAATTTTTTATTTACTTTATGCTAGTTTTGGGAACATAGTTGATGGGAATGTTCTATTAAGTTTTTCTCCCAATTGCTCTTTTCACACTTAAACTGTCAGAAATAGATTCCCTGGGACTGTTCAAAACCAAAAGAACTGTGGATGCTGTAAATCGGGAACAAAAACAGAAGTTGCTGGAAAAGCTCAGCAGGTCTGGGGCAGTGTCTGTGAAGAGAATTCAGCGTTAATGTTTCTGAGGAAGGGTCACTGGACCAGAACCATTAACTCTTGATTTCTCTTTGCAGATACTGCCAGACCTGCTGAGCTTTTCCAGCAACTTCTGTTTTTGTTATTGACTGTTCCAGAGCTGTTGCATGGATTTCAACCCCTCAAAAACATTGCTTGTGGATAAATATATATGTTTTGCCTAAAACTTTGGTTTCCAAGACCTGAGTTATGCATTTGTGTAGACAGTATGTTGAAATCAGTTGCATTTGCATGTTCTTCAAGAAGATTAACATGTGAAACATTGCCAGAAATTACTATTCTCATGTTCTTTGGGTCACCAAAGGATGAGAGATGAGTTTTGCATTTCTTCAGATTTAATTTTTTTAGGTATTTTATTTGCCCTTAATATAATCTATATTTTAGTCATTTCTACTCCACTCCAATGCATCAGAATTTACATCTGGTCTGAGTGAGCAGCCAGTTAAGCTGACTACAGTACTGCTCTGTTTACTCTTTGATATAATAATATCATCACTCTGTGATGACTTAGTAAAGTTACCTCTGTCTGACGAGGATTGGCGAGATAAAGTTATTCCACAACTGAAGTTTTTAATATCTCAACCACAAATTTACAAGCTCCGGAAGCATGTTTTTCATTTTACATTCCCCCACCTTTCTCAAAATCTACAATACCCACACCAGAAGAGACCATCGACGTTATCCTGAAATCTTTCAGTAGTGATACCATTAAAATGCTGCAGGATTTTACTTCAGCACAATCTATTTTTAGCAAAAAGGATTTCTCGGCGAAATGCTACACCCTGGAGGCATCATTTAGTCGATGGACGTGTTCTTAAAAAGAACTTTCCAGTTTCTCCTCTGCATCTACTGCCTCAAAGAATGCTTTCAGAAGTGCTTCTTTGAGAAGCATTGTCCAGCAGAAACATGGCTTTTGTTATCGATTTACCTGCATACCCCTTAATTTGTGGTGAAAGGAGCCGAAGAAGTTGTCTCACCCTATAACATGTCCCATTTCTTCCACACAGCTGAAGGAATTGACAATTACAACATTACACAGGCGTCCAGATGGGTATATGAATAGGAAGGGATATGGGCCAAGTGCTGGCAGATGAGTCCACATCAGGTTAAGATATCTGGTCGGCATGGGCGAGTTAGACCAAAGGCTCCACTCCCATGCTGTACATCTCTATGACTCGATGACTTTCCCAAGGAACTTGTTTTAAGGGATCAGCCACCTGATCTAACAAGGTCCCTGTCTCTCAGAATGGAACATCAGGTTATCGCCTATCCATGTGCACTTGTCAGCATAATCTAGCAATTTGAATGTGCGTTATAATCTAGACATCCCCAAACTGATTTTTGTCAATCTTTTGCACAAGCTGTTAACAGCCCTTGGTATAGTTCGTTCAGCGTTTTTAAAAAATCTGTCAAATCTTGCAGAACTATGATGAGCTTCGGTTTGCAGAGGTGGTAAGTCCAAGAGGACAGGATGTTCAATCACAGTTGTCAAAACAGTTGATTTTATATGAGTGGAAGCTGTGACCAAGCTGCATTCTGCACAGGTCAGCCTGCAGTTTGAGTTGACAATATGAAGGGAAGATGTTTGAGAGATGATATTCCAGAGTGATGTAAGTTAGTTAAAACAAGTTTATTACTTCAGTTAAATTACATGAATAGGACAGTGTGATTAGTGAGGGACAAATGTTGCATTTTCCACAAGGAATGGATCTCCCAAAGCCTTTAACTTGAAGTTCTGAAATGCTCGCCTAGTGCTGTGAACACGGTGCTGTCATTGCCTGGATGGATGCAGCTCCAACAGCACTTAAGAAGCTTGACACCAATCAGGACAAAGCAGCTACTTGATTGGCACCCCATTCACAAGCATCCACTCCTTCCACCAACAACAATCAGCAGCAACAGTGTGTACCATCTATGGGATGCATTGCAGAAATTATCAAGGTTCCTGAGACAGCACCTTCTAATCGCATGCCCACTTTCATCGAAGCGGACAAGGACGGTAGATCAATTGGAACTCCACCCCCTGCAAGTTCCCCTCCAAACTACTCACCATCCTGATTTGGAAACATATTATTGCTCCTTCAGTGTCGCTGAGTAAAAATCTGGTACTCCCTCCCTCATGGTATTGTGGGTGTCTCTACTTCAAATGGACTGCACCGGTTCAAGAATACAGGTCATCGCTGCCTTCTCCATGACAATTAGGGGTGGACAATAAATTGTGGCGCATTCACATCCGTGAATGAATAAAAGTGAATAAATCTTGCTAGATGAATGAGTTAAGGTGAGCTGAATGAGCTGCTTCTTCCATGTTTATTTTGTATTAATCAAACATATTAAACTGTGAAATAATGGAGTAGTGGAAGCCTATTGATGATGCAGCCAACCATGACTGACTGTCAAGGTGAGAGCTAAAGCAGGGAGCAGCAGCTCAGCCAAGTGTGGGATACCAAGATCAGGCATGTCTGGTTGTCACCTTACTCAGGGCACTTTTTAAAATTCACTCATGGGCCATGGGCATCACTGGCTGGCCAGCATTGATTGACTGCCCCTCGTTGCCCTTGAGAAGATTCTGGTGAGCTGCATTCTTGAAGTCCTGCAGTCTATGTGTGTAGGTTGATTCACAATGTCCTTTAGGAGTGAGTTCCAGGATACTGGAACAGAGATATATTTCCAATTCAGGATACTGGGCGGCTTGGAGAGGAACTTGGAGATGTTTCCATGTATCTGCTAAATGGAAGTTTCCATGTATCTGCTAAATGGAAGTGGTTGTGGGTTTGGAAGGTGCTGTCCAAGGATCTTTAGTGAATTTCTGCAGTGCATCTTGTAGATAGTACCCACTGCTGTTACTAGGCATCAGTGGTGGAGAGAGTGGATGTTTATAAATGTGGTGCCAATCAACCGGGCTGCTTTGTCCAGGGTGCTGTCAAGCGTCTGGAATGCTGTTGGAGCTGCATCCATCCAGGGAAGTAAGGAGCATTCTATTGCACTTCTGTCTTGAGCCTTGTAGATGGTGGACAGGCTCTGGGCAGTCTGGAGGTGAGTTTCTCACTCCAGTATTCCTAGTGTTTGACCTGCTCTTGTTAGATCGCCTCCTATTGGAGATGGTCATGGCTGGCATTTGTGTGGCAGGGATGTTCCTTGCCACTTCAGCCCACACCTGCATATTGTCCAGATCTTGGCACATTTCGTCATGGACTGCTTCAGTATCTGAGGAGTCGTGAACAGTGCTGAACATTGTGCAATCATTGGCCAATGTCCCTGCTTGTGACCTTATGATGGAAGGAAGGTAATTGATGAAGCAGCTGAAGATAGTTGGACCTAGGACACTACCCTGAGGAACTGCTGCAGAGATGTCCTGGAGCTGAGATGACTGACCTCCAACAACCACAGCCATCTCTGTGTGTGCCAGTGTGACTCCATCCAGCATGAAATGGGCTGTCAGAGAAGACAGAGAGATAAGTACGAAGAATTAAATCACGATTAGTTAGCTCTGATAATAGGAACTTGAGATTAAAGAGCAATGTAAACTATGGGAAGGATACAGCTCAAAAGGACCAGCTCAAAGAGGAGGAATCCTGAGACAAGACAAGTCAAAGCAGGCACTTTAAAAGAATCAATGGAGATGTTTTTATTCTGTGTTTTAAACTAGTTTTCAAAAATAAAGTCTGCAGGCATGAATGAAAGGATCAAGCAAAATGCCAGTGAATTCAGTAACTTTATGTTGTTTTTACCAGTCACTCTGTTGATGGTTGTTTTTGAAAGAAGTCTGAGAACCAATCCTAGCTTGATATCTTGCAAGACCTGCAGTTTAAAGCAGTGCCCTGGATGCAGAGAGAAGAGTCACCTGTAATGTAGCAGGTGTTTGGAGGAAACATGTAATGATTACCTCCAGAGCTCTATGTTTGCATCTTGCTCACAGTACATGACTTAGTGTCTGTCTTTTCTTTGAAAGGTAATTGCCTGCATTATTTTACCATGTGTTGTGACCAAACGGTTTGTGATGCAGAAGCAGTTCTTTAATTAATGAGATCATCTCAGTTTTTGTTGCTCCACTTTGTCAGTAGATTACCCAGGTCCCGTGCTCTCAAGTTCCCTTTTTAACCCTCTCTGCCTGTCTATGCCTCTCTCCCTCTTTGAAATGCTTCTCACAATCCACTTCTGACCAAGATTTTGGGAACCAGTCCTGGTATCTCATTGTGCAGTGTCGTGTCCAAATTTTGATAACACCCAATGTGAAGGGCCATAGAGTATTTTCACCATGTTCAAAGTACTATATAATAGTAAATGGTTGTTTGTTAATTGTGAAATTTGCTCATCATCTGAGTCCAGGTGTTTTAAAAACTGGTGAAAAAGAAAAATCAGTCATTTCACTCTGACTTCGCTTCCTGACTCACCCCCATCTTTCTCCCACTTGGACCTGTGTTGGAATTGTCAGGTAACTTCCAGACCTTGTGAAGAAACAATCAACAAGATTTTTTTACACTCTCCCAAATGAGCAAATGAACAGAAGAGGATCAACTCATAAGTTTGTGAGACCTATGGCCTGACTATACCCAGTCATAGATGCACAAATCATAGAATCCCTACGTTGTGGAAGCAGGCCATTCAGCTCATCAAGTCCACACCAACACTCTGAAAAGCATCCCACGCAGATCCATCCACCTACCATATCCCTGTAACCCTGCATTTCCCATGGCTAATCCACCTAGCTAATCCCTAGATACTACGGGCAATTTAGCATGGCCAATCCTCCTAACCTGCACATCTTTGGGCTGCGGAAGGAAACTGGAGCACCCGGAGGAAACCCATGGAGACACAGGGAGAAGGAGTAAAATCCACATAGACAATGCCTGAGGCTAGAATCGAACCTGGGGTCCCTATCGCTGTGAGGCAGCAATGCAAACCACTGAGCCACTATGCTGCCAAGATTGTCAGCACAGCTTAAAGAAAAGAAAGAATGACTTGCATTTATACAATGATGGCAGGATAACAAAATAGTTGTTTTTTGTGTGGTGTAATTACTAATTTGTACCCAGAAAATCACTCAACATGTTGATGATCAGATAATCCAAGGAATAGATGCATAATAATATCCAGAGCACCAGGAGATCTCTGCTGCTCTTCTTTGACTAGTGCTCTCAGATCCTTTGCACTCACCTGAAAGAACATATTGGGCCTGGTTTAAAGCCTCATCTGTAGCGACACTACCTTGTGAAAAGCACCAGTTTTCAGAGCAGGGAAAGTCAACCAATGTGAGATTTTAAACCCATGACTCCCTGATTCACTGACATATGTGCACAGTGATGTGATGTAGCAATTGGTATAGCAGAACATGGTTCAAATTATACTGTCAACAGATCAAGGGAAGGTACGTAGTAGGTGCAAACTTTGACCTGATGTTTGTGCAGGGTCAACACCATTCTTTTTGCCTTAAAAACCCGAAATGAAAACTTTGCAAGTCACAAATGAGAACTGAGCCTTTCTAAACTTGACAAATTGCTCAGTGCCACAAGTAGAGTATACAAGCTACCTGGGACGACCCCTTTCCAGAGCCGGGAGGCCATGGACTGGGGCTAGGCTGCTTCAGTACTTATCTCCTATCTACCTCATCCCCTTCTCCCCTTGTTGCATGTTCGTTCTTCCATTCACTGCCTGCTCCACCTCACTGTCTATTTCTCTCACCCACACAAATCCATTCCGTGTACAGACATCAAAGTGCTCAACAGCATGGCTGTCATCAGTGCACGGACAGGGCAGGTGATGTCAGCTGGCTGCAACTTTTCTGCACTTGCCATCTTGTTCTTCGACGAATGATGACTTTCGCAGTCTCAAGAGGATTTTCAGAATAAATTATTGTCTCAAGTACATTAAAAACAATAATGGTTGCAATTGTGAAACCTATCCTCGAAACAAAAGCATTATCTATTACCATGATGTAACTACGCCACTCAGACAGATTTATTTTGAGCACAATGTTGCCACAAAATGTTTAGTTTTTTATTTGGTAAGGAAAAGCCAGTTTGTTCTTAAAGAGGACACAAGGAGCCTTACAAGATGGTTCCCAGATGTCAGACCCTTGCGGATTCCGCGAGCATGGGAACTAGATTACACTGAAATCCAGAAGAAAACTTTAGAAATCCAGTGAGCATTCCCAAGGATAAACACAAACACCTTGAAGGTGTGAAAAACACTTCATACTCAATCAAATACTTAGAGAATCATGGTCATTCAAACTAATGGCTGAGGTAAGAAGCGAATTACCTTGACTAACAAACAGTGGATTGGATCTACACCTATGCTCACCCAAATCTAATATAGAGGCATGATTCAACAGTGAGTGACCATTTTGTCCATAGACCATGAGGCAGACAACTTGAAGTAGTTACTGCTTCTCAACAGGGAGTCAGGAGGAGGGTATTCAGGACTACTGTACTAAACCAGCCCACTGAGAGATTAAACTTACAGTGATGTAAATGTGAAACGAAGAAGCCTTCACTTTTCAAAGAACATGTTCTACTCATTCCACTATGGGATCATCCTCTATTTAACTACAGAAGCCATTGTAGCTGCTGAAGGTGACTTCAACTTTTCAACTCCTTCATAGAACATAGCACAGTACAGCACAGCACAATACAGGCCCTTCAACACTCGATGTTGTACCGACATTTTATCCTACTCTTAGTTCAAACTAACCTACATACCCTACATTTTGCTATAATCTGTGTGTCTATCCAAGAGTCGCTTAAATGTCCCTAATGTATCTGATACTGGATTAGTGGTGCTGGAAGAGCACAGCAGTTCAGGCAGCATCCAACGAGCAGCGAAATCGACGTTTCGGGCAAAAGCCCTTCATCAGGAATAAAGGGCTTTTGCCCGAAACGTCGATTTCACTGCTCGTTGGATGCTGCCTGAACTGCTGTGCTCTTCCAGCACCACTAATCCAGTATTTGGTTTCCAGCATCTGCAGTCATTGTTTTTACCTAATGTATCTGACTCTACCACCACTTCTGGCAGAGGATTCCATGCATCCACCACACTCTGTTTAAAGGACCTACCTCAGACATCTCCCCTAAACCTTCCTCCAATGACCTTGAATTATGGCCCCTTGTGATAAGCCATTTCCGCCTTGGGAAAAAGTCTCTGACAATCCACCCAATCTAAGCCTCTCAACATCTTGTACACGTCTATCGAGTCACCTGTCATCCTTCTTCATTCCAATGAGAAAAGCCCTAGCGCTCTCAACCTTTCTTCAAAAGACACCCTCCTAGACAGGCAGCATCTTGTAACTCCACTCTGCACCCTCTCTGAAGCTTCCACATCCTTCCTATAATGAGGTGACCAGAACTGAACACAGTATTCCAAGTGTGGTCTAACCAGGGCTTTATGGATCTGCAGCACACCCTCGCAGCTCTTAAACTCGATCCCTCTGTTAATGAAAGCCAACACACCATACGCCTTAACAACCTACCAACTTTGATTGGCAACTTTGAGAGATTTATGGAGGTGGACCCAAGATCCCTCTGTGCTTCCACGCTGCCAAGAGTCCTGCCTTTAACCCTGTAATCTGCATTCAAATTCGGCTGTCCAAAATGAATTACTTCACACTTTTCAGATTGAACTCCATCTGCCACTTCTCAGTCCAGCTCTGCATCCTGTCAATGTTTCGTTGCAACCCACAACAGCCCTCGACACTATCCACCACTCATCTAATCTTGGTGTAATCAGCAAACTTACTAACTCACCCTTCCACTTTACTTTCTCATCCAAGTCACTTATAAAAATCACAAAGAGCAGAGATCCCAGAACAGATCCCTGTGGAACACCACTAGTCACCAGACAGAACACTTTCCATCTACCACCACCCTCTTTTCAATTATCTTGTGGGACGTGGGTATCGCTGGCAAGTCAGCATTTATTTTGGAAGTAAGTTTGTTCATTGAGCTAGAAGGTTCAATTTCAGCCTCTAGACGAAGCCTTTGTCCAAGGGCTCACAGATGATGTTACCTAGTATGGTGACAAAACGTCTGGAAATCAACCTTCCAGCTCAGTGAGCAAACCTACAGCCAGACTCTCAAACTGAGCTACAGATCTTCTCAAAACTAGCGACCAGCATTTACTGCCCGTCCATAATTGAGAAGGTGGTGGTTCGGCTGCCTTTTTGCATTATGATGATCTTGACTGGCAATTTGATATTGATAGAATAGTCATCCTTGCACTTCAGAAAAAAAATCTTCAAACAAGCCAAAGTAACAATTTGCAACAATTGTAGAGACTAATCTCATTTTCAGCCTGATCCATGACATACAATGCTCTTACTTTCAGTCTTTGTATCCTTATTTTAGCTCATAGCTTTGTCACTTCTTACATGAATAACCTCTGGCAATAGGTGTGTAATAAACTAACTTTTTACCTGATTTGAAGTCAAGCTATTGGTTTCTTTTAAAACTGAAATATTTGGAAACTAAGAGAGAATTACAAACAAGTTTATATAAATTCCCTGATCAAACATTTGGTGTTGGTCGTAATAGTATGGTTTTGTTAAAATAATTGATTGACATTGTAAAGTTCCGCAAAATGATTAATCTTTTTTATCCCTGTCACAAAGGCATGGCTTGCTTCTCTTAATTTTATTTGAAGGTTTCTTCATGTTCGCCAGGAAAGGGATTGAGGATCTGAAAAGTGACTACAGAGAGCTAGGATGGAAACTGAAGAGCAGGACGAGTAGACTAGTGTTCTCAGGTTTGCTACCAGTGCCACGAGATTAGATTTTTAGATTAGATTGCCTACAGTGTGGAAACAGGCCCTTCGGCCCAACCAGTCCACACCGACCGTCCGAACAGCAACCCACCCAGACCTATTCTTCTCTGACTAATGCACCTCACACTATGGACAATTTAGCATGGCCGATTCACCTGACCTGCACATCATTGGACTGTGGGAGGAAACCGGAGCAGCCATAGAAATCCACACAGACACGGGGAGAATGTGCATACTCCACACAAATAGTCATCCAAGGCTGGAATCGAACCTGGGACTCTGGTGTTGTGAGGCACAGTACTAACAGTTGAGCCACCATGCTGCCCTAGTGAGGTGAGGAACAGTCAGTGAGTGCAGTTTAACAATTGGCTACGTGGCTGGTGCAGGAGGGAGGGCTTCACATACTTAGACCATTGGGATGCCTTCTGGGGAAGGTGGAACCTGTACATGAAGGACGGTTGCACCTGAACTGGAGGGGCACAAATGTCCTGGGTGGGAGATTTGCTCGAGTGGTTTGGAAGGGTCTAAACTAGTTTGGCAAGGGATGGCACATCTGAAGGTGAGGGTAGTTGTAGGTGAGGCAGTGACAGGATGTAGTGAATCTATCGGGAAGGTTTTTCACGTGATGGAACAAAGGGATTGATTAATGTGTGTCTGCTGTAATGCAAGGAGTGTCAAAGTTTAGAGTGATGAACTTAGAGCATGGATCAGTACTTGGGACTATGATGTTGTGGCCATAACGGAGACGTGGGTTTCACAGGGTCAGGAGTGGTTGCTCGATGTTCCAGGGTTTAGAACATTTAAAAGGAAGAGGAGGGGTTGTAGCATTACTAATCAGAGAGTGCATCACAGGTTCAGAAATGAAGGTTGTCGAGGAAGGATTGTCCAATGAGTCAGTATGGGTGGAAGTTAGGAACAGCGAGGGAGCAGTTGCCTCATTGGGGTTTTTTTTACAGACCCCATAATAGCAGTCAGGAGATTGAAAAACTAGTGCAAGGTTTGGATGGAGCCGTTTTTGTCAGGTGTGTTCACGAGGCTTTCCTTACTCAGTATGTATACAGGCCAAAGAGGGGAGAGGCCATTTTGGATTTGGTGCTTGGCAATGAGCCAGGACAGGTGTCAGATCTCACCGTGGGAGAACACTTTGGTGACAGTGACCACAATTGCCTCGCATTTATCATAGCCACGGAGAGGGAAAGGAGTAGTTACCATGGGAAAAATTTTAATTGGGGAAAAGGAAATTATGATACTATCAGACAGGAGTTGGGAAGTACAGATTGGGAGCAATTATTCCACAGAAAAGGCACAACAGACATGTAGAGACTGTTTAAGGAGTAGTTGTTGCGAGTGATGTATACGTTTGTTCCTCTGAGACAGGTAAGAAGGGGTAAGATTTAAGGAACTTTTGATGATGGGGAGCTTCTCGTGAAAAGGAAGAAGGCAGCTTACATAAGGTGGAGGAAGCAAGGATCGAGCACAGCTTTAGAGGATTACAGGCTTGCGAGAAAGAAGCTCAGAAATGGACTGAGGAGAGCCAGGAGGGGACATGAAAAAGGCTTGGCAGGAAGGATTAAGGAGAACCCAAAGGTATTTTACTCATACGTGAGGAATAAGAGAATGATCAGGGAGAAGGTAGGGCCAGTCAGGGATAGCATAGGGAACTTGTGCATGGAGTCTGAACAGATAGGGGAAACCCTAAATGAGGTTTTTGCTTTGGTTTTCACGAAGGAAAGGGACCTTGTTGTGAATGAGAACTTTGGGGAGTGGGGAAACAGGCTTGAATAGATCAAGATTGAGGTAGTTGATGTGCTGGAAATTTTGACAAACATTAAGATTGATAAGTCCCGCGGATTTATCAGATTTATCCTAGGTTGCTCCGGGAAGTGAGAAAAGAGATTGCTAAGCCACTGGTCAAGATCTTTACTTCCTCATTCTCCACAGGAGTTGTATTGGAGGATTGGAGGGAGGCGAATATTGTTCCTGTTACTTCTGCATCTTTCCAAAATCTGCCTCCAAACCTGCTCCTCCATGTCTCTGTTGCTACTGGGCAGCCTGACTTCCACCCAGACTGACTCAGTAGATGAACCATCCTCGACGACCTCCCTTTCTGCAGCTGTGGTCCTATCCCTGATTTGCAATGCCTCTCCCCACCAATTTTACCACTCTCCCTATTCCTTTTGAGACATCCAAACCCTGGAACATCCAACAACCATTCCTGCCCCTGTGATACCAAGTCTGTGTAATGGCCACAGCATCGTAGCTCCAAATGCTGATGTATGCTCTAAGTTCATCACCTTTATTCCTGACACTCAGTGATGGAAGTACACAAAGTCCTGAGGGGTCTTGGCAGAGTAGATGTGGAGAAGATCTTTTTGAATATTGCATGCAATTTTATTAGAAGGATGTTGTGAAACTTGAAAGGGTTCAGAAAAAATTTAGAAGGATGTTGCCAGGGTTGGAAGATTTGAGCTACAGGGAGAGGCTGAACAGGCTGGGGCTGTTTTCCCTGGAGCGTCAGAGGTTGAGGGGTGACTTTGTAGAGGTTTATAAAATCATAGGGTAAATAGACAAAGTATTTTTGCTGGGTTGGGGAGTCCAGAACTAGAGGGTATAGGTTTATGGTGAGAGGGGAAAGATATAAAAGAGATTTAAGGGGCAACTTTTTCACACAGAGGGTGGTATATGTGTGGAATGAGTTGCCAGAGAAAGTGGTGGAGGCTGGTACAATTGCAACATTTAAAAGGCATCTGGATGGGTATGTGAATAGGAAGGGTTTGAACCTGATTTAAAATCCATTGACTATATGGAGCTAAGTTTGTTTTTTTCTGACTGCTTTGTTGTGTATTAAACTGTCTTTTAATCAAGTGAGTGACTCTCACTCCAAATAACTGGGACTTGGCAGTTCTGAGGCATGGTTTGTAATGCTCAGTGGATGTATAAAGCACAAACATATGATTGAGGAAGATTTTGGCCATGCTAAATTGCCCATAGTGTTAGGTGCATCAGGGAGGGATATGGGCTGGGTGGATTACTCTTCAGAGGGTCGGTGTGGACTAGTTGGGCCGAAGGGCCTGTTTCCACACTGTAGGGAATCTAATCTAATCTTAAAGATTGAGTGGAAAAGAATTCTGTGTTATTCTTACTGGCTACAAAAAAAATCTCTTTCAGGGTTTCTGCCCTGATCGTTTGCACTTTATTACCAGTTGCTTTTTGAAGGTGCTTCCCACTGATTTGTCACTCATCAGGAACATCCTGCAGTTTAAAGATTTGTGATTAAAAAGTATGGCAAGTGTATGGCAGAAAGTACTCACTCATTATGGAAGGAAATTATAGCCCTGTCTAAAAATACTTGACTATAATATTTATTTTCAAAATATTAAATCTTACTGTTGCCAGGACGAGCCCAGATGCAAGTCTCAGACCCAGCTTGACCCCTGGTCCAAGGGTGGGCCTGGAGTGTATTCACAGGCAGTTTCTTCAGTCAGGCGTAGGGCTACCACTTCAGAAAATATTCCTGTTTGCAGCACGGAGTCTGCACTCTTCCTCCTCCATCATTCACCCCCTCAGCTCCCTTCCCTAGCCCTGTCACTTTTGCTTCCCCCTTTGTTGGGCCACTTCCTCCACTCCCTCATTTCTCCTCCTTCACTCGTTCACCCTCCACCTGACCACTCGCTGTTCCTCATCGCTCTTGCAGCTGTGAGGTAACACTGTAAACTGATCCCTCACTGGAACCTCACACTGGGAAGGTGTGCAGGCCTGCACCCACCTTATCATATGGCGTGTAATTGATGCAGGAAACACCACTCTTCTCCCCTGAATACAATCTCCTTTCATAATACTGTGGGATGGCTATCTATGACCTCAGGATACACTCCATAGGTCAGGATAAACAAAGTGCATTTGATGGGCGGTCAGTCTGTCGGCTACTACTTGTATGTAGTCCACACGGCTCGTTAGAAATGCAAATGTCATTAAACAGTTTGCAAGCTAAATTTATAATGAGCGTTTTTTTTAAGATTCCTTTTCGTGTGATGAATAATGAATGGAGTTTTCCTGTGCTGATTGTATTACAGCTGACATTAGGGTTAGTGTAGTGAAAGTGTGCCTTTGTGTTCATCTTCCCTTTGTGCGGAGACCAACTCTTTCAACTCTGTCCTCCCGGTACTGTTTGCTGCGGTCTGTCTGTACCTGATTTAGGAACCAGCCTTAAGGGGCAGTCTGGCTGTAAAACCGGTGGGTCCCGTCACGTTATCTTCATTTGTCACAGTCTAGGGCAGTGTGAGTGTGAGTGGCTGTGAGCCGACATGTGCCTGGCAACTGTTACCAAGCGACAAAAAAAAACCCCAGCTCCGATGGCCATTGGTGCTGTCGCTGCTCGTTCGGGAGCAGGGAAGCAAAGGTGGCTGGAATTCTTCCGCATCAGCTGCGATGGAGCAAAGGCGAGGGGCTCAGGTGCAGCTGCTGTGGGAGGAGGAGAGAGCAGCGGTGATACAAATGTGGCACCGACAGGATCTGTTTCTTTAACACAATGGATGCGCTAGACTCTTGCCTGAATCAGGAGATTACTGCTTTGTGCGTGCAGCTTCTTCTCTCGCAAGGAAGGAAACATTGATTAATGTATCTGGCAGACTGGGAACTTAGAATTGTCTGCGAATGCAGTGATCTACCTTCTGGCTTCTTGGTTAATTTTGCGGGCTTTGAAGAGCTTTGCTGCATTTTTGCTCCGAAGACAAAAAGTGCCTCAGATCACTTTTTTATTTGAAAGGCAGGGAATATCCCTTGGTATTGGTGTTCCTGTGAGATCTTTTCATTTCTCTCAAGACTCTTGTCTCCCCCTCTCTCTTTCCTCCACTCTGCCGTGAGAAACAGCTGGAAGCGGTACACTGGAGGGAGCTGGTTAGCAGCCTTGCTGTGTCGAGGTGTGTCAGCAGTCCTCTGATGCCGAGGAGGCATGTGCAGCCCGAGAGTGCTGGCTGCGGAGACGAAGGGGAGCAGCAAAGAGAGCCGGAGGAGCAGTACGGAGCACTGTGAGAGCGAGGACTGGAGTGGAGTGGACCTGGGAAGCAGCAGAATGGTTCGGAGGGAGGAGTGAGCCAGAGCATGCCCGAAGAGTGGAGTGAAAGCAGGGCAGCAGCAGAGTGAGGCGGAGGAACTGCAGCAAGAGCAGATGCTGTGCTGGCTGCTTCCATTTGCTTTGGTCTGTGGCCCACCCTTACCTCTGCCATGAACCAGACCACGGTTGAATGGAGAGCTGTGAGTGTGAGCAACACCTCGGTTAACCTGTCCAACCACGCTTGCCCATTGGGCTTTGGCCACTACGACGCAGTTGATGTTTGTGTCCTCGAGACTGCCATCATCGTGTTGCTGACAGTTCTGATCATACTGGGAAATCTGACGGTGATCTTTGTGTTCCACTGTGCCCCACTTCTCCACCATTACACCACGAGCTACTTCATCCAGACCATGGCCTATGCAGACCTACTTGTCGGGGTAAGCTGCTTGGTTCCTGCGCTTTCTCTCCTTCACTATCCCACGGGCATGCAGGAGTCTCTCACCTGCCAGGTCTTTGGCTACATCATTTCAGTGCTGAAGAGTGTGTCCATGGCTTGCCTGGCTTGTATCAGTATCGACCGCTACCTAGCCATAACGAAACCACTCTCCTATAGCCAGCTCGTCACCCCCTGTCGTCTTCGGCTGTGTATCATTCTCATATGGATATACTCCTGTGCAGTTTTCCTGCCCTCATTCTTTGGATGGGAGAAGCCAGGCTACCACGGAGACATCTTTGAGTGGTGTGCTACCTCCTGGGAAACTAATGCCTACTTCACAGGCTTCATAGTCTGTTTGCTGTATGCTCCTGCTGCCTTCATCGTCTGCTTCACCTACTTCCACATATTTAAAATCTGCCGGCAGCACACCAAAGAAATTAATGAGCGCCGTGCCCGTTTTCCCAGCCAGGATGTGGAAGCTGCTGAGGGTGGGCCCAGCCCTGACCGGCGCTATGCAATGGTCCTCTTTCGGATTACAAGCGTCTTCTATGTGCTGTGGCTCCCCTACATTCTTTACTTCCTGCTGGAGAGCTCCCGTGTGCTGGAGAGCCCCTCTCTGTCATTCGTCACGACGTGGCTGGCCATCAGCAACAGCTTCTGCAACTGTGTCATCTACAACCTCTCCAATAGCGTCTTCAGGCTCGGCTTGAGGAGGCTGTCACAAATGGCCTGCTCGCTGTGCTTGCCTTTAGGAAACGAGACGGCAAGAGATCCCAAACCCAGGAAACGGGCCAATTCCTGCTCCATCTGACAAAGCTTTAAGTATTTTTTTTGAGGACAGAAAGCAGATTGCAGTTACGGCGCTCCCTAACTGTCTGGCACTCTGATGTGAAACCACTGCTGGGAACAGGAGGATTGATAGCTCAAAGGGCTTATTGGAATGGTCTGCTGTGGAGCGACAGGAGGCCATTCCATTATTCTTGTCGGTTGTGATCTGTATCTTAATCCTGCCTACTTGCCTTGGTTTCACAATCCCTATTCACCCTGACGAACACAAATCTGTCAGGTTTGTTTTGAAATTCCCGATTAACCCATGGTCTCAACAACGGCTTGGGCAAAGGGTTGTCTCAGATTTCTGTGACCCACTTTGGCACACTGGAGGGTGAGCACTGGTCAGCAGCGTTCTGATCGTTTTGAACAAGGTGGAGCTCATGAAGTAATGAACCTATTGGCTTACAGGCCTCGACTCTGTTCACAGAGCTGGAGATGGCGTTGCACTCGCTGCTTTGGAATATGGGTAGAAGGGCTGGGCAGTGGAGAGGCTCTTGTAAAGAGTGCACCTCGAGGTACTGTATTGACTATACATCGTTGTGATCATCAAGGGGGCAACTGTTTTGTACAGCTTTCTACAGGAACAATGAACACTTTGACTAGGTGTGCCGTATTCTGTTGTAGGCTGCAACCCTTTATAACATTTTAGTGTAAGCTTGCACAAAGTGTACGAAATATTTGGTGGAGTTTATTCTGTGACTGTGCCTAATGTAACCAACACACATTTACTATTTCGAGGAGTGTAGTTAAAGAGGGTAGGAATTGATTTTATCTTTAAACAATAATAAACAAATGCAAAAAAAAACCGTCACAGTGCATTGATCCTGAAAGATCTTTCTGGTTGTTGCGTTAACTGTGACAGTGACTTGTCCTCTCTGTAGTTCTGGTACTGATAAGGATGAAAGAAAGTGCCAACTGGGTTTGACTGTTTCACTGGCACCAGGATCATTGATATAAAGAGACAATAAGCGAAGGTTAAGGTGGGCGGAATCTTCTGATTCTGTTCGTGTCGCGCTACTCAGGAATACGTTGCAAAAAAAGGGGAAACAGCAGTTAATGTTTTGCATTGCCCTCGGTGTGAATGCTGCTGATTAACCCTTCGAGCTCTCCAGCTCCTTTGCTGCTGGTACCTTCAGTCAATCAGCACTGACTTGGAGTGCAGTTTGTGGAATGCCTTTCCGCTTGCCGGCACCGCATCCTGAAACCAACTTTTTCGATTATCTGTTGGGTGCAAAGACGTTGCTGTAGTACTTGAAAGGTTATGTACTGTGCGATATGGGAGAGTTAAGCTGTAAGAATGTAATGTTAAATTATTTTTAAACATTGATTTATTGTTAATTGTTTTACATTTAAAAAGTGACTTTTATATATATATATATAATACATATATCTATAGAATACATATTTGAACAGCCTGTATCGAAGAGGTTTAATAAATGAATCGCCCTAAATCGACCAAGTGTGATTGTCTCCCAGTGCACTGCAGTCTACCACAGGACTACATCAATTTTGTGAAGGTTTTGTCTGTTTTCCCCTTTGCCTTTTTGATTTGTCTTTTTTCTCCGTTTTTGATTATCTTTGGTATAAGGTACGCTGCATTCCTTTTTGCAATGACCACATTCCAGTGCAGATTGTTCTGCAGTGTCTTTTTTTCCCTCCTACAGCATAGCTCCTCCTCCAGTACAGCCTTCCAGTGATGTAGCTGTGCCTCCAGGTTTAGCCCCAAGCTGAGCTGCCTTAGTTGTCCCTGAGCTGTCCTCCTGCTAGGGATCAGCTAATTGCTGCCTCTTAATTTATCGCTTCTTTTCCTCTATTTGCAGAGCTGTTTGGCTTTGGCCTCAGTCTTTCAAAGGGAATGTGAGCCCAATCCAATTTGACGCTACTTCAATGCAGTTCCTGTGCAATGCTGCCCCCTATGCCGTGCCTTCTCAGCTCTCATACAATGCATGACCATCTACAACAAAGGACAATCTAAATGTTACCCTTGACATTCATAGAGTCACAGAGATGTACAGCATGGAATGCATCCAACTCGTCTGTGCCGAACAGATATTCTCCATTAATCTAGTTCCGCTTGCCAGCATTTGGCCCATATCCCTCAAAGCCCTTCCTGTTCATATACCGATCCAGATGTCTTTTAAATGTTGTTATTGTACCAGCCTTTGGCAGCCCATTCCATTTACCCACCACCCTCTGCTCCTTAAATCCCTTTTAAATCTTTCCCCCCTCACCTTAAACCTATGCCCTCTAGTTTTGGACTCACGTAACCTGGGGGAAAGGCCTATCCATGTACCTCAAGAACTTACAAACTTCTATAAAGTCACCCCTCATCCTCCGACACTGCAGGGGAAACAGCTCCAGCCTGTTCAGCCTCTCCCAGTAGCTCAAACCCTCCAACCCTGGCAACATCCTTGTAAGTCTTTTCTGAACTTTTTCAAGTTTCATAACATCTTTCCTATACCAGAGAGACCAGAAATGAACGCAGTTTTCCAAACGTGGCCTCACCAATGTCCGGTACAGCCGCAACTCCTACACTCAATGCACTGACCAGTAAAGGCAAACATACCCAGTGCCTTCTTCACGATCCTGTCTACCTGTGAGTCTACTTTCATATCACTATGAACCTGCGCCCCAAGATCTTTGTTTTCAGCAACACTTCCCAAGACATTAACATTAAGTGTATAAGTCCTGCCTTGATTTGCCCTACCAAAATTCAGCACCTCACATTTATCTAAATGAAACTGCATCTGCAACCCGTCGGCCCATTTGATCAAGGTCCCATTGTTCTTCACGGTAGCCTTCTTTGCTGTCCACTACACCACCAATTTTGGCAATGTCAATACTGTGACTGAATCTCCCACTGTCAACATCCTGTGGGGTTACCATTTGTCAGAAACTGAACTGGATTCGCCATATAAATACAGTGGCTACGCGAGCAGGTTAGATGCGATGAATACTGCAGCAAGTACCTCGCTTCCTGACTCCCCAAGGCAAGAGTGTGATGGAATTCTCCCACTTAGCTAATAACACTCAAGAAGCTTTACACTGTTGCACCTGCCACACAGTGTTTTAACTCTTATATCTGGAAAAGAAACTGCAAGTCGACTATCAATAATAAACAACATTTATTTATGTACCACAATTAATACTTTAACAACATAGTGCACTATAAACTAACAATTTACACTATAAATCTAATCAACTATCTTGTGCTTTAACTTAACTGGTTAGCAGTCCTGCCTCACAGTGCCAGGGACCTGGGCTCGATTCCCACCTCGGCCAACTGTCTTTGTGGAGTTTGCACATTCTCCCCGTATCTGTGTGGGTTTCTTCCATGTGCTCCGGTTTCCTCCCACAGCCCAAAGATGTGTAGGTTAGGTGAATTGGCCCTGTTAAACTGCCCATAGTGTTCAGGGATGTGTAGATTAGGTGCATTAGTCAGGGGAAATGTAAAGTAATGGGTTGGGGAATGGGTCTGGGTGAGGTATTATTTAGGGGGTTGATGTGGACTTGTTGAGCCAAATGGCCTGTTCCCACACTGTAGGGATTCTATGATTCTATTAACTCTGGGTGATCATATACCACCACACCAAATCTGGGCTTTAATCCACGTGGTGATGATCATCTGGTCATCTTCCAACGGTGGTCCCAGGGGTGTCTTCTCTTCACAGTGGTTGGTCTTGAGTTACTGCTCCTGAGGTGGCATTGCAGTGATTAGAAGTCTTCACGCCTTTTTGGGAGGGTCCTCAATGCCCACCAATAGATCAATCAGGGTTCAATCACCCTGATTAATCGGACCTAGTCAGGAGTTGACATGTCGATGGCAGGATGATCCTTAAGCATCCATTCCTGGAGGTATTGGGTGTACGTATATCATGTAGCCCTCTCCAAATAAGGGTGTGAGGCGTCTTCATGTAAGCAACTTAATTTTTCCAATTGTCCTGGGGATGGCATTCCGGTTGGTTCTATTCAATTCCAAATTCGAGTGTATATTGTATTGTCTGCAGCTGCTAGGTCAATTGCGTACTGTCTGTCTGTAGCTGTAGCCTGTGTGGAGTCTGCAACATGCTTATTAGCACAGTCGGTTTGGTCTAGGCTTGTCTACATTTCCCAGCATACCTCATTTATTGTCCATTTTTCATAAATCCATCATAAATCGATCATTTTGAGCAGGTGTCCGGCCACAGCACCATCCAGGACAAAACAGCTTGATTGACGCATCCACAAACATCCACTCTCTCCATCACTGATGCTCAGTAGCAGCAGTGTGTACCATCTACAAGATGCACTGCAGAAATTCACCAAAGCTCCGACGATAGCACCTTCCAATCCCATGACCACTTCTGTCTAGAAGAACAAGGGCAGCAGATACACCGGACACCATCCCCTGTAAGTTCCCCTCCAAGCCACTCACCATCCTGACTTGGAAATACATCGCCATTCCTTCACCGTCACTTGGTCAAAATCCTGGAATTCCCTTCCTAAGAGAATTGTGTGTGTCCTTGTACACATACCCTCCAGGAGTTCAAGGAGATAGCTCACCACCACCCTCTTGAAGGCAACTAGGAACAGGCAATAAATTCTGGCCCAGTTATTGACATCCACATCTCATAAACAAATAATGAGAAAGGTTCGCTCAACAAATCAACACCTTACATAATGGTTTTATTGGAATAAAATATCCCAACTACTTCCCAGGAGTGTTATCAAACAAAGTTCGACAGTGAGTCACTTAAAAGAGGGGTTAGGAAGCAAGCTTGGCCAGCGGTTGGTTTTAGGAAAGATCTTCATTGAGGAAACTGAGACAGGCCAGGTTAGGGAGAGTATTGCAGAGTTTAGGGCAGCTGAAGGTGTCACTGACAATGTTGGAGCATTTAAAATCAGAAGGCCAGAATTGCTGGAGAGCAGATATCTCCGAGGGTTCCGGAGATGCAGCAGCTCAAGACCACGGAAAGATTGCAAGACAAGAGTAAGAGTTTGAAAATCAAGATTTTTTTGCCGAAGTATGGAGCCACTAGAGTTCAGGGGGCACATGGTGGGTGAATGAGACTCGAGTGGGCTGGGACCAGTGTGGCAGAGCTGGATGTTGGACAAGCAATCTGATGAAATACAGATATTGGATAGGCCAAGACAGGTAGTGGTGAGCATACATGTGGAGGTAACCACCACACCACACCCCACCCCACACACAGACACCGCACCACACAGACACACACGCACACACACCAAGCACCATCTTCCAAATAGATTGCAGTAAACCAATCTGTTGGTAAGTGTCGATGTTCTCAATTTAAAATACGATTAATCTTTAATTGCAGATAGGAAAACTCGACATTGTTGCTGTTTAAAGTGAAATCAGTTTGATGTGAAAACACTGGTCTCTACATTAGTATAAGTTGGTTATACCTGGCAGTGCCCAAGATCCTGGATTCCAGGAAGAAACCAAACACACCTCACTGACGCGGGAAGAGCATTTATGTTATGACAGACTGAGGAGCTGATTCAGTGCTGCTTCTCACTGTGTTAAATACGTGTAGAAAATCAAGTAGGACTCATCTATAAAAATAGAGCATTCATTCATAAAGTCTAGCCAGCTAGTTATTACTGGGAATGATAGCTACGTAGAAGTAAACAGTCAGCCAGGCCTCAGTGGGGAGCACCCTCCCCTCAGACTCTGTGTTGTGGCTTCACACCCCACCCCAGAGAAATGAGCACATCATCCATGCTGAGAGTGCAGTGCTGAGGGAATGCCGGGCTGTCGGAGGGTCAGTACAGAAGGAGTGCCGCACTGTTGGAGGTTCAGTACTGAGGAAGTGAAATTAAAACTGAAAGCTATGGAGGAAACAAAATACTTTGCTACAGCATTTGAAAAGTTCTCGACTGGATAAAACTCCTGCCACAAGCTAGTCAGGTGCAGTCAGGAAAGCTTACACCTCATCATTAAGATACTCTTTAACCAGACACCATCAGAGGGTCAGTATTGAGGGAATGCCACACCATTGGAGGGACCATCTTTCGGTTAAGATGTTAATCGAGGCTGTGGCTACCTTAGGTAGGTATAAATGATGGATATTCTACTGATATCACTGAAACAAGTTCACTGGTCAATATCACACAGCTGCTTACGGGATTTCTGTACCCTGTGCAGGACTTTTCATGGACTTAATTGGCTTTAACATACTTTGAAGCATTCCAAAGTTGTGAAACATTCTTCACAAGAGGCAAATGCCCCTATCATAGCTGGTTGTAAGGGAATTTCCCAGAGCTCGTCTCCTAATTGAAGTGACTGCTGGACAGGTACATGGAGAGCAGTGAGTTGAGGAGATTAAGTTACGATATTTTACATTAGGATTAAACCTCGGCTCAACATCGTAGGCCAAAGAGCCTGTTCTGTGCTGTACTTTCCTATGTTCTAACTGGCTTGGGGATTCTGGGTGTGTCAGGTTAAGGAGTATCTTAATGGTGAAGTGTAAGCTTTCCTGACTGCACCTGACTAGCTTGTGCGATGAATTTTTTCCAGTCGAGAATTTTTCAAATGTTGTCACAAAGTATTTTGTTTCCTCCACAGCTTTCATAATTAATTTCACTGCTGTTCATTTACCGTTACAGGACTCGGACAAGGGTCTTGCTTACCAACAGTATGTCCTGGAAGTCTCCCTCCATTAAAATCATTGTGCTGTATAGATTCCTGCACTCAAGTCAGCTCCAAGCATGTTAGCAATTCTTTCTGACATTTGTCATATTCAAATTACATTCTCAAGACAGTTCTGTGTGCTGACCATGATGGGACCATTCTGCATTTTTGTTTTTCTGTTTCCTCGGCCTCATCCTTTAGTTAACTAGGGATGCTTAATGAACATGTACTTCTTGAAGAACGAATGATGTATAATGGGATTCAAAAATGCTAAAGTCAGTCATTATTGTTGAATGTAATTTTAGTAACAGATATTGGGGTGGCACGGTGGCTCAGTGGTTAGCATTGCTGCCTCACAGTGCCAGGGACCCGGGTTCGATTCCCAACTCTGGCGACCATCTGTGTGGAGTTTGTATGTTCTCCCCGTGTCTGCTTGGGTTTCCTCCGGGTGCTACGGTTTCCTTCTACAATTCAAAGATGGTAAATTGGCTGTGCTGAATTGCCCATAGTGTTCAGTGCATTAGTCAGAGGGAAATATAGGGTTGGGGAATGGGTCTGGGAGGGTTAGTCTTCGGAGGGTCGGTGCGGACTTGTTGGGCCAAAGGGCCTGTTTCCATACTGTGGGGAATCTCATCTAATCTAAAAATATCCACAAGATAGAACTTTGTAAATTTACACCAATGTGATCAACATCCTTTTTTAAATTGGTAGCCATTAGAAGCATTTTTGTCAGATTTGACTGATAGAGAATTCCAAGACATGCCATTGTAAACAAAGTCCCTGTCTTAATCCTACATTGTAAATGACCAGCAGTGAAATTAATTATAAATGCTGTGGAATGTCCAACAAGACTCTCGTATGTGTGTGAGAAAGGTTCCCGACTGGAAAAGAGCAGCTGGTTTAAGGAGCTTGGTCAGGGCCAGTTGATCTTGCCTGTTGTATCGGAAGTTAGTGATAGTTTGGCTTTTATTTTCCTTTAGCTATTTGCTCACTCCTACATTTCTGGTCACTCTCAGCCACAAATTTGTACAAAATCCTCCGAACATTTAGCAGGTCATGCCAATAAACAGACAGAGCAGGAACCTCTGGATATTACTCAAGGTGAGCCAGAAGTCAGCGAGGGTATGCTTTCCTGGTACATTTCAAGATGCACAAGGGCATCCCGCTGGGATATTGCCGCAATACTGGAAAACTGATGGATACTTAATCTGGTGTCTGCTGGCACTTCATTTGAGTATGCCAAGACTGTGAATGTTCTCGAAAGTGGCTTTTTGATATTTAACTGGAAAGTGATATAAAATATCCTTGCTCGTGCTGTTTTGCTATTAGCACTTGACAGTATCATATTTTAGAGGTGGTGTCCTCAGGCAACATACAGTAATCTGGCATTGTGGCTCAGTGGTTAGCAGTACTGCCTTACACTACCTGACTGTGTGGAGTTTGCACATTCTCCCCGTGTCTGCATTGATTTCCTTCGGGTGCTCCTGTTTCCTCCCATAATCCAAAGATATGCACGTAAAATAGATTAGCCATGATAAATGTAGGGATAAGATAGGGGGGTAGGTCTGCTTGGGATGCTCTTCGGAGGGTCGGTGCGGACTCGATGGGTTGAATGGCCTGCTTCCACACTGTAGGGATTTTATGGTTCTATGAATTAAAAATAAAATGGAAGTGGCCTCAGGCAAGTGTATTGTGAGATTGGAGCCTGGGAAGCAGAGGTGCGCTCTGAGGGCAGTGAAATGTTGTTGAACGCAGCCTGCTACTGTACAGGGACACGCACAAGACAAATGCGTTTTGAAGGAAGCAAAAGAGGCAGAAAAGGTTTGAGCAGAGGATCCTAGAATTAGGGGCCATAGGCAGCATTTAAAATCATGATGTTGAAGAGACCGGAATTAGAAGAGTGCAGAAACTTTGGAGGGTTGTGAGACTGGAGGAGATTCCAGCGATGGTAAGGGGAGAGGATGGGGTTTTGTAATGCAGATGGCTGAGTTTTTGAAAATCAAGGCTTTGCTCAGGTGTAGACCAGCAGAACTTAATGCAAGTAAAGACTTAGGCTGTAGTGTGACGATGCTGCTCCTTTAACAAGGTTATTTTGACCTTGTGTTTTTTTTCCAAGAAGAGTTGGAAAGGCGGAGGTGCTGATATGTCTGAACCGACTACTGTAATGATGGCTGAAAGATACTGCCAAAGTCAGCAATCAGAGGAGGTCTGTCAGGTGTTTGTTTTTAAACAGTTGTACAATGAAAGGGGAGTGGCCAGTACTTCCAGCTTTTATTTTAGTTCTTTTTTAGTTTGGAGCTGCGGGGGGAGAAGCTTTCCTGATTCAGCAAATGATTCCTGGCTGATGCTCCTCCTCCTCCTCACTCTGACATCTCTCCTGTTAGAACCTGTGTTTGAATTTACCTTTTTGCCAAGGGGCTGTGTTTATGGGATGTTGCAGGAAATTGGGACAACATCATTAAATTGTGATAGAGTCTGTTGGGTTATCAAATAGTTGTTATTCTAAATTGTGTTTTCTTTTGCTTGTGCTTCGATCGGTAGTCTGTAAATAAATTCTGTTTTGTTTAAAGCTGAGTGGTTTGACCAGCTGCATTACTCCTGGAGTATCCACCTTTATCCCTGCTTAAAGTGAATAGAAAAGTTAGGGTCTGGGCTACCTTCTTGAAATATTTTGTGGGTCTGGTCTGGTCCATAACAGCAGAGACTGTCAGGAATGTTTTGGAATAGTCGATATAGAAGTCACAAAATTGTGAATGAGGGTTTCAGTGGCAGATGGGAGGAAAGCTGTAGTTGGATGATGTTAATGGAAGTGGAAGTAAGTGATCTTAGGAACGGCGCAGTTAGGCTGTCAGATGCTCACCTTGGGGGGCGGGGGGGTCAAAGGTGACAACAAGGTTATCCATACTGGCCTTATCTCAGACTGTTGCCATGGAGATGGATGGGTCAAGAGATCAGGAATGGAGTTGAAGCGGCCACTGAAACCAATGGCTTCAGTCTTTCCAGTACTGAGAGACGAAGTCTCTGATCATCCAGAACTGATTGTGGGATAAGCAGTTTGATCATTTAGACTAGAGTAGTGCTGGAAAAGCACAGCAGGTCAGGCAGCAACCAAGGAGCAGGAAAATCAACATTTCGGGCAAAAGCCATTCAGTCCTGATGAAGGGCTTTTGCCTGAAACGTCAATTTTCCTGCTCTTCGGATGCTGCCTGACCTGCTGTGCTTTTCCAGCACCACTCTAATCTAGACTCTAATCTCCAGCATCTGCAGTACCCCACTTTCGCCTCGTTTGATAATTTGGTGACAGTTATAGAGTGGGGAAAGGTGGTAATAATGTGGAGCTTGCTGTCGTCAGTGTACATGGGAAAAACTAACACTGCACTATCAAGCCATGTCCCGGGGGGGTGATGTGTAGGTGAGAAATAAGAGAGACCAAGGATAGATCCTTGAGGGACTCCAAACGAAACAGTGTGGGAGCAGAAAGATAAACCACTGCAAGGAATTCTCTGGCTCCAATGGGATGGAAAGAAATGGAACCAGGTGAGAGTGACAATTAAGCACAACAAATGATTCACTGGAAACTTTGTCAATGAACAAGTGGTGAGATTGTGAAATCAGCATGGCCCTGTTGTGGCAAAGAACCTATTCTGCTCTGCAAAAAAGAACTGGACAGTATGACCTTTCCTCAACCCTTCTATTGAAAACTTCTCAAAAATCTTTGTCATGCAATCTTTCAGTAATGGGTAACTGACTTTAGATAACCCTCAAAATATAGTGGACCAATCATTTAAATGATTACCACAGACTGAGCAGTAAACAGCTTATGGTTGTGGGCAGGAGATTTGATCGTTCTGAGTGACCGACCACAGCAGTGATTGGTGCAGCCGAATTCCTCTGTACTGTATTGCTTTAATTAAATCTGTGGTAACTGCTGCATGAAACTATGAGGGCTGAATGTATGTAGCACTACAAGAAAGGGCTGGGGCGGGGAGGTGGAATCTGTCAGAAAGCATCAAGTAAATGCAAAAAAAAACTGTCAGAAGAAACACAACCCAAATATGGATTATGCCAATTTCCTTAAGATTCATGGCCAGTTCTCCCAATATCTATCTGCAGCTCTGTCAATGCTTATCCCCTCACCCCCTCTATCCCCTCCTTCTC
Source organism: Chiloscyllium punctatum (assembly GCF_047496795.1). Classification (NCBI taxonomy): domain Eukaryota; kingdom Metazoa; phylum Chordata; class Chondrichthyes; order Orectolobiformes; family Hemiscylliidae; genus Chiloscyllium; species Chiloscyllium punctatum. The sequence goes on along the minus strand of NC_092745.1, from coordinate 27,376,016 downwards.
CCCATCCCTCTTATTCACCTCACCCTTCCTCTTCCCCCTCATTTCTCCTCACTCTATCACTCTGTCCTCACTTTTTTCCTCTCTCATTCTTCTATCCAGCGTTTCTCCCCTTCCTGCTTTTCCTTTCTCTCCATTCTCTCTTCTCTTGCTGACTTCCCTTTCTTACCCTTTCTTATCTGTTCTCTGACCTAGTTCTGCCACCCTGAACCCCAACCCCCTCCTAATAAAAATATTAGTTGTTTCCATATGGTAGTACACCTTGCCTTGTCCCTGGTGTTTCCTTGTGCAACCTGTCAGCTTTGCATTATGTTAAGATTAATGGCATCTTGTTTGGTTCACCTGACAGTTTAAAAGCCGGCAAACTATCTCCCGAGTGGGGTAGGAGTCTGGTCAGAGAGTCATAGAGATTTATAGCATGGATCCTTTGGTTCAATGCGTCCAATGCGAACCAGATATCCTAAATTAATCGATTCCCATTTGCCAGCACTTGGCCCATATCCCTCTAAACCTTTCCTATTTGTATATTCATCCAAATGACTTTTAAATGTTGGAATTGTACCTGTCTCCACCACTTCCTCTGGCAGCTCATTTCGTACACACACCACCCTTTCTATGAAGACGTTGGTCCTTAGATCCCTTTTAAATCTTTCCCCCCTCACACTAAACCTATACCCTCTAGTTCTGGATTCCCCCACCCCAGGGAAAAGACCTTGTCTCTTTACCCTATCCATGCCCCTCATGATTTTATAAACCTCTATGTGGTCACTCCTCAGTCTCCGATGCTCCTGTGAAAACAGCCTGAAAACAGCTCTACCCTATTCAGCCTCTCCCTGGCTGAAACTTTCCAGCCCTGGCAACATCCTTGTCAATCTTTTCTGAACCTTTTCAAGTTTCATAACATTGTTCCTATAGGAAGGAGACCAGAATTGCACACAATATTCCAAAAGTAGCCTAACCAATATCCTATACAGCTGCAACATGACCTCCCAACTCCTATACTCAATGCTCTGACCAAAAAAGGAAAGCATACCAAATTCCTTCTTCACCTGAGACTCCACTTTCAGGGAACTATGAACCTGCACTCCAAAGTCTCTTTGTTCAGCAACACTCCCCAGGACCTTACCATTAAGTGTGTAAGTTCTGTCCTGATTTGCCTTTCCAAAATGCAGCACCTCACATTTATCTAAATTAAACTCTATTTGCCACTCCTCAGCCAATTGGCTCCTCTGATCAAGATCTCGTTGTACTCTGAGGTAACCTTCTTTGCTGTCCACTAAACCTCCAATTTTGGTGTCATCTGCAAACTTACTAACTGTACCTCCTATGTTCACATCCAAATCATTTATGTAAATGACGAAAAGCACCGATCCTTGTGGCACTCCACTGGTCACAGGCCTCCAGTTTGAAAAACAACCCTCCACCACCACCACCTTCTATCTTCTACCTTTGAGTCCTTTCTATATCCAAATGGCTAGTTCTCCCGGGATTCCATGTTATCTAATCTTGCTAACCATGAGGAACCTTGTTGTAGGCCTTACTGAAATCCATATAGATCATATCCACCACTTTGCCCTCATCAATTTTCTTTGTTAGCTCTTCAAAAGACATGATTTTGCACACACAAAGCCATGTTGACTCTTCCCTGAAAAGAACTTGCCTTTCTAAATCCATGTAAATCCTGTCCCTCAGGATTCCCTCCAAAACCAGGACCACCTTTCTTAAATAGTGGCAGCACATTAGTCAACCTCCAGTCTTCCAGTACCTCACCTGTGACTTTTGATGATACAATGAATAAATCCTGGCTGAGTTGGATTTGCAGTTTTGAATGTTGGAGTCAGTTCTGTTATTTGTGGGCCTGGCATTAGAATATAGAACCTAAAGTGGATAGTGTATATGTCTGTTAACAGGAGCAAAGGAGGGCTCATCTGTGTTAGGGTTGCAGTTCAGTATCTGTCTCAGCAAAAGATTTATGTGGTTTATCTGAAAATTGCTCGCCCTGTGGCTTCAGGAACATCCGTAACAGGGTGCACAGCAATTATGGATGATTTCTCCATGGATTACAGTAAGACAGATGCCATTTGAAGGTCATTCGGGGGAAAGGTGTGTTTTTTTTTGAGAGTGCTTTTAATTAGTTTAGCTCAATTATTTAACTAACCTAGTTATCTTGCAGACTAATATGATAATCATTGTGAATTTTAAAAAGTGGTCTTGCAAGAAAAATAATCAGCAGCCTTGATTTAGGACATTATACTTACTGATTGTTTAATGATGTTCTTCAATTCTGTAATGCAGATACCTCAGTGGAACCACAGGTTTGAAACACTGAAATTCTACGGGCTGCATCATAAACTGATTAACCCTTCCTGCAGCTAGTGGAAGGTCTACCCTTTATTTCTGTCTGCAAGCAGTACTGTTACTGTTCTAATCCCCTGTCAGACTGCAGGGCTAGATATGATAGGCCAAATGACTTCCTGTCCTGTTATCATTTTGCGATTTTTGTTTCTTACCACAGTTCAAGCACCTTCTGGATGGCAAAGTTTCCTGTCACCTGTTCTGTTAACCATTCCACAGAAATGTCACTGAGCCCATGAGTCAGCCTGTGGATAGAGTGGGTTTGATTGCCCAGAATTCCCTAAATTTCCTGTCAATTGGATGGTAGAAAATATAACTTCTTTCTGCCTGAGAAAAGAGCGAGAGAAACATCTGTGAACCACAGCTCAGTTGGAATTATGGGCTGACAGGTGCTCCAGACCTGATGGAAGTCGTTGTATGATCTTTTAAAAAATAGCTAGTCACCTAATAAGCACATAACATAAGAAGCAGGAGTAGATAAATCAGCCTCTTGAGCCTGCTCTGCCATTTAATATGATCATGGCTGATCTTGGCCTCAACTCCACTTTCCTGAGTGCTGTTCCTTCAACTATTATTAATTAAAAAATTCTTTCTATCATCCTTAAATTTACTGAATGTCCTGGCGTCCCCCACGCACTGGGGTAGTGAATTCCACATTCCTTTGAGAAAAGTAACTTCTCCTCGTTCCTATTTTAAATCAACGACCCTTTATCTTAAAATTTTACCTCTAATTCAAGATTGCCCCACAAGGGAAACATTCTTTCCGTGTCTACTTTGTCAATCCCCTTTACCATCTTATAGACCTCAATTAGATCTCCTCTTATTCTATACTGTGAAGCGTGCAGGCCTGAACAGCTCAATTGCTGCTTCACAGAATCCCTACAGTGTGGAAACAGGCCATTCGTCCCAAGAAGTCCACACCGACCTTCTGAAGAGTAACCCATCCAGACCCACTCCCTACCTAATTACTCTACATTTACCCCTGACTAATGCAGCTAATCTACACATCCCTGAACACTATGGGAAATTAAACATGGCAAATTCACCTGACCTGCGCGTCTTTGGATTGTGGGAGGAAACTGGAGCACCTGGACGAAACCCACGCAGACACTGGGAGAACGTGCAAACTTTACACACAGTCACCCGAGGCTGGGATCAAACCCGGGTCCTTGGTGCTGTGAGGCAGCAGTGCTGACCACTAAGCCACCGTGCCGCCAAAAATTGAATACCCCAGATCTTCATAAGACAAATCTTTCAGCTCTGGAATTAATCTAGTGAACCTCCACTGAACTGCCTCCAATTTAACTACATCTCTCCTGGAGTAAGGGGATCAAAATGTATTGGCTTTCATTTTCCAAAATTCTCTAGATTCATAGAAGGCCCCATTAGACTGGAAAATATCAAGCGTAACTCCTTTATTCAATGCAGAAAACGATAGCTTAGTGCCTGTCATTGGGAAAATATTAGAAACTCGTATTAATTGTTTTGATCATTCATATAATGAGGGCATCACAGAACATCACCTGGGTCTCTAACAGTTAAGGGATAATACCACTAGGCTATCACCTTTCCCTATAATTTATAACAGTGGACTTAGAAACATTCATAGTAATTAGATAGAGTTGACGTGATTTTGTGGAAAGGAAATCATGTTTCACATTTTGGAGATATTTGGAGAACTAACATATGCTGTTGATAAAAGGAAACCAATCGATGCACTGTACTTAGATTTTCAAAAGGCTTTTGATAAACTGCCACAGTCAAAAGGAAGAGAAAGTGAGGACTGCGGATGCTGGAGATCAGAGCTGAAAATGTGTTGCTGGAAAAGCGCAGCAGCTCAGGCAGCATCCAAGGAGCAGGAGAATCGACGTTTCGGGCATGAGCCCTTCTTCAGGATTCCTGAAGAGGGGCTGATGCCCGAAAGGTCGATTCCCCTGCTCCTTGGATGCTGCCTGGCCTGCTGTGCTTTTCCAGCAACACATTTTCAGCTGCCACAGTCAAAAGCCTATTGAAGGAAATAAAACTTCATATGTAGAGAGTAACATATTGGTATGGATAGAAATTCGACTGACTAACAGGGAGGAGAGAGGAGATATAATTTGGGTCAGTTAAATGTCATGAATGGTGTGTCACAGGGATCAGTCATGATCAGGCTTTAACTCTACAATTTACATAAATGAATTTTCATTTAAAGATTTACTGATGACATAAGAATACGTAGGAAAGTGAGTTGTGAAGAGGACATAAAGAAGCAACAACAGGACATAAGTCAGAAAGTGGGAGAAGATTTGAAAACTTGAGTATAATGTGGGAAAATGTGAAATTGCCCATTGAGGCAGTAAAAAGAGCATATTCTCCAAATGGTGAGAGACTGCAGAGTTCTAAGGTATCGAGAGAGCCGGGTGTCCTAATACATTAATTGTGAAACATTACTTTGCAGATATAGCAAGTAATTAGGAAAGCGAATAAAATAAAATGTTTACTATGAGGGGAATTGATGACAAAAATGGGAAGGTTATGTTTCAGTTATACTGAGTACTGGTGAGACCACATTGAAGGAACAATGGAAATTTGTTGAAAGCAGTTCAGAGAAGGTTTATTAGACTAATATCAGGAATGGGGGTGTGGTAGTATTTTATGAAGGGAGGGTGGACAGGCTAGGTTTGTATCTGCTGGACAACAGAGGAATAAGGTGACTTGATTGAAACATACGACTTTCTGGGGGTGGGGGGTCTTGAAAAAGCAAATGTGGGACAAATGCTTCCACTCATTTAGGAATCTAAACCTAGGGGTCACTGTTACAAAGCATGGGTCACCCAACTTAGACAGACCGGAGGAGAAATCTTTTTTCAGAATGTGTGAATATTCAGATCTCCAGATCCTCAAGAAGTGGGGGTAAGCAGAGTCCTTGAATATTTTTAAGACACGGATACATAGATTCTTAATAAGCAAAGGGTTGAAAGATGATCGGGGTTGTGCAGGAATGTAGAGTGGAGGCTGCAATCAGATCAGCTATGATCTTATTAAATGGCAGATCCATATGTTCTTAGTCTGACTCGCAGTAAGAGAAATTTATTATTAAGGATGTGATGACAGGACAGTTGGAAAATCATAATGTGATTAGGCAGATTTATGGAAGGAATTTGATTAACAAATCTTCAAGAATTTTCTTTTGGAAATATAACGAGCAGTATAGGTAAGGAGGACCCAGTAAATATAATACATTTATATGCATTATAATAATACATACATATAAATGTATAATAGTATTATTATAATACATTTATTATTCAAAAATATGTTCAATTATTTGCCTTACTGAACTTGGCACACAAGACATGGTTGAGGGAGTTACTAGTATGAATGGAAGATTGGTTAAAGAGCAGCAAACAGAGAATAGACGTAACCAAATAATCAATGTGTAACAGCAAGTCACGAATGGGGTACTACGGAGATCAATATTTGGGCTTCAGTTGTTTATAATCAATACTGATGAGTTAACAGGACCAATTGTAAAATATTCAAGTTTGCTGATGATACATAGACACCTGTGAACAAGCCAAGAGGAGGGAATAAACCAACTTCAAAAGGATACGGGACAAAATGGTGGCCTATGAGAAAGTCACAGATGGACAATAAAGTGGGGAAGTGTAGAATAATCCACTTTTATAGTAAAAATGCAAAGTTGTTAAAAGTTTATCAAAAGGAATAAAATTAATAAATGTTGGTCTTTGGTGGTTTATGAGGGCCTTTGTACCTTTCCTTTCTGTCAGAAGTGGGGATGTTCACCGTTGATTGCACAATGTTCAGCACCATTCACGTCTCCTCGGATACTGAAACAGTCCATATCCAAATGTTACATGATCTGGAAATATCTAGGTCCAGGCTTGATGAAAAGTGGCAAGTAACATCCACGCCACACAAATAGCATGCAATGGCCATCTCCAATAAGAGACAATCTAACTCCCATCCCTTAACATTCAGTGGTGTTACTATAACCAAATCTCCCACTATCAATATCCTGGGGGTTACCATTGACCAGAAAATCAACTGGACTTACCACACTAAACATTACAAGAGCTGGTCATAGGCCAGGAATATTGCAGAGAGGAACTCTCCTCCTGATTCCCCAAGTCCAAAATCTACAAGGCACAAGTCAAGAGTGTGATGGAATACCCCCCACTTGCTTGGATGGATGCAGCTCCAATAACACTTGAGAAGCTTGACACTATGCAGGACAAAGCAGCTGCTTGATTGGCACCACATCTCTAAATATCCACACCCTCCACCATCTGACAGTCAGTGTCTGCAGTGTGCAACATTTACAAGATGCATTACAGCAATTCACCAAAGATCTTTAGACAGCACCTTCAAAACCCATGATCATTTCCATCTGGAAGGACAAGGATGGCAGATACGTGGGAATACCACCCCCTGCAAGTTCCCCTCCAAGCCACTCACCATAAATCGCTGTTTCTTCGCTGTCACTGGATCAAAATCCTGGAATTGCCTCCATAAGGGTATCATCAGCTGTGGTTCAAGAAGGCAGTTCACCACCACCACCTCAGCACTAACCAGGAATGGGCGATAAATGCTCGGCAGCCAACAATGCCCATGTCTCTCAGGAAATCACAAGAAGTTAGCTAGCACACATAACAAGGAATGAGGTAAGTAAGTATTGTAAGGCTTTGGAATATGAGGTTTCTTAGTCTTCGATGATTTGATCTTTGGTGAGACCATAGTTGGAGTACTTGTACAGTTCTCTGTACTTAAGTAAAGGATAACTTGCTTTAGAGTGGGTGCAGCAAAGTTTCACTAATTTAATTTCGAGAATATGACAGGAGTCCTGTGTTCTATCATTAGAAATTCCATAGACTGGTCCTGTACTCTCTGGTGTTTAGAAGCACAATAGGTCATCTTATTGAAACAGAAACCATTCTTCAGAAAGATGGTAAAAGACCGTTTCCCCTGCTTGGGCAGTCTGTCAGTGTTTCAAAGTTGGTTTCAGATACCCAGAGACATTTTTGAGTCGTTGAAATCTACAGGAAAAAGCCCTTTGGCCCATACTGTCTATACTGGTCAGAAACAACTACCTAACTCTCCATTTTCCAGCAACTGACCCATAGACTTGTATGCCTTCGCATTGCAAGTGCACATTTAAGTCCACCTGAAATGTTCTGAGGGTTTCTGCATCTCCCAGCCTTACCGGCAATGAGTTCCAGATTCCCACCACCCTCTGGGTGAAAGAGTCCCCGGAGCCTGTTTTGTCGTTCACTGTGGTCATGACTAATCTGCAAGCTGAACTCCACCTTCCCGTCGTATCCTGTCATTCCTCCACCAGTCAATCAATCCCAGCCAGCTCAATCACCAAGCATCCACAGTTCTCTGTGATAGAATTCCAAAGATTCACAATGCTCTGAGTGAAGAGATTTCCTGTAGCTTCAGTCCAAAATGGCTAACACCCTTATTCAGACAATTAGATCAGGTCCTGCTTTTAATGCTGTATTTGAAAGAAGACACCGAACCCCCATGTTTCCTCTCACCTGCCTAACAGGGCAGCACACTCTCAGTACTGCACTTGTCCATCAGGCCGGTTTTGTGCGCAGGTTCTAGAGTGAGATTTGAGTCCACGGTTTTTCTGACTCGGTGAGAGAGTGCTATCAAGCAAACTGTGAATGACATCTTCAACCAGGTGTCTCCAGAAAGAGACCTGCCACCCAGTCTGTCCAGGGCGTCCAAGTCCCTTGACTATTATACAGCCATAAAAGGGAGTGAGGTGTATGCTATTTATTTAAATCAAAGGATTCATCACACACTGCCCCTTACCTTGCTAATTCTCCTTCACAACTCACGTGCAGTGAGAGCCCAGTTTCACAGAATAGCCCCTTAGTTGTTTCGTGCATCTGCTCTCTGACAGATGTGGTTTCTGATCTCTCAGTTCACTGTTACCAGTAATGACACATTTGTATTCCATGCACCAGCCTACCCAGTTATAAATAGTGCCATAAATCAGGTGTAAAGATTACAGGTTCAAGCCAGGTCAGCCGGCAGCTGGATTCCTTTTTGCTGTTCATTTTGAAGATGGCTACAACTCTTGGGCAGACTGTTCTCAAGTGACCTGCTAATATACATTCATTAAAACCAGACTGAAGTAAATAAGGCATGTTATAAGCTGCCCTTTATTTTTGAGTATGCATAGGAGATGCTCAGTGGGAAGCTGCAACTCCGGTAATTAATTCTGTGCTTTGAGTTTCACATTGCGCTCTTTCTGCTCTGTGCATAGTCCAGTCCCTTTGGCAGCTGGGGCACCAGCCCCTAATGAAAACTGTTTGGGTTGCAATTAAAGATGAGGCTTAAATAATGTAATAAAAGCTTAACAATTTTTTTCGGATAGGAAAAGTGATGCAGACTCACTAATGAAGAACGCCACACCTTGATGACTGACTCTCTCTATCTAGAAAGAACCACCCAATTAGTCCTTCTGTGCCCCATCTCCCATTCTTTCTCCTCTCCGGGTCCTTTAGCTAATTGCTTCGAGGGTGAGCCCTCTGGTTATCACCTCTCCTGGCCGGAGAATCAGTTTTGCTCGAATTGCATTATCAAAATCCATTCCCCTGCTGGTGATTTTGCCTGTTCTCAGGAGAACATTTCCAGCTTGTCCAGTCTCTCCACATAACTGAAGGCCCCCAGCCCCGGAACTCTTCAGCAAAGAACAACAAACCCATGCACTACCTTTGATTTGATTTTAATGGCAATTTTGTCACAAACATCTGTTGTGGCATAGGAATCATGATATTACAGGAAGAAACAGGCCATTTGTCCCATCAAAATTACACTGGCTTCTTCTGTATCAGGCACCTGCTCTAAGCTAAATAAAAAAATGAAAGAACTGTGGATGCTGGAAGTCAGAAACAAAAACAGAAATTACTGGAAAAGCTCAGCAGGTCAGGCAGCATTTGTGGAAAGCAATCAGAATTGGCATGCTCTGAGGAAGGTTCACTGCACGCGAAACATTAACTCTGATTTCTTTCCACAATGCAGCTGGGACCTGCTGAGCTTTTGCCACAATTTCTGTTTTTGTAGCTGCTCTAGGCTTTCATTTATTTCTTGAGCAGCTTTAATGTTTTTCCCTCTAAACTCCCTCAGTTAAAGACAGCTTTATTCCAGCATATTACAGAATTGACGGACAGACCTGTGATCCGAGCAACTTATTCATCAGAATCAGGGCACGTCATTTCTTCTCGTGCTCTTCCCCCCTCCACTCCAAAAGTCGTCTTCAGAATTAGAACGAGGCAAAGGCAACATCAAAGGGACTGGATTACTCGTTTGCACTGCAACAGAATGAAGCTTGTCATCCCGTATTTGTAGCACATTGAGCAAGGAAACTTCAAAGGGTCCTCATGTAGGCCATCCAGTCCCAATAGAGAACTAGAAGACCCTGTGCAGTCACTTTGCCAGAGATTAAAGATCAGAGTATTCAGAACTTTTGCTTGTTTTCAGCAGCAGCAGCACTATGCCAGGGTTAATAACAGTTGATAGCCAGGCACTGCAGGTCTCCTAAGTTCAGCTGTTTCCTTGAGTACAGCTTGAACTTCTATCCCTGACTCAGCCATATTTATCAGTCCTTTCACTTCTCTGAAATAATCTTCACTCTAAGTGTCCTGTCAGACAACATATTGCTGTAATGCCTGTGCCAAAACTTTGCTATCCTTATTCTTTCTGAAAGGTCTTTGTCTTACTTCTTTTTTGAGGATCATAAAATCATATGGGCCACTATGTCTCTACCACTAAAGTTACACTAACTCTACACTAGATACTGAATCTAAACTAGTAAAGCCAAGTAACTCAGCTCTGTTTGTGCAAGTGAGTTTTATGTATTAGTTCCTGGTGTGTTTGTGGCAGCTTATTCAACCACCATTAATACTCCTAAACCCGCACTTGTTCCATTCCAACTTGTCTATTCACTTATTCACTCATGTGCGGGCATGTGGACGTGCAGACACACATGCACACACTCTCTCTCTCACACAAACACACACTCACTTGCTCACACTCGATTCTCTAACGTGCACAAATACACACACACACACACACACACACACTCTCTCTCTCTCTCTCTCTCTCTCTCTCTCTCTCTCTCTCTCTCTCTCTCTCTCTCTCTCACTCACACTCACACACACACGCGCATACACCCTCTCTCTCATACGCACAAACTCTCTCTCTTGCACTCGCACACACTCTCACATGCACTTACTATCCAGCTTTAGCAGACAACATCTGGAGGGAGTGATGCGGTTCACCTTTTCTCTGGCCAGGGTCAGTGAAGCCAAATCTGCCAATCATCCAGCTCAAGGTTGTGAATGCTGAAGGGCTGGCTTGTGCGTGAACAGAGGGAATTCGGTAAAGGGGGCAGTAATTGTTTCTCTGCTGGTGGAGTTTAAAGGCGGGGTGCGCTGAGTGTGAAACCTCAACTTTGCTGCTGGCCCCTTAGATTGACCAGCATTCTCCCAGAGCCTCAGTGAGCGAATCTTTATCTTCTCTTCACCCTCTTCACGGCCTTTCCCTTCGTTGTTGTGGTAACATCTCCAACCAGATAACACTCCCCTTTGATTTCTCTATTCCATTTCTAGCTTTTGTGTATCTACCCTCTTTGCTTCTGGTCGCCAACTACCATTGCTGGTTATGGAAATTTAAAATATAACAAATAGGAGTGAGAGTACACCACATAACTTCAAAGCTGTTCTGCCATTTACTAAGTTTATGGCTGATCTTCTGCCTCATCTTCACTTGCCCATCCGCTCCCATATCACTTTATTCTGTGAGAGACCAAAAGATGGTTTGTTTCAGCCTGAAATATACTCAATGACTGAGCCTCCTCTGCTCTCTGCAGTGGAGAATTTCAAAGATTCACTAGCCTCTAAGTGAAGAAGTTGCTCCTCATTCCAGTCTCTATTCTGAGACTATCCCATTGTGTTCTAAGTTTCCCAACCAGTCGGTTTCAGTGAAGGGCACCTATAAATGATGGTTGTTGCTGTTATGTTTTGATGTTAATACGCCATATCTTTGGTCGAGCATTTCCTTTCTATTTAGGTTCCAACAACGCAACTAACATGCAAGAGGTCTATTTGTCGGAGCCACTTGATACCACACCATCTCTTGAGTCAAAAACATATAAAAGGGAAAGAACAATACAGCACGAGAACAGGCCCTTCAGCCCACCAAGCTTGCGCTGACACATTTCTAATGTGAAAACCTCTCACCTCTGCGCGTATCCCTCTATTTCCTGATTTTTCACATATCTGTTAAGATGCCTCCTAAATGTTGCTATTGTACTTGCCTCCACCGAGCAGCTCATTTACTACCCTCTGCGTAAAAACTTGCCTCTCCCATCTGCTTTAAGCTTTCCCCTTCTCTTTAAACTGTCCCCCAGCGATTGGCATTTCTATCCTGGGAGGTAGACACTGAATATATCCATGCCTTTTCTAATTCTGTCAACTTCTGTCAGGTCACCCCTCAGCCTCTGACATGCAAGTGAAAACAAATCTAGTTTGTGTAATCTCTCCTCATAGCTAATACATGGTAAACATTTTCTGTACTCTCTCTTCCAAATCTTTCTTAACTAAAGCCTCTGTGGTGACCAGACCTGTACACAATATTCCAAATGTTTGTTAACTAAAGTTATAAACAGCTGCAATTTTTATACTCAGCGCCTCCATCACCTTGTCCACTTGTATTGCCACTTTTGGGGAATTGTGGATTTGTGTGCCTAGATCTCTCTGTATATTAATGCTTCCAAGCCATTTACTGTACACTGCATTAGATCTTCGAAAACACATTGTCCTCAAATTTGTCTGGATTAAATTCTGTGCAGATCTCCAGCCTATCTATGTTCTGTTGTGTCCTCTAGCAATACCCACTATCTGCAGCTCTCCCAATCTTGCAAACTTACTAATCAGACCACCTACATTTTCACCCATTTATAAACAGTGTAGATCCCTGCAAAAAAAAAACCCCACTGGTCACCAGTCACCAGTCAGAAATTGTCTTTCCACCGCTACTGTCTTCTATGATCAAACCAGTTCTGTATCCACCTTACAGCTCATCATGGATCCATGTGACTGCACCTTCTGTATCAGCCCGCCATGAAGAACCTGGTCAAAGGGCTTGCTAAAGTCCATACAGATAACATCCACTGCCCTGCTCTCATCAATCATTTTTGTCACTTCCACAAAAAACCTACCACTGACATAATGCTCACCTAGCCTGTAATTTCCCAGATTATTCCTGTCTCCCTTCTTAAACAAGGAATGTTATTGGCTAATCTGCAGTGCTCTGGGAACTCGCCTGTGCCTAAAGAAGGTACAGCAAGCTTTTTATGAACCGACACTTAAAGAACCAGGAGTGTGCAGATATTCTGGTTGATCAAGAAGTCAACACAATCAATGTAAAGCGCGCACTAAGTAATCGAAACATAATGTAAGGGGTATACGCATCACTGTTATACTTTATTTATAGCATAAGTCACTTAAATAATAATGCAATTTTATCTTAAATAAAACTTACTGGTAAAGAGCCTTTTCACTTGCACCCTGAACTGACTACTCCGACATCACAGAGATCGCAATAATACAATAAACTGTGTATTTGATACATATAATTTTTGCTGGCTTATCGAGAGTGCCAGTTCATAAGGTTCCAGTTAAAACAGAGTTTGCTGTACAAAGGTTTCGCACAAGGCCACAGCAACAGTCTCCATCAACTCCCTCAATATTCTGTGATAGATCCCATCAGACCCTGGGGACTTGTCCACCTTAACTGCTTTTCAAATGAACCAACACCATTTTTCATATTGACATGGCCCAGAACATCACGATACCCGCCTGAGACCCTGTCCTTCTACTGTGTGGATGCAGATGCAAAGTAATCGTTAAGGACCTCACCCACTTCTTCCAGCTCCATGCTTGTGTTCCCTCCTTTTTTCTTGAGGGGATTTCTTTTTCTGTAGTTACCATCTTGTTCCTTATATACATAGAAAATGCCTTGGGATTTTCTTTAATCTTGTTTACCAAGGACATTTCATGGCCCCATTTAGCTCTCCTAACTCCTTTTTTAGTTCTTTCCTGCTTTTCAAGGACTCTGTCTGTCTTTAGTTTCCTGCATCTTATCTATGCCTCCTTTTCTTTTTTTGACTTATCTCACAAATTCTCCTGTCATCCTAGGTTCTTGAATGTTGCCATTCGTATCCTTCATTTTCACAGGAACACCCTAGTCCTGAAATCTCATCAACCGACCTTTAAAAGATTCCCACATGCTGATGTGGATTTGCCCTCAAACAGCCACCCCCATTGACATTTCACAGTTCCTTCCCGATGCTGTTGAAGTTAGCCTTCCCCCAGTTTAGTACTTTCACCCAAGGATCACTCTTATCCTTACCCAGAAGTGACTTAAAAATAACAGAAGTGGATTTAATGTTACTCATAGATAAGCATTGTGGGTCAATCTACAGCACATGCAGAGGTTCAGGAAGGCAGCTCGTCATCACTTTCTCAAGGGCAACAACAGATAGACGATAAATGCTCTCCAGCCAGTCACAGCCATGTCTCACAATTCAATAATATTAAAAAAAATTTGGCCATTATTCATTTTTCAATCAGCATCTAAAATTGATTGTCTCGTCATTACCTACATGTGCCATTTGGTGCTCAAATTGTACCTCCTGCATTACAACAGTGATGGCAGTTTTGAAAGCATAAGATGCTGGCTGTCAGATTCCCAGGGGATTCTGAGGTTCTGTTTTGTTTTCTTTCCTGCCTTTGTAAATCGATGAAGTAAAGGCTCAAATCTTCTGATCTGGGCTGGCATCAGAATCCACGTTGCCAACCCAGATCAGACAAAACCGCATGTCTGCCCAGGATATTTTGAGTGCAACTTCTGATGCGAGATCCATCACAATAGATACAGTGCAGTGAACTATGCAAGCAGTATTGATATGCATCTGTGCATAAGCCTCACATACCAGTAGCTTCCATAATTCGAGTAAGGGACAGTCTCAAGGTACCAGAGACTGTTGGACAAGCTACTAAGAGAAAGTAAAGGTTTAGGTGCACGTTGGTAAAGGATTAGTTGGCAAGGGGCTAAATACCTTGAGCAGGGTAAAAGTGAGTGCTGCAGATCCTGGAGATTAGAGCCAAGAGTGTGGTGCTGGAAAAGCACAGCCACTCAGGCAGCATCCGAGGAGCAGAAAAATGGGTACCTCAGGCAAAAGTCCTTCATCCTGCCCCACATTCTTGGCCTTGAGCAGAGTCTAAGGTCGTGGTTGGTAAAAGGATAAGGTGTGTTTTGTGTAAGGGATTAGGGTGCTAGTTGGACAAGGGACTGGGGGTGGCCGGTGAAGTAGGCAAGCGAGTCAGTTAGCAGATAATGTGGATTGATGGGGTAGTGTGGCAAAGGGGTTGATGAGGTTAGGGGTGGAAATGGGTAGGTGAAGAGTCAAGAGGCTGGGAGGTGGGGAAAGTCAGTACTAGAGTTTGGAAATGTCAGTTTATAATAAGCCAGGAGTTACAGCAGGTTTTATTTCCTCCAACGTTAGCTATAAAGGTTAGTGAGTCAGATCTCTCTAAACTCTCTGATTCAGAGCCAAAGTCTGGGATTTTTTCAGGGGGGCTCCAAATTACCATGTATGATGTGGAGGTGCCAGTATTGGACTGAGGTGAACAAAGTTTAAAAGCACACAAAACCAGGTTATAGTCCAACAGTTACCTGATGAAGGAGCAGCACTCTGAAAGCTAGTACTTCCAAATATATATAGGATTATATATTTGTGTGATTTTTAACAGTGAGTGTGTAGTCAGTGGGCCAGGATGTCTGGAGGTCCTCCAGTACATTAGCTGTGGTATGTTCGATTTCCGACCATCTGGAGATGGGAAGATCTGTACCAGGAAGACGGAAATGCAATTTACAACTGACCGAGACACTCATTTGAAGGATACAAAGCAATGAGACCTGTCACATTATCGAGTCATGCAACAATACTTCAACAATGTTTTAATAGATCCTGCCTGACACAATGTAATATTTATCATACTGTGTTCCTCTGACTTCCATGTGCATGATTTGGGGGATAATCTACTAAATCTAGCAATTCGAGGAGAAAGTGAGGACCGCAGATGCTGGAGATCAGAGCTGAAAATGTGTTGCTGGAAAAGCGCAGCAGGTCAGGCAGCATCCAAGGAACAGGAGAATTGACGTTTCGGGCATCAGCCCTTCTTTTAAATCTAGCAATTGTTAATTAGAACAAATATTGTCTGTCACATCTGCTTTTGAATGCAAATTGCAGTCTCTCAGATCAACAGTACACTGCTAAACTCTTCCAGCAATGGAGTTATCTTCCTTGAGTTAGAATGTTTGTAATATCTGATTGACCTGTGAGTTCTTAGATAAAAGGAAAAACAAATGAGGAATGCCAGGTACTTAATCTCTTGTCTCTTGCAGCATGACATTTGTAGACGTCGACAGACTTTTATAAGCACAGACAATTTAATATTTTTCTGCTTTGCTTAATAATTTGACTTTCACAGCATCAAGGCTGTGGCACACTCAATGGCATCCCTTCTTCTGACCAAACTTCAGGGTTTAGTTCCCCTTCAGGTTTTGATGTGTTCATAATAAGGTTGAATATCAATCTGTGTGTCTGGAGTTGGTGATAAATGTGGGAGAGTCCCCTGGTCTTGATTCTTGATGTGTCTCGATCCATAACCTCTGGTGACAAACGAGTTTTTACAGGAAAAATTGCAATGGAAACAGACATAAGCATGCCCTTTGTCTGGTTATGTCCCTACCCATGGTAAGAGGAAAGGAAAAAGGCTTAAGGTATCACAGTTTAACAGTATGCATGGTATAAAATTCCTGTCTTCATATTGCTGCGTGAGGTGTGCTAATATTTTAAATGTGGACAACTCCTGGAGTTTCTGGATCTTTGTGATTATACTCAGCGAATGTGGGGATTTTTTTTGTATTTGTAGCTTTTCTGTGTCACTTACTTCCCCTCATTAATCAAACTGCCAGCCCTTTTGAATATAGTGACCTCAATCACAGGAGCAATCCCTGGTAGGCTTTTCTTTCATTAGGCTGCACTCTGTTCTAAATTAGAATTTCCCCGTGACGCCTGAGAATGACTCTCATTGATTCTTGTAAGAAATCTGATTTCTTTAATGACATAAGCTTCTCATAAAAATGATTTAGTTAGACATTGCTTTCATCTCTGACCTGAATGCATGCACTGGACACTGGGGACTTGTCAGGTAGGTAGACCAATACCAGTTGTGCTCTTGCAGAACAGCAACCAATGGCTCCCATGCTAACGGTTGCCTTGGCCTTTCATTCTATCACTTTTCTTACTACTTCCCACTTCTTTACTTTCTTTCTTAAATGTCACCTTGTTGACCAAATGTTTGAACCACTCCTCACCAATATTCGCCCCTTTGGGCGACTGCTAAAACCATAAATGAAGGAGACCATACAGTCTGTCATGGCAGAGAAAGGTGGCCAGGGTTTTCTACGTGAACGCATTGTGTGTAAGGTATTGCAGGATTTTGTTCAGTAAATAAGAGAAAGCTATGCAGAAAAGCCTTTTTAGATATATCCTGCTAAGCAAAAGGGCTTCAGTCATGATGAAGATTACTAGCAGCATAGGATTGGTTTTGTTGGTTTAACACATTTACGTTATCTTTTCTGTCAATATTAGATCTATTGCCTGATGTATACTGTTATGGACCAAACAAAACCTCCTAAAGATATATTAAGAAAACAGTCTATACCCTAACTTTATCTTAACTAAGTATAAGGCATTGTGTTCCGGATGCAATTTGACTGGTCAAACTATCAACCTTGAAACAAAACACAGTTTATTAATACACTTTAGTTAAAATACAGACAAAATAAAAATAAAAGAATTGACTTAACTATAACTATCAAAATGCTTAATAAAATAACAATATATTAACTACTGCTAATTAACTATTCCAGTTTTGTAATGTCAAATAAATGCACTCTTGGCAAAGAAAAATCAGGGAAAACAGATTGTCTCACAGGGAGAAAGTGAGGACTGCAATGCTATAGAGTCAGAGTCCAAAAGTGTGGTGCTGTTAAAGCACAGCAGGTCAGGCAGTATCTGAGGAGCATGAGAGTTGACATTTTTGGACTCAAGCCATTCACCGGGAGGGGGAAGGGGGCTGAGAGATAAATAGTGGGGCTGGGGGTAAGGTAGCTGGGAAGATGATATGTGGATACAGGTGAGGGGTAATTGTGAAAGATTGATGGGGAGGGTGCAGTGGATAGGTGGGAAGGAAGATGGATAGGTGAAGAGGGCTGTGCCGAGTTGGAGGTTTGGATCTGGGATGAAGTGATGGGAGGGGAAATTTGGAAACTGGTACAGTCTTTGGTTGAAAGGTCCCAAGGTGGAGGATGAGGCGTACTTTCTTCAGTTGTCGGGTGGCTTTGATTTGGCAATGGAGGAGGCGCAGGACTTGTATGTCCTTGGTGGAGTGGGAGAGGGAGTTGAAGTGGTCGGCCACAGGTTGGTGGGGGTTGTTTGGTGCATGTGTTCCAGAGGTGTTCCCTGAACTGCACCATGAGTTGGTGTCCAGTCTCCCCAATGTAGAGGAGATCCCATCGAGAATAAAGGACACAGTAGGCGAGTTGGGTGGATGTGCAGGAAAATCTCTGCCAGATCTGAAAAGATCCTTTGGGGCCTTGGAAATGATGGAGAAGGTGTGGGCGCAGGTTTTACACCACATGTGGTGACAAGGGATATGCTGGGTGTTGAGGATAAGTTGACGGGGAATGTGGACCTAACTAGGGAGTCACTGAGGGAATTGTCTCTATGGAATGCAGATAGGGGTAGTGAAGAAAATATATCTTTCGTGTGATTGTAGGTGGTGGAAATGGTGGAGGATAATGAGTTGTATCTGGAGATTAGTGGGATTGAAAGTGAGGACTGGGAATCCTATACTCTTGTGCGTTGGAGGGGTGGGGTTTAAGGACATAGGTTCAGGATGTGGAGCAGATGCATTGGAGGGCATTGTTGATCACGTGGTGATGATCTGTGCGAACTTAAGATCAGCTAACTTGAGTACACCTCCTTCCATCCCCTCTCCTGTAATAAATACGATCTCTTACTCTCAATTCCTGCACCTCCACCATATCTGCTCCCAAGAGGAGTAATTCCACTCCAGAACATCCTGGATAGCCTCCTCTTCGCCATTGTGGATGGACATATACAGGGACTGGATGTCCATTGTGAAGATGAGGAATTGGGGCTGGGGAAACAAAAGTCAGGTGGAGGGTGTACGGGGCTGGGGAACTGTGAGGTTGGAGGCTGTGGATAGGAGATCCCCTGAGGTGATGAGGTTGTGGATGGTCTGGGAGGTGATGGGAGGTGAAGTCGAGGGAGCGGTGGGAGCAGGTGTCTGTGAGTTGGCATCTGGCTCCTTTGGTGATGTAGAGCTTGATGTGCCAAACTACCACTGCACCTCCCCCTTGTCTGCTGGTTTAAAGGTAAGATTGTGGTTGGAGCAGAGGGAGTGGAGGGCTGCACGTTGTGAGGGTGAGAAGTTGAAGTGGGTGAGAGGGGTGGACAGGTTGAGGAGGTCATTGTCGTGATGGCATTTGGAGATAAAGAGGTTGAGGAAGAGTAAAAGGCCTGCAAGGGGTCTCCAAGAGAATATGTTGGAGGTGGGAGAAGGGTCTTCGGAGGGAAGGTGGGAGTCACAGTTGAAAAACTAAGTACGGAGGTGGAGGTGGCAGAAGAAAAGTTCAATGCTGCAACGCATGTGGAATTAGTTGGCCCAGAGCATAGTGAATGAAGGTGAGACATCTACTGAGGACTGATCATTCATCCTCCGTGAGGGGGAAGTCTGGGGGAATGGTAAAAATCTGACAGGGCTGGGGCCTGGAGTTGGGAGTGGAGGTGGAGATTGTCCCTAGAGTGGGGGTGGTCATGTGATAGTGATATCATAGGTGATATCACCAGAGGAAGTTATGTAAACGGTGGCGGTCGTGGGGGAGGAATTGGTGCGTTCAACGGCACCCGAGGGAGTGAAAGTGATATTCTGGGTGGCGTTTGCTGAAACAGTGTCTTTGGCGGCAGCATTTGTGGAGGTGACATGGTCGGCAGTGCTAGGTGGGTCTGCATTTCCCTGGAGCGTCGGAGGCTGAGGGGTGACCTGATAGAAGTTATAAAATCATGAGGGGCATGGATAGGATAAATAGACAAGGTCTTTTCCCTGGGGTGTGGGAGTCCAGAACTAGAGGGCATAGGTTTAGGGTGAGAAGGGAAAGATATAAAAGAGACCTAAGGGGCAACTTTTTTATGCACAGGGTGGTACGTGTATGGAATGAGCTGCCAGAGGAAGCGGTGGAGGCTGGTACAATTACAACATTTAAGAGGCATCTGGATGGGTATATGAATAGGAAGGGTTTGGAGGGATATGGGCCAGGTGCTGGCAGGTGGGACTAGATTGTGTTGGGATATCTGGTCGGCATGGAAGAGTTGGATGGAAGGGTCTGTTTCTGTGCTGAATGTCTCTATACCTTCTTGAATTCCTGCAGTCCTTGGAATGTACATAAATCTACTGTACTGTTGGGGAGGGAGTTCCCTGACTTTGATTCAGTGACATTGAAGAATTGTATTTCCAAGTCAGAATGGTAAGTGGCCTGGAGGGGAATATGCAGGGGAAGGTGTACACTTGTATCCAGGTGGAATTGGTCATGGATTTGGAAGGTGCTGTCTAAATTGATGAGTTGCTACAGTGTGTCTTGCAGATAGTACACACTGCTGCAACTGTGCACCAGCAATGAAGCAGATGAATAAGCATTGTTTTAGATGGATTGCCAATCAACTGGGCTGCTTTGTCCTGGACGGTGTCTCATTTCTTGCTTGTTGGAGCTGCACCCATCCAGGCAAGTGGGGAGTATTCCATCATCCTCCTGACTTGTGCCTTCCACATGTTGGACAGGCTTTGGGAAGTCAGAAACTGAGTTTGCTCACTGCAGAATGCCCAGCATTTGACGTACCCTTGCAATCACACTGTTGATGTGGCTGGTGTAGTGCGTGGATCTGTGCTTTGGGCTCACACAGCATCAGAAGCAACGGATGACCATTTAGCCCATTTAACAGGTTCAACCTCATGTTTGTAAGGAAAGACCACCATCTAAGGTCTTTCAAACTACAGTGGGATTTGTTCAGTTATTGGACCCTCCTGCTAGTTCAAATATGTAAATACAATCTTGCATAAGGGGCGTCACGGTCACGGTGACTCAGTGGTTAGCACTGTTGCCTCCTCCACTGGAACCTGGGTCCCAGGTTCAATTCCAGCCTCGGACGACTCTCTGTGTGGAGTTTGCACATTCTCCCTGTGTCTGTGTGGGTTTCCTCTGGGTGCTGCAGTTTCCTCCCACAGTCTAAAGATGTGCAGGCCAGGTGAATTGGCCATGTGATATTGCCCATAGTGTTAGGTGCATTAGTTAGAAGGAAATGGGTCTGGGTGGGTTACTCTTCGGAGGGTCGGTGTGGACTTGTTGGGCCGAAGGACCTGTTTCCACACTGTAGGGAATCTAATCTAATCGAAGTAAATATGTTTTGGGTTTTTGTTTTGTTTTCCATCTGCAGAGATTGTATAGAACCAAACTATTTTATGTATGTCCTGGATATAAGGATTGTATATAAAGTATAGTCTTGAAATAAAATAAATCAGCCTAGTGTTCATACTGCACACGACAAACCTCTCCCCACCTCCACTCCCCAAAACTGCCTCACCTGATCAACATTGAATCATTTTCCATTCTTTCTCCTTTGTTATTTCATTTCGCCTCCATTTAGAGTGACATGCTATTCAGCTCCAGTTACAGTTCCACCTTCTTGTAACAAAGATTGTCATCAATTCATAGTCATAGAATTCCCTATAGGGTTTCATACTGTATAGTAATTATAGGTTTGTGATATTGGTTTGTTGTATTGCCCTCTCCCCTGCCACGATTCCATTATTCAACCTGAATGATCTTGGTTTGCTGGCCAGAACAATCAGAATTCAGACAAATAGCCACAATACAAAGCAGTCTGTAAAGATGAGAGCTGGTGCCAACAGTGTTTGTCATATTCCAGCTCTCTGTTCCTTCCCTCATTTGTAACTATTTGCTGAATCACTCTGATATTCTTCACAGACGTCTGCTGTTAATTCACTTTTGCTGTTTTACAGCAGGAACTAAATCCTGGAAGAATGCAGAGTTTGAGGATTCCTTGTTCCGTTGTTTTAGTGGGTTTGCCCTGTCTGCCGCAGACTGTATTGTGATCAGTACGCCTGAGGTCTGAATGAGATGGCAGAGGACTTCAATGGCAAAGCAATGCAAATGCAGGTGGTAGGAGGCAGTGATATTTTTAGCCAGGGCTAATTTGCTCAGGCTCATTCCATTGTGGCCCAGCTTTGTCTGGAGTGTTTAAAGTGATTTTGAGCCATACAAGTTGACAGTGCTGAGTGAATGTAAGGTTTGGAGGGGGTGGGGGAGAGAGATTCGGAAATAGCTCCAGTGCTGAGTATTTGGTTTTCGGTAATCTGAGGACACACAGCCTTCACTTCTCCACAGGGGCTCTGTGTCATTGTCTCGTCAGCTGGGTACTTATCAAAGTGAATTAGCTGTCTTGCTGACAACCTCTAGACGTTGCAGCATGTGCATTTTGTCATATAATGACAGTTTGACAATCTTAATCTCAAGGTGCACAATATCGTAAGAAATAGAAACAGGAAGAGGCCACTCAGCCCCTTGATCATGCCCCATCTTTAACACAATCATGGCTGGTCTGATTGCGGCCTTAGCTCCACCATCTTGCCTGCAACCCCTCCCTATAACCTTTGTCAATCCAAAGTCTGTGCAAATCAGCCTTGAATATATTCAATGACTAGTGGCCGCTGCTGTTTGGGGAAGGGAATTCCACCTCCTGAGAAAATAGGTTCCTTGTTATCTCAGTCTCAAATGGTAGACCCTTTATTTTGAAAGTGTGCTGCTTAGTTCTACATAGAACATAGAACAATACAGCACAGAACAGGCCCTTCGGCCCACGATGTTGTGCCGAACTTCTAACCTAGATTAAGCACCCATCCATGTACCTATCCAAATGCCGCTTAAAGGTCGCCAATGATTCTGACTCTACCACTCCCACGGGCAGCACATTCCATGCCCCCACCACTCTCTGGGTAAAGAACCCACCCCTGACATCTCCCCTATACCTTCCACCCTTCACCTTAAATTTATGTCCCCTTGTAACACTCTGTTGTACCCGCGGAAAAAGTTTCTGACTGTCTACTCTATCTATTCCTCTGATCATCTTATAAACCTCTATCAAGTCACCCCTCATCCTTCGCCGTTCCAACGAGAAAAGGCCGAGAACTCTCAACCTATCCTCGTACGACCTACTCTCCATTCCAGGCAACATCCTGGTAAATCTTCTCTGCACCCTCTCCAAAGCTTCCACATCTTTCCTAAAGTGAGGCGACCAGAACTGCACACAGTACTCCAACTGTGGCCTAACCAAAGTCCTGTACAGCTGCAACATCACTTCACGACTCTTGAATTCAATCCCTCTGCTAATGAACGATAATACTCCATAGGCCTTCTTATAAACTCTATCCACCTGAGTGGCAACCTTCAAAGATCTATGTACATAGACCCCAAGATCCCTCTGTTCCTCCACCTGACTAAGAACCCTACCATTAACCCTGTATTCCGCATTCTTATTTGTTCTTCCAAAATGGACAACCTCACACTTGGCAGGGTTGAACTCCATCTGCCACTCCTCAGCCCAGCTCTGCATCATATCTAAGTCCCTCTGCAGCCGACAACAGCCCTCCTCACTGTCCACAACTCCACCTATCTTCGTATCATCTGCAAATTTACTGACCCACCCTTCGACTCCCTCATCTAAGTCATTAATAAAAATTACAAACAGCAGAGGACCCAGAACTGATCCCTGCGGAACTCCACTTGTAACTGGGCTCCAGGCTGAATATTTACCATCTACCACCACTCTCTGCCTTCGACTGGTTAGCCAGTTTTCTATCCAATTGGCCAAATTTCCCTCTATCCCATGCCTCCTGACTTTCCGCATAAGAGTTCTAGTCTTTCCTTGGAGACTAAACATCAGGCCAGCATCTACCTTATTAGACCATCTCAAATGTGTATTTTATGTTACCAGAAAATCACATCTTATTCTTTTAAAATCCAGTAAATATAGATCCAACCTACTCAATCACTTTTCACAAGGCAGGTCCTTTCATCCCAGGAATTTATCCAGTCCTTCAGATAATGCCTCGTCAATGCCTCATGTGGCAGCAGCCAAACTTCTCAACTTTTATATTCCATCCTTCTTGCAATAAAGGGGGTGACATTATGGTTGGGACTGCTGCCTCACAGTCCCAGGGACCTGGGCTGAATTCCACCCTTGAGCGACAGTCTGTTTGAACTTGCACGTTCTCCCTGTATCTGCGTGGGTTTTCTCTGTGTGCTGGTTTCCTCCCACAGTCCAAAGTTGTGCAGGCTAGGTGGATTAGTCATGTGGGATTATGGGGATTGAGTGGGATGCTCTTCAGGAGGTCAGTGCAGTCTCAATGGGCCGAATGGCTTCTATCTTCACTGTAGGGATTCTACATAAAACGACTCCACAGATGCTGGAATCCTGTCACCAAACCACCCTTTATTTACATGTGAAGAATCCTTAATGCTGATCCAACTCCCTCAGAGCTAACTCTCAGAGAGAACGGGATGTCTGAAATTCCTGTTCTTGTCTGTCAGCCAGGGCTCCCTGGTCTGACCAGGCTAAAATCCCTAGTCAGGGAACTCACACTCTGAGGTCCACCTGACTGACCTCATTACAGTCGTTACCCAATGATTCTAAAGGTCAACATTCTATTTGCCTTTCTAATTACTTTCTGTACCTACAGGTTGAGTTTTTTTGTGATTCCTTGAGGAGATTACTAAAATCAATATCGATTAAAGAAAGATGTTTGAAAGAGAGATATCTGTACTTCTAAAATCTGCCTCATTGCTCATTTTTCTCACTCTGCTATCAGTGGCTAACCTTTACCTGTCAAGGCCTCACACTGAAATTTCCTATCTTTACACTTATTTGTCTTTCCTATTTCCTTTAACATACTCCATCAACCAAGCTTTTAGCATCTGTCCTAATTCGTCCTTGTGTGGCTCTCCGTTTATCTGATAGCTCCCTTTGAAGTGTTGTGGAGCATTTTACTACAATGAAAGCACTGTCAAATTATTGTTAGGTGTTAAAAGTCGGTGCAAATCTTGGGAGTGAGAACTGGATGACTGTGGAGGAGCTGGTGTTGGGATGGGGTGAACAAAGTTAAAAATCACACAATACCAGGTTATAGTCCAACAGGTTTATCCTTTAATGCATTGTCTGAGCTGAGATGTCACCTTTTTTTTTATAAAACCTGAAGCTATCTTGGGAATGTGACTTAAAAGAAGTCCTGGCATTTACACATTAATGAACTGAAACCTGCAAACCATTCTAAAAGATGAAAAACTTAACAACAATCAAGGTTTGTTCAATATATCATTTCAGTTGCGTGACACTGTAATCTGTTACTGTAAATTCTGGGTCTTATGGTCCTGTTGAAGGAGCAGCACTCCGAAAGCTAGTGCTTCCAAATAAACCTGGTGTTGTGTGCTTTTTAACTTTGGATGACTGAAGTTATTCAGAGTAAGGAGAGGGGAAAGTACATGAGCACTGGAGTTTGGCACAAGATGTAGATCACAGTCAAGTCCAAAATTCAGACCAGACTCCATCCTGGGGTACAAGGAAATTCCTCAAAAGAGGTTTACTTCAGTATTTCAATAGAAAATGTAAAGTTTATTTTTAACATCAAGAGGGTACTTTGTACAAGAAACGCCATTGTCTTATTATCATGGAAGCTGGTTAAGTACAAATGGAACAGCTTCTGTTACAATCTCTCTTTCTCTCATTCTCTCTTTCACTCTCCAAGTCTCTCGCTCTTTCAATTTCTCCTTTCCTCCCCACCTCTTTCTCTCTCCCCAGGTTTAGCCCTCTCTCCTCCTTTCTTGCTCTGTCTTTCATTCCTACTGCACTTGTCTCTCCTCCCATCCCTGTGCCGCCCGCGTCCCTGTGGTTGCCATTGTCTCTGTCACTTTCCCCATCGCTGTATCTCTGCCTGTCCCTGTGTCATCCCCTGTCCCTGTTGCGACCCACCCCTCCCTGTCACTCGGCCCCTCCTCGTCCCTGTCGCCCCCTATCCCTGTGGCTCTTCCCCTCTCCCTGTTCCTCCACCTGTCCCCATCTCTTTCCCGACATTGTCTACCCGCAATCCCTGTTGCTCTTCCCCATCCCTATCTCTCCCACCCATCCCCATCTTTTCCCCCCGCCCCTGTCTCCGACTCCGTCCCTGTGTGTCTCCCCCTGTCTTTGTATTTCGCCTGTCCATGTCTCTGACCAAATCTATGTCATTCTGTGCCCCCATCTCTGTTTCGGCATCTGGCCGAACCTCTTGCCCCATCCGTGTCGCTCTCTAGTATCCCTGTCACTCCCCCTGATCCCTGTCTCTACCCACCATCCCTGTCGCTCTCTCCCCTCCCTGTCACTCTCCCACTGTCTCTGTCTTTCCCAGTCACTGTCTCTCTCCCTGTCCCTATCTCTCCCCTGTCCCCGTCTCTCCCCTATCCTGTCCTTGTCTCCCTGCCCCTGTCTCTCTCCTGCCCCTGTCCTTCTCCTACATCCCTGTCTCTCCCCTGTCCCTGTGTCTCTTTGTCTCCCCCTCACTTTTTATCTTCCACTTTCTTTGTCTTCGTCTCAATTTTTCTCTCTCTCTCACTTCATTTTTTTTTGTCTCTGTTGCTCCCTTTCTCTCCCCCGTCTCCCCCTTTCTGCCCCTTTCATTTTTTCTTTCTCAGTCTCCAGCTCCTCCATTCTTAATTCTTTGTCTCTGTTTCTGTACCTTTCTGTCTTTCCATCTCCCTTTCTGATCAGTTAGTTCAGCACAGCTGGGGACTGGACATGACAGCCATTTGTCTTTTGCTCATTCAGTGCTACACTGTCAGAGGTGCTGTTGTTGAGATATTAATTGGGTCCTGTCTGCCCTCCCATGTGAACACAGAGCATTCCACAGCACTTGGCGAAAGAGCATGGGAGTTCTCTCTCAATCCTTTAATCAACATAATTAGAGCAGATTATCTGAATTTGATTTTCACTGTTTGTGAATACTTGCTGTGATTGTGGCTGGCAGTGAACTGAGAAAAGAAAGCATTGCTAAAGACATGGTATCTTTCATGTTCAACAATAAAATAGCATAGAGATTGTCCATTCTTTTCATTAAAACTACCCTTCCCCACCCCATGTACACTCTCCCCTATCACACACTCTACCCACCCATTTAACCCCTTTCCCCACCCCATGTTCACTGTCCCATTAGAGACTCTACCTTCTGACATAATCCACTTCAGTTCATTACTCATTGGCTTCATAGAAGAGGCCGTTCACCCCCTTGTGTCTGCTGTGGCTCTCTGATGAAGCAGTTCACCTCATGCTTCTCCCTGTGGCCCTACATCATCTTCCTTTTCCAATAATGATCCAATTCCAATTGAAAGCCTTGAGTGAAGCTGCTCCGACTACACTCTCAGGCAGTGCATTCCAGACCTTAACTACTTTCTGTTTTTCCACATGTTCCCTTTTCTTCTTTTGCCACCCACCCTCAATCTGTGTCCTCTGTGTTCATGAGTACTTCTTCCAGTGAGAACAGTTTCTCCCTGTCCACTCGACCCAGACCTGTCATAATTTTGAACACCTCAATACATTTAGAGTCATAGAGATGTACAGCATGGAAACAGACCCTTCAGTCCAACCCGTCCATGCCGACCAGATATCCCATCCCAATCTAGTCCCACCTGCCTTTTAATCATGCTTTTAACCATGCTGTACATCTCTATTGGTCTAAATGTTGCAATTGTACCAGTCTCCACCACTTCCTCTGGCAGCTCATTCCATACACGTACCACCCTGTGCATGAAAATGTTGCCCCATAGCTCTCTTTTATATCTTTCCCCTCTCACCCTAAACCTATGCCCTCTAGTTCTGGACTCCCCGACCCCAGGGAAAAGACTTTGTCTATTTATCCTGTCCATGCCCCTCATGATTTTATAAACCTCTATAAGGTCACCCCTCAGCCTCCGACACTCTAGGGAAAACAGCCCCAGACTGTTCAATCTCCCCCTGTCGCTCAAATCTTCCAACCCTGGCAACATCCTTGTAAATCCTTTCTGAACCCTTTCAAGTTTCACAATATCTTTCTGATAGGAAGGAGACCAGAATTGCACGCAATAATCCAACAGTGGCCTAACCAATGTCCCGTACAACTGCAACATGATCTCCCAACTCCTGTACTCAATACTCTGACCAATAAAGGAAGGCATACCAAACTCCTCCTTCACTATCCTATCTACCTGTGACTCCACTTTCAAGGAGCTATGAATCTGCACTCCAAGGTCTCTTTGGTCAGCAACACTCCCTAGGACCTTACCATTAAATGTATAAGAATTGCTAAGATTTGCTTGCCAAAAACTGCAGCACCTCACATTTATCTGATTGCGAAGCTGTCGGAGATGGAGTAAACAAGGCTCTTTGATTGTGAAGGTCTGTCCAGTGGGTTATTGGACTAATTTTCTTTTCCATTGGGTGCATGGAAATGGGTCACCATGATGGTTTTATAGTGTCAGGGGATCAATGGCAATTTTGGGCAGCTCGTCATATGATGAAACCCTCAGGAATTCATCCAGTCAGCATTGGCGACCATACTCCAATGTGACTGATTATTCCCTTCCCTCAATACTCGATTGAGGAGAAGGTGATCTTCACAATGTCACTGTGGCTGAGCAGCAAATGCTAGTCTAGCCAGTGCAACCTATGTCGTGAGTAGGCATGGAGAACAAGTATAAAATTTCACAAAGATAGGGGGGACATTTGGGATCTCAGTCTGTCAGTCTGTAAGAAACTGAGGATTTGCAGAGGTGTATCAAGCAGCCCTTGATTCAAGAATCACGAAAGTGTCTCTTGCTCTGTCTGATCTGAGACTGTGTTCAGACTGGAAAGTAGATCGCTGTACAACTTTCCTGAGACCATTGTGCACAGAAGTGCACTAAGAAGATTGAAGGGTATCAGAAAGACATGAAAAAGAACTATTCATAAGCTCTCAGAGGCTCAGGGTGAGATGGCTCTGTTCTGCTGTGGAATTCCCTTGTCTTATTTCAGCTCTGCTGTGCACAGCCCCAGAGCCTGGCAGCACAGCACTCCTTTTGCACAATTCAATTAATTCTTGTTCCGCATCGCCTGAGGTTACTGCATGATAAACTCAGGAAGTTGCTTCACACGGTGCTCATTGCATCCCATCTCACTGTTCAAAAATAGATGCTGTTATTTAACTCACTGTGCTCCTGTGAGACTTGAATGCAAATCCCTTCCTGCTGGACTGCACTCAAAAAGGTTGTCTGCAGCATGAAGCAGAGCTCTAGTCACGTTTATAAGACTGGATTTGTGCCCAATTAAGTGTCTGGGCTTTTAACCTGTTTTCAAAGGATGCAACTCCCACAGCAATCACACAGCGACTGCACTTCTGAGGTATCTCATTGACTGTAAATCCAAAAGGTGATATCTAATACACTGCAGGCGCACTGTATATTCTTTACCATTTTGGGCTGCTTTTGTTAATCTGCACTGCCAGGGCAAGTGTCAATCAGTTGATGCCTGTAAAACACAGATGCTTTAACCTCGAGAATGTGTTGCTGGAAAAGCACAGCAGATCAGGCAGCATCCGAGGAGCAGGCGAATCGATGTTTCGGGCATAAGCCCTTCATCCCGAAACATCGATTCTCTTGCTCCTTGGATGCTGCCTGATCTGCTGTGCTTTTCCAGTGCCACACTCTTGACACTGACCTCCAGCATCTGCAGTCCTCACTTTCTCCTAGATGCTTTAACCTGACCAGTATACAGTAGGAGAGGAGAGCTTTCATTTGGGGATGAGGCAGGCCAGTCAGTGTGGGTGGGGGTCAACCAGCTATTCAGAGGGCATTTGGTTACAGGGAGAAGGTAAACATTGCAAGGCAAGGTGGAAGGCAATGTCAGGCCATAGGAGAGAAGATATGCTCATCTTTTTGAGTTTCAGGTTGTGATTTAGATCCAGTGAGACCTGAAAGCTAGTCTCCAATCGGATTAAGATTTACGCTGGAGCAGGTACGATGTCACAATATACAATGAATGGGGGTGTGATATTCTCATCTGCACTGGGTGGGGTGTGATATTTTTCTGTACACTGACAGGTTGTGTGACAGTGTCAAATGCTTTGGAAGAAGTCTCATACCTTGGGAAGGGATGTTACATTGTCATACACAGGGAGAGAGTGAGATATGATCATGCACACTGAGGTGAGATACACTGGGCAGGGGTCTAATATAGTCATTTGCTCTTGGACTTGGTGTGATATGGTCACTTGCACTGAGAAGGGATATCTTTTTATTTATTCTTTCATGAGAAGGCATATGGGACACTTCCCTTTCTGAGATGAAACATACAGCTTAAGAGCAGAACAGTTATGCTGGAACTGCATGAAATGTTGGTTAGGCCAAAGATCAATTATTGTGGGCAGTTCTTGAATCCACATTATAGGAGAGATGTGATCATGCTGGAGAGGGTTTAGAGGAGACTTACCAGGATATTGCCTGGGCTGGAGACCTTTATTTTCAAAGAGAAATTGGACAGACTGCAGTTGTTTTCCTTGGAGGAAAGGAGAGATGCCAAGGAGACATAATTGAGATGTATAAAATTATGTGGGGCATGGTGAAGGTAGAAAGAAAGAAACATTTTCTCCAGAGAGAACCGTGGCAAGGAAGCATAGCTTTAAGGGAAAGAACAGGAGGTTTGGAGGAGATGTGAGAAAAAGCTGTTTTCACCCAGAAGGTTGTAGAAGTCTGGACTGCTGAGGAGTGTGGGAGACGTAGAAACCCTCATAACATTGAAGAACATTGTAAATATGCATTTGAGATGCTAAGGTATTCAAGGCTATGGGTCAAGTGCTGGGAAATGGGAGGAGAATATTTAATAGTTGTTTTTTGACGGGCGCAGACATGATGAACCAAAGGGCCTATTTCTGTGTTGTAGGTTTTTTTATGATTGTATATGTGTGTGTTGCTGAATAGCCCGGCCCTTTTTCCATCCTGAACTTCCCTGGAGAAGGTGGTGCTGAGCTGCCTCCTTGAACTGCTGCAGTCCTTCAGGTGCAGAGGCATCCACAATTCTGATCGGGAAGGAGTTCCAGGATTTTGACCCTGGATTGCTGAAGGAACAACGATGTGGTTCCAAGTCAGGATGATGAATGGCTTGGAAGAGATCTTAGTGGTTTTCCCATGTAACTGCTGCCCCATTCCTTTTAGATGTTAGATTTTGCTAGTTTCAAAGACACTGTCTAAGGCAGATTCTGTGATCTTTGATGAGGTGCTGCAGTGCATCTTGCAGCTGGTACACACCGCTGCTACTGAGCATTGCTGGTGGACGGAGTGAATGTTTAAGGTAATGGATGTGATACCAACAAAATGGTTGCTTTGTCATGAATACTATGGAATACTGTTGGAGCTGTACTCATGCAAGTGAGTGGACAATATTCCATCACACACCTGACTAGTACCTTGTCGATGGCAGACAGGCTTTGGGGAATTAGGAGGTGATTTACATGCTGCAGGATTCCGAACCTTCTGACCTGCTCTTATTTGTATGACTCGTCCACTTCAGTTTCTGGACAGTGCATTCTCAAGGATGTTGATAGTGATGGTAATGCTATTGAAATGTCAAAGGACAATGGTTAGATTGTCTTTCATTGGAGATAGTCATTGCTCAACATATGTGAGGCGCAAAGGTAACTTGCCAATTGTAAGCCCAAGCCTGGATATTGTCCATGTTTTGCTGCACTTGGACATGGACTTTAACTGAGGAGCCACGAATGGTGCTGAACATTGTGCAAACTTCGCCGAATATCCCCACTGTTGATCTTGTGTTAGTGGGAAGATCATTGATGAAGCAACTGAAGATGTTCGGGCCTTGGACACTCCCCTGAGGATCTCCTGTAGAGGTGTCATGGAGCGGAGGTGTTATCATGCTATCAATAATATTAGAATATCACATGCACACCGCGAGGGAGTGTGATCCCAGAATAAAAACAGAGATTGAGTATGCTGTAAGGTTTTGCTATGTATTCAGTTGATTGAAACATTGGAAAAGATCTCCTTGGCAGCAGCGGTATTGGTACACTGTCATTGTGCTTACATCAGAGAGCTTTGCAGTATGCACCTTTGTCTTGCACAAGAGAGGTTCTGTGGTGGAGAACGCATGCCCAGAGTCAAGAAACAAAGTTGTAAGATGAACTAAGTCGAAAACATTGACTGTTTCTCTCGCCCTACGTACTTCTAAACTAAACATTTTCAACATTACCAGTTTTTAAATGAGCAGCAAATCTGTGTTTTTGTGGTGGTGTCTGTGTAGTGAATTTCGGACAGACATGAGGAGTATTGCTCTGGTTTATTTTCTGAAAGTAGGAGCTGCAGTAAATCATTCAGCCCGTCAAGCCTGCACTACCATTCATTATGGTCATGGCTGATGATCCAATTCAATTAGCTGCTTCCTGCTTTTCCCTCATACCCTTTGGTCCCTTTAGCCCCAAGTGCTAGATCTAACTCCTTCTTAAAAATATTCACTGTTTTGGCCTTGATTTCTTTCTGTGGCAGCAAGTTTCATAGGCTGGGGAAGAGATTTTTCCTCATCTCAGTCCTAAATGGTTTACCTCATATCCTTAAGCTGTCACCCCTGGGAATTGTTAAAAGTGCTTATATAGATTGTATTGTTCTTATATCGAGGAGGTAGACAGGGCCTTCATTTAATGGTCTTAATCTGAAAGACCATATTCAACAATGTAGCACTGTACTGGATTACTATTCTGGTTATGAACTGGCCTGGGACTAAATCCCACATCCTCTAACTCAGAACTGGGAATATTTAGTACTGTACATTGCTGACAGTACTGTCGAGGTAACTATCTCATTAGCTGTGTTCAACTCTTTATCACTGATTAGAACTGAACGCTGTTCAGTAGATGGCTTCACTTCTTTAAAGCCATATGATTAAAACTGCATGTGATGGAAAGTGCTTCCTTATGAATGTAACCAGTAGCAACAACAGGCCTGATGACTGGGCCTTGTGACCCACCAGGCCCATCGCTGTTGGTATCAGCACTTTCATTCCTCATTGCATCTGCAGAGTGTCAGGCAGCCACAGTATTGTCTGCAGCAATCACAGAATAGGTCAGAAGGAAGGATCTGGTGTGCTGGCTGTTAAAAGGAAGGTCACAATGTGATTGCTGGTTGGGCAGCTTGATGAAAGCTTGTGTGGTGATGGACTGTTCGGAGTTAGGTTGTTGGGTGGGCTTTACATGCCTACAATCACCATGGTCACTCTGTGGCCACTCCATTTTCTGGTGATCTTATTTTCTTTAATCATTTTTTGGAAAAAAAGATAAATCTGTCTATAATTCTCTTACCCGCCCAGTTCTCTGCCTCCCCTCTTTTGATACTGCTGCTTGTACTCCTGTTAACGTTCTGCATACTTTGATCCTTGATGTGCAATAGTTTTGCCTGATTTTCCTCTCAAATTCCAGTTACCAGTTAAATGTTCCCTTGTTGAAAACTTTGGAGTGGCGAATTGTTTGATGGTCATTGGCAGAATTTTAGAATGAACTTGATCAGATGGGTGGAGGAGTGGCAGATGGAATTTAATTAAGATAAATGTGAAGTGTTGCATTTTTGATAAGACAAATCAGGGAAGGACTTATACGCTTAATGGTAGGGTCCTGGGAAGTATTGCTGAACAAAGGGACCTTGGAGTGCAGGTTAATTGTTCCTTGAAGATGGAGTCACAGGTGTACCTTTATTGGTCAGTGCATTGGGTGTAGGAGTCGTGGCTGTATAGGGCATTAGTGAGGCCACTTTTGGAATACTGCTTTCAGTTCTGGTCTCCCTGCTTTTGGAAAGATGTTGTGAAACTTGAAAGGATTCACAAAAGATATACAAGGATGTTGCCAGGGTTGGAGAGGCTGAATAGGCTGGGACAATTTTCCTTGAAGCATTGGATTATAAGAGGTGATCTTATGGAAGTTTATAAAATCATTAGGGACATGGATAGTATGAATAGTCAAGGTTTTTTCCCCAGGGTAGGGGAGTCCAAAACAAAGAGGGTCGCGGTTTACGGTGAGAGGGTAAAGTTTTACAAGGGACCTAAGGGCCAACATTTTCCAGCAGGGGTGTGTGTGTATGGAATAAGCTGCCAGAGGAAGTGGTAGAGGTGGGTACAATTACAACATTTATAAGGCGTCTGGATGGGTACTTGAATAGGAAAGGTTTATAGGAATATAGGCCAAATGCTGGCAAATGGAATCTAGATTAATTCAGGATATCTGGTTGGCATAGATGAGTTGGACTGAAGGGTCTGTTTCCATGCTGTACAACTCTATGACTCTTAACACGTTAAGAACATTCAATATAGGAGCAGAATTAGGCCATTTGGCTCATCGAGTCTGCACCACCATTCGATTAAGACTGCTATGTTTCCCAACTCTATTCTCCCGCCTTCTCCCCATAACCCTCGATCCCCTTACTAATCAAGAATCTACCTCTGTCTTAAAGACATTTAATGATTTGGCCTCCACAGCACAATGTGGCAATGGGTTCCACAGATTCACCGTCTCTGGCTGAAGAAATTCCTCCTGATCTCAGTACTGAAGGGTTGTCCCTTCACTCTGAGACTGCGCCCTCGTGTCCTAGTTGCTCCTAATAGTGGAAACATCTGCTCTGTGGCCATTCGAATGAGGCTTCTTGGTATTCGAAGTTTCAATGAGATCTCATCTCATCTTTCTGAACTCCATCGAGTACAGACCCAGAGCCCTGAACCATTCCTCGTATGACAAGCCCTTCATCCCCCGGATCACCTCCAAGGCTAGCATATTCTTCACTTTTTGAA
Source organism: Chiloscyllium punctatum (assembly GCF_047496795.1). NCBI lineage: Eukaryota > Metazoa > Chordata > Chondrichthyes > Orectolobiformes > Hemiscylliidae > Chiloscyllium > Chiloscyllium punctatum. The sequence goes on along the minus strand of NC_092745.1, from coordinate 27,341,539 downwards.
GTGCAGCTCCTGGGTTAATTATATAAGCAAATACATTTCAATGTTGTCCTTTGCTCCTAGATCATCATCTTAAAATATCCTACCCCTACTCCACAGCAGAAAGTGCTCCTTTCAAACTCGGCCCAATGTTGCAAAAACAAAGTCTATGATTGTTCTGTTCCATGTTTTTTATATTATTCTACTGGATAGAGCAAAAAAAAAGCACTTCTTACAAATTCCTAGTGACAATCCTGCCTTGCAATCAGCAAGTAGACAGACAAATTAAATTCAAGGCACAAGAAAAGTCTGCACGTTCTTGAACACGCTGAACTGTCAATGCATGTAGAATGATGAATTAAGTATACATAGAACAGTACAGTACAGCACAGTACAGACCCTTCAATGTTGTGCCAAACTTTTATCATACTCTAACATCAAACTAACCTACATACCCTTCATTTTACGATCATCCATGTGCCTATCTAAGAGTCTCTTAAATGTCCCTAATGTATCTGACTCTACTACCACTGCTGGCAGTGCATTCCACGTACCCACCACTCTCTGTGTAAAGAACCTACCTCTGACATCTCCCCAAAACCTTCCTCCAATCACCTTAAAATTATGCCCCCTCGTGATTGACATTTCTGCCCTGGGAAGAAGTCTTTAGCTGTTCACGCTCTTTCTATACCTCTCATCATCTTGTACACCTCTATCAAGTCACCTCTCATCCTGTTTGCTCCAATAAGAAAAACCCTAGCTCCCTTAACCTTTCTTCATAAGACAATCCAGGTAGTATCCTGGTAAATCTCTTCTGTACTCTCTCTAAAGCTTCCACATCCTTCCTATAATGAGGTGACCAGGACTGAACACAGTAATCCAAGCGTGGTCTAACCAGGGCTCTATAGAGCTGCAGCATAACCTCGCAACTCTTAAACTCACTTCCCCTGCTGATGAAAGCCAGTACATCATATGCCTTCTAAACAACCCTATCATCTTGGGTGGCAACTTTGAGGGATCTATGAACATGGGCCCTGAGATCCCTCTGTTCCTCCACACAGCTAAGAATCCCGCCTTTAATCCTGTATTCTGCATTCAAATTTGACATTCCAAAATGAATCAGTTCACACCTTTCCAGGTTGAACTCTACCTGCCACTTCTCAGCCCAGCTCTGCATCCTGTCACTGTCCTGTTGCAAATTACAACAGCCCTCCACACTATCCATAACTCCACCAACCTTCATGTCATCAGCAAACTTAGTAACTCTCCCTTCCACTTCCTCATCCAAGTAGTTTATGAAAATCACAAAGAGCAGAGGTCCCAGAACAGATCCCACAGAACACCACTGGTCACCGAGCTCCAGGCTGAATACTTTCCATCTGCTACCACCCTCTGTCGTATATGAGCCAGTCGATTCTGTATCCAGATAGCCAAATTTCCCTGTATCCCATGCCTCCTTACTTTCTGAATGAGCCTGCCATGGGCAACTTTATCAAACACCATGCTAAAGTCCATATACTCCACATCCACTGCTCTACTTGCGTCAATGTGTTTCGTCACATCCTAAAAGAATTCAATAAGGATTGTGAGGCATGACCCGCCCCTCTCAAAGCCATGCTGACTATCTCTAATAAAACTATAGTTTTCCAAATAATCATAAATCCTGTCTTTGAGAATCCTCTCCAATAATTTGCCCACCACAGACATTAGACTGATTAGTCTGTAATTCCCAGCATTATCCCTGTATTTCATTCAAACTGTCCTTGATTAATATGTACCTATCTAAATGAGTTATGTTGTGTTTCAGTATTTTCCTTACCTTCACATTCCCCAAAGCCTGTTCACCATCAACAAGGTACAAGTCTGGAGTCTGGTGGATGCTCCAAACTTGCCTGAATAGCTGCAGCTTCAGTAATACTCAATACATGTGACACCATGCAGCACAAATAAAGACGAGGGCAGCTGATACATGGAAACCCCCCTCCCTGCATATTCCCCTGCAGCCACTCAGTATCCTGACTTGGAAATATATCAGTGTTCCTTCACTGGATCAAAATCCTGGAACTTTCGCCGTCCGGGCATTGTGGATGTCTCCACAGCACTGCAGTGGATCAAGAAAACAGCTCACCACTGCCTTCTTCAGGATATGGTTTTGGAGACGCCAGTGTTGGACTGGGGTGTACAAAGTTATAGTCCAACAGGTTTAATTGGAAGCACAGTAGCTTTCGTCGCTCCTTCATCAGGTGATAGTGACGGCTCAATCCTAACACACAGAATTCTGGAGATTCATCTTCTTTCAACGATGAGAAACCCCTTCACCTCTAGTACCCCATGCAATATTTCACAGTCCTCCTCCCAAACTACAGTACCTGCTTTGTCCCTGTCTTATTTGATTAGATTAGATTACTTAGACTAGATTACTTACAGTGTGGAGACAGGCCCTTCAGCCCAACAGGTCCACACCGACCCTCCGAAGAGCAACCTACCCAGACCCATTCCCCTACATTTACCCCTTCACCTAACACACCTTACAATTTAGCATGGTCAATTCACCTAATCTGCACATTTTTGGACTATGGGAGGAAACCCACGCAGACACGGGGAGAATATGCAAACTCCACACAGACAGTTGCCTGAGGCAGGAATTGAACCCAGTTCTCTGACGCTGTGAGGCAGCAGTGCTAACCACTGTGCCACCGTGCTGTCCACAATGTGTAAACAGATGTAAAGTTTTCATTAAGAACCATTACACTGTCTTCCACCTCCAAACACAAGCTACCTTCCTGCTCTCGAATTGGCATGACCCATTCCTTTTTTCTCTTCTTGATCTTTCTGTGATTATAAAACATCACTGGGATTTCCCTGATTCACTTGGACATATTTCAGCCTGTCAGCTCTTTGCTTTTTTCCGGTCCTGTTTAATTTCACCCCTGCATTTTCTATCATCCTCTCAGCTTTCTGTGGGATTGGACTCCAGGTATCCAAAATCACTTTCCCTGCTTGAGCTTCCCAACTCTAGCTGCGTTTTCACATTCTGGGCTGAGAGTCTAGATTTGGGCGTGATTGTGAATGATCTCTGTCTTGTCCTTGGAGGCCTCCAACTGCCCAGACACTGATTTCCCATTGAGACGCTGGTTCCAGTCTTGGCAAATTTCATCCTGGCTTACTAAATTCTATCTTTCCACAATTTAAAATGTTTGCTCTTATAGAATCATAGTATCCCTGCAGTGTGGAAACAGGCCATTTGGCCCAACAAGTCCACACCGACCCTCTGAAGAGTAACCGACCCAGATCCATTGCTCCACCCTATTACTCTACACTTCCCCTTAATAATGCCCCTAACCTACACATTCCTGAACACTATGGACAATTTAGCATGGCCATGTCACCTACCTGATTAACTTTGAACTGTGGGAGGAAAATGGACCACCGAAGGAAATCCACACAGATGCGGGGAGAATGTGCGAATTCCACACAGACCGTTGCCTGAGGGCTGGAATCGAACTTGGATCCCTGGCGCTGTGAGGCAGCAGTGCTAACCACTAAGCCACTGTGCCACTCTTGATCTATCATTATTTGATTTTACTTCAAATCAAACATGAATTATGAAACTATTACTGTAACGTTCTCCCACAGATACCGCCTCCACCTATCTAGAATGGTTGTATGAGATTATACATAACTGCCTCGACAGTCTTTCTTATATTAGTATGACCAATAAAGTTCTCTCTTATCATTGATTTCATCCTTAATGACTGAGGATGCTTGTGTAAAGTACAAACAATGCAATAGATCAATGGACCTGAATGGCTTCTTTCTGTGCTTTAGAATTCTGTGCATTATATCTTTAAAGGGGCTAGCTTACTGCGTACTGCATAAAAAAATGAATGTTTTGTGTGAACATGTACATGTTGGAAAGGTTGTGTTTTGTTTTGATGGCTGGGTATCATTTATTTGCCTGGCTGGCCACAAAGCTATTTGGATGCTGCCTGAACTGCTGTGCTCTTCCAGCACCACTAATCCAGAATCTGGTTTCCAGCACCTGCAGTCATTGTTTTTACCACATTATAACGTGTTCAACTCAAAACGGGTTTGTTTTTCAAGTTGGCTGTTTCTGTGTATGTTGCTGACCCTAGTCCAGCGAGCGTAAATATCAAATGTGCAACCTTTTCTGGAACATGGCCGTTTCTCTGAATGAGCCAGTGAAAGGGGAGGGGGTGGGTGGGTGGATGAATGGCATTTGGTCTGGGTCTCCCTCTTTGTGATTTGCCCCTTCCAGCATCCTCTTTCAAACCTTCTTTACTTAAAGCCCAAGGGAATTGAAATGCAATTTGTGCTAGTTTGGCAGAAATGCCTTCCTTGAGTGCATTTGAAATAGATGAGCTGGATTGCGGTTTGAGGAATGTGACAGTGATAATCTATCACTTTGACTCATTAACTCAGTAACACATAAACCTATCACTTGCATGAAGTTTAATCTCTGCATGATTGAACATAGATGCTGCCTCTTCTCTCACGGCAGAGCTCCTTTATCTGGGTTTTCCCCTGCCTTTTCATCAACTGTACCAGAGCCAGAAACTTCAGATACCTTCTCCAAGTAAAGAGCAAGATAACCCTGTATTTTGTACATTCCCTTTCATTAATTCAGCATACCCCAAATTCCTAGTCAATTGAGTATTTTGTGTTTGGTCACGGCTGAAATGTGGGAAGCATGACAGCTACTTGCACGATGCGTGTGCTACAATACATAATAACCTGCTTCTCGATGTTGCTGGCAAGGTAAATAAATACCAGTCAGGAGGATTCCCCTGGGTATTTTCAAACAGTGTGAGATCTCTTACGTTTGCCTCGGAAGGCGGAGAAGGCATCAGTTAAATGTCTGTTGGGAAAGGCAAGCAGTGCTGCACTCCCTCAGCACCACTCTGAAACATAGGGCTCGATTATATATTTGAACCTAGGGAGTGGGGGTGCAAACTCACAGCCTGCTATCTCAGAGGTGAGAATGCCAATTCCTGACTGAGCTGTAGCTAGCAGCAAAAAGCATTCTTCAGCTTTGACCTTGTGCCCTTGGATTGTTACTGGATATTAGGCTCAAACTGGCTCTAACCTCATTCAGAATTCAAACATATTCAATCATCAGAGACCAGGAAGGAGAAGGATACTCTGTTTTATTTTGTTCTCAATGTCTGTGCTACTTTGGCCAATTGAAAGGCTTCACCACTTCGATCAGCTCACTGAAATGTCAAATATGTTGCCTGTCTGATGGTCTGCACCTCTGGGGTCATTTCATTTTTCTCTGCAATCTTCCTGTGCCATGCAATGTTGTCTTTCACACTTTCCATCCTCACGCCTTCCTTTAACCGCTCACACATTCTCCCCGAACCGATACGGCAAAAGACTGCAGATGCTGGAAATGCTTTGCTGGTGAGGCTGAAATTCTTGTTTTCTCTAAGTTGTCTATTTCCATGTGCTCCTGAGAAGAATGTCCCACCTTCCATAAATGCATGCTCGTACAAAACACTGTCTTCATATGCTAACTCACATCATGTTTCATTCATTCAATCGTTCCCTCTGCTCACAGACCTTAATTGGCTCCTGTTAAGCACTGCTTTGATTTTAAAATTTTTACTGTGGTTTTCTCTCAATATCTTTACTTTCTCCCTATCTCTGTAATTTCATCCTACCTCTCAACTCTCTCCACTCATTTTACTCTAGTCTCTTTAGCATGCCCAATTTTAATTGCTTCATCATTTTTGGCATGTCTTCAGTGTCCAATACTGGAATTCCCTTTTTATGCTTCTCAGCCTCTCTATGCCACTCTTTTCAGCTTTAAGAGACTCCCGAAAACCTACCTGTGGATGAAGCCGTTCATTATCTAACTACATAGCTCCTATGTCCACCTTGTTGTAAAATTTGATTTTGTCTTAAGATATAGGAACAGAATTAGGCCATTCAGCCCATCTATATTTCTCCACCATTCGATCACGGCTGATACGTTTCTCAATCCCATTCTCCTGTAACCCTTGATACCCTTCCTAATCAAGAACCAGCTATCCCTGTCTTAAATCTAGATTAGATTACTTACAGTGTGGAAACAGGCCCTTTGGCCCAACAAGACCACACCGACCCACCGAAGCGCAACCCATCCAGATCCATTCCCCTACATTTACCCCTTCACCTAACACTACGGGCAACTTAGCATGGCCAATTCACCTAGCCTGCACATCTTTGGATTGTGGGAGGAAACCGGAGCACCCAGAGGAAACCCACACAGACACGGGGAGAATGTGCAAACTCCACACAGAGTCGCCTGAGGTGGGAATTGAACCCGGGTCTTTGGCGCTGTGAGGCAGCAGTGCAAACCACTGTGCCACCGTGCCGAACATGCCTGAACCACAGACACAGCGCATTCCATATCAAAACCACTTGCTATGTGGAAAGGTTTTTCTCCAGATGTCTTCACTTTTCAAACAAGAAAAATATTTAATTCTAAGCCTTCTCAATCTACTCAATAATACAGTCAATCCTTGAGCCACGTGTTTACCCCTTTAATCTTGTTGATCCTATGCCACTTTGCTCAATAATTCGTACATTATTACCTTTTTAAATGAGTCCCTAGCTGCTCATATTCTATCAGCAGAACCTCTTTCCTCTTTCTCACTTTTTTGGTTGATACCTGTGTGGAGAATGACAACTGAATCATTGCCCACCCATCCAAGTGCCTCTGCAGACCGTTAAGCAAAAAGGGGAAAGTTTAAAGGGAGTGTGAGGGGCAAGGTTTTCACCAAGAGGATGAAGTGCGCTGCCAGAGGAGGTGGTAGAAGCAGATACAATAACAGTGTTTGAAAGGAATCGTGACAGGTGCAGGAAATAGAGGGATACAGATCGTGTAGAAGCAAAAGGTCTTTAATTTTAGAAAGGATCGTGTATTGGCGCAGGCATGGTGAGTCGAATGGCCTATTCCTCTGCTGTACTGTTCTTTATTTCCTCCTCAAGGTGGAGGACACTACCACCCTGCCACAAGATCCTCGTTCTAAATATGCTTCACAAATTTGTTGTCCACGTTGCACAAGGGCCATGCTAATCTTGCCAGTTTTAGAATACTTGCTGCCCAAGCAACCTTTGACCTGGCTTCAATCAAAAGTACTTGATTGATTGACTACAAAGCCGTTTGATCATTATGTTGTCATCAAAGGCGCCATATAAATTCAGGTCCTTTCCTGCCTAACATCAATATTCCTCAGCTTAATCCCACACATCTGCATTCCACATTGAACCATTCACAAAATTGAGAGATTTAAAATTTGTTTGAATATGGGTATTTGCCATTTGATACAACAGTGGCGGACTCTCCATTTTACGATATGGACTATGATATTCTCTGAACCTTTAATTAAGATACATCCTCCAGCTTACACCGGGCTTGCTATTATTTGTTGTGTGTCCCCTCTTACATCTGACTGTAAATCTGTTATTGTCGTGGAGAAAATATAGAGAATCACCAGGAGACGTAGAGGGTTCTTCAAGAAGTAGGTATTTTATTTGCAAACAAAAAACCGTGACACTGAGAAAGCAGTTTCCCGAATGCCCACAATCCTCAGGGTCCGTGGATGTTTATTTTTTTGATCATGCTTCTGTTAGCTTATCAGCATGTCCAACTATATTAATCAAAGTACCTCGCTCCAGCTACGCAATAAGTCAGTGATGTTAGCTCCCATTATCTCTTTAGTTGTACATTCTACTTAATGTTAATCTAATGTCACGGTTAGATATTTATTGCTAACTCTGTTGCAGTGATCTTCCATTCCAGACTAACCTGTCATGATAGATATTTAGCTATTCCATCTATTATAATAGTCTTCGGTTACAAGCTGACTCTACTAACTATTAATTAGATATTTTAATATCATGTCACAAATATTTATTGTCCCAATCTTGTCACAATGATCCTTCATAGAGAAACTTGCTTTATTACTTGTGCTATCTCATCTCGCCATAATGACCTTTCAGTCTTAACCTTACTCTGTTAATTGGTGTAAGAGCATTCCACTATTCTTATCCCATCCTGCCTTCCACAGACCACAGATTGCCAGTGGTCTTCATGCTTTAACCCTTCCCACGCTTTCATGTTCTTTATTTTCCATATCATATGCTGGTGAGACTTCCCAAACCACAGTGTCTTGCAGGGCAACTGAAGCAATCCTGTTGACCTGCAGATTAGGCTCGTTAACACAGAAGTTTCCTGTCACTTCCAGTCACATATGCAGCTGAGATCTGGATTCTGTAGTTTGTTGCCATGTGTAACATCTGAGAGAGTGGCAATGTAGCCCATGATGGTGAGTGTACTGTGACACAAATAAAAATCACACAACACCGGGTTATAGTCCAACAGGTTTAATTGGAAGCACTAGCTTTCGGAGCACCTCTCCTTCATCAGGTGGTTGTGGAGGATACAATTGTAAGGCACAGAATTTATAGCAAAAGTTTACAGTGTGATGTAACTGAAATTATACATTGAAAAATAGCTTGATTGTTTGCTGAGTCTCTCATCTGTTAGAATGGCCATGATAGTTTCACTTCTTTCACATGTAAACCACAAAAGTTTGTTTAAGTTACATTCTCAGGTTAACTGTAACAATTGGTGTCAGCCCAGATAAGATGTTAAGATGTTGAAGGTGTTAGCTCCCTGTGTTACCTGTCTGTGCCATAATGTTTAGACTGATTCTAATCTAAAAAGTGAGTTAACAGAATCTGACATGGATTCATGCAATTTTTGAGCAGAGTACAATGTAATTCTGCAAGTAAACTGCAACTTTGTTCAAAAACTGCATGAATCCATGTAAGACTCTGTTAACTCACTTTTCAGATTAGAATCAGTCTAAACGTTATAGCACAAACAGGGAACACAGGGGGCTAACACTAATTGTTACAGTTCTAACCTGAGGATGTCACTTTTCTATAAAAAAGTTTTGTGGTTTACATGTGAAAGAAGTGAAACTATCATGGCCATTCTAACAGATGAGAGACTCAACAACAATCAAGGTATTTTTCAATGTATAATTTCAGTTACATCACACTGTAAACTTTTGCGATAAATTCTGTGTCTTACAATTGTATACTCTACAACCACCTGATGAAGGAGCGACACTCTGAAAGCTAGTGTGCTTCCAAATAAACCTGTTAGACTATAACCTGGTGTTGTGTGATTTTTAACTTTGTACACCGGCATCTCCAAATCGTTACACAGATAAATTTTTTTCTAACTTCCCAAATTTGAGCTTTACTTGTTGTGTAGATACACTGATAGTTTATGCAGTACTGGAGGAAGCCATTGTGGCATGTCTGGGCTTCGGAATGTTTCTCTTGCGGGATCCATTCCTGAATCTGTGATACACCACCCTCATTCTCCCTGTGTTGTGTGTCTCCTTTTGGTGTGCGCACTCCAGTGATACTTCCTCTTTCTCTCGGCTGGGGAGGCATATTTGCCACAGGTGATTTTCTGCAGGTGAAATGCCTTAGCCCCACATCACCGGCAAAATATGTGGGTCCTGTTTACCAAGTGATGATATTTTCACTGTGTGCCAAGCTGCCTTACTAATCCATTTACAAAGGCCAAGTAATTGTAGATTCATTAAAACGAGCTTGCCAGAAGCTTTCCATCTGAGATCCCTGTCAGCTTAACAGTGACTGTGCTGATGTTATGATAGCTCATTAAAGTAATTGGAAAATTAATGCGCTAATAGCAGAGATCTTCGTCAGTGCTCATTAAATAAGCTTAAATTGGACACTCTGAGCTTTATAGGGTAGAGTCTGGACGGTGTGTACTCTGAAATGTGGTTGAACTCTCTGCCTACTCAGGAGATAATCTTCTTTGTGATTGGACGTTGACTTGATAAAAAGTCACAGATCCCATTCTCACTAACTCTTAAAGGCTCTGAAACCCTTGACGTTTCATACAGACACCATCTTCCACCTTACAGGCACAACTGACCACTGACCCACTGTACAGACATGACTGACCCCCCCACTGACCCCTGATTTGGACTTGACTAGCCACTTAACTCTCGTGTAGACACAACTGACCACTGACCTGTTGTGCAGATATGACTGACCACTGATCCCGTATACAGACACGACTGACCACTGATCTCTTGTACAGACATCACTGACCCCTTTTATGGACACAACTGACCATTGACCTCATTTACAGACATGACTGACCACCGACCTCTTGTACAGACACAACTGACCACTGACCTCTCTCAAAGACACGATTAACCACTGTGACTGTAGAGATCTCAGTGTTTCCCACCTGAGGCTGACCGGGGTGATGCGTCTGAGAGACTCCCAGAGACGGGAAGCAGGATAAAGAGGGATTGAAATTGTTGTGACTGGGGTAAATGGTGAGGCAGTGTCAATGGCAGCCTGGTACGTGACAGACATTGGTTTTCCTCGAGGGGGCATTGGAAATGCTGCGGGATCTTTAGGTTCACAAGCAAGTGCCAAACATGTTCCTATGAATTAGATTAGATTACTTACAGTGTGGAAACAGGCCCTTCGGCCCAACAAGTCCACACCGACCCGCCGAAGCGTATACCACCCAGACCCATACTCCTACATTTACCCCTTCACCCAACACTACGGACAATTTAGCATGGTCAATTCACCAAAGCTGCACATTTTTGGACTGTGGGAGGAAACCGGAGCACCCGGAGGAAACCCACGCAGACACGGGGAGAATGTGCAAAACTCCACACAGTCAGTCGCCTGAGGCGGGAATTGAACCCGGGTCTCTGGCGCTGTGAGGCAGCAGTGCTAACCACTGTGCCACCGTGCCGCCCATTCTGACTATAGCCTTCTCAGTCTCTGGGCGCACTAGGTTCTGAAACATAGAACAGTACAGCACACTACAGGCCTTTCAGCCCTCGATATTATGCCACCTTTTATCCTACTCTCAGATTAAACTAACCTACAGAGACCCTACATTTGCTGTCATTCTTATGCCTTTCCAAGAGTCAATTAAATGTCCCTTATGTATCTGACTGTCCTCCCACCGCTGGCAGTGCATTCCAAACACCCACCACTCTCTGTGTAAATAACCTATCTCTGACATCTCCCTTAAACCTGTCTCCAGTCACCTTAAAGTTATGGCTCCTCATGATAGCCATTTCTGCCCTGGGAAAAAGTCTCTGGCTATCCACTCTATCTCTGCCTGTCATCAACTTGTACACCTCTATATCAAGTCACCTCTCATCCTTCTTCGCTCCAATGAGAAAAGCCCTAGCTCCCTCAACCTTTCTTCATAAGACATGCCCTCCAGTCCAGGCAGCATCCTGGTAAATCTCCTCTGCACCCTCTCTAAAGCTTCCATACCTTTCCTATAATGAGGCAAGCAGAACTGGATACAATATTCCAAATGTGGTCTAATCAGAGTTTTATAGAGCTGCAGCATAACCTTGCAGCTCTAAAACTCACTCCCCCTGCTGATGACAGCCAGCACACCATATGCCTTCTTAACAACCCTAACAACTTGAGTGGCAATTTTGAGGAATCTATGAATGTGGACCCCAAGATCCCTCTGTTCCTCCACACTGCCAAAAATCCTATCTTTAATCTGCATTCAAATCCGACCTTCCAAAATGAATCACTTCACACTTTTCCAGGTTGAACTTCATCTTCCACTTATCAGCCCAGCTCTGAATCCTGTCAATGTCCCGTTGCAACCTTCAACAGCCCTCCACACTATCCACCACACCTCCCACCTTCCTGTCATCAGCAAACTTACTAACCCACCATTCGACTTCCTCATCCAAGTCATTTATAACAATCACGAGCAGCAGAGATTGCAGAACAGATGCCTGTGCAATATCACAGGTCTCCGAGCTCCAGGCTGGGTACTTTCCATCTACTACCACCCAATTCTGTATCCAGACAGCCAAATTTCCCCATGCTTCCTCACTTTCTGAATGAGCCTACCATGGGGAAACTTGTCAAATGCCTTGCTAAAATCCATATTCTCCACATCCACTGCTCTACTTTCATCAATCTGTTTTGTCACATCCTCAAAGAATTTGTTAAGGCTTGTGAGGCATGACCATAGTCCAATCACAAAGCCATACTATCTCTAATTAAGCTATGCTTTTTCAAATATCATAAATCCTGTCTCTCAGAATCCTCTCCAAAACTCTGCCCACCACTGATGTAAGACTGACTGGTCTGTAATTCCTAGGATTATCCCTATTCTGTTTCTTGAACAGGGAAATGACATTTGCCACCCTCCAATCGTTTGGCACTACTCCAGTGGGCAGTGAGGATGCAAAGACCATTACCAAAGGCACAGCAATCTCTTCCCTCACTTCCTGCAGTATTCTTGGGTATATCCTGTCTGGCCCAAGGAACTTATCTATCCTAATGATTTTCAAAATTTCCAGATCATCCTCCTCCTTAACATCAATCTATTCAAACCTATCAGCCTGTTTCACGCTGTCATCACAAACAACTTTCCTCTCACTATAGAACACTGAAGCAAAGTATTCATTTAAGGGCCTCCCCTACCACCTCCAACTCCAGGCACAAGTTCCCGACACTATCCCTGATTGGTCCTACCCTCACTCTGGCCATCCTCTTGTTCCTCGCATAAGTGTAGAACACCTTAGGGCTTTTCTTAATCATAGTCACCACGGCTTTTTCATGCCTCCTCCTTGCTCTCCTAAGTCCATTCTTCAGTTCCTTCCTGACTACCTTGTAATCCTCCGGAGCCCTATCTGATCCTTGCTCTCTCAACCCTAAGTAAGCTTCCTTCTTCCTGTTGACTAGATGCTCCACATCCCTTGTCTCCCAAGGTTCTTTCACCCTACCATGCCTACCTTGCCTCAGTGGGACAGACCTATCCAGCACTTGCAGCAAGTGCTCCCAAAATAACCTCCACGTTTCTGTCGTGCATTTCCCCGAGAATATCTGCTCCCAATTTATGCTGTACAGTTCCTGCCCAATAGCATTGTAATTCCCCCTCCCACAATTAAATACTTTCCCACACCATCTGCTTCTATCCCTGTCCTTGACTATAGTAAAGGTCATGGAGTTATGATCAATTTCACGGAAATGCTCTCCCATTGTGAGATCTGTCACCTGACCTGGTTCATTGCCAAGCACCAAATCCAATATGGCCTCCCCTGTAGTCGGCCTATCTATATTTTGAGTCAGGAATCCTTCCTGGACACACCAACAAAATCTGCTCCATCCAAACTATTTGCAGTAAGGAAGTTCCAATCAATATTACGGAAGTTGAAGTCACCCATGACAACAAACCTGTTCCACTGCACCTTTCCCAACTCTTCCTCCCAACCTGCTCCTCCATGTATCTCTGTTGCTATTGGAAATTGATAGAAAACTCCGAATAAAGTGACTGCTCTTTTCCTGTTTCTGACTTCCACCCATACTGACTCTGTAGACTAACCCTCCTCGATGACCTTCCTTTCTGCAGCTGTGATACTCTCCCTAATTAGTAATGCCACTCCTCCATCTCTTTTACCTCCCTCCCTATACCTTTTGAAACCTCTAAACCCTGGAATGTCCAACAACCATTCCTGCCTCTGTGATATCCAAGTCTCCGTCATGGCCACAACTTCGTAGCTCCAAGTACTGATCCATGCTCTAAGTTCATCACCCTTCGTCCTGTCACGTCTTGCATTAAAATCGATACACTTCAACCCATCACACTGACTGCAACTTTGCCGTATCAACTGTCTGTCCTTCCTCACAGACTCTCTGCACGCTGTATCTGCCTGTTCACCAACTACCATATCCTCTGATCTGGAGCTCCGGTTCCCATCCCCCTGTTAAACTAGTTTAAACCCTCCTGAAGAGCTCTAGCAAACCTCCTGCCCAGGATATTGGCGCCCCTCCAGTTCAGGCGCAATCTACCCTCCTTGTATAGGTCCCCCCTTCCCCAGAAGGTATCCCAATGATCCACATCTGAAGCTCTGTCTCCTACACCAGCCATGCAGCCATGTCTTCAGCTGCACTCGCTCCCTGTTCACTAGACTAGCTTCACTAGTCTGTGACACCGGTAGCAATCCTGAGATTACTACTCTGCTTGTCCTGCCTTTAGTTTCCGACCTAATTCCCTATATTCACTTGTCAGATCTTCATCCTTTTTCCTAGCTATGTCATTGATACCAATGTGTACCACAAATCCTGTAAACTCAATCCGAGACATCCCTGTCTTTGGCACCCGGGAGGCAACATACCATTCAGAAGTCTCATTTGCGACCACTACTGAATTCCCTATGACTATCGCTGTCCTATTCTACCCCCTTCCCATTTGAACCTCAGAGCGAGGCTCAGTGCTTAAGACCTGGCTTTCCCCTGGTAGGTCACTTCCCTCCCCCCCCCCCCATCAGTATCCAAAGCGGTATGCTTATTATTGAGGGGAACAGCTACAGGGATGACTGCACTGTGACTGCCTGTGCCCTTTTCCTCTTTTGACGGCCACCCAGCTACCTTTATCCTGTAACTTAGGTGTGAACTACCTCCCTACAACTCCTCTCTGTCACCTCCTCAGCCTCCTGAATGATCACCTCTAGCTCCAGTTCCCTAACGCGGTCTGTGAGGAGCTGGAATTGGCTGCACTTCTCATAGGTGAAGTCAGCGGGCACGCTAGTGGTGACCCTTACCTCCCACATCCTGCAAGAGGAGCACGTGACTGCCCTAGCTTCCATCCCTTCGGCTCTAAATTGCCAGAAGGGTTGAAAAAAATCTTTACCTTACCAACCCTCCCCACAGAGTGTTTTGTTTTTGGTTAGAGGAGGAGGACAGGTAGGAGACACTTCACATGTAGCGTTTCCGGTTTAGCCGCTGCCCGAATATATCAGTTCACCTAGTTGTGTTAACATGTGACTACTGACTTTAGCGTACGCACCATTTTCGTATTGACGAGGCCCTGGTCTCACTCTTGCGGAGAGGCAGGAATTCAAGCAGAGTCAGCAGTGATGTGCCCGTCATTCAACCTGCTTCCCCTCCTCCAGTACCAGAGCTGGTAAAAATATGAATCCGACTAATACGTTCAATAGGGAATTGAATAACGGCAGCTTTAGTCAGACTGTAGTTGAGTGTGGAACATAGTGAAGAGATTATGGAATAGTTTGCACTTGTTGGTTGAGTGGCCTCTTTTCTGTGCTGCTCAATTCCATGCAATGGCGTCTAATCTTCGTGGGAACAGTTGAGGTGAGATCCTCATTATACTGTGCATGGCATAAATTTGTTCGATGTTCTTTTTCAAATTTCATTTAATTCTTTGACTATAGATCTCACTCTGTCAGCGCAGTACATTTGAATTTGCACTTTGTAAAACATCCGCTCTGACCTGTGTGCAGTTTTGCTGTGGTCCCAGTATCTGCAGCTTGAACACGAGTTAACAGATGAACGTTGAGGTCTACCTGCTGTTCTCTTCCCCAGTCCCACCAGCTGCTAATTCCATGTGGCTTCTTGTGTGTGGAGCTCCACCCGTTGGTGTGAGAGAATAATCACGAGTTTTAAAATTTAAATACAAAAATTTGGGGCAGAATTTACTGCTTTAGATTTTCTCTGCATATTCATATAATATATTTGCAGGGTCAAATGTCAGCTCCCAGCCTGAATTTTCCAAAGGTCCAGCATCTTCTAACCCATGATCACTTCTATCTCGAAGGACACGGGCAGTGGATACATGGGAACACTACCTCAAAGCCGCTTGCTATCCTGGCCTGGAAATATTTCACAGTTTTGCTGGGTCAAAATCCTGGCGGTCTCTTGCAAACAGAACAAAAGCTGCACACGTATCCGAAACGCTGTAAGACCTGGACAATATTCAGCTTTGAGCTGATAAATGGCAAATATTTCTCATCCCACACAGAGCCAGGCAATGACCTAAAGACTGTAGTGATTCAATAAGATATGTCATCACCATCCTTTGTAGGGCATTTGGTACAGGCAATAAATGCTGCCTCAGCCAATGATAACCGCATCCGATGAACAAGTGAAATAAAAAGTGGGGACGGAGAGCGGGAGATATTAGGGACAACAGATCAGACAGTGATTGGGAGTGGGAATCAGACAGGGACTGGGAGAGATTGGGGACAGAGGCAATTGGATAGGGAGTGGGAGAGATTGGGGACAGAGAGAATCAGACAGGGGAATGGGAGAGATTAGGGACAGAGGGAATCAGACTTGGGAAAGGGAGCAATTGAGGGCAGAGGGAATTGGACATGGGGAATGGGAGACGCAGGACAGCAGGAATCAGACAGGGGATTGGGAGACACTGGAAGCAGTGTGGATTAGGAATAGAGACAGGAAGTATTGGGGACTGAGAGAATTCAGGATGTGGGAGAGATTAGGAAGAGCGACAGAATGAGGAATGCAGAGATTTTGAAAGATGAAGTAGATCATGCTTGTCCTACCTTTTGGTATGTTGGACCACTTTTCATTTTTTCACTCCATTGGTTGGGGGGTTTGCTCCATTGTGAATTTTCAGCAATGTAAGGTTTGGCCATGGACTAAACTTGGGTTGTTGTTTCTTTGATTTTCAAAGCAGTAAATCTGGCAATTTAATTAACTAATTAATAGAAACGGCCAGTAAAAATAGCAGTGCCAACTCCTGAAACCTTTTGTTTTTGGGCCTTTCCAGTTTTGGAGTAGAGTTAAACATACAGACTAAGCCCCAAGCCCTGGTTGCTAGGGAAGTAGGTGAGGAATTGGGCCTGAGGTAAGGAGTTAGATTTAACCAATACTTCAGGAAGCCTGTAGAGGATAGCAGCCAGGTCTTTTCATGACTCTAAGCCTCTTTCCCCGACTCCTGCCAGATGACGATGATGTGCAGCCTTGTCTTTCCCCTCACCTAGCAAACTTCATTATTTCCACTCCACCTCCCACTGCGCAGGCTTCATGAAGCCACTTGCTGTCACAACTCACTGCTTCTTCAATCAGTGTCCGCTTCTCTCCCATGTTTGCTGCTGATAAACTCAAGAGTAAGAACCTGCCTTTGATTAAAGCAGCATCTCCTGCACAGACTTCCATCTGTAGTCAGGACACTGATCGCAGTCCAGCTAGCAGCCTTTGACAAGTCGCACTGTGGTCCTCAGGCCATCCCATGGACAGGCCTGGATTAGAGGGGTAGACAGAGAAAGATTGAAAACAATACAAACTGTTGATTGTAAGGTCATTACAAAAAGACATGGGTGAAGAAATGCTCAGGTAAGATTGAGTGATATTGGAAGGTATAAGGGTGACTCAGTGGTTAGCTGCTGCTGTCTCTCAGTGCCAAGGACCCGGGTTCAATTCCACCTTTGGGTGGCTGACTATGTGGAGTTTGCACATTCTTCCCGTATCCGCATGAGATTCCTCTAGGTGCTGCAGTTTCCTCCCAAAGTCCAAAGATGTGCAGATTAGGTGTATTAGATTAGATTAGATTAGATTACTTACAGTGTGGAAACAGGCCCTTCGACCCAAAAAGGCCACACCGACCCTCTGAAGAGCAACCCACCCAGACCCATACCCCTACATTTACCCCTTACCTAACACTATGGGCAATTTAGCATGGCCAATTCACCTGACCTGCACATCTTTGGACTGTGGGAGGAAACCGGAGCACTGGAGGAAACCCATGCAGACACGGGGAGAATGTGCAAACTCCACACAGTCAGTCGCCTGAGGCAGGAATTGAACCCGGGTCTCTGGTGCCGTGAGGCAGCAGTGCTTACCACTGTGCCACCGTGCCATGCTAAAATGCCCCATTATGTCCAGGAATGTGCAGGTTAATTGGATTGGCCATGGGAAATTGCTCAAATTGTCCAGGGATGTATAGATTAGGTGGACTTGCTGTGGGAAATGCAGGAATAGGTCTGGAGGGTGGGTCTGGGTGGGATGCTCTTCAGACAGTTGGTGCAGACGTGATGGGCTGAATGGCCTCTTTCCGCACTGTTGGGATTTTGAGATTCTAGAGATCCAATGAAGGTCAGACTGAGTGGAAAAAAGAGATGTTGTGGGGTAAAAGGGCTGAACACAGGACATGGTGTCAAAATGAAGAGACAGCAAACAATGAAAGGATTCCTTGAACAGTGCTCCACAAGATTTTTGAGTAATATGTTAAAAACTGTGCATAGTGCATATACTCTCTGTTAATCATGCTTATTTCTTATTGTAAATCGCACAATGTTTACTTTATTTCTATTCTTCATACAGGATTCCATTCAGGAAAACGTCATTACCCGTGATATTAATCGGACTTTCCCAGCCCACGATTATTTCAAGGACACTGAGGGGGATGGACAAGATTCATTGTACAAGATCTGTAAGGTAGGTTATTACAATTTGCTTCTGATGGAGATACGGTTGCAGGTAACTATGGCATGGAAACCCAGTGCATTGACCCACTTTGTGCTGTACATAATTCCTAACTGGTCCAAAAGCTATATCTGCTTTTCTTCATCGACTGTTTGAAGAAGTGTAATTACTTAGTGTAAAATATGTTCAGACATTATTTTAAATTAACTAATGATGTAGATTGAAAGCCTTTATACTTGCAGTTCAGCAGCAGATATGTTTTTTTGTGTGGATGTGTTTATTTGGGCTGTGCATTGAAACTCTCAGCCCCTGTGTTTGTGTCAAATGTTGATTGTGTTTAGAATTGCACTGCGTGTGAAGGAGCTATGTATAGAATTACACTGTTCCTTGTTTTTGTGTGAAGGTGCTATGTGTAGAATTGACAGTCCCTGCATTTGTGAACAATGTACAGTATGACGTTGTTTTTGTGCCTGTGCCTGTGTCTGTGTATTGGCGATGTGTGGAATTACAATCTTCCTGTTACATCCTCAGCCCTGCTTCCTTTAAAGGCTCTATCCTATTCGCCCAGTTTCTCTCTCTCCGTTGCATCTTTTCTGACGATCTACCTTTTGCAGAGGGGCCTCAGAAATGTCCATCTTTTTCCTCAGCTCCCACACTTCTGTAGTCACCCCTTCTCTCCCCTCCCAAAACGCTAATAGGGTCCATTTAATCCTCACTGTCTACCTCTCCAGTATCTGCATCCAAAGCATTATGCAACACAATTTATGCCATATCCAATGGGATTCCACCAGCAGAAACATAATTTCCCGCCCCTCCCTTACCAACATTCCGCAGGGACTGTTACTTCTGGGACACTGTGGCCCACACCTCCTCAAGTCCTAATGCACCTTTCCATGCAATTGCAGAGCACATAACTCTGCCAGTTTACCTCCTTCTTCTTCACTATCCAAGACCTCAGACACACCTTCCAGGTGAAGCAGCAATTTACCTGCACTTCACTCAATCTAGTCTATTGTATTGGCTGTTCTCAATGTGGTCTCCTGTACATTGGGAAGATGAAATGCAGACTGGGTGACCGCTTTGTGGAACACCTACAATCTGTTTGTAAAAATGACCCTGAGCTTCCAGTTGTCTGCCACTTCAATGCTCCTCCATGTTCCCTGGTCAACATCTCTTTCTCGGGCTTGCAGCAGTGCTCCAGTGAGACTCACTGCAAGCTGGAAGGACACCATCTCATTTTCCTTTTAAGGTCCCTGCAGCCCTCAGGACTGAATATCCAGTTCAATAATTTTAAGGCCTGAACACCTCCTTCCATGTCCTTTCCCCACCCCACACCCCAGGACCTGGCGTCACGTGGGCTGCTTTTCGTGCCCACTAGCAGTTTTTCTTTCTTCCTGCCTCACCATTATCCATCCCTTTGTCTCCCTAACTGTCGTTCTTTGTTTCCGGACTACATCTCCACCTATCCACTTGCTCCTTCCTCCCCTCTAATCCCCTGTCTTCGGCCACCTTTCCCTAGCTATCACTTCTGAAGAAGGGTCACTGGACTTGATGCACTAGCTCTGCTCCAATGCAATTTCTGTTTTCGTTTCAGATTTCTATCATTGAACTGTTGTGTGTGTATTTACTGTATCTGTGCCTTATGTACAATTATATCTTCTGTGTTTCTCTATGTAGTGTGTATAGGGTTACACAGGTAGATAAAGTGGATACTGAAAGTGGACAGTAAATACACATATTTCTCCTTGAGGTACAGTAGCAGTGTCCCTGGGAGGCCTGAATTCAAGTCCCACCTAATCCAGCAGTGTGTAATAACATCTCTGAACAGCTTGGTTAGAAATATCTAGAACTCAGCTTCTTAAAAACAAAAGCCAATAGAAATAAGGTCCCCTGGTGGGCAGTGCTTGTTCATTGTTAGTTGTGTAGTTTTTTAATTGGGTGATTCGATGATGAGTTTTTCAAAGTTAAAAAATAGAGCTGGGTTCTGAAGGGTCTTGTTGCACAGTGGTATTGTACCTACCTTTTCCAGTTCAAGTCCCACTTGCTTCCGAGTTGTGTTATAACATGTCTGAACAGGTTGATTAAAACAAAAGCTGGATTCTTCTCTGGTTTGGGGCTGGAGGCTGATTTTTGGACAAGAAAAGGAACAGAGTGGAGAGGTGAAAACTGTTGGGTGTGCTAAACTGTAGATTTACAGTAAACCTGTTGTAAGCCTCAAAGTCATTCGCTGCTTGATTCAGCACATGGATATTGGTCTCTTTTGTCCAACCTTACTATATTTCCAACTTTTCCCAATCTTGATGAAAAGTTATTGACCTGAAATGCTAACACACTCTCTTCTTTTCTCTCTCTCACTCCGCCTCTTCACAGACAGTTCCTGACCTGTTGAGCATATCCACCATGTTCTGTTTTTATTTCCCATTGTTATGCCATAAGGCAATCATTCCTTGTTTTAGGAGCATTGCACTGACTGGCCAGGAGGTGTCAGTTGGCCTGTCACATTCACATTAACCTGCACAGCAATATTGTCAGGAAGAAATAGAGTGTGAACATTTGGGAATAGAGGAACCCGAAAGATTTATCTTACATTTTCACGAAAGTTAATCGCTTAACATGGCAGCTGAATAGTACTGCACAACTACAACGTGTGAAAATGCTGGGTTCCAATGGGGCGGCACAGTGGCTCATGACTTAGTGGTTAGCACTGCTGCCTCACAGCGCCAGGGACCCAGGTTCAATTCCTGCCTTGGGTGACTGACTGTGTGCAGTTTGCATATTCTTCCAGTGTTTGCGTGGGTTTCCTACCACAATCCAAAGATGTGCAGGTTAGGTGAATTGACCATGCTAAATTGCCCCATAACCAGGGGTGAATATGGGGAATGGGTCTGGGGGGGTTACTCTTCAGAAGGTCAGTGTGGACTTGTTGGGCCGAAGGACCTGTTTCCATACTGTAGGGAATTTCATCGAAAAATATTGAATGTAGACTGGAAAATATATATATTCTTGAAGTTTATACATTCATGGAACAGTCACTTCTCGTGAAAAATCTATGATTTATATTCTTAAAATCAGCAAAGTGTTCTTGGTGACTAGGCAGCTGGTCTAGAATATTAAAATACTAAAATAAGTGGGAATGCATCCTGTTTTTATAAACCACTCACCTCACTGGTCTGAAATTCATCCAGACTATAAAGGCACTGCAATTTTTTTGTCTGTGTTACATACTTGCATTGTTAACATTGGCAAAAAAATATGGGATCGTTCCCTGGGATATTTCCTGGTCTTGGGAACTTCACCAGATAATGAATTTAAATGGGACTTGGGTAAGCACATGTAGGATAAAAGGAGGATGTATTGATGGGATTAGATGGAGAGGGTGGGAGCTCATGTGAAGCAGAAACATTGGCGCATATATGTTTGGGCAAATAGTACATTCCAAAATGCTTCATAATTCTGTATAAAATGGGCATCAGGAGCCAAGAATATTCAGGTTATTAGAACCAAGGACTAGTCTTTCTGTGTATCATCATTCTCAGGGTTTGGATTTCATGGAACTTCAATCAAAATTTAAGTTTATTAATTGTGCTGAGTTGTACACAGTTTCTGCTCCCAATTCTACAAACAAGAACTCCGTAAGTAATCGCGCCACCTTTATTCTGAACCATAAGTCCACAAAATATAGGAGCAGAATTAGGCCATTTGGTCCACAAGTCTGCTCCGTCATTCAATCATGGCTGATATATTTCTCAACCCCATTCTCCTGACTTTTCCCCATATCCCTTGATGTCTTTACCAATCAAGAATAAATCTATTATTGTCATAAATACACTCATTTACTTGATCTCCACAGCCTTCTGCAGCATTGAGTTCTACAGATTCACCACCCTCAGACTAAAGAAATTCCTCCTCATCTCAGTTCCAAAGGGTGATCCCTTCATTCTGAGGCTGTGCCCTTGGGTCTTTGTCTCTTCTATTAGTGGAAATATCTTCCCTGTGTCCACTCTATCTGGCCTGTCCGTATTCTATAAGTTACAACCAGATTCCACCCCCCTCTTCCCCAATCCTTCTGAGTTCGATTGAGTACAGTTCCAGAATCCTCAACCATTCCTCATATGACATCCTTGCTCTTGTATTCCAGCTCTGTTGAGATGAATGATAACCTTGCACCTGCCTATCCTAACCACTAACTAAACCTGCATGTTAACCTTAAGAGAATCCTGAATAAGGACTCCCAAGTCCTTTTATGCTTCAGATTTCTGAAATCTTTCCCCATTTAAAAAATAGTCTGCATTTCAATTCTTCCTACTAAAGTGCATAACCTCACACTTTCCCACAGTTATTCCATGTACCACTTCTTTGTCCACTCTCCTAGCTTGACAATTTCTTCTGCAACCTTCCCACTTCCTCAACACTGCCAGTCTCTCTATCTGTCTTCGTGTCATCTGCAAATTTAGCAACAATGCCCTTAGTTCCTTCGTGCAGATTGTTAATGTATAAGTGAATAGGTGTGATCCCAACACTGACCCCTGTGGAACTCTACGCGTTGCTGGTTGCTATCCTGACATAGATCCCTTTTTCCCCAGTCTCTGCCTTCTGCCAGTCAGCCAATCCTCTATCCAGGTCAATACCTTGCCCCAACACCATGGGCTCTTATCTTATTTAGCAGCCTCCCATAAGGCTTTCTGGAAACTCAAACAGCTCATGCCCTATGGCTCTCCTTTGTCTAACTTGTTTATTATCTCCTCAAAGAATTTTGACAGATTTGTCAGACATGGACTTGCCTTGACAAAGCCATGCTGACTCCGCCCCATTTTACCATGCTCTTCCAAGCAATCTCATCCCTAATAATGAACCCTAAAACCTTACCAGTAACTGAGGTCAAGCTAATTGGCCGATTAATTTCTCGTCTTCTGCCTCCCTACTTTCTTAAACAGGTGCGTTACATTAGCCATTTGCCTGTCCTCTGGAACCCTCTATGACTTGAGTGATTCCTGAAAGATGACCAGAAATAGCTCCACAATCTGCTCAGCTATCTCCTTCACAACCCTGAGGTGTCATCTATTTTATGCATCTTCAGACCTTTTATCTTCCCCAGTGCCTTCTCCTTAACGATGGCCACTATGCTCACATCTGTGCCCTGACTCTCTTGAAGGTTTGCTGGTGTCTTCCACTGTGAAGGCTGATTGTATCTGTTCAGTTCCTCTGCCCTTCCTTTGTTCCCCATTACTACTTCTGTAGTCTCATTTTCCAATGGTCCAATGTCCACTTTGGCCTCTCTCTTACCTTTTCTATATCTCAAAAAACTCTTGCAATCTTCTTTTATACTACTAGCTAGCTTACACTCATATTTTACCTACTCCCTCCCCCCCTCCCCCCCTTTTTGTTTTTTCAGATGTCCTCTACTGATTTTTAAAGGCTTCCAAAGCATCTAGATTCCCACTAACCTTTGCCACTTTGTATGTTTTTTCTTTTGCTTTTATGTTTTCCTTGACTTCCCCTGTCAGCCATAGTTGTATTGTCCTCCCCTTAGTATGTTGCTGCTTCCTTGGCATGAATTTCTGCTATGCCTCCTGAATTATCCCCCAGAAACTCCTGCCATTGCAACTCCTCCATCTGCCCTGCTAGGTTCTCCTTCCAGTCAATCCTGGCCAACTGTTTCTTCATGTCTTTGTCATTACCTTTACTCGATTGTAATACCATTACACCTGATTCCACCTTCTCCCATAAATTCTATCATGTTTATGGTCACTGCCCTCTAGGGCTCTATAATCGAGTCTGCCATATTATACGTCACCAAATCCAGAATTGCCTGTTCCCTACTGGGCTCTACCACAAGCTGCTCCAAAAGCCATTTTGTAGACCTTCCATGAAATCCTTTTCTTGAGATAGAACATAGAACAATACAGCACCGAACAGGTCCTTCGGCCCACGATGTTGTGCCGAACACCTATCCATGTACCTATCCAATTGCCGCTTAAAGGTCACCAATGATTCTGACTCTGCCACTCCCACAGGCAGCGCATTCCATGCCCCCACCACTCTCTGGGTAAAGAACCTACCCCTGACATCCCCCCTATACTTTCCATCCTTCACCTTAAATTTATGTCCCCTTGTAACACTCTGTTGTACCCGGGGAAAAAGTCTCTGACTGTCTACTCTATCTATTCCCCTGATCATCTTATAAACCTCTATCAAGTCACCCCTCATCCTTCGCCGTTCCAATGAGAAAAGGCCTAGCACTCTCAACCTATCCTCGTACAACCTATTCTCCATTCCAGGCAACATCCTGGTAAATCTCCTCTGCACCCTCTCCAAAGCTTCCACATCTTTCCTAAAGTGAGGCGACCAGAACTGCACACAGTACACTTCCTACATAGGTAGGAAGAGGGGTGGGGAGGTCATTCAAGAGCTCAAGGAGTTAGGCTGGAAGCTAAAAGCTAGGACAGACAGAGTCGTCATCTCTGGGTTGTTGCCGGTGCCACGTGACAGTGAGGCAAAGAATAGGGAGAGAGTGCAGTTGAACACGTGGCTGCAAGGATGGTGTAGGAGGGAGGGCTTCAGATATTTGGACAATTGGACTGCATTCTGGGGAAGGTGGGACCAGTATAAACAGGACGGGTTGCACCTGAACCAGAAGGGCACCAATATCCTGGGGGGTAGGTTTGCTAGCACTCTTCAGGGGGGTTTAAACTAATTTGGCAGGGGATCCGGACTTGTAGTCCAGCAAGTAAGCTAGCTGTGTGTCAGGATGCCCAAGACTGTAGGGAGGCTGTGGAGAAGGGAGCACTGACAGGGACTACTTGCGGACACGGAGATGGGCTCAAGTGCGTATACTTCAACGCAAGGAGTATCAGAAATAAGGTGGGTGAACTTAAGGCGTGGATCGGTACCTGGGACTACGATGTTGTGGCCATCACGGAAACATGGATAGATGAGGGACAGGAATGGCTGTTGGAGGTTCCTGGTTACAGATGTTTCAGTAAGATTAGGGAGGGTGGTAAAAAAGGAGGGGGGGGTGGCATTGCTAATTAGAAATGGTATAACGGCTGCAGAAAGGACGTTTGAGGGCGATCTGCCTCTGGAGTAGTATGGGCTGAAGTCAGAAATAGGAAAGGTGCAGTCACCTTGTTGGGTGTTTATTATAGGCCCCCCAATAGCAGCAGAGATGTGGAGAAACAGATTGGGAAACAGATTTTGGAAAGGTGCAGAAGCCACAGGGTCGTAGTCATGGTCGACTTCAACTTCCCAAATATTGATTGGAAGCTCTTTAGATCAAGTAGATTGGATGGGGCGGTGTTTGTGCAGTGTGTCCAGGAAGCTTTTCTAACGCAGTATGTAGAGTGTCCAACCAGAGGGGAGGCCATATTGGATTTGGTACTCGGTAATGAACCGGGACAAGTGGTGGGCTTGTTAGTGGGTGAACATTTTGGTGATGGTGACCACAATTCTGTGACTTTCACCTTGGTTATGGAGAGAGATAGGTGCGCACAACAAGGTAGATTTTACAATTGGGGGAAGGGAAATTACGATGCTGTAAGACAGGATTTGAGGAGCATACGTTGGGAGCATAGGCTGTCAGGGAAGGATGTCGTGGAAATGTGGAACTTTTTCAAGGAGCAGATACGACGTGTCCTTGATATGTATGTACCTATCAGGCAGGAAAGAAATGGTCGTGTGAGGGAGCCTTGGTTGACGAGGGAGGTTGAATGTCTAGTAAAGAGGAAGAAGGAGGCTTACATAAGGTTGAGGAAACAGGGTTCAGACGGAGCATTGGAGGGATACAGGATAGCCAGGAGGGAGCTGAAGAAAGGGATTAGGAGAGCTAAGAGAGGGCATGAAAAATCCTTGGCAGATAGGATCAAGGATAACCCCAAGGTGAGAAACCTGAGAATGACGAGAATGAGGGTAGGTCCGATCAAGGACAGTTGTGGGAGACTGTGTATTGAGTTGGAAGAGATAGGAGAGGTCTTGAACAAGTACTTCTCTTCAGTATTTACGAACGAGAGGGACCGTATTGTTGAAGAGGAGAGTGTGAAACGGACTGTTAAGCTAGAAGAGATAATTGTTAGGAAGGAAGATGTGTTGGACATTTTGAACAAGTTGAGGATAGACAAGTCCCCCGGGCCTGACGGGATATATCCTAGGATTATGTGGGAAGCAAGAGAGGAAATTGCAGTACCGTTGGCAATGATCTTCTCGTCTTCATTGGCAACGGGGGTGGTACCAGGGGACTGGAGAGTAGCGAATGTTGTGCCCCTGTTCAAAAAAGGAAATAGGGATAACCCCGGGAATTACAGGCCAGTTAGTCTTACTTCTGTGGTAGGCAAAGTAATGGAAAGGGTACTGAGGGATAGGATTTATGAGTACCTGGAAAGACACTGCTTGATTAGGGACAGCCAGCACGGATTTGTGAAGGGAAGGTCTTGCCTTACAAGTCTTATTGAATTCTTCGAGGAGGTGAGCAAGCATGTGGATGAGGGTAGAGCAATGGATGTAGTGCACATGGATTTTAGTAAGGCATTTGATAAGGTTCCCCATGGTAGGCTTATGCGGAAAGTCAGGAGGCATGGGATAGAAAGAAATTTGGCCAATTGGATAGAAAACTGGCTAACCGGTCGAAGGCAGAGAGTGGTGGTAGATGGTAAATATTCAGCCTGGAGCCCAGTTACAAGTGGAGTTCCGCAGGGATCAGTTCTGGGTCCTCTGCTGTTTGTAATTTTTATTAATGACTTAGATGAGGGAGTCGAAGGGTGGGTCAGTAAATTTGCAGACGATACGAAGATAGGTGGAGTTGTGGACAGTGAGGAGGGCTGTTGTCGGCTGCAGAGGGACTTAGATATGATGCAGAGCTGGGCTGAGGAGTGGCAGATGGAGTTCAACCCTGCCAAGTGTGAGGTTGACCATTTTGGAAGAACAAATAAGAATGCGGAATACAGGGTTAATGGTAGGGTTCTTAGTCAGGTGGAGGAACAGAGGGATCTTGGGCTCTATGTACATAGATCTTTGAAGGTTGCCACTCAGGTGGATAGAGTTTGTAAGAAGGCCTATGGAGTATTATCGTTCATTAGCAGAGGGATTGAATTCAAGAGTCGTGAAGTGATGTTGCAGCTGTACAGGACTTTGGTTAGGCCACAGTTGGAGTACTGTGTGCAGTTCTGGTCGCCTCACTTTAGGAAAGATGTGGAAGCTTTGGAGAGGGTGCAGAGCAGATTTACCAGGATGTTGCCTGGAATGGAGAGTAGGTCGTACGAGGATAGGCTGAGAGTTCTCGGCCTTTTCTCGTTGGAACGGCGAAGGATGAGGGGTGACTTGATAGAGGTTTATAAGATGATCAGAGGAATAGATAGAGTAGACAGTCAGAAACTTTTTCCCCGGGTACAACAGAGTGTTACAAGGGGACATAAATTTAAGGTGAAGGGTGGAAGGTATAGTGGAGATGTCAGGGGTGGGTTCTTTACCCAGAGAGTGGTGGGGGCATGGAATGCGCTGCCCGTGGGAGTGGTAGAGTCAGAATCATTGGCGACCTTTAAGCGGCATTTGGATAGGTACATGGATGGGTGCTTAATCTAGGTTAGAAGTTCGGCACAACATCGTGGGCCGAAGAGCCTGTTCTGTGCTGTATTGTTCTATGTTCTATGTTCTATGTTCTACTCCAAATGTGGCCTTACCAAGGTCCTACACAGCTGCAACATCACCTCATGACTCTTGAATTCAATCCCTCTGCTAATGAACACTAATACACCATAGGCCTTCTTACAAGCTCTATCCACCTGAGTGGCAACTTTCAAAGATCTATGAACATAGACCCCAAGATCCCTCTGCTCCTCCACCTTACTAAGAACCCTACAGTTAACCCTGTATTCCGCATTCTTATTTGTCCTTCCAAAATGGACAACCTCACACTTGACAGGGTTGAACTCCATCTGCCACTCCTCAGCCCAGCTCTGCATCATATCTAAGTCCCTTTGCAGCCGACAACAGCCGTACTCACTGTCCACAACTCCACCAATCTTCGTATCGTCTCCAAATTTACTGACCCACCCTTCGACTCCCTCTTCCAAGTCATTAATAAAAATTACAAACAGCAGAGGACCCAGAACTGATCCCTGCGGAACTCCACCTGTAACTGGGCTCCAGGCTGAATATTTACTATCTACCACCACTCTCTGACTTCGACCGGTTAGCCAGTTCTCTATCCAATTGGCCAAATTTCCCGCTATCCCATGCCTCCTGACTTTCCGCATAAGCCTACCATGGGAATCTTATCAATGCCTTATCTGCTACCAACCAGATTTTCCCAATCCATCTGTGTATTGAAGTCCCCTATGATGATTGTAAGGCTGCTTTTCTTACATGTCTTTTCTATATCCTGATTTATTTTCTTCCCCATTTTGTGAGTGCTACCTGTACATAATTCCCATCAAGGTCTTTATTCCTGGTGGGACTTCAACTCTATTCACGCTGATTCTGTGCCTTCTGACTCTGTGTCACTTCTTGCGATTGATTTAATTTCAATTCTTACTAGCAAGGCAACCCATCCCCTCTGCCCATCCTTCTGATAAGACATGTATCCTTGAATATTTAGTCCCCAGTCCAGAATCCTTGCAGCCATGTCATTGTGATGTTCATGTCATCCCTGCCAATTTCAATCTGCACGACAATGCAGTGTTTCATATACTGCTTGCATTGAAGTACAACACCCTCAGTCCTGAGGTGACTGCCCCCTTCTCGTCGTTGTCTTCTAATCTGCTGTGCTGATGCTAGATTCCTGATCCTTTCTCTACTCTCTGTCCTATTACTTGTTCTGGAAACTTTAATAACATCTGCTGAACCCTCCACCCATGACACCTTCCCCCCCCCCCAACCCCCCGACTTGAACTTTTGAACTTTTCCATGCACCTGAACCAACGCCCCCCAACAATTTAGTTTAAAGCTCTATTCACAGCCCTCATCTTGTGATTTGCTGGAACTCTTTGTCCGCCCACTGCAGCCCAGATGAGATTAGATTAGATTACTTACAGTGTGGAAACAGGCCCTTCGGCCCAACAAGTCCACACCGCGCCCGCCGAAGCGTAACCCACCCATACCCCTACATCTACATCTACCCCTGACCTAACACTACGGGCAATTTAGCATGGCCAATTCACCTGACCTGCACATCTTTGGACTGTGGGAGGAAACCGGAGCACCCGGAGGAAACCCACGCAGACACGGGGAGAACGTGCAAACTCCACACAGATATTCTGAATCTGTGCGCCAGGCAGGTAACACAGCCTTCGGAACTCCTGATCTTGGCCACAGAGAACAGTGTGTATTCCCTGATTATACTACTCCTAATTACAACTGCGTTTCTCTTTTCTCCCCCATTTGAATGACTCCCTGTACCACGGTGCTATGGTTAGATTGCTCATCCTCCCTACAGCCCTCGCTCTCATCCACACATTGAGCAAGAATCTCAAACCGTGTTAGACAAGCTCAAGGGCTAAGACATAAATGTTTTGATGGAGGAAGTATGGACAGAAAACAATATTATGAAGATCAAAAATCCAAATGACAAGGGTGGGTTAAATTATCTCTCTCAGCTCCTTTTGATTTCAGCAATGATGATATGCTATAGTTTGTAAAGTTATGGTCACTCTTCACTTCGGAAATTTGGCCTTGTTTTCTTTCTTGGCAGAATTGATACTTTTAAGCTTTCTTGGCTTTTTGCCTTTCACTTTCAATGGGACAAGGGGTGAGTGAAATGTTTTTAATTAGCTAGCTCTGGAGGTCTTTGGCTGCCCTGCTCAACTAAATGCCTGTCAACTCCAATACTCTTGGTGCCACTCTGTCTCCATGTAGCCCCCTCACTGCTACTCAAAGCAATGTCATCTTACAGATGAAAATGGGCTGCCCTTGATTTTTTTTTTCCCCAGGTTGAAAAATTTTCCTGTTATTTAAGCAGATCAACTTCCATTTCAGTTTATATTCAGAAAGAAAAAAAGAGCATGTGGTCCTTTAAACACATCCTTCCTCAAAGTGTGTACCATTTACAAGATGCACTGCAGGAATTCACCAAGGCTCCTTCGACAGCACCTTCCAAACCCACAGCAGGTACCATCTAGAGAGCACTGCCACTTGTAAGTTCCCATTCTGACCTGGAAATATATACTCAATTCTTCGATCTCACTGGGCCAAAATCAGGGATTGTGCATCTGCCTCCACCAAATAGATTGTAGTACTTCAAGAAGACAGCTCACCTTCTCAAGGGGAATTAACCGATAGTCCAGCTGTCAGAGCTCTCATTCCCTGAATCAATAAAACAATAAGAAAAATCCCTTTGTACCTTAAACATCTGCAATCTTGTTCCTTTTAAATAATGTTCTGCTTTTATATCTTTGAACTCCTGAAGACCTCCATGCAGCCACCCATGGAGAGAAGGCCCCCTCCTGTTCAGTCTTTGATTTTTATAACCTTTCAGCATTCATATTATCCTTGTAAATACTTTACAGCACCTTTGCATCTTAATGTACCCAGTCATTCTGTGAACCTCCTGCAAAACAATTCCTGCACTCTTTCAAAGTGGCCGATATTTCTCTGGCAGTGCACGTCTAACAATGCGGCACTTAAAAAGAAATCAAAGCCTATCTCTGTCACTGAATATCAGGATAGAAGTCCATTGATTTTTGGCTTTGACAGGATTGTGCAGGCAGTGGGTTTGTTCTGACTTTGTTCAATGGCTGATCTCTGCTTCTATTTTTTCTGTTCTTGCACAAAACTCCAGCGGAGTAACTGTGAAGACCGGATTATATTTTCACTATTCATTTCAAATTGTTTCATTTGACATTGGTGTCAATGATAATTGAGGTATTAGTGCTTTTAATGACTTAGATGAGGGAACTAAATTTGACGTTTTCAAGTTTACAGATGACAAAAAACTAGGTTTGAGTGTAAGCTGAGAGGATGATGCAGAGATGCTTCAGTGTGATTTGGACAGGTTGAGTTAATGGGAAAATTAATGGTAGATGTGCTGTGGATAAATATGACGTTGTCCATTTATTAGCAAAAACCTGAAGACAGATTATTTTTGGAATGGCGATAGATTGGGAAACGGGAGGTGCAACAAGACCTGGGTGTGCACCAGTTGCTGAAAATAAGCATGTAAATGCAGCAAGTGGTGAAGAAGGAAAATGGTATGTTGGCCTGCAATATGAGAGGATTTGAGTACAAGAGCAGGGATTAGATTCCCTACAGTATGGAAACAGGCCATTAGTCCCAACAAGTCTACACCGACCCTCCAAGGAGTAACCCACCCAGACCCATTCCACGCCCTTATATTTACCCCTGACTAATGCACCAAACACTATGGGCAATTTAGCATGGCCAATTCACCTGACCTGCACATCTTTGGATTGTGGGATCACCCGGAGAAAACCCACACAGACACGGGGAGAACGTGCAAACTCCACACAGGTAGTCACCCGAGGCTGGAATCAAACCTTGGTCCCTGGCACTGAGAGGCAGCAATGCTAACCACTGAGCCACCATGCCACCCATGTCTTGCTGCAATTGTACAGAGCTTTGGTGAGATCACACCTGGAGAATTGTGTGCAGTTTTGATCTCCTTATCTGAAGAAGGGTGTTCTGCCTGTGGATGGAAATGAAGATTTACCAGACTGATTCCTGGATGGCAGACTGACTTAAGAAGAGGGACTGAATCAGTTAGGCTATATTCACTGGATTTTAGAAGAATTGGCGGGGGGGATGCGGCGGGGGTCTGATAACATATGAACCTATAATATTCTCACAGTAATCGATGGGATAAATGTCGGAATAATGTTCCAGTCACCGGCGTCTAGACGAGGGGTTACAGTTTAAGAGTAAGGGATAGGTCATTTTGTTTATGTGAGGAGGAATGTCTTCACCCAGAAAGTAGTGAGCCTTTGGAAAGTGTTTCAGGCCAAACATTAACTGTTTTTAAGGAGTTAGACATAGCCCCTAGGGCTAAAGAAATCAAAGATATAAAGAGAAAGCTAGAGCGGGGGACTAGGGTGAATGATCAGGCCTGAAAATATTGAATGGTGTGGGGAGAGGGGGGGGGGAGGCGTAGGCAGGAGAGAATTTCACAGGCTGTCAAAGTAAGAAATCAATTGACTTCTGACCTGATATTCAATGATCGAGATCGGCTGCTAATCTGAAGT
This sequence comes from Chiloscyllium punctatum, assembly GCF_047496795.1. Lineage (NCBI taxonomy): Eukaryota > Metazoa > Chordata > Chondrichthyes > Orectolobiformes > Hemiscylliidae > Chiloscyllium > Chiloscyllium punctatum. The sequence goes on along the minus strand of NC_092745.1, from coordinate 27,309,065 downwards.
TGAGCTGTGAGATTAGGTCCTTCAGACTGGTTGAGGTTATCAACTATGCTGCTACACTCTACACTTTTCCTTCCAGGACCCTGATAGAAGAACAGGTACTTACAGTAGTATTGATCCCCTAAGCCTAGCCACCCTTGCTTCCTCCCTCAAATGGGAACTTCAACATGGAAGTATTGACTGCTGTCCAAATATGGACACACTTACAACGTCTAAGTCTACATTATTCAATTGAAATTGTTCTCTTCTCTGAGCCTGGATGTACTGAGGCCTAAGTAGAGAATTACTGCCATTACTGAGATGAGTCGGTCAGTGTAAGCTGTGGGTGAACCCAGGACACTCTGGACCTCTTTACAAGGACTCTGCACGTGGAATTGTATAGGTTGTGAAGAATATTGGAGTATACTTACTGATTCGGTAACTCTGCATCTCACTTCCCTTGCTTCATATCCCCCTCAATGAGAGAATGAGAAGAAATCTAATTAAAGTCTATATATTAAGATCCTGAAGAGAATTGACAAAGTAGACATACAATGGATATTTCCCCTTGCAGGGCAATCTAGAACGAGAGGTCAAAGCTTTCGGCGAAGCAGTGGCAGATTTAAATCAGAAATGAGAAGTTGCTTCTCTCAGAGACATGTGAATCTGTGGAGTTCACAAACCCAGAGTGCGGTGGACAACTGGACATTGAAAGAGTAGAAAGTCATGGTTTATAATAAGTCATGGGTTGAGGAGTGGGCAGGAAAATGGAGTTGAAACTGAGATAAGATCAGTCATGATCGTATCAAAATGCCAGAGCAGGTTCGAGGAGCTGAATTACCCACTCCTATTTCTGCTTCTTCTTATATCCAATGTTTCTCATTCACTTTGGGGGTTGTTGTTGTCTACTGCCACTCCTTTGGAATAGCCACTGCGTCTCCAGCAATGGCATGTCTCCAGTTCTCTGCGCCATGACAAACTTATGCATTTCCTCATCTGTAGAATTTGCGTCAGCTTCTCCAAGCCAACAATTCCCACCTGCTGACTTTGCCTTGTTGGATCGGCTTCCCATTTAAGGCGATGTGATCTACGCAGGCCTAGTGCTGTTGCCCAGATCACCAAAACAACAATTAAAAGCTCCTCCCCACTGTTACCATCTGAAATAGCTGATACTTGGGCTGGAAACAAAAAAGAATGAAAAGTATATTTTCACATTCAATTGCTACCAAGTTCACTTGCAGCCAATGATGTTAAGTGCACCCCTTCTCTGGTGAATACGATCCAGGGTTTCTCTGAGGCTGAATCCTCAGAGCTCTTGCTTTGAATCAGTTTATAAATAAATATCAAGATCTATTTAGTTGTGTGCAGACATGATTTCTAGTCATTATAAATATTAACTATGCATATAATTAGCAATGAGACATGAATAGTTTTGGATTTATAACAATGGACGGAGGCCATTCAATCCCTCGTGGAGAAAGTGAGGACTGCAGATGCTGGAGACCAGCATCTTGAAGAAGGGCTTATGCCCTAAATGTCGATTCTCCAGCTCCTTTGATGCTGCCTGACCTGCTGCTCTTTTCCAGCGACACATTTTTCAGATTCAATCCCTCGTACCTGTTACAGCTCTTTGAAAATGTTCTCCATTTAGTTCCACCCCCTTATGCTACCCCATCACTCCCTAAGTTCACTCAATCGGGTATTTATCCAATTCCCTTTTGAAGGTGTAGTTGAACCTGCTTCCACTGCCCCTTTAGCCAGTGTTTGTCAAGCTTCACTAGCAATTTGAAATCATAATGTTGGGGTGCCAGTGTTGGACAGAGTTAAAAATCATGTGACACCAGGTTATCGTCCAACAGGTTTATTTGGAAGTACAAGCTTTCAGAGCGCTTTGTCAGGTAGTTAGTAGAATAGGATCATAGGTGGCAGAATTTATTGCAAAGGTTCGTAGTGTCATACACTGATGTGATATATTGAACAAACCTAGATTGCTGTTAATGGGTAATCTTTCGATTGGGTTGCAGGTTTGTATTTATTAATATATAATGATTTGGAGATGCCGGTGTTGGACCTGGGTGTACAAAGTTAAAAATCACACAACACCAGGTTATAGTCCAACAGGTTTAATTGGAAGCACGCTAGCTTTCGGAGTAACGCTCCTTCATCAGGTGGTAGTGGCACCTGATGAAGGAGCATCGCTCCGAAAGCTAGTGTGCTTCCAATTAAACCTGTTGGACTATAACCTGGTGTTGTGTGATTTTTAATAGATAAATCCTGCATGTTTGGAATCACGCATACATGCATGCCTCACAGCATTATTCAGTGCTATTGACTGCTAGCTGAATCCTGTTTTCCTCCATTTAATTCTGAATATGTTCATGGCTATAGTTCCTCACATTTCTGTTTCACAAGTGTGCATGTTTCAGGTCTAACTTGAGACACTGTGTATACTCAGCTTGTTTGGCCACAGTGGGCATTAGATCACCGAAGGGTTATCTTGTTCCTCAGCTGAGTGTGACATTTGAAGCTCCAGTCTACTATCTCTATAATGTTTATAGATACAGTGCACTTTGAATTGGCTGAAGGTGCTTTGATATTTTCTATCAAGTTGCTTGCTTGGCAATGTCACATCAAATCAAAGGGGTGAAATAGTCTCAGATGTCATTGCACCTCTGCGTAATATGAGAACTGAGTCTCAAGCCATAATGTCATGGTGTTAATGACAAACCAGTCAAGCCAGCATTTGAACATGGGGAGGCAATTGAGTCATTCAGCATGAGACAACTTTTCTATCTCATAAGTGCACCATTGCTTCTGCACTGTAGCTGGTACCCCAAATTGTTGTGATCAGACTGCTGTCTTCCACCCTTCTCCCACCCACCACTCTTGCCACCTTTTCTCTTTGGGCATGGCTTGTGTGTCAGGCCTGGTGGTTCCTTTAGCTGCTGTTGGTAAAACATTCAGACAGCAGCCACGGATTGAAAGCCAAGTACTCAACGGCAAAGTCCCATCTGCAGACGTGGGAAGCCAACGCACTTGCTGTGACATATTCTGACTCTTCAATGTTTCATTAACAATAGCTGGTAATCGTAACATTCCACAGCATGTTACAGAGGTGTTCCAATGTGAGGTTCGGTCCCTACACTCCCATCATTGGTTACCCTACATATCCAACCTTATGGCACACAAAATTCCTTTGGCCCATTGGAAAACAAATGGCTTATCCATCAGCCAGTTAAAAGATTACTCCTCAGTCCATTGACCAGTTTTTGTGATCACGTTTTATAAGTAATAAATGGAAGTGATCAAAAGAATTGAAAGAGCTGAAGTCGGTTCTTGCTTCTTTCTGATTTGCTGTGATTTTGCTCCTGGATCTTTTGTTTGCACTGGTATTTTGGGTATTAATTTTTAATTCCAGGAGACTCCAGAAATACTTACTGTGTAAGGAAGCACCCTGAGACCCCTTGTTCTTGGACTGACTGTCTTTCTCTTTCCACGGGAATATGTATCGGCACATAGGGCAATTTAATAAAATTAATTCATGGGATGTGAGCATCACTGGCTGGGCCAGCACTTGGTTCCTGTCCCTAATTGCCCCTTGAGAAGGTGGTGGTGAGCTGCCTTCTGGAACCACTGCAATCCATGTGCTGTGGGTAGATCCACAATGCAGTTAGGGAGGGAATTCCAGGATTTTGACCCAGCATCAGTGAAGGAACGACGATATATTTTAGATTAGGTTAGATTATTTAGAGTGTGGAAACAGGCCCTCTGCCCCAACAAGTCCACACCGACCTGCCGAAGCGCAACCCACCCATTCCCCTACATTTACCCCTTTACCTAACACTACGGGCAATTTAGCATGGTCAATTCACCTGACCTGCACATCTTTGGACTGTGGGAGGAAACTGGGGCACCTGGAGAAAACCCACACAGACATGGAGAGAATGTGCAAACTCCACACAGTCAGTCGCCTGAGTCAGGAATTGAACCTGGGTCTCTGGCGCTGTGAGGCAGCAGTGCTAACTACTGTGCCGCCCATTTTGAAGTCAGGATGGTGAGTAGCTTGGAGGGAAACTCACAAGGGGTAGTGTTTCTATGTATCTGCTGTCCTTATCCTTCCAAATGGTAGTGGTTGCAGGTTTGGACGGTACTTGGCAGGAGCCTTGGTGAATTTCTGTAGTGCATTATATTGACGAAGAGTGATAGTATTCCCAGTCTGTTGCTGCAGTTAGTAGTCGAGAGTGTGGTGCTAGAAAAGCATAGCAGATCAGGCATCATCTGAGGAGCAGAAGAATCGACATTTTAGGCATAAGCCCTTTATCAGGAAATAGTGTTTATTCACTGGGAGAATGATCCCAAAATGTGGGATACTAATCCACAGAAATATAAATTCAGAATCCAGCATAGCAGCTTGTCATACAGGTTCAGTCTTGGTTCTGTGAGGTTATCTTCTTGCTTAGTGTCTGTCCTCTCAGGTGGAGGGCAAAAGATCTCTCAGCACTACTTTTATGAAGCACAGCATGTTCTTCCCTGTAGCCCACTGGATTTAGTTCCTGAACTAACACCCAAACTGAATAATCAAATTCACAATTTGCCTGGATGCTGGGTCCCAGCATAGTTCAAGTTTATACCGGTTCCACCAGATCAGCTCCTTTCTACCCATGGTTATTGGCCAGAGTATTGAGTGCAGGAGTTGAGAGGGCATGTTGCAACTGTACAGAACCTTGGTTAGGCCACTGTTGGAATATTGTGTGCAATTCTGGTCTCCTTCCTATTGGAAGAATGCTACGAAACTTGAAAGGGTCCTGAAAAGATTTACAAGGATGTTGCCAGGGTTGGAGGATTTGAGCTATAGGGAGAGGTTGAATGGGCTGGGGCTATTTTCATTGGAGCGTTGGAGGCTGAGGGTTGACCTTATAGAGGTTTACAAAATTATGAGGGGCATAGATAGGATAAATAGACAAAGTCTTTTCTCTGGGATGGGGGAGTCCAGAACTACAGGGCGTAGGTTTAGGGTGAGAGGGGAAATATATAAAAGACACCTACGGGGCAACTTTTTCACTCAGAGGGTGGTACATGTATGGAATGAGCTTACAGAGGAAGTGGTGGAGGCTAGTACAATTGCAACATTTAAAAGGCATTTGGATGGGTATATGAATAGGAAGGGTTTGGAAGGATATAGGCCAGGTGCTGGCAGGTGGGACTGGATTGAATTGGGATAGCTGGTTGGCATGGACAAGTTGGACCGAAGGGTCTGTTTCCATGCTGTATATCTCGATGACTCTATAACTAAAACCCATTTTTCCCATGCCAATCTTTGTGCCATACATTTAACTCCTCAACTTAATTTATGCTATGGCACCCATTCCTGGAGGTGCTGGGTGTACGTAGCATCCTCCAAGTAAGGGTGTGAGGCGCCTCCGTGTCTGGTGCACACTTCGATGTTTCTGATTGCCTTGAGGATTGCCTCCATTCAAACCCAAATTCAGGTGTGTACTGTACGGCCTGTAGCTACCAGGTTTGTTTCCAAACTGTCTGTTGGTAGCTGCAGCCTGTCTGTATTCTGCAGCTTAGCAGTCACTTTGGTCAAGGCCTGTTTGTTAACCAATCCTCTGTCCATGCACTACATTGTCCGTAACGCTTTGCATCTTTATCTTATGCAGCAGCCTTTTGTGCGGCACCTGGTCGAATAATTAGCACAGTCACTTGGGTCAAAGTCTGTTTCCATTTCCCAGCATGCTTTAGTCCTTGTCCAGTTTTTATCAAATCCATCGTAAACTTTATCATTTTGAACGTGGAGCTTTGATCTTTCTTGAGAAAGGATGTACTGGCACTAGAGGGGGTGCAGAGGAGGTTCACTAGGTTGATTCTGGAGTTGAGGGGGTTGGTTTATGAGGAGAGACTGAGTAGACTGGGATTATATTCATTGGAATTTAGAAGAATGAGGGGGAGATTTTATAGAAACATATAAAATTATGAAGGGAATAGATAAGATAGAAGTAGAGAGGATGTTTCCACTGGCAGGTGAAATGAGGACAAGCGGGCTTAGCCTCAGAATTAGAGGGAGCAGATTTAGGACTGAATTGAGAAGGAACTTCTTCAACCAGAGGGTTGTGAATCGATGAATTCCCTGCCCAGTGAAGTGGTTGAGTTTTCCTCAGTAAATGTGTTTGAAGCTAAGATAGATATTTTTTTGAACAGAAAAGGAATTAAGGGTTATGGTGAGAGGGCAGGTAAGTGGAGCTGAGGCCATGAGAGAGATCAGCCATGATCTTATTGCATGGCGGAGCAGGCTCAAGGGGCCAGACGGCCTATTCCTGCTCCTAGTTCTTATGTTCTTAAGAGAATGTTTGCTGCCTGGTTAGGTCTGGAATTGTAAGTAAATTGTGCTTTTAAACAGCCAGTACTGGAATTTTAATTTTGGTGCATTTAATGGCATAGTACAAGCAATACAGCGCTGAAGGAATGATAACCTGTGGGGATGGGGTAGTGCAGAGAGAGTCAGCATAAATGCAAGATGTGGCTGCAGCCTGGGAGCGCAGAGCCTGTTATAGTTTTGATGATTGATTGTGAATGCAGCATCTGAGGAGAACAGTCATTTACCATGCAGTCTGGCCTTTGAATGGTGGAGCTGAAAGCAGCTAGATTTACTTCACACACAGTGTGTTACATTGAGACCATATAAATATTCACCTGTGTCAAAAGGGCTAAGAGAATTGCTGCATGATGGGATGTATAAAATAGATTCCAAGCTTACTCAATAAGATGACACTTTTGTTCAGAGATTATTGAGTTAACCCAGATAATATTTTACACATTCTGAAGAATGTGAAAGCTGGGAATGTGAGTTTTCCAGGTGTGATCAGGAATATGCAGCACTTCCTCTTTCTTTGAAACTTTTGCACATTTTTTTTAACGTGATATATTTGCCGTCACATTTTCATTACCACCCCTTCACTTTATCAATTTCTAAGGAGCCAAATCTGCTTAGTTTGCAGGCCAAGCGAACTTTTCTGGGAAACTGCCTGAGCAGATGTCCGTGAACATAAGAATAGGGGCTGAGAAACTGCATTGATCAGGGATTGAAGAACTTTCTTTGATAATGTCAATTGCTTCCTCCATACCATCCTGACTTAACTTTCTGATCATCTCATCATCATCCATAAAATAAATAAAAAGAGCAGTGGAGAGGAAATAATTTGATTATTTTGTGAAAGAATTACTACAGATATGGTGGGCTGTATGGCCCTCCTCTGTGCTAATCTAAATGTCAAGATTAGTGGGAAATTCTTTATAATCATGCTGAATAAAGCTGAAATGAGGATTTGAATGTTGGTAACTTATGTTAACAGTGTAAAGGTCAGAGTTAGGTTTACATATTTTCATTCTCTCTCTCACACACTTACACACACACACAGTCTCATACACACGCTCTCTCAGATATACACACAGACACCCCTGAGGTGCGTGCGCACACATACACACACACACACACTCACTCTCTCTCTCTCTCTCTCTCTCTCTCTCTCTCTCTCTCTCTCACACTCTCTCTCTCACACTCTCTCTCATTCATACACACACACACACACTCACACATCTAAGGGGTGAATTTACATTTGCAGATGCATTCTGTTTTGTTCAAAAAGCATACCATCTGCAGGCAATCAATTCGTATGACATTTTATAAATTCCTACATTGGAAATAGAACCAATCTGACTCAAGATTGGGATACAGACAGACTCTAACCTCACACCTTTCATGCATTGTCTGAGCTGAGATGTCACCTTTTGTTATAAAACCTTAAGTTATCTCGAGAATGTGATTTGAAAGAAGTTCTAGGATTTACATATTAATGATCCTGCAACCCATTCTAAAAGATGAAAGACTTAACAGTAATCTAGGTTTGTTCAATACATCGTATCAGTTGCATGCATGACACTGTGATCTTTTGCTGTAAATTCTGTCTTATGATCCTGCTGCATAGCTACCTGACGAAGGAGCAGCGCTCTGCAAGCTCGTACGTCCAAATAAACTTTTTGGACTATAACCTGGTGTTGTGTGATTTTTAACAATGTCAGAGTAGGCACAGAGTTTTGTGAAATGTGTAAGTAGTTCCCATTTCCTCCCTTACGATGGGCCTTGGACTTCAGAACTTCGTAAAGAACAAATTCACACACATATGGGGCTTGGCTCAACTATGAATGGTTTATTAAAGTAAACATTCTAATTCCTGGATACAAAATCTCTAAGCTGGACAAAATGACAAAAACACCTTGATTGGTTTGACCAGTTTAAATCTGTTCATGGGGATTGAGGGGAAGATGGGTGTTAGGACCAGTAGATCAAAAGTGTGGCGCTGGAAAAGCACAGCAGGTCAGGCAGCATCCGAAGAGCAGGAGAGTTGATATTTCGAGCATAAGCTGAAGAACTTATGCTTGAAACGTCAACTCTCCCGCTCCTTGGATGCTGCCTGACCTGCTGTGCTTTTCCAGTGCCACGCTATTGACTCCAGCATCTGCAGTCCTCACTTTCCCATTAGGACCAGTAAGTCAGGAAGGAAGGAGAGGCAAAGATAGGTAAATGAACACGAAGTGTGTTTATTTCAACGCAAGGATTATTATAGGTAAGGCAGATGAACTTAGATTCTGGATCAGTGCATAGGACTATGATGTTGTGGCCATTATTGAGACTTGCTCGAGAGAGGGACAGGACTGGCTGCTGAACTTTCCAGACGAGATTATGCAAAGTTGTAATAACAACAGGGTTGTTATTGTGGGGACTTTAACTTCCCCAGTATTGGCTGGGACTCCCTTAGAGTGAGAGCCTTAGACAGGGCAGAATTTGTTAAGTGCATCCGAGAGGTTTTCTTGGAACAGTGTGTGGATTGTCCACCTAGAAGAGGGGCAATACTGAGCCTGGTCAGGTGATTGACCTTCTAGTGGGACAGCATTTTGGAAACAGTGATCACAATTCCTTAAGTTTTAAGATAGCAATGAATAAGGATAAGTCAGGATCTTGTGAGAAGTTACGAAATTTGGGGAGGGCAAATTATGTCCGTAATAGACAGGGGCTAGGGAGTGTTAATTGGGAGAAGCTGTTATTGGGAAAGTCCATGTCGGACATGTGGGAAATATTTAAAGACCTGCTCATCAGAGTTCATGACCAGCACATTCCAGTAAGGAGGAAGGACAAAGATGGCAAGGTAAAGGAACCTTGGAAAACGAGTGAGGTTGTGAATTTAATCAAAAGGGAAAAAGAAGCACATGTAAGGTTTAAGAAACTAAAATCAGGTCCATAAGGAATACACAGAAAGCAGGAAAGGACTCGAACAGGGAGTTAGGAGACCCAGAGGGGCACAAGATGACCTTGGCAAGTAGAGAATCCCAAGGCATTCTATACATACATTAAAAACAAGAGGATAATTAAGGAGGAGATAGGACCACTCAAGGACCACTTGGAGGCAGAGGATGTGAGCAAGCTCCTAAATGAGTACTTTATGCCAGCATTCACCCAAGAGAAGCTGTTGGAGAGAATGTTTAGGTGTAGGGTTTACATGCATTTAGAAAAGCATGACCTATACTTAGGACAGTCAGAATGGCTTTGTGAGAGCAGATCATGTCTTACTAACATGATTGAATTTTTCGATGAGGTGAGGTTTGGGCAGTGGATGTTTTCTTCATGCCTTTTAGTAAGACCCTCGCCTAGGTCCCTCATGGTCCCTCCAGAAGATTAAGATGCATGGGATCTAGGATGACTTGGCCATGTGGATTGAGAATTGACTTGGCCATAGAAAGCATGTGGTGGAAGAGTTTTGTTCTGTCTAGGGGTCCATGATTAGTGGTGTTCTGAAGGGATCCGTACTGGGACCTCTGCTGTTTGTTATTTATAAATGACTTGGATCAAAATGCAGATGGGTGGATTATTAAGTTGGCAGACAATACAAAGAGTTGTGGATAATTTAGAAGGTTGTCAAAGGATACAGTGGAATATAGATTAGTGACAGATATGGTCGGAGAAATGGCAAATGGAGTTTAATCCAGGTAAGTGTGAGGTGTTGCACTTTGAGAGATCAAATGTGAAGGAAAGTATAGAGTTAATAGCAGAACCGTCAGCAGCATTGATGTACAGAGAGATCTTGGGGTTCGAGTCCACAGGTTCCTGAAAGTGGTCATGCAAGTAGATAGGGTGATAAAGAAGGCATATGGCATGCTTGCCTTTATCGGTCAGGGCATTGAGTGCAAAATTCAGGATGTCATGTTGCAGCTTTCTAAGACTTCAGTTAGGCCACACTTAGTGTATTGCATTCAATTGTGGTTGCCACGTTACAGGAAGAATGTGGAGGCTTTGGAGAGGATACAGAAGAGTTTTACTAAGATGCTGCCAGCATCTACCAGGATACTGCCTGGATTAGGAGGGTATGAGCTATAAGGAGGGGCAAGAAAAAAACTCAAGTTGTTTTCTCTGGAGCAGCAAAGGCTGAGGGGAGACTGATCGAAGTCTATAAGATTATGAGATGTATAGATAAGGTTGACGATTAGAATCTTCTTCCCAGAGTTGAAATGTCTAATACAAGGAGACATGCGTTTAAGGTGAGAAAGTTCAAAGGAGATGTGAGGAGCAGTTTTTTTACACAGAGAGTGGTAGGAGTCTGGAACAAGCTACTAGGGATGGTGGTGGAGGCAAATACATCAGAGGTGTTAAAAGACTGTTTAGATAAGCACATGAATATGCAAGCCATAGGGAGAAATAGGCCAAGGGCAGGTGGAAGAGATTGGTTTAATTTGATGTTATGTTGGGCACAACACTGTAGGCCAAAGGGCTGGTTCCTATGCTGAAAAGTTCTATAATTTAGCCTTGGCATCCATCCAATGTGCACAGTCACCACAACATATTGGAAAAGAATCTTTACTGAGAAACCACACTTTCTGCCCAAAACCTTCCTTAATTCACACCCAAACCCCCTGGTTTTGGCTGTTGTCTTATTTTCTCAGCCCCCCTACACCTCAGGAATTAGCACCCCTACTGTGTGGAACAGCCCCTTTGGCCCAATAAATCCACACCAACCCTCCGAAGGCTATCCCACCCAGACCCATTCCCCTAGACTTACCCCTGACTCATGCACCTAACCTAAACACCTCTGAGCACTATGGGCAATTTAGCACGGCCAATTCACCAAACCTCACATCGTTGGAGGAAACCGATGCAGACACAGGGAGAATGTGCAAACTGCACACAGACAGCCCCTGAGGTGGGAATTGAACCTCGCTCGCTGATGCTATGAGGCAGCAGTGCTAAACCACTGAGCCATCGTGCTGGGTCTTGGTTGATAACTCCCAATTCTCACATGCTTAACTAAAAGACACTATAAAGAAGCTGTGTAGCAATTCTTCCCCCAGTGGATAAAACATATTCATACTGTGGACAGTGAGGAAAGTTATCAGAAGTTGCAGCAGGACCTTGATCAGCTGGGGTAGTGGCAAATGGAATTTAATATAGACAAGTGTGAGGTCTTGCATTTTGGAAAGTCAAATCAAGGTAGGAGTTTCCTGGTGAATGGTAGAAGCTTAAAGAGTGTAGTGGAACAGAGGGACCTTGGAGTTCAGGCACACAATTCTCTGAAAGTAGAGTCACAGGTAGACAAGGCAGTGAAAAAGACATTTGGCACACTGGCCTTCATCAGTCAGGGCATTGAGTATAGAAGTTGGGAAATTATGATGAAGTTGTATAGGACGTTGGTGAGGTCACACTTGGAGTATTGTGTTCAGTTTTGGTCACCTTGCAATCGGGAGGATGTTATTAAACTGGAAAGTGTGCAGAAGAAATTTACAAGGATGTTGCCTGGACTCAATGGTCTGAGTTACAGGGAGTGGTTGGACAAGCTAGGACTTTTCTCTTATAGAGGGTAGGAGACTGGGGGGGAGCTTATAGAAATATCTAAGATCATGAGAGGCATGGATCGGGTAAATGCACACCGATTTTCTCCCAGGTTTGGGGATTTGAGGACTTGAGGGCATCATAGAGTCATAGAGATGTACAGCATGGAAACAGACCCTTCGGTCCAACCCGTCCATGCCGACCAGATATCCCAACTCAATCTAGTCCCACTTGGCAGCACCCGGTCCATATCCCTCCAAACCCTTCCTATTCATATACCCATCCAAATGCCTTTTAAATGTTGCAATTGTACCAACCTCCACCACTTCCTCTGGCAGCTCATTCCATACATGTACCACCCTCTTTGTGAAAAAGTTGCCCCTTAGGGTCTCTTTTATATCTTTTCCCTCTCATCCAAAACGTATGCCCCTCTAGTTCTAGACTCCCCGACCCCAGGGAAAAGACTTTGTCTATTTATCCTATCCATGCCCCTCATAATTTTGTTAACCTCTATAAGGTCAACCCTCAGCCTCCGACGCTCCAGGGAAAACAGCCCCTGCCTGTTCAGCCTCTCCCTATAGCTCAAATCCTCCAACCCTGGCAACATCCTTGTAGATCTTTTCTGAACCCTTTCAAGTTTCGCAACATCTTTCCAATAGGAAGGAGACCAGAATTGCATGCAATATTCCAACAGTGGTCCAACCAATGTCCTATACAGCTGCAACATGATCTCCCAACTCCTGTACTCAATACTCTTGACCAATAAAGGAAAGCATACCAAACGCCTTCTTCACTATCCTATCTACCTGCGACTCCACTTTCAAGGAGCTATGAGCCTGCACTCCAAGGTTGCTTTGTTCAGCAACACTCCTTAGGACATTACCATTAAGTGTATAAGTCCTGCTAAGATTTGCTTTCCCAAAATGCAGCACCTCATATTTATCTGAATTAAACTCCATCTGCCACTTCTCAGCCCATTGGCCCATCTGGTCCAGATCCTGTTGTAATCTGAGGTAACCCTCTTCGCTGTCCACTACACTTCCAATTTTGGTGTCATCTGCAAACTAACTAACTGTACCTCTTATGCTCGCATCAAAATCATTTATGTAAATGACAAAAAGTAGAGGATCCTTGTGGCACTCCACTGGTCACAGGCTTCAAGTCTGAAAAACAACCCTCCACCACCACCCTCTGTCTTCTACCTTTGAGCCAGTTCTGTATCCAAATGGCTAGTTCCCCCTGTATTCCATGTGATCTAACCTTGCTAACCTGTCTCCCATGGGGAACCTTGTCGAACGCCTTACTGAAGTCCATATAGATCACATCTACTGCTCTGCCCTCATCAATCTTCTTTGTTACTTCTTCAAAAAACTCAATCAAGTTTGTGAGACATGATTTCCCACGCATAAAGCCATGTTGACTATCCCTAATCAGTCCTTGCCTTTCTAAATACGTGTGCATCCTGTCGCTCAGGATTCCCTCCAACAACTTACCCACCACCGAGGTCAGGCTCACCGGTCTATAGTTCCCTGGTTTGTTTTTACGGCCCTTCTTAAACAGTGGTACCACGTTAGCCAACCTCCAGCCTTCCGGCACCCCCCCTGTGACGATCGATGATACAAATATCTCAGCAAGAGGCCCAGCAATCACTTCTCTAGCTTCCCACAGAGTTCTCGGGTACACCTGATCAGGTCCTGGGGAATTATCCACCTTTACCTGTTTCAAGATATCTAGCACTTCCTCCTCTATAATATGGATATTCTGCAAGATGTCACCATCTATTTCCCCACAGTCTATATCTTCCATATCCTTTTCCACAGTAAATACTGATGCAAAATATTCATTTAGTATCTCCCCCATTTTCTGTGGCTCCACACAAAGGCTGCTGATCTTTGAGGGGCGCTATTCTCTTCCTAGTTACCCCTTTGTCCTTAATATATTTGTAAAATCCCTTTGGATTCTCCTTAATTCTATTTGCCAAAGCTATCTCATGTCCCCTTTTTGTCCTCCTGATTTCCCTCTTAAGTATACTCCTACTTCCTTTATACTCTTCTAAGGATTCACTCGATCTATCCTGTCTATACCTGACATATGCTTCCTTTTTTCTTAACCAAACCCTCAATTTCTTTAGTCATCCAGCATTCCCTATACCTACCAGCCTTTCCTTTCACCCTGACAGGAATGTACTTTCTCTGGATTCTTGTTCTCATTTCTGAAGGCTTCCCATTTTCCAGCCGTCCCTTTACCTGCGAATATCTGCCTCCAATCAGTTTTGAAAGTTCTTGCCTAATACTGTCAAAATTGGCCTTTCTCCAATTTAGAACTTCAGCTTTTAGATCTGGTCTATCCTTTTCCATCACTATTTTAAAAAGAGTAGAATTATGGTCGCTTGCCCCAAAGTGCTCCCCTACTGACACCTCAGTCACCTGCCCTGCCTTATTTCCCAAGAGTTAGTCAAGTTTTGCACCTTCTCTAGTGAGTACATCCACATACTGAGTCAGAAAATTGTCTTGTACGCACTTAAAAAATTCCTCTCCATCTAAACCTTTAACACTATGGCAGTCCCAGTCGATGTTTGGAAAGTTAACATACCCGACCATAACTACCCTATTATTGTTACTGATAGCTGAGATCTCCTGACAAGTTGTTTCTCAATTTCCCTCTGACTATTAGGGGGTCTATAATACATACCCAATAAGGTGATCATCCCTTTCTTATTTCTCAGTTCCACCCAAATAATTTCCCTGGATGTATTTCCAGGAATGTTCTCCCTCAGTACAGCTGTAATGCTATCCCTTATCAAGAATGCCACTCCCCTTCCTCTCTTGCCTCCCTTTCTATCCTTCCTGTAGCATTTGTATCCTGGAACATTAAGCTGCCAGTCCTGCCCATCCCTGAGCCATGTTTCTGTAATTGCTATAATATCCCAGTCCCATGTTCCTAACCATGCCCTGAGTTCATCTGCCTTCCCTGTTAGGCCTCTTACATTTAAATAAATGTAGTTTAATTTATTAGTCCTGCTTTGTCCCTGCCTGCCCTGACTGTTTGACTCACTTCTGTTCTCAACTGTACCAGCCTCAGATTGATTTATTTCCTCACTATCTCCCTGGGTCTCCACCCCCCCCTCCCCCCCCCCCCCCCCCCCCACCTTACTAGTTTAAATCCTCCCGAGCAGTTCTAGGAAATTTCCCTGCCAGTATATTAGTCCCCTTCCAATTTAAGTGCAATCCGTCCTTCTTGTGCAGGTCACGTCTACCCCAAAAAAGATTCCAATGATCCAAAAATGTGAATCCTTCTCCCACACACCAGCTCCTCAGCCATGCATTCATCTGCTCTATCCTCCTATTCCTGCCCTCACTAGCTCGTAGCACTGGGAGTAATCCAGATATTACTACCCTTGAGGACCTCCTTTTTAAATTTCTGCCTAACTCTCTGTAACCTCCCTTCAGAATCTCAACCTTTTCCCTTCCTATATCGCTGGTACCAATGTGGACAATGACCTTTTGCTGGCCCCTCTTCCCCTGTGAGAACATTCTGCACCCTCTCTGAGACATCCTTGATCCTGGCACCAAGGAAACAACACACCATTCTGCTTTTTCTCTGCTGGCCACAGAAATGTCTGTCTGTACCTCGGACTAGAGAATCCCCAACACAATTGATCTCTTGGAAGCTGACGTACCTCTTGTTGCATTAGAGCCAGCCTCAATACCAGAAACTTGGCTGTTGTTCGTGCTGCGTTCCCCTGAGAATCCATCATCCCCTACATTTTCCAAAACATCATACCTGTTTGAAATGGGTATATCCACAAAAGACTCCTGTCCTCGGTGCCTTCCTCTCTTACCCTTCCTGGAGTTAACCCGTGTCTGTGTCTGTGTCTGTGTCTGTATCTGAGACTTTCCCCCCTTCCTATAACTGCCATCCATCTCATACTATTGCTGTTGCAAATTCCTTATCGCTTCTAACTGTGTCTCCAACCGATCCATTCGATCTGATAAGATTCACATCCAACAGCATTTATGGCAGATATAATCCGCAGTTACCCTTAAACTCTCTTTAGACTGCCACATCTGACAAGAATTCCTGAAGAAGGGCTGATGCCCGAAACGTCAATTCTCCTGTTCCTTGGATACTGCCTGACCTGCTGCGCTTTTCCAGCAACACATTTTCACATCTGATAAGATGTACATATCACTGCAAAAGCCATTTTTGCTCCTTCACAATCTACAGACCCAGAAAATAACACCGTCTTATTCCTTTACAAAACACTGCACCAGATCAAATTAATAGTTATGGCTTATATTTTAAGTTTAATCAAGAGACTTATCTCCAAAAACACATAATCAAGAAAGAACCCACTGTACTCACTACTGCAGCCTTTCTGTTGGACAGACTTAAAACAACTATTAACATATCTGACTCTGTATTGTGAACTTCGCCCAAACAGGTTCCTCCAAGATTACTTGTGAAATTCACTGTTTGTTAATTTTCCCAGATGACGCCGATGTCCAGCAATACATGAATTCAAAAACAGCAAAGGCAGTAACTGTGCAGGTTCTCTCTCTCTCTCCCTCCCTCTCTCTCTCTCTCTCTCTCTCTCTCTCTCTCTCTCTCTCCTGCACTGACCTCACCATGTGCTTCTTTTGTCTGTCCTTCTCCCTTTTAAAACTGCTGTTGTTTTGACTTTTTTTCCCCCCCAAAGTTCCAAAACAATGCAACAGCGTACAAAACAGTAATTGCTGCTCCTGGAATTTGATGAAATCACCTCCAGCACCTAAAATACCTCAAAAAAAAGGGGCAGCTCTTATAGCCAGAAATTCTTCCCTTCCTCCATCTTGGATTATCCAGAATCCAAACCCAGCATCAGTTTAAGGTCAGAGGAGAAAGAATAAATGGGAACCTGAGAGGCAACCTTTTTACACAGAGGATGGTATGCATATGGAATGAGCTGCCAGTGGAAGTAATTGAGGTGGGTACATTAACAACATTTAAAAGGCATTTGGACAAGTCCATGGATAGGAAAGAATAAGAAAGATTTGGGAGGAAGTGGGGACTGCAGATGCTGGAGATCAGAGTCAAAAAGTGTGGCACTGGAAAAGCAGAGCAGGTCAGGCAGCATCCGAGGAGCAGGAGAGTCGATGTTTTGGGCATAAGCCTAATTTGGGCAAAGTACAAGGAAATGGGGTTAGTGTGGGTGGACATTTTGGTAAACATGGACCAGTTTGGGCCAAAGTGTCTCTGTGCTGTAGCATTCGATGACTGTATGTAACCATTGACTTCTGCAGCTGTGTGATACCTGTCCTTGGCACATGTAATCTTTGCACAAGTACAGTCCGTGAGCACTTTAATATGTACAGCTTTCCCAACAAGAGATATCTTTTTACACACTTCCAAGAGAGGAAACATTTACATACACAATTGCAATCACATGCCAATTGCTAATTCTTAATCATCTGCCTGCCTATTTAAATGCGTTTTTCAAAATAAAGTGTTTATTTATTTCGACTAAAAATGCTACTGCAGGCTATAAATATTCAACTTCTCTCCAGGTGTTAGAACTCTGGCATTTTACTGACTTTCTTAGCGACCTGATTGAACAAAGTATCCTAAAGTTGCCTGTCCTTTAAAACTCGTAAGAATCCAGGTTAAAAATGTGTAGAATTCTTTTAAACTGTGAGCTCACGTGGAGATGGAGGTGGTGGGGGCAAATCTTTACAAGGTGGAGACAATGATTGTGGAGCTGGTAACTGAGCCTTGATTTTCACTGCTGTTTCGTTCTCCGCAGGCGTACTCTGTGTATGACGAGGACATTGGCTATTGCCAGGGCCAGTCTTTCCTTGCTGCTGTACTTCTGCTGCATGTAAGTACATTGTTGTGCTTCAGAAAATCTCATGTCACTACATGCGATATGACAGTCAGGACTTCTGACCTTCATCCACCCCGTGTGGCAATCACTTTCTGTGCAAGTGGCTGGGCAGTAAACCAGTTAATGAGGAAGAGCCAGGTTGGGTTTTGCAATGGTCCTGCGGCTTACACTATCACCTCCAGTAAGTATCAGGTGAGAAGGTGCTTCACAGTTATCAGGTGGCTGTCTGCCACAGGAACAGAAGGAGCTCACATGAAGGACCTCAACCTGGCAGTGAGATGCTATTCCTCAGGCTGTTGAAGCCAGGTAGGAGGTGAGCCCTTAGAGTTGGTAGCCTCCTCCTTCTCCCCCCAACCATCATGATCCAGATTCTCAATCCCAAGCTGCTGCACATGAGCAGACTGTGATCCCCTACCCTTAACTTCAGTTGGAAATATTGGTCCATGTGTACCATACTATTGAGAGGTTCTGGTACTCCAGAAAAACCTTCTCGGAAGCTCTCTATCGGAACTTGAAATGAAGTACGGGTTTTAAGAAGGAAGCAAGAGGCTGGCAGCAAAGGCAGCTCCATTAACCGTGACACACGATACAGGAGCACAAGGAGGCTAATCTGGCTGTCAAATCCGCTCCCTCAGTCACTGAGATCATGGCTGATCTGGTAATCTTCAACTCCACTTTTCTTGCCTTTTCCTGTAACCCCTGATTCCCTAACTCTATCAAACTCTGTCCATCTCATCCTCAAATACACTTAATGACCCTCCTCGACATCCTTCTGTGGTAAAGAATTCCGCAGATTGACTGCCCTCAGCCGATAAGAATTTCTGAGCTGCAGTCGCTGTTTTAAGATTGAGGACTGTGGCAGTCAATTTGTGCACAGCAAGCTCCAACAAACAGAAATGTGATGACAACTAGGTCATGTGTTTCAGCGATGTGGATCGAGAGCTAACTGTAAATGTTCGGGGCACCTGGGATGCCATGGGTCTGTTTGTGTACCCTGGGAGGCAGACTGATGTTCATGTCTGATGGTGGGGAACTCATTTCACAGAATCACAAAGTTGTTACACTGTAGATGGAAGCTGTTCAGCCCATCATATATCCGCTAGCAAACTGAATGCGCATCATGACTTAGTGCCATTCTCCTGCCTTTTCCAAAAATCCTGCTCTTAACTAAATTATCATCTATTGCCCTCTTGAATGCCTTAATTGAACCTGCCTGCACCACCTTTCCAGGTAGGGAGCTCCAGAACCGAATCGCTCACAATGTGCTTCATTTCTAAGTTACCTTGTATTTTCACCCTCTGTTCTCACTTCTTTTATGGGAGGGAACCTTTTCTCCCAATCTACTCCATCCAGCCACCTCTTGATTCTGGAAACTCCTATTAAACCTGCTCTCAGCACTTTTCTCTTCATGGAAAACAGTCCCATAGTCTCCAATAGTCTGATGCCCAGAACGGCAGCTGAAGTCTAACTGGTGAATTATGATGGTTCAGACTAGCTTCCTTTCTGTTATACTCTTTGTCCCTATTATTGAAGCCTAGGATAGCGTATGCTTTATTAATTGTATTATTAATTATTAATTGAAGCACTGGCGTACCTGTCTTGTCACCTTTAATGACTGAGGCAGATATCCACCCAGGTCACTGTGCCCTGCATAGTTAGGATAGTGCCCATTATTAAGAGTCTCTCTCCATATGCTTTCCACGAAAGTGCTGTTTACTATGCTTCCATGTTTCGTATCTTCCACAAATTTGGAAATTGTCCCCTGCACATCAAGAAGTTGCCAGTCAGCAAAAGGTAAACAGATCGGTCTGTAACTGCTGGATTTCTCCTTACAAATTATTTTCGAGCAAGGGCACAATGTTTGCAATTTTCTAGTTCTCCATCAGTGCCTCTGTGATTTCCACCCTTCAATATTAATGGCAAGGTCCTGGGGAGTGTTGCTAAGCAAAGAGTGAGGGTTCATAGCTCCTTGAAAGTAGAGTCATAGGATCGTGAAGAAGGCGTTTGGTATGCTTTCCTTTGGATGTAAGTTTGCTAACTAGCTGGAAGGTTCGTTTTCAGATGTTTCATCACCATACTAGGTAACATCATCAGTGAGCCTCTGACGGTGTTAGTGACTCACTTTCTATTTATGTGTTTAGGTTTCCAAAACTCAAAACTCGCTAATGCTTTCCTTTATTGGTCAGCGTATTGAGTACAGGAGTTGGGAGGTCATGTTGCAGCTGTACAGGACATTGGTTTAGGCCACTGTTGGAATATTGCGTGCAGTTCTGGTCTCCTTAAAATTGATAAGGAGGGACATTGGAAGGATGTTGTGAAACTTGAAAGGGTTCAGAAAAGATTTACAAGAATGTTGCCAGGGTTGGAGGATTTGAGCTGTAGGGAGAGGATGGATAGGCTGGGGCTGTTTTCCCTGGAGCGTTGGAGGCTGAGGAGTGCCCTTATAGAGGTGTATTAAATCATGAGGGGTATGGATAGGGTAAATAAATCGTGAGGAACATGGATAGGATAAATAAACAAAATCTTTTCCCTGGGGTGGGAGGTCATGTTGCAGCTGTACATGACATTGGTTAGGCCACTGTTGGAATATTGCTTGCAGTTCAGGTCTCCTTCCTTTCGGAAAGATGTTGTGAAACTTGAAAGGGTTCAGAAACGATTTACAAGAATGTTGCCAGGGTTGGAAGATTTGAGCTACAGGGAGAGTCTGAATAGGCTGGGGCTGTTTTCCCTGGAGTGTCGGAGGCTGAGGAGTGCCCTTATAGAGGTGTATTAAATCATGAGGGGTATGGATAGGGTAAATAAAGAAAATCTTTTCCGTGGGGTGGGTGAGTTCAGAACTAGAGGGCATAGGTTTAGGGTGAGGGAAAAATTTAAAAGAGACCTAGGGGACAACCTTTTCATACAGAGAGTGCGAGTAAGAAATGAGCTGCCAGAGGGAGTGGTGGAGGCTGGTACAATTACAGCCTTTAAAAGGTATCTGGATGGGTGTATGAATAGAAAGGGTTTAGAGGAATATGGGCCAAGTGCTGGCAAATGGGATGAGATTAGGTTAGGATATCTGGTTGGTATGGGCGAGTTGGACTAAAGGGTCTGTTTCCGTACTGTACATCTCTGTGACTCTGTGACTCTAATATTCTTGGATCATTTGTATCACCTTTAAATACCAGTGTCTATCCAATGCCCCTCCTTATCAATTTTAAACCTTTCCAATGACTGTTTTCTCCTCTGACACCATAGTTTGGTCAGCATCTCCTTCCCTATGAAAGACAGATTCAACTTATTCATTTAATGCCACAGCCATGTTCCCTGCCTCCACGTGTAAATCTCATTGGTTGTCCCTAATTGGCCCTACTCTTCCATTTCCTACATAGAGTCATAGAGATGTACAGCACGGAAACAGACCCTTCAGTTCAACTTGTCCATGCCGACCAGATATCCCAACACAATCTAGTCTCACCTGCCAGCACCCGGCCCATATCCCTCCAAACCCTTCCTATTCATATACCCATCCAGATGCCTTTTAAATGTTGCAATTGTACCAGCCTCCACTACTTCCTCTGGCAGCTCATTCCATACACATACCATCCTCTGAGTGAAAAAGTTGCCGTTTAGGTTTCTTTTATGTCTTTTCCCTCTGACTCTGAACTTATGCCCTCTAGTTCTGGACTCTCCCACATCAGGGAAAAGACTTTGTCTATTTATCCTATCCATGCCCCTCATGATTTAATAAACCTGTATAAGGTCACCCTCAGTCTATGATGCCCCAGGGAAAACAGCCCCAGCCTATTCAACCTCTCCCTTAGCTCAAATTCTCCAATCTTGACAGCATCCTTGTCAATCTTTACTGAACCCTTTCAAGTTTCACAAAATCCTTCTGATAAGAAGGAGACCAGAATTGCACACAGTATTCCAACAGCGGCCTAACCAATGTCCTGTACAGCCGCAACGTGACCTCCCAACTCCTGTACTCAATAGTATGACGAATAAAGGAAAGCATACCAAATGCCTTCTTCACTATCCTGAATAGCCTGTGACTCCATTACTTTTGCTGTTTATATGTTCTATAGAAGACATTGAGATTATTCTTTATATGAGCTGCCAATCTTTATTTTTAACCTCTCCTAGCTGCTCTTATTTGGGTTTCACTTCCCTTCTGAATCTCCTGCATTCATCTTGGCTCTGAATTCAATTTTTTACCTCATACCCATCAGGTTTTTTTTTTCTTCCTCTATCTCCATTTATGTCCTGGGATCTCTGAATTTGTTTTTCCTACCTCCTTCTTTTGAGGGAATATACCTTAATGAACCATCTCTTCATTGAAGGTAACCCATTGATCAGCTACTGTTTTTGTTGCCAATCTTCAGTTCCAATCTGTCCAACCGAGCTCTCCTCTTTCCCTGCTGAACTCAGATTCTGGGTTGTCCTTTGTTCTTTCCCATTGTCATTTGTAAAGTTTATATTTACAATGATCACAGTCCCCTATGTGCTTCCCCCACTGAACTTGATCAATTTGATCCACCTAATTCCCAAGAACCCGAGCAGCTCCTCTTTTTTTTTGTTGGACTAGGCGCACGCTGTTGTAGAAAGTTCTTCTGAATACAATCTTGGAATTACCACTGAGCAATGTGATTGCACCATTTTTGTTCCTTAGCTTTTGCCAAATTGATTCTGTCCTTGAAACCTCTTTGACATCCGGTTTCTCCACCACTACACTGAACTCCATAACCAATACTGCCATGGTTCTCCCTTTCATGTCTTTTCTGAATACCTTGTGACCAGGATTATTTAACACCCATTCCTGCTGAATCTTCAACCATGTCTCTGGAGCCATAATGTCATAATTTCACCTGGCAATCTGCACCTGTACCTCAACAATCTTATTGACTATACGCTGTATGCTCACAAATATGTCACCCTGATTTAGATTTATTTCTTTCCTTCTTTTCCGCAACTTCACCTCTTAGTCTGCTAGATGTTATTGTCTTGGTGTGTTCCCTGTGTCTTTCCCTGTGTTCTTGTGCACCAGAGTGATACTTTCTAATCCGCTCTCCAGGTTCTCCAACCCCTCCTCCTTTTCTCTGATTGAGTTAGTTTAAATCTCATGTCGCCCAAAGCACTAGCCAAATGCCGTCCAAGAAACTCCGTCCCAGCTTTGTTCAGGTGCACCCCGTCCAGCTTGTACCGGTGCCATCATCCCCAGAGCCAATCTCAATTGTCCATGGAATCTAGAGGCCCTTCGTATGCCATCTTTCCAACTATGTATTCATCTGCCTTATCCTTCTGTTTCACCTTTGTTAGTATTCTGCAGAGATACCCATTTAGTGAGAGAGATCTTGTGGAACTCCTACTTTGCTTTCTTTGGCTGTCTTGAGTTGCCCATTCCCTAACTGCTTGCATTGCCTCTAACCTGCATGAATATGCTGTCCACGCAGTTCTCTTCCAAGCAGATGTACCACATTGATACCACTGTAGCTGAAGATTTTACACCTGGTGATCCATCCTGCACATGTGTCTGTCTTGATCATGTGAACTATCCAAACCCCCAATTTGCCAGAGGATGGGCGTATCATACCTTAATCTTATTTTTGTAATGTTTCCTTTTGACTTATTTTTTCTAGTGATGGGTCATTTTATAAATTTACATTTTTGCAAAATTCCCCGACTTTGAAATGTAGTACCTAATAGCATTTACTCATAAAGTGACCTCTTCTTCTTCCCCTTCACTGAATGCCCGCTCAGCAAACTTAAGTTCTTCCAATGAATCTGACCAAAAGCATCTTTCCTCCCATGCACCAAATTCTCAACTTCCCCAAGTATATGCTGTCTTATCTCACTCTGTTATGGTCTGACCATTTCTGACCATACCACACTCAGAGTGCCTGTGTAGACTTTGAGTTCAGTATCAGAATGAATCTTTAAATGTTTGGGCTCAGCTGAGAGTGCTACCTCTGAGTAATAGTGAACATTGTTGGCTTCAGGGCTGATCAAAAATGTTAGTCTGATCTGTTCAGAGACCTTCTATGGCTAATGAATGTCATCCTGACGTGTGGAATAAATACCTATTCACAGATGCCGGAGGAGCAGGCATTTTGCGTCTTGGTGAAGATTATGTATGATTATGGTCTCCGGGAACTCTACAAGAACAACTTTGAGGATCTACATTGCAAATTTTACCAACTTGAGAGGCTACTCCAGGTAAGCACCAAGTGCCTTGTCTCACCACACATGGATTGAGATGAAAATTCTGTGAGTTTATTCAATGTTGTCTTGTATTTTTCCTTTGGAAATATTGCATTTCACTGTATGTTTTTGTTCATTTGAATATGTATTCAATGGTTGTAATTATCTGCAGCAATAGGTGGGCGGGGTTTCACTCTTGCCACCTCAGCGAGTGTTTTGCTGGTGTTGCAGGTCGCAGATCCCTCTTGGAACATGGGTTACTTCGTGTTCAATAATTTCAAAGTGTAGCAAGTGCAGTCATGTTGCCAGTTGTGAGTCAAGTATCAGCATGGACACCTAGTTCTCTTCATTAAATCAACTTGATAGGGTAGAATTAGACTTGTTTGTATGTTGCTCCTGAAAGACAGTACCTTTACTCCCAGTTGTGCAGTTCTCTCCCAGTCGCACATTGAATGGTCAGTCAAGATCATTGCTTATGTTTTTGTATGGGACTTGGACTTGAAATCACAACCTTCTGAATCAGAATTCAGATCCATAGTCGTCATCATTTCTAAGATTGTTAAACTGAAACCAGAGTGCTTGGGTGGACATTTGAATTATTTATTAATATCTAAAAGGTCGGATTTCAGGCTGTTCATGGGAAATTAAAACTCTACACTGATTCTGAGTTTGCATGTATCAATGGAGTCTATTGAAGCAAGCAAGGAGAACGTTGGTGAGTTTGGTGTGAGTTTGTGGGCAGCACGGTGGCACAGTGGCACTGTGGTTAGCACTGCTGCCTCACAGCGCCAGAGACCCGGGTTCAATTCCCGCCTCAGGCGACTGACTGTGTGGAGTTTGCACATTCTCCCCGTGTCTGCGTGGGTTTCCTCCGGGTGCTCCGGTTTCCTCCCACAGTCCAAAGATATGCAGGTCAGGTGAATTGGCCATGCTAAATTGCCCATAGTGTTCGGTAAGGGTTAGATGTAGGGGTATGGGTGGGTTGCGCTTCGGCGGGGCTGTGTGGACTTTTTGGGCCGAAGGGCCTGTTTCCACACTAAGTAATCTAATCTAATCTAATCTGCGAAAGGGATTCAGTAGAATCTGTCACTGAGTAAATGGCCTATTACTGAAGCCAACCTGGTGAAAAGGCCTGGGTCAAAACCCTGAAGGGAAGTCAGGAAGTTGTAAAGCAGCCAGGAGTATCATCTATCCACATGAAACTGTTCGCATACACTGCCCTATATATATCACCTGTCACAGCTTCAGAGTTACAGATTCTGATCCACACCTGCAGATGTCTAGCCAGTGTTTTCTCAAAGTGTTTTCACTGTTGAAAAGAAGCAGCTGACAGAACGCAGTTTTGGATGAACTTGTGTACTCAAAAACTTAAAAGAAAATCCTGATTAATTTATGAAAGGTAAACTTTAGTCGCTCCATAGTGCTGAGCTTCTGTATTTATAATATAAATTATTATTCCTCTTTGGCATTTGATAGTACAAGATGAAAAGCTTCAACAGTGTATCTGTTTTCTTCAAAAATGCTGCAGTAACTCTGTACAAATACCATAGTTCCTGCAGATGGAATTAAATCTCTGCTGCTCATAACATTGGGGTCAAGGTTAGAGTAGTGCTGGAAAAACGCAACAGATCAGGCAGCATCCGAGGAGCAGGAAAATTGATGTTTCAGGCAAAAACCCTTCATCAGCGTTCCAACAACTCTAGTCTTGACTCCAATCTGCAGTATCCACTTTCACCTTGAAGATAACATTACCAATTGATGAAGGTGCCTATTTAATAAGGTGGTACTATATCAACGCCCCGTTCATTGATTTCCAGAAATGTTTGGGTGACGGTGACACAAACAGGGATGCAGTGAAGTATCCAGCAGCGAACTACATCACTTGGAACCCTGAGCTTCTCATGCTGTCCTCAGTGTCACCCATTTCTGCACTCATGCAACCGTACGGTCAGTGGTGTCGATGGTAGTCATGATTTGGAGATGCTGGTGTTGGACTGGGGTGTGCAAAGTTAAAAATCACACAACACCAGATTATAGTCCAACAGGTTTAATTGGAAGCACTAGCTTTCGGAACGCTGCTCCTTCACAACCAACTGAATTTTAACTTTGCAACCATACAATGTTTACAGCATACAAAGTGGCCATTCAGTCCATCAAACCTGTACTGACTGCCATGGCAACTCAGCTAGTCTACCTTTTCCATGTAGTCCTGCATGGTTTTGTTTTAAACTCTCCCTTACAAAAGCCATTATTGAATCTGCCTTTTTCACTCTGCCAGATTCTGTGCACTTAGATTCTAATCACTCACTATGGAAACAAAGGTTTTCCTTGTTTTCTCCTCTGTCTTTCCTACCAATCCCTTTAAATCTGTATCCCATGTTTCTCGATCCTCCTCCTAATAGGACGGGTTCTCTCTACCTATACTGTCTTTCATGATTTTGAACACATCCCTCAAAGGACAACAGCCCTGTGTTCCGTTTGGATGATTGGCTGATGGTTTCTTGTCACATGTAGCCCTTGTTCCATTTACGCTGTGTGGGACCTAAGGTGACCTGCCAGTGATGGTGTACTTATGATAGTTTAAATATCGTGCCTTTTCTCTATTGCAAAAATGGATTCTTAATGATGCACCTCATTACATGGTAAAATTGGAGTCCTGCTCATTTTGTTTAAAGCAGTGAGTATGAACTGTCGGTATGGCCTCGATAATAAAAACTGAAAGAACTGCGAATGCTGTAAATCAGAAACAAAAATAGAAATAGCTGGAAAAGCTCAGCAGGTCTGGCAGCATCTGTGAAGAGAAATCAGAGTTAATGTTTCGGTTCTGATGACCCTTCCTCAGACCCTTACTACTTGTGTTTGTGTTGGCCTGTATAATGGTTGCCTGTTATTTTGAGAGTGGGTGTTGAAGACAAACCCCTAATTCTTGTTTGGTATTTGCAGGAACGGTTACCTGATCTCCATAATCACTTCATGGATCTGAACTTGGAGGCACACATGTATGCTTCACAGTGGTTCCTCACACTCTTCACTGTCAAGTTCCCACTCTGCATGGTCTTCCACATCATCGATCTGCTGCTCTCTGAGGTAAGAATACACACTTTTATTCTCTGCTTCACTCATTTATGCTGTCTCACATGCTCTTACACTCTACTGCACACATTCTCATTCTGTCACATGGTTTTCTCTGGAGCGTCAAAGACTGAGGGGTGACCTTATAAAGGTTTATAAAATCATGAGGGGCATGAATACAGTAACGAAACAGGTCTTTACCCTGGGGTAGGGAATTCCAAAACTGGAGGGCGTAGGTTTAGGGTGAGAGAGAAACAATTTAAAAGGCCTAAGGGGCAACTTTTTCACACAGAGGGTAGTGTGTGAGTGTGTGGAATGAGCTGCCAGATGAAGTGGTGGAGGCTGGTACAATTACAACCTTCAAAAGGCATCTGGATGGATACATGAATAGGAAGGTTTTAGAGGGATACGGGCGAAGTGCTGGCAAATGGCACTAGACTAGGTTAGGATATCTGGTTGGCATGGATGAGTTGGACCAAAAGGTCTGTTTCCATGCTGTACATCTATGAGTCTTATATTGTCACATGCTCTTACACTCTTTGTACACACTTTTACAGGCTCTTACTCTCTGTCACTTTCTCTTACACCCTATCTCACAGTCTTACATATATTCACATACATCCTTACACCCAATGCACACTTAAACCTAATATGCACCCTGTCTCATACTGGGTAAAAACAAGGACTGCAGATGCTGGAAACCAGAGTCTAGATTAGAGTGGTGCTGGAAAAGCACAGCAGGTCAGGACAGCATCCGAGGAGCAGGAAAATCGATGTTTCGGGCAAAAGCCTTTCATAAGGAATAGAGGCAGGTTGCCTGCAGGGTGGAGAGATAAATGAGAGGGGGGTTGGGGGTGGGGAGAAAGTAGCATAGAGTATAATAGATGAATGGGGGTAGGGATGGAGATGATAGGTCAGAGAGGAGGGTGAATTGGATAGGTGGAAAAGAAGGTAGGCAGTAGGACAAGTCATGAGGGCAGTGCTGAGCTGGACGGTTGGAGCTGGGGTGAGGTGGGAGAAGGGGAAATCCACATTGATGCCCTGGGGTTGAAGTGTTCCTCCCTGTCTCATACAGTCATGTATCCGAGATGCACACACTCTTACACATGCTTTTACATACTCACTTGCCCAGCTTTTAAACACAACATTCCCTCTTAGACGCAACACTCCCTCCTACACACAGAATGTCCGTTCTTAAACTCAGAATGCCCCCTCTTACACATTCAGTGCACATTCTTACACAAGCTACATGCTGCTAGACACAGCACAAGCTGTTACACACACAGTGCACCCTCTTAAACAGACAGCACATCATCTTCTACACACAACGCACATTCTTATGCAAGAATGAACAAAAGAGCAAGTCGTGGAGAGGGTGGGAGTGTGGAAGAAATTAAACAACAAAGGTGTCATAGAGCAAAAGGCAAAGGGAATAGTGTTGGTCCCCACTGGAAAATTGTAGCAGGTTCATGACAGAGATGCAAGCATGAGAACAAGGTGATGACTAGAAATAGCAAATGACCACAAGCTCAGTATCCATCAGTCCATAAATAGGAACTGCTCCATTTTTCAATAGGATCATGGCTGATCTGACATTTCTCATGTCCACTTTATCCCCCTTTCCTGTAACCCATGTTTCCTCGACTGATCAAAAATCTAACTCAGCCTTAAATATACACAACGACTCTGCCTCCACAGTTCTCTGTGGCAAGAGTTCCAAAGACCCTCCAGCCTCTGAGAAAATAAATTCCTCCTAATTTCAGACTTAAGTTGAGGCCCCTTTGTTCTGAGAATATGTCATCTCATCCGAGACTCACTCCTGAGCCAATTCCAGAGCAAACTATACGGTAAATGGTAAAGCCCTGGGGAAAATTAATGTACAGAGAGATCTGGGTGTTCAGGTCCAGTG
Organism: Chiloscyllium punctatum; assembly: GCF_047496795.1. Classification (NCBI taxonomy): domain Eukaryota; kingdom Metazoa; phylum Chordata; class Chondrichthyes; order Orectolobiformes; family Hemiscylliidae; genus Chiloscyllium; species Chiloscyllium punctatum. The sequence continues at coordinate 27,280,190 of NC_092745.1, read as the reverse complement.
TACCCGAAAGCTGGCAACGCAGGTGGATAGATTGGTCAAGAAGGCATATGGCATGCTTTCCTTCATCAGACGGGGTATTGAGTACAAGAGTTGGCAGGTCATGTTACAGTTGTATAGGACTTTGGTTTGGCCACATTTGGAATACTGCGTACAGTCCTGGTCGCCACATTATTAAATGGATGTGGATGCTTTGGAGAGGGTGCAGAGGAGGTTCACCAGGATGTTATCTGGTATGGACGATGCTAGCTATGAAGAGAGGTTGAGTAGATTAAGATTATTTTCAATTGAAAGACAGATGTTGATGGGGCACCTGATTGAGGTTTACAAAATCATGACAGGTATAGACAGGGTGGCTAGCAAGAAGCTTTTTCCCAGAGTGGGGGATTCAATTACTCAAGATCATGAGTTCAAGGTGAGAGAGGAGGAGTTGAAGAGAAACATGCGTGGAACATTCTTTACGCAGAGGGTGATGGGTGTCTGGAATGCGTTGCCAGCAGAGGTGGTAGAGGCAGGCACAATAGCATAATTTAAGATGTATCTAGACATGAATGAGCAGGGAGCAGAGGGATAGAGAACCTTAGAAAATGGGCGACAGGTTTAGATGGAGGATCTGGATCAGCACAGGCTTGGAGGGCCGGAGGGCCTGTTCTCGTGCTGTAATTTTCTTTGTTCTTTGAGGGGAACTGACTGTCAGCCTTTATCCTATTAAGCCGCATAAGAATCCTTTATATTTCAATGAGATGACCTGTCATTCTTCTAAATTCCAGTGAGTGGAATCCCAACCTATTTAGCCTTGGTTCATAGGACTGTCCTTCCATATTGAGGGTCATCCGAGTGAACTTTTGCTGAAATGTGGATTCAAAATTGGCTCAGTTGTAGGAGGCAGAGGGTCATGATAGAAGGCTGCTTTAATGACCAGAAGCTAATGTCCTATGGCATACTTAGGGGTCTGTGTTGAGTTCCCTATTTGTCATTTATATGAGATAGATCACTGTGTAGGGGTTGGATTAGTAAGTTTGCAAATGACGCAAAGATTGGTCAGGTGGTTAACAGTGACGTTGAGTGTCCTGGGCTACAGGAAGATATAAACAAATGGGCAGGTAAGTGGCAGAGGAAATTTAACCCCGGAGTGAATGAGATGACACACTTTTAAAATAGCAATTTGACAATAAAGTATTCAATGAATGGCGTGACTTTAGGAATTCTGTGGAACTAAGGTACCTTGAATTGTTTGTCCGTAGAAAACTTTGGGCAGCACGGTGGCTCAGTGGTTAGCACTGCTGCCTCACAGCACCAAGGACCCGGGTTTGATTCCGGCCTCGGGCGACTGTCTGTGTGGAGTTTGCACATTCTCCCCGTGTCTGCGTGGGTTTCCTCCGGGTGTTACAGTTTCCTCCCACAGTCCAAAGGTGTGCAGGTTAGGTGAATTTGCCATGCTAAATTGCTCATAGTGTTAGGTGTGTTAGTCAGGGATAAATGTAGGGTCGGGGAATGGGTCTGGGTGGGTTATTCTTCAGAGGGTCAGTGTGGACTTGTTGGGCCAAAGGGCCTGTTTCCATACTGTAGGGAAGCTAATCCAATTTGTGAAGGCCGAAGGGCATGTTAGTAGGGTGGTGTAAAGACATATGGGACACGCCTTAATCAATCAAGTCATAGATTATAAAAACAGGGAATTCATTTGGAGTTGTCTAAAAGTTTTGTGAGACCACAGCTGGAGTACTGTGTGCAGGCTGTGATTGCAAAGGAGATTCACCGGGATGCTGTCAGGATAGAGAAATTTAAATTATGAGGAAAGGTTGGACAGGCTTGGATTGTTTTTGTTGGAGTAGAGAAGACTGAGGGGCGATCCGATTGAAATGTACCAGATCATGAAGGGTGTATACAGAGATGATAAGGAGCGGCTGTTCCCCTCAGTTGAAGGGTCAGTCACAAGGAGACACAGGTTCAAGATGAGGGACAGGAGGTTTGGGGGGAACATGAGGAAAATCCTTTTACACAGAGACTGGTGATGGTCTGGAATTGCCTGGGTGGGTGGTGAGTATGAAGCAAATTGCCTCATATCCTTTAAAAAAGGGATTTGGATAAGAACTTGGTATGCCATAACATTCAAGGCTATGGACCAAGCGCTAGTAAATGAGATTAGGTTGAATGTCAGGTGTTTCTCACTGTCAGTGCAAACTCAATGGGCCGAATAGCCTCTTCTGCACTCTTTGGTTCTATGACATTCAATGAAATAATACCTTTCATGTTTGCAGAGGTGCTCCACAAGGTAGTCACCCAGTTTGTGTTTGGTCTCCCCAATATAGAGAACATTGACTCTGTTCGCTGCTCAGAAGGCAACCGAATTGAGAGAGGTAAAAGTAAATGGCTCCTTCACCTGGAAGCAGTGTTTGGAGCCTTGGAGAGTTAGGAAGTAAAAAACAAGTATTGCACCTTCTGTAACTGCATGGGAAAGTGCTGTGGATGGAGGGGATTGAGTAGTGGACCAGGATGTCCTGGAGGGAATGGTCCCTCCAGAATACTGATGGAGGAGAGAAGTAGAAGAAATGTTTAATGGTGACACTAGGCTGAGGTGGTGAAAATGACAGACCCCGATCCCTGGAGATGGGGGGAATGTCATGGTTCTGAGAAGGAGGGCATGGGGAAGGGTCGTGGGCAGGCATGTGGGAAATGTGCAGGATAGCACGGAAGGATATTGTAGGTTACAGAGGGACATAAATAAGATGCAGAGCTGAGCTGAGAAGTGGCAAATGGAGTTTAATGCGGAAAAGTGTGAGATAGTTCACTTTGGAAGAAGTAACAGGAATGCAGAGTATTGGGCTAATGGTAAAATTCTCTTGGCAGCTTATATGAACAGAGAGATCTCGATGTCCAGGTGCATAAATCCTTGAAGGTTGTCACCCAGGTTATAGGATTGTTAAGAAGGCATATGCTGTGTTGGCATTTATTGGTAGGGGGTTTGTGTTTCGGAGCCACGAGGTCATGCTTCAGTTGTACAAGACACTGGTAAGACCACACCTGGAGTATTGCGTACAGTTCTGGTCACATTATAGGAAGGATGTGGGAGCTTTGGAAAGGATTCAGAGGACATTTACTAGGATGTTGCCTGGTATGGAAGGAAGGTCTTATGAGGGAAGGCTGAGGGAACTGAGGCTGTTTTCATTGGAGAGAAGAGGGTTGAGAGGTGACTTAATAGAGACATATAATCAGACAGTTAGATAGGGTGGACACTGAGAGCCTTTTTTCTTGGATGGTGAAGGCTAATATGAGGGAAAATAGCTTTAAATTGAGGAGTGATAGATTCAGGACAGATATCAGGGGTAGTTTCTTTACTCAGAGAGTAGTAGGGGTATGGAACTGCCTACCTGCAACAGCAGTAGACTCGCCGATGTTAAGAGCATTTAAATGGGCATTGAACGTACATTGGATAATGGAATGATGTAGGTTAGGTGGGCAGCAGATTAATTTCACAGGTCGGTGCAACATCGAGGGCCGAAGGGCCTGTACTGTGGTGTAACGTTGTACGTTCTCTATTCTATGTTCTATGTAAGCACAGTTGAGTTCCCTCAGGGCGGAGTGGGGACAATCCTCAGATGGTGAAAATGAAAGACATCTAGGAAATGTTATTGTGGAAGGAAGCATTATCCCCATGGATGGTGAAACTGGGAGAATGGGATGGAACCTTTACAGGAAGCAGGATGTGAGGAGGTGTAGCCACCTGTTGGAGCCAGTGTGCTTCAGAATTTAGCAAATAACCTGTCCCCAAAAATGGAAACTGAAAAATTCAGGAAGGGATAGTCCATGTTAGAGATGGGTCATGCAAAGGTGGAGATGAGAAGCAAATATGATAAAGAATTGTTGAAATGACATGGAGTATCAAGCACATGATGGACATGACTGGATAAGGGGCAAAACGTAGCACGAAAATAGGAAAAAATCAATTGAGTGGCAAGAACAAGTTGAAACATTGGAATTATTGTCACAATCCTGTTTGTGGATGCTAGGCAGCTGAATTTCAGCTACAGATAAACTTAGGCATGGATGGAATCAGCACTGTGTAATTGTATTCCAGACAGAGACAGAGAGAAACACCAGTATTTTTGGGTCAGGATTTGCAGTACAAGAACACAGGGGGCCACTTCATCTAACACTGGCTGTCAGGAAATCCCAATCTTCTCCATCTCTTCCACCTTCAACCCCCATTTAATGCTAATGAAAGCATGGAATCAGTCCCAGTCAATGTTTACCTGAGGCAGACAAAGTTGGCTTCACAATTACTTCCCACAAGTAGAAGTATGTAAAAATAGATCATATAAAATTGAACATTATTGTAGTAGTTATTTGGTCAGGACTAAGCTGTTCGTGTGTGAGTTTGTGTATATCTGACCAGAGTGGTGTATCAGTATTGCCCTCTGGTGACCTTTACAGAAATGTTCAAGTGAGATTATTCCGCATATGACATTTTTGAGTACCTATGATACGTAAGCTGGCATTTGTTTCTTTACACTTGATTGGGAAACAGTTTCTAAGAACATTAAAGCTCAATGTCCTGCGATGATCATCAAGCTGGTTAGGACCACTCCACTACTCAACATCACTTTGAATAGAACGATGCGCATCAGATACTGAGCGATGAGTACAGTCCAACTCTGCACCCCTCATAGGGCTTTGGATTTGAAATTTTATGACGAGGTTATTGGCCTAGGCCACTGGTCTCCTAATACAGTCACCTCATCACTATGCACGGTTGGTGCCAGATATTTCTTTCTGGGAGCTTTAAGTAATGCCCCATGAGACATCTCTCTCATATTCAGTATTTGCTGATTCATATTCTTCCTCAGAGGAGTTGTCACATGAGGCAGACTGTGAGCAAGCGTACACAAAAACGGGCCAACAGTGGGTTTACTGGTCCAGATGGTCATCTTGCTTTGCAGTCCTTTCCTAAATCAAACTGAGAATGTTAATCTGCAGCTTCGACAGATTGCATGGCCTCAGCAATGCGCTCCGCAAACCAGGTTTCAACCAGAGCCCACTGTTTCTCCCCTCACCCAGTCACCCCCACCATCACCCCCTCCGATTCCCCTCCTCCAAGACCTCCCCATCTAGTACATGAGTCACAAAAAGTTAGTGTGCAGGTGCAGCAAGTGATTAAGAAGGCTAATCGAATGCTATGTATTACAAAAGGAATACAAAGGTAAGGATATTCTGTTTCAGTTGTACTGATATATTGGTGAGACCACATCTTAAATGCTGCCTGCAGTCTGGTCTCTTTATTTTAAGAAGAATCCAGATGTTTAGCAGTGATTCAGAGAAGGTTTACTAGATTGATATGTGAAATAAGCATGTAGTTCTATGATGGAAGATTGGACAGACAGCACTTGTTTAGAAGAGTGAAAGGTGATTTGGTTGTAATGTATAAAATCATGAGGTCTTTCACAAGGTGGATGTGAAAAGGACATTTCCTCCTGTACAAAGTTAAAAATCATACAACAGCAGGTTATAGTCCAACAGGTTTAACTGGAAGCACACTAGCTTTCGGAGCGCCTTCATCTGATGAAGGAGTGGTGCTCCGAAAGCTAGTGTGCTTCCAATTAAACCTGTTGGACTATAACCTGGTGTTGTGTGATTTTTAATTTTGTACACCCCAGTCCAACACCGGCATCTCCAAATCATTTCCTCCTGTGGGTCAGTCAGACAAAGTTGGAGGACACTGTTTTAAAATTAATGGTCGGCCTTTAAAGACAGAGACAAGGGAACATTTTTCTCTAAGCATTGTTCAACTTGGAAACTGTCTACCTCGGAAGGTTGTGGAGATGAGGTCATTGAATATTTTTAAGATTAATGTGGATAGATTCTTGTTAGGCAAATGAATCAAATGGGTAGATGCAATGTTGCATACATGTCACGTCAGGTGTAACCTTATTAAATAGTGGAGCAGGTTCGAAAGCCCAGTTGGCCTGTTTCAGCTCCTAATTCATATGTTTCTGGCTGTCAGGGCCCCTCAGGATCTCATATGTATCAGTCAAGTCACTTTTTGCTCTACCAAACTCCAGTAAACACAAGCGTGTCCAATCCAACCTTTTCTCATAAGACAACCTGCACATTGCCTGTCCTTTGAGGTGGGAGATGTTGCATGTTTGGAAGGTGATACCATGGTGTGTTGCGGCACTGCTTCTGATGAGTGGTGCACACTGCTAACACTGTGCAATGATGTTGGTTGGAGTATTAATCAATGGGCTGGATTTGAATATTAGTAGAACTGTGTTCGATCAGGGAAATAAAGATTACTCCACTATATTCCTGACATGAGGAGACTATACATAAGTTACGTACACTCAACTAGCCAGCATCTAACAGTCAAGGTCTGACTGCTTCATGATTTTTTATTGGACAGAGGACAAAAACTCAGTGCACATGAGCATTAATTGATTCATTATCTTGGGAATTGCAAATAGCATTGAGCATTGTGCAATCATCAGTGAACATCCCCACTTTTGACATGGTTGACCATTTTGGAATACTGCATTCAATTCTGGTCTCCTTGCTGTAAGAAGAAACTTGAAAGAGTTCAGAAAAAAAATTTCAAGGATGTTGCCAGGGTTGGAGCATTTGAGCTATAGTCAGAGGCAGATTAGGCTGGGGCTGTTTTCCCTGGAGCATCGGAGGATGAGGGGTGACCTGATAGAAGTTTATAAAACTATGAGAGGCATGGATAGGGATGAGTAGCCAAGAAATGTTCCCCAGGGTATTGGAGTCCAAAACTAGAGGGCATAGTTTTAAGGTGAGAGGTGAAAGATTTAAAAAGGACCTAAGGTTCAACTTTTTCATGCAGAGGCTTGTGCATGTATGGAATGAACAACTAGAGGAGATGGTAGATGCTGGTACAATTACAATATTTAAAAGGCATGAATAGGAAGGGTTTGGAGGGATATGGGCCAAGTGCTGGCAAATGGGACTGGATTAATTTGGGATATCTGGTCTGCATGGATGAGTTGGAGCAAAGGGTTTGTTTCTGTGCTGTACAGGACGAAGACTCTATAACAAACACAGTCATCTTCCTTTGTGCTGGCATGTGGGGAGCCTTCTCCACTTCCATTGATTTTAAATTTGCTCGGGCTCCTTAATTCCCCATTCGTGAAATATAGTCTTGATGTCAAGGGCACTTATGCTCTCTTCCTGTCTTGAGTCAGTTATGTTGTCATGTTTGAATTAAGGCTGTATTGAGCTGAGTGGCCCTAACACAATCCAAATTTGGTGTGACCTGAGCAGGTTATTGTTGAGCAAATGTGGTTTGGTCACAAGGTCACTGATCTATTCTGTCATTTATTGAACATTAAGAGTAGATTAATGGAGCAGTAATTTTCTGGGTTAGATTTGTTCTATTGTTTTGTGGACAAGATATAGCTAGACATTTTCCATATTGTCAGGTGGTTGCCAGTGTTGCAGCTATAGGTTGGCTAGGAGAGTGACAGGTGCTGGAGTGCACCTCTTCAGTACTATTGCCTGAATATTGTCAGGGTAAAAACAATGACTGCTGATGCTGGAAACCAGAGTCTAGATTAGAGTGGTGCTGGAAAAGCACAGCAGTTCAGGCAGCATCCGAGGAGCAGGAAAATCGACGTTTCGGGCAAAAGCCCTTCATCAGGAATACAGGCAGAGAGCCTGAAGGGTGGAGAGATAAATGAGAGGAGGATGGGGGGGAAGAAAGTAGCATAGAGTACAATAGGTGAGTGGGGGAGGGGATGAAGGTGATAGGTCGGGGGAGGGGGGGAGGGTGGAGTGGATAGGTGGAAGAGAAGATAGGCAGGTAGGACAAGTCATGGGGACAGTGCTGAGCTGGAAGTTTGGAACTAGGGTGAGGTGGGGGAAGGGGAAATGAGGAAACTGTTGAAGTCCACATTGATGCCCTGGGGTTGAAGTGTTCCGAGGCGGAAGATGGGGAATATTGTCAGGTTCTATCACATTTGCATCAGTACATCAGCAGCATGGAGTGAATCGAATTGGCTGAAGATTGGTATCTGTGATGCTGAGAACCACTGGAGGAGGCTGAAATGGATCATCCATTTGGCACTTCTGGCTGAAGCTAGATGCAAATGCTTCAAACTTGGCTTTTGAACTAATAACTTTGGCTTTCCCCATCAGTGAGGATGTAGCGATACTAATTGCTTAATTGTCCAATACACTTCACACCTGGAAGTGGTAAAACTGTTGAGCTTAGATCTGGTTGTTATGTTCTGCGTTTTGCTGTGTTGTATGCAGGTTTCAAAGTTTAGGATGTGTATGATATTGTGTTAAAGAAACCAAAGGAAGTGTGGATGCTGGAAATCAGAAGCCAAACCAGAAATTGCTGGGAAAAGTCTGGCAGCATCTATGGAGGGAAATCAGAGTTGATATTTTGGCTCCAGTGAGAGAAATCTAGTTGTGAAGAAGGATCACTGGACCCGAAGCGTTCACTCTGAAGATGCTGCCAGACCTGCTGACTTTTCCAGCGATCTAAATTTTGTGTTGTGTTGTGACACTCCAGTCTTGGGTATACCTCATATAGGTGAAACTGAGTACTGCATGATGCTGGAGATTAGAGTCAAGAGTGTGGTGTTGGAAAAGCACAGCAGGTGAGGCAGCATCTGAGGAGCAAGAGAATCGATATTTCAGGCAAAAGCCCTTCATCAGGAATACCTAATATATATCTAATATAGGTCAATCCATCCAGACGTCCAACATTGTTGAGTTGAATTCTTTCCTAAATGTTTGCTGGGCTACATTATCCACTATATTGGGAGGTTTGTTATATGTTATTAATATGAAAAGCATTTTGGGAGAAATCTTGAGCTGTGCAATGCTAATTCAGTGGAAGTAAGTGTCGATGATACAGAAACTTGGAGGAATTGTGAACTGATATGATGGTTATAGATGTCAAGTGAATCTGTTGTAAACAAGCCGGTGCTGATGAAGTTTAATGCAGAGCACTGTGAAATGGTATACTTCAGTAGGAAGGCCGAGATGAAAGAATATACGATAAAAGGTACACTTCTGTCAAGGAACAGTGCAACCTGCGATCTAAATGAACAAATCATTGAAGGTGGCAGGGCCTGTTTAGAAACTGGTTACTGTATGTAATAGTCAAATTGTTTAGACATCTTTTTAAGGTTAAATGTATGGAGCTGACTATTACATGGATACTACTTTTGAGGGGCTGAAATTCATGCCATCTCATTTAAAAAAGTTCAATTGATCTCTAAGTGAGTAAGGAGGAAAAAAATATGACGAATTATCAAATAAAGCCAATAGAAGCAGAAATGATTTGCTGACAATAAGCTTTAATTTGTACGTAGAAAAAGTGAAGTAGGAATATAAGATGGCTTTAAATCACAATTACCGGTACATGTTACATCTTAAATTGAGCATGTCAAATACAAAAGTTCATTAAAATCATGCAAAATGACACTGTTATAGAGTCAAAGACATGTACAGCATGGAAACAGACACTTCGGTCCAACTCGTCCATGCCGACCAGCTATCCTAACCAAATCTAGGCTCATTTGCCAGTACTTGGCCCATATCCCTCCAATCCCTTCCTATTCAGATAGCCATCCAGATTCCTTTTAAATGTTGTAATTGTACCAGCCTCCGCCACTTCCTCTGGCAGCTCATTCCATACACGCACCACCCTCTGCTTGAAAATGTTGCTCCTTAGGTCCCTTTTATCTCTTTCCCATCTCAACCCTAAACCTATGCCCTCTAGTTCTGGAACCCCCACACCCCAGGGAAAAGACCTTGTCTGTTTATCCTATCCATGCCCCTCCTGAATTTATAAACCTCTATAAGGTCACCCTCAGCCCTGAAGCTCCAGGGAAAACAGCCCCAGCCTATTCAACCTCTCCCTATAGCTCAAATGCTCCAACCCTGTCAACATCCTTGTAAATCTTTTCTGAACCTTTTCAAGTTTCACAACATCTTTCCGAAATGAAGGCGACCCGAATTGCACATTATTCCAAAAGTGGCCTAACCAATGTCCTGTACAGCCGCAAAATGATCTCCCAACTCCCATTGGCCATCTGATCAAGATCCAGTTGTACTCTAAGATAACCTCCTTTGCTGTCCACTACACCTCAATTTTGGTGTTAAATGAGTTTTTTGCTTCGGTCTCCACTAAGGAAAGGGACCTTGTTGTGAATGAGGACTTTGAGGAGTTGGGATACAGGCTTGAACAGAAGCTGGAAATTTTGGCAAACATTGAGATTGATAAGTCCCCAAGGCCAGACCAGATTTATCCTAGACTCCTCCGGGAAGGTAGAAAGGTTGCTAAGCTGCTGGCAAAGATCTTTGACTTCTTACTCTCCACGGGAGTCATACTGGAGGATTGGAAAGAGGCGAATGTTGTTCCTCCTTTCAAGAAGGGTAATAGGGAAATCCCTGGCAATTAAATACCAGTCAGTCTTACATCTGAGGGATAGGATTTATGACTATTTGGAAAAGCATAACGTGATTAAAGGCAGTCAGCATGGCTTTGTGAGGGGCAGGTCATGCCTCACAAATCTTATTGATTTCTTTGAGGTGGTGACAAGACAGGTCAATGACGGTCGAGCAGTGGATGTGGTGTATGTGGACTTCAGCAAGGCATTTGATAAAGTTCCCCATGGTAGGCTCATTCATAAAGTCAGGAAGTATGGGATACAGGGAGATTTGGCTATCTGGATTCAGAATTGGTTGGCTGACAGAAGGCAGACAGTGGTTGTAGATGGAAAGTATCCTGCCTGGAGATCAGTGTTGAGTGGTGTCCCACAGGGCTCTGTTCTTGGGCCTCTGCTCTTTCTAGTTTTTATAAATGACTTGGATGAGGAGGTTGAGGGGTGGGTTAGTAAATTTGCAGATGACACAAAGGTTGGAGGTGCCATCAATAGTGTCGAGGGCTACTACAGGCTGCAGCGCGACATGGACAGGATGCAGAGCTGGGCTGAGAAATGGCAAATGGAGTTCAGTCTGGATAAATGTGAGTGATGCATTTTGGAAGGTCGAACTCGAATGCTGAATATAGGATTAAAGACAGGATTCTTGGCAGTGTGATGGAACAGAGGGATCTTGGTGTTCAAGTACATAGATCCCTCAAAGTTGCCACCCAAGTGGATAGGTTTGTTAAAAAAGCATGTGGCATTTTGGCTTTCATTAATGGGGGATCGAGTTTAAGAGCCGTGAGGTTTTGCTGCATCTCTACAAGTCCCTGGTGAGACCACACTTGGAATATTGTGTCCAGTTCTGGTTGCCCTACTATAGGAAGGATACAGAGGCTTTGGAGAGGGTGCAAAGAAGGTTTACCAGGATGCTGCCTGGACTGGCGGGCTTGCCTTATGAAGAGAGGTTGACTAAGCTCAGACTTTTCTCTCTGGAAAGGAGGAGGAAGAGAGGTGACCTGATTGAGGTATACAAGATAATGAGAGGTATGGATAGAGTCAATAGCCAGAGACTTGTCCCCAGGGCAGGATTGACTGGCATGAGGAGTCATAGTTTTAAGATACTAGGAGAAAGATATAGAGGGTACATCAGAGGAAGGTTCTTTATGCAGAGAATTGTGAATGCATGGAATGCGTTGCCAGCAGTGGTGGTGGAAGCAGAGTCATTAGGGACAGTTAAGCGACTGCTTGACATGCATTTGGATAGCAGTGAATTGAAGGGTGCGTAGGTTGTTACTTTATTTTCCATTAGGATTAATCCTCGACACAACATCGTGGGCCAAAGGGCATGTTCTGTGCTGTACTTTTCTATGTTCTATCTGCAACCTTACTAACTATACCTCCTCTGTTCACATCCAACTCATTTATATAAATGACGAAAAATAGTAGACTCAGCACCGATCCTTGTGGCTCTCCACTGGTCACAGGCCTCCAGTCGACAGACAACCCTCCACCATCACACTCTGGCTTCTACCTTTGAGGCAGTTCTGTATCCAAATGGCTAGTTCTCCCTGTATTCCATAAGATCTAACCTTGCTAACCAGTCTTCTGTGGGGAACCTTGTCGAACGCCTTACTGAAGTCCATATAGATCACGTTTACTGCTCTGTCCTCATCAATCCTCTCTGTTACTTCTTCAAAAAACTCAACTAAGTTTGTGAGAAATAATTTTCCACACACAAAGCCATGTGGACTATCCCTAATCAGTCCTTGCATTTCCAAATACATGTACATCCTGTCCCTCTGGATTCACGCCAACAATTTGGCCACCACCAACGTCAGGCTCACTGGTCTATAGTTCCCTGGCTTTTCCTTACCACCTTTCTTAAATAGTCATATCACGTTAGCCAACCTCCAGTTCTGGCACCTAACCTGTGACTATCGATGATACAAATATCTCAGCAAGAGGACCAGCAATCACTTCTCTAGCCTCCCACAGAGTTCTAAGGTACGCCTGATCAGGTCCTAGAAACTTATCCTCTTAGTATTTGAGGTTTATATTTTTAAAATTTAATCAAGAGACCAATTTCAATAAAACATATAATCAAGGAAGAACCCAGTCTACTCACTACTGTAGACTTACAGCAAGGTTACACGTTAAAAACTATGCACTTATCTGTTTTTATGCTGTGAGCTCTCCCACACAGGTTACTCCAAGATCAGTTGTAAATTTCGCTGTTTAACTTTTCCTAGACACACTCCCATGAGCAGAGATACATGAATTCAAACAGCAAAGGCAATAAACTGCTCAGATTCACTGCTGTGACAGTTCAGTTTCTCTCTCTCTCTCTCCTTCACTGACCATGTGCTGCCTTTTGTCTGTCCTTCTCTCTTTTAAAAGTGCCATTGTTTTGACTGTTTTTTTTTCACCAAAGTTCCAAAACAATGCAACGGCAAGTAAAACAGTCATTGCTGCTCCTGGAATTTGAGGAAATCATCTCCAACACCTAAAATACCTCAAAAAAAGGAGCAGCTCTGACAGCCACCATTTTTTCCTGTCCTCCATCAGCATTTTCAGCACTAAAAAGCTTCACAATCATCAGGATGAATAATATCATCATCTGGATTCCTTGGCAGTTAGTGATAGCACATCATCTGCTTCTTCATCTATGTCATCCCACAGATGATTTGTGCTCTTTACTGTCCAATTCATTCAAAATGCCACATTTCTTGAATGATTTGGAAATAGTGTCAGCTTTTATTTCCTTCCAAGAATCAACGCTCCATTGACACATCAGTGGCAGTGATTGAGCCCTCATATTGCCTCCTTTCATGTTTGCTTTTTCTCCATCATGCCATCAGTTATTCCACTTCATTCTTCATCACAATAAATGTGAGGTATTGCACTTTGGAAAGGCAAATCAGGGCAGGACTTACACACTTAATGGGAAGGTCCTAGGGATTGTTGATGTAGGGGGTAGTGTAATTTTTAAACGGTTAGCTGCCTTTTAGTCTTTTCTACCTCATAGTGAACACAAGCATGTAGGGGGTAGACGGTTAGCTGCCTTTTAGTCTTTTCTACCTCATAGTAAACACAAGCAGACACTCGAAACTGTTGCCGGACCTCCCCCACGTTTATATGAATGAAACAGTTGTAACAGCTTTCCTCGATAGTTGAGAGACCGCCCTTAACCACAGTTGTACAACATCATCCATATAAGGGAAGAACGGGAAGCTCAAACACTGATTGGCCAAGTGAATAACAAAATAATCGCAGGCACCAGAACCCAAATAAGGAAAACAGTGGGGAATCCGAGCACTCGTTGGTCAAGGCAGCAGTAGTAGACCCAGCCCACATATACATGTATATAATGTGTGGAGATTACTATGCTTGTGTGTGTGTACCTTTGGGAACAGCACCCGACTTTGCAAAGTTGAATGAAAAAGTTTTGGACAGACTCCTCCGTGTCTTTGTTCCTGGGAAGGGAAATAAAAAGTGCCGTAGATGGGGCTGGATAGCCACTTATCTCGCACATTGATGAACAAAGAGAGCTTGGAGTGCAGGTTCATAGTTCCTTGAAAGTGGAGTTGCAGGTAGATAGGAAAGTGAAGAAGGCGTTTGGTTTGCTTTTCTTCATCGGTCAGAACATTGAGTATAGGAGTTGGGAGGTCGTGCTCCAGCTGTACAGGATACTGGTTAGGCCACTGTTGGAATATTCTGGTCTTCCTCCTACCATAACAATGTTGTGAAACTTGAAAGGGTCAGAAAAGATTTACAAGGATGTTGCTAGTGTTGGAGGGTTTGAGCTATAGGCAGGGGCTGAAAATGTTGGGATTGTTTTCCCAGGAACGTTGGAGGCTGAAGAGTGACCTTATAGAGGATTGTAAAATCATCAGGGGCATGGATAAGGTAAATAGAAAAGGTATTTTCATTGGGGTGGGGGAGTCGAAAACTAGAAGGCGTAGGCTTAGGGTGAGAGGGTAAAGATTTAAGAGGCATGTTTTCACACAGAGGGTGGTACGTGCATGGAATGAGCTGCCAGAGGAAGTGGGTGGAGGCTGGTACAATTACAACATTTAAGAGGCATCTGGATGGGTATATGAATAGGAAGGGTTTCACGGAATATGGGCCAAGTGCTGGCAATTGGGACTAATTAATTTAGGATATCTGGTTCACATGGATGAGTTGGACTGAAGGGTCTGTTTCCCTGCTGAACATCTCTATGACTGTATGTCCTTGATTAGCTTATTGATACCACTATGGTTTGGTTGCAAATCACTTGTAAGTCCACTGGGAATTACAGCTATGTCAGTGTTGTGTGATTGGATGTTATCAACAACATTCTTCACTAGATGTGATCTAAACTGGTCCCAGATGAGCAAACATTTCTCCTTGCGTAGTCCAACAGGTCATAAATTCCTTTAAACTTCCTTTATGCATTTCCTACATCCACCTTTATCCAGCCTTGTAAATGTACATGGATGTCAATCCCTTTTGAAAATTTCACTTAAAAACAGCCATCAGTTTTAACTTGTATGCCATCAGCCATACAGAATGACCTAATGTAAACCTACTTTTCTCATGGCCAGTGGTTCTCACCAATCCTGTTTATTTTCTCCTTTTTGGTTCACAGTTTGATTCTCCAGCATGTCGAGAGTAATAGACATTTCCTCCATATCTCTAATGCATGAGAACTTGTGGCATTCCTTCTGCCTCCTTCTGATTACAAACTGCTGAAACTGTAGTATCTTCTAGTAGTCGGCTTTTGTGCAGTCTAAGCTCTCTGCTGAAGTACTAAGTCATCCCCTCTCATGAACCTTGTGCGCCGTCCCACACTTGACTTAAGATCCAAAATTCCATCCTTCTTTGATTCATTTCGTGCGTGAATTCGGATGGCTTCAGGACTAACACATTTTCCATTTTGATGATTTTCAAGTACCCACTCAGCAAGTTTTTCTCCAATTGTGGCCACTTGTTAGGTCGACCTCTGTTGGCACACTTTAGTTTTAACATTGTCTGAAGTTGCTTCAAATCTTCCTCCAGTCTCTCACAGGTTTCTCCGATACACAAAATTCTCTTGCTGTGACACAGTCTTCTCTGCAACTTCAATAACTTTCAGTTTAAATGTGGAACTTACATTAAAACATGATGTTTTTGTCTTTTCCGGAGGGCGTTTTTACATAAAATGGTGAAGAAATTTCAAAACCTCGACTAGGTATATGATTGCATTCTACAAGGTTGGTTGTCACCTGACTCCTTTGCGTCAAATTGGTGCGAATTGGACATCAAATCACATATTAGCACAAAAACATTCATTTCCTCATCATAACATTTATGTATAGGGTATTATCTTGACTGACAAATGTTGATCTGTTATCTGTGAAGAACTAGGGTCAACTTTTACATGAGATACATGGAAAATTTCAGATCTTTGGCCAAAAATAGGGGGTCAACTGTTATGTGAGATCACTTATTACTCAGGTAAATGTAGTAATAAGTCATATAGAATCATGAACTTTGTAAATAGTGGTATGGAGCACAATAGATTGTGATAAGCCTTTATGAAACACTGGTTCAGCATCAACTTCAGTACCAATTCTAGGCACAATGATTCAAGAAGGTGTCAGTTTTGGGCCTGCAACTGTTCATGATTCCACATATCCACATTTACTCCAGACACTAAACTGAGTGGAAAGGCAAACTGTGCAGAGGATTTGGAGGATCTGCAGAGAGATTTCGATGGGTTAAGTAAGTGGGCAAGGGTCTGGCAGATGGACGACAATTGACAATAGATGCAGGAGAAGGCAATTCTGCCCTTCGAGCCTGCACCACCATTCAATATGATCATGGCTGATCATCCTTAATCAGTATCCTGTTCCTGCCTTATCTCCATAACCCTTGATTCCACAATCCTTGAGAGCTCTATCCAACTCTTTCTTAAATGAATCCAGAGACTGGGCCTCCACTGCCCTCTGGGGCAGAGCATTCCACACAGCCACCATTCTCTGGGTGAAGAAGTTTCTCCTCATCTCTGTCCTAAATGGTCTACCCCATATTTTTAAGCTGTGTCCTCTGGTTCGGCACTCACCCATCAGCGGAAACATGTTTCCTGCCTCCAGAGTGTCCAATCCTTTAATAATCTTATATATCTCAATCATATCCCCTCTCAGTCTTCTAAACTCAAGGGTATACAAGCCCAGTCGCTCCAGTCTTTCAATGTAAGGTAATCCCGCCATTCCAGGAATTGACCTTGTGAACCTACGCTACACTCCCTCAATAGCCAGAATGTCTATCCTCAAATTTGGAGTCCAGAACTGCACACAGTCCTCCAGGTGTGGTCTCACCAGGGCCCTGTACAGCTGCAGAAGAACCTCTTTGCTTCTATACTCAATCCCTCTTGTTATGAAGGCCAGCATGCTATTAGCCTTCTTCACTACCTGCTGTACCTGCATGCTTACCTTCATTGACTGCTGTACAAGAACACCCAGATCTCTTTGTACTGCCCCTTTACAAATTGATTCCATTTAGGTAGTAATCTGCCTTCCTGTTCTTGCCACCAAAGTGGATAACCATACATTTATCCACATTAACCTGCATCTGCCATGCATCTGACCACTCACCTAACTTGTCCAGGTCACCCTGTTATCTCCTAACATCTTCATCACATTTCACCCTGCCACCCAGCTTAGTATCATCAGCAAATTTGCTAATGTTATTACTAATACCATCTTCTATATCATTAACATATATTGTAAAAAGCTGCGGTCCCAGTACTGATCCCTGCGGTACCCCACTGGTCACTGCCTGCCATTCCTAAATGGAGCCATTTATCACTACTCTTTCTTTCCTATCAGCCAACCAACTTTCAATCCAAGCTAGTACTTTGCCCCCAATACCACACGCCCTAATTTTGCTCACTAACCTCCTATGTGGGACTTTATCAAAAGCTTTCTGAAAGTCCAGGTACACTACATCTACTGGATCTCCCTTGTCCATCTTCAGAGTTACATGTCGGTAAATGTGAGGTTATCCACATTGGAAGTAAAAATGTGAGTCAAAGTATTATTTAAATGGTGAAAAGTTACAGCATGCTGTTGTGCAGAGGGGCTTAGCGACATGAATCGCTAAAAGTTGATTTGTAGGTGCAACAGCTAATCAGGAAGGCAAACGGAATATTGCCTCTCATTGCGAGAGGGATTGAATTTAAGAGCAGCGAGGTTCTATTGCAATTGTACGAGGTGTTGGTGAAGCCGCACCTGGAGTATTGTGCGCTGTTCTTGTCTCCTTACTTGAGGAAGGATATCCTGGCTTTGGCGGATGTTCACCAGTTTGGTACTGGAGATGAGGGGGTTAACCCTGTGAGGAGAGGTTGTGCCGCCTGGGACTCTACTGGCTGGAATTTAGAAGAATGAGAGGGGATCTTATAGAAACATATAAAATTATGAAAGGGATAGATAAGATGGAGGCAGGCAAGTTATTTCTGCTGATGGGTGAGACTAGGACTAGGGGACATGGCGTCAAGATTAGGGTGAGTAGATTTAAGACAGAGATAAGGGGGAACTGCTTTTCCCAGAGAGTAGTGAATCTATGGAATTCTCTGCTCAAGGAAGCTTCATTAAATATATTCAAGTCACAGTTTTGCATGTTTGGAGAATTAAGGAATGTGGGATAATGCAAGTAGGAGGAGCTAAGACGATGGGTAGATCAGCCATGATCTTAATGAATGACAGAGCAGGTTCGATTGGCCAAATAGCTTACTCCTGCTTCTATTACTATAGAAGTAAGAATGTGAAGACTTCTGAGAAGGTGTAGAGAAAACTCACCAGAATGATTCCAGGATTGAGGGACTCCAGTGATCAGGATATACCAGAGATGCTCCAGGTTGTATTCCTTGGAGGAGAAGCGTGAGATGAAGTCTGAGCGAGGTTGAAATGAGGAGGAGTCTGGACAGAATAGATATGGAGAAATTGTTCCCATCAGTGGAAGGATCAAGAACTCAAAGACACTGATTTATTGAGATTGGCAAAAGTAGCAGTGATGCAATGAGGAAAAACGCTGTAAGTAGCGTGTGGTTGGGATCTGGAATGCATTTTCTGAGAGTGTGGTGAAGACAGATTCAATTACAGCTTTCAAAAAGTATTTGGATAATTATCTGAAGAGGCAAGAAATTGTCGAGCTGTGGTGAAAATTCGAGTGATGACGTGGAACTGACTGAGTTGCTCTCACAGAGAGCTGCCTCACATCTGAATGGCCTCCCGTTTTGTATCCATTATTTGATTCTTTATATGAAATGAATGAAGTTTAGTCTCGGGAATGATCAGAACAGAAGCAATGACTTTTCCACTTAGTTATTTTATTGCACCATGTGTTGAAATTCTGCCTGTTTAGTACTCTGAGGTGTTTATGCTTGTTTATTCAATTCCTTAACTATGTGCTGGATTATACTGGCATTAGGTTAATTGGATAAGTGGATGGTGTGACTTGTCATTAAACAGGAGGTGTGAGTAGCTGCTCTCTGATTGGCTGTGTATTTCACCCCTCTAACTGCTGTGTAAATTAAGAATGTATCTGAGCTGAGCTGTGAGTTGGAAGTGTGTGGAGTTCACACTCAACTAGAGGTACTATTGGGCAGGAGTTTACTTTTCTGTAGTATTTGTAAGTAATCTGAGTTTGTGGTAGCGATGATGTGTAGTGCCAAACTGTATGTATTCAGATAAATAGTTGAAAGAATCTCCTGGGGTGGAAAGGAATAACATCCAAAAGATGATCGATGTAGGTGTGGACTTGATAGAGTCGGTTAGGGAAAGGTACTTAACAATTGGGTCGGTAACGCATGGCATGGATGGGACAAAGGTGACAACTTTTTTTAAAAAAACATCTCTGAATGTGGTTAAAGGAACATTTTTAATCTTTAAAAAAAAGTTTGAAGGCTGCTCGTGTCGCAGATGAATTTGAAATGGTTTACCCTAGAGATAGGACTGATTTTGCTTCAGTTTCTTGCTGTATGTTAAACTTGGGTGAAGACTTAAATTTGACCGTATGGGACACAAGCTCCAAACATTGCTCTGCCAATTCTACTTCTGGGCCAGTGACGGGGTGGGGGTGGGGAGCAGAGGTTGTTGTGTACAACTCTTGAAGATGGCCAGGCAATGGACAGATCATTGACAGAAGGAGGGAATCTGTGTGTGCAGCCAAAAGGTCTGAAATGAATACTGTGTATTCCCCAAAGAGAAGGAATTGGTGTAGGATGATCTCGGGAGAAAGAGTGTTGAGTTTCTACACCAAGTTGCTATTAAAAAGGAAGTGTTCTCTTAAAAAAAATATTGAGGTAGATAACTGCCCAGGTCCTTATGGGATCTATCCCACAATATTGAGGGAGGCGAGAGAACAAATTGCTGGAGCATTGACAGACATCTTTGTATCCACTTTGGCCATAGGTGAGGTCCTGGAGGCCTGGAGAGTAGACTGTTGTCCCATTGTTTAAGAAGGGTAGCAGGGGTAATCCTGGAAATTGCAGGCCTGTGAGTCTCACTTCGGTGGTCGGGAAATTATTGGAAAAGATTCTCAGTGACACAGTCTATATGCATTTAGAAGCAAGTGGACTTATTAGCATTAGGCTGGGGTGGTAGAGCCTCATTAACTTTGTTGAATTGTTTGGGGAGGTGAAGACGATGATTGAGAGGGAAGTGGTTGAATGCTGTCTACGTGGATGTCGGTAAAGCCTTTAACAGAGATTCCTCATGGCAGACTGGTATAAAAGGTGAAGTCACATGGTATTAAGGGTGAGCTGGCAAGATGGATTCGGAATTGGCTGAGTCATGGAAGGGTAGCAGTGGAAGGATACTTTTCAGAACGGAGGGCTGTGACTCGTGGTGTTCCACAGGAATCAGTGCTGGGGCCTCCGGTGATCTGCATAAATGATTTCGAAGAAAATTCAGCTAGTCTAATTAGTTTGCGAATGATACAAAGATTGGAGTTGTGGATATTGAGGAGGATTATCGGGGTACGGCAGGATATAGATCAGCTGGAGGCACGGTCAGAAAAGTGACCGATGGAGTTTAATCTGGACAAATATGAGGTGATGCGTTTTGGAAAGTCGAGTACAGGTGGGAATTATACAGTGGCAGACTCCTGAGGAGTATTGACATAGAGGGATCTCGGTGTGCAGGTCTACAGATCACTGAAGTTGGCAGTGCAGGTAGATAATGTAGTTCAAAAAAGGCTTAAGGTATGCTTGCCTTCATTGGAAGGAGCACTGAGCATAAGGATGGGCAAGTTATGCTGCAGCTTTATAGAACTTTTTAGTTAGGCCGCACTTGGAATATTAAAGGCAATTCTAGTCACCACACTATCCGAAGGATGTGAATGCTTTGGTGAGGGTACAGAAAAGGTTTACTGGGATGTTGCCTGGTATGAGGGATTTTAGCTCTGCAGAAAGGTTGGCTAGACTGGCTTTGTTTTCACTGGAATGCAGGGGGTTGAAGGGCGTCCTGATAGAAGTTTATAAGCTTGTGATTGTATGGATAGACTAGAAAGTGTAAGGCTTTTTCCCCCAGGGTTGATTGGTCAATTACTAGGGGACACCGGTTCATGGTACTGGGCTGTGGTGGGGTTTAAGAGTTGAGGCAGTTTTTTTTTTAAAAGGGTAAGTGCCTGGAATGCACTGCTGGAGGTGGTGGAAGCAGACACATTAGCAGCATTCAAGAAGCCCCTAGACACACGGGAATAGAGAGATACAGTTCCTGTAATTGAAGACCGTTTTAGTATGGAAGGGCAAAATGTGGCAGCAAATGTTGCTGTGCAGTATTGTTCTTTATCTTTGTTCCTTTAGGTATGTGTTCCACTGAATGAGGAAGTGAAAGGAATTGAATAATGGAACTGACACTTAAAGACGGGGGTGGGGGGGGAAAATGTGAATCTGTTAAAATATGTGCAGGAATCCCCAAAGCTAGTGCTGGTAGAAAGTTTTACAGAAACAAAAAGCCGAACGATTTATCCGGTTAGTTACATACAACCTAGAGTATGAGAGCAAAGAATATATCTGCTCTAAAGGCAGTAGATGCTGCAATAAGAAAGCTGGGTGCAGGTTATGGATACTGCTTGATAATGAGTTAACAATCTGAGATTGTTGCTGTATGTGAGTGTGAGGGGGAGAGAGAATATTTTTAATCTGCCTTATCTGGGGAATGTTTGTCTGCTGGGAGTGGTTTAACCAGAGGCTGTTGCATCAATGGTTAAATGCTTGAAGCAGAGGAAAGCCTGACTTTGGGGTTGGAGGGGAGGACAGGTGGTATTACCTTTTGAATTTATACAGTAAACTGGCCGTGTATCCTATGATGTCGGTTTCAGCAGATCAAGGTTTTGCTAAATTGATTGTATATCATTTTATCATGGTCTTGCAATTTAATTGTGGTGTTCCACATTATGTTCTCCACTGATGTGATCCTGCTGCTTTCTCATCACCTTCCGCTGCCTCCATTCCCTGCTTGATTTTGCTCACAGTCCCTGCTTGTAATTCAGATGTTTCACACCAGTGACCACAGCTAGCTACAGCTTGGGCAACTCTGCCTGATGGGTGTAATTGAGCATTCCATTGTTGGCTGCAGTTTGGACATGTTGAGGTGATCTGGTGCCTCAGGCTTACTCGAACCGTTCTGTTTTTGGCATTGACACGTTTTCATTGAATGTTCAGGAGAGGAGGGCACTGTGCCCCCGTGAGGGTCACCATCAGAGGGAGAGAAGGGCACTGATGATAGTAATAATGTCCCTGAACATGCCTTCACTTACAGTTCTTTTCAGTCTTTTGGATTGTCTGAAAACCATTTCAGTGCAATTTAACCACCTATTGCAGCTGACTATTTTACCGCCTGGAGCAAGTTGATCTGTGGACCTGAAAGTCGTGTGGAATTAGAATCTATAGTGTGGCACTGACGGATAGTATCCTCTTCGACAGCAATTTCAGGAGTCAGTGAATTTATGCTGTTTCCTCATTATACAGCAGCTGCTAGTCTCCCTCTAGTGGATCTCTTTGAACATCTCAAGAAAAAGAGGGAGAGCAGACAATCTCGCAAGTGGTGACAATTACAGAGGTAGCTCAACCCCATTGCTCAAGTCTCTTGAATGGGATTTGAACTTTCAATCCTCTGACGTAGAGCCAGAGATGACTCCAGAAGTGTTGTTGCTGCAGATTACTCTGGGGAAATGCAGCGAACATTGAAACCTAACACTCTGCTGCTGACTAGATTAGATTATGATTTGAAGATGCCGGTGTTGGACTGGGATGTACAAAGTTTAAAAATTACACAGCACCAGGTTATAGTCCAACAGGTTTAATTGGAAGCACAGTAGCTTTCAGAGCGTCGCTCCTTCATCAGGTGATCCTGATGAAAAATGAAGAAGCGACGCTCCGAAAGCTAGTGTGCTTCCAATTAAACCTGTTGGACTATAACCTGGTGTTGTGATGATTAGATTAGATTCCCTACAGTGTGGAAACAAGCCCTTTGGCCCAACAAGCCCACACTGACCCTCCGAAGAATAACCCACCCAGTCCCATTTCTCTCTGACTAATTGACCTAACACTATGGGCAATTTAGCATTGCCAATTCACCTGACCTGCAATCTTTGGACTGTGGGAGGAAACTGGAGCACCTGGAGGAAACCCACGCAGACACTGGGAGAACGTGCAAACTCCACACAGTCACCCAAGGCTGGAATCGAACCTGGGACCTTGGTGCGGTGAGTCAGCATTGCTAACCACTGAGCTGCCCTACACATAACTGTTCCAAGTCAGCTATTATAACTACCTGACTTCCTATAAATTACTGATGAAGGGTTTTTTGTCTGAAACATCCATTTTCCTGCTCCTTGGATGCTGCTAGACCTGCTGTGCTTTTCCAGCACCACTTTTGTTTTAAGATTACCTACAGCGTGGAAACAGGCCCTTTAGCCCACCAAGTCCACATCGACCCTCTGAAGAGCAACCCACCCAGACCCATTCCCCTACATTTACCCCTGCACCTAACACTACGGGCAATTTAGCATGGTCAACTCACCTAACCTGCACATCTTTTGGACTGTGGGATGAAACCGGAAGAAACCCCCGCAGACACGGGGAGAATGTGTAACCTCCACACACAGTTGCCCGAAGCAGGAATTGAACCCGGGTCCCTGGTGCTGTGAGGCAGCAGTGCTAACCACTGAGCCACCACTCTGATCTAAACTCTGGTTTCCAGCATCTGCAATCTTCACCTTTGCCTACCATAAATCCATGCCTTTTGGCGTTTGAGAGTAGCTTTTTGTAAGTACAGGAAATGTTGGTATATCGATCTCTTAAAATTACACACCTTTGTAATAAATTCCTCATTATACAGCAGCTGCTAGTCTCCCTCGAGTGGATCTCTTTAAACATCTCATAAATCAGGGACCCAACAAACTCTCTGCCACCTTATTTTGCCCCACCATCTGGGACATGAGATGTCAGACTTCATGAAACTGGAAGCTCAGACTGGGGAACAATACTGTTTTCATTTGAAACATTATGTAACTGTTAGACCCCCTTTTGCTCCCATTTCTCCTCCTTCCATTGGCTCACCTCTTTTAAAAAAAAAAGGGTATTTGCTCTGGGAAACACACTCACTGATCTAAGAGCTAATAAAATAAGTTTAATTAGACACAGCAGAAGCAGAATGTGTCTCTGTAGATCTTAAAACAAACATTGTTTCTTACAGATGTTAGTGTACTAGTCACTGGTGCGAGAGAATGGGCGAACAGTGCCCTGGTGAAACCAGTAACAGAGGAATGTTACTGAAGAGTGTCGTTCTGGATACTGAGTTCAAATCTTGCAGAACAACAGCCCCCACTGAAACATACCTTACAGACAATATTCCAAATGCCCCCAACACCAAACAGGAATGTCCTGTCCCACCAGCAGGCCAAACCCAGCAGAGCTGACAGTTGTGCAGTCCAGAGGAAATTGCCTGGGAGTTGCCAACATCAAATCCTGATTCTGTGAAGCCTCCAAGCATCAGGTCAAACATGGATGCAGAGACCTCCTGCTGATGACTCTGTTCTCCCTTGTGTTGAAAACCTCTTTGTTCTACAATGTGTATTTGTTAAAAGTTTGGAACTAATTAACTAGGTCTTTATATAACACCAGCCTCCACAGTCTTATAAGCAGCAGAGCAAGTTACAATTACAGAGCTTGCATCTCTTCAAACCTTTTCAAGCATTTAGGAGCCAAAAGCCCACCCAAACAGAACAGCTTGGAATGTACTCCAGACAGATAACTTTAGGGCCCAGCACCAAGCGTGACCGATGCCAATCTGCTGAAGCTAGAACACAGGGCTACTTTTGTGCTCAACATGTGATCAAGCTTCACAACTGATCAAAGCTGTGCAGCCGTGAATGGTGATGGACAGTTCAACTATCAGGAAGGGGGAATACTCTCCAAATATTCCTATTCTCAATGATCGAGAACCCCAGCACATCAGTGTTAAAATTAAGGCAAAAGTAATTGCAGCTACTTACTCACCAATTAACAGATTCAATTAGTGTTTTGTTTGGCTTATTCTGCCCAGGGAAGCAGGGTGGGGTGGGGTGGCAGCACTGATTAAGGAAGTAATTGTACTGTTGAGGGGATACCTTGAGGGGGCAAGGATGACATTCATTTGGTTAGAACTGAGAAGCATAAGGAATATGATCCTATTCCTGAGAGTATTTTACAGATTTCCAAATGGCATGAGAGAGCAGCAAATCTGCATGGAAACTATGGGGCAAAAACTGCAGTGGGGATATTGCAGAATTTAATAACTCCAAGCTCTTTGAAGAAGCAGCAGTGATGTAATGGACTAGCATAAGGGTGGCCTGGAGGTCTGGATTACAAGGGTTCAGATCACACCATGACAGATAATGAAATTTGATTTTCATTTTTAAAAAAACAATAAAAATCTGACCTAATGACCATGTGACCACTGTTGATTATCGTTTTTAAAAAGCAAATCTAGATCACAATATTATCCCTTTTAGGAAAGGAAATCTGTTATTGTTGTCCATTTATTGTCTCCATGTGACTCCAGACCCACACTCTTAACCTCTCATGAAATACTTAAGACTCTTACTCACTCTGGTTGAGTGACCCACTCAGTTCCAGAGCAATAAGGGATACTGAACCTGCGTTGACATAGAGTACAATGAAAGAATTGGAAAACTAATAATTTGTATCTCTGGCTGAACTGCCCAAATCTGCTGAGGAAAAAATGTGCTACAATCAAAATTGTCACTTGCTGGTGGTGTGGGATGGTGTGACTTTGTTCTGGGCTGGCATCTGCTTAGGAGTTTCTGAAAACACACATCCTGCAGCTGGTGAACTCCTGTCCCAATGTGGTGCTATTTGCATTGATCATCAGCTAGTTTTCCATTTGTCGCAATTTTGATACTTAAAACTTTTGTATCTCGATTTAGCATTTTTGCCAAGACCATCCTGCTGCTTCTCCATACGGCTTGTCCTTGGGGATGTAGCTAATTTCCAGTCTGCAAGCATGATCAATTCAACAAAGCTGCCTTAGCATGATTTGCAGTGGCATGCTTGGCACCTTTTACCCTAGAAGATTACCTCAATGGTAACTGTCTGTCTACATTAAACTGTCTGTTTACCCCATGATAAACTAATAGAGAAAGTGAGTCACACAGTATGCAGGGTGTTCTACCTAGGTGGATAAAGAACTGGTTGAGCAACAGGAGACAGTCGTATTTGAAGGGAGTTTCTCGAAATGGAGAAAGGTGACCAGTGGTGTTCCACAGGGATCAGTGCTGGGGCCACTGTTGTTTGTGATATACATAAATGATCTGGAAGAGGGCATTTTTTGGTATGATCAGCAAATTTGCAGATGACACAGACTGGAGTAGCAGAAAGCACAAGGGCCTATCAAAGAATGCAGGAGAATATAGACTGGAGAGTTGGGCAGAGAAGTGTCAGATGGAATTCAATCCAGGCAAATGTGAAGCGATGCATTTTGGGAAGTATAATTGTTGAGCGAGTTATACAGTGAACGGAAGAGCCTTGGGAAAAGTTGATGAGCAAAGAGATCTGGGAGTGCAGGTCCATTGTACCCTGAAGGGTGCTGCACAGGTGGATAGAGTGGTCAAGAAGGCATATAGTATGCTCGCCTTCATCGGACGGGGTATTGAGTGTCAGGTCATGTTAAAATTGTACACGACGTTGGTTCGGCTGCATTTAGAATACTGTGTACAGCTCTGGTCGTCACATTACCCGAAGGACGTGGCGCTTTGGAGAGGGTGCAGAGAAGGTTCACGAGAATGTTGCCTGGTATGGAAGGTGCTAGCTATGAAGAGAGGTTGAGTAGGTTAGGTTTGTTTTCATTAGGATAAAGGAGATTGAGGGGGGAAACCTGACTGAGGTCTACAAAATTGTAAAGAATATAGACAGGGTGGATAGAGACAAGCTTTTTCCTAGGGTGAGGGATTCAGTACCGAGAGGTCACACTTTCAAGGTGAGAGGTGAAAAATTTAAGGGGGATACACGCGGCAAGTACTTCATACAAACGGTACTGGTTGTCTGGAACGCGTTGCCAGCAGAGGTGGTCGAGGCAGGCATGGTAGAATCATTTAAGGTGCGTCTGGATAGACGCATGAGTAGGTGGGGGGCAGAGGGATACAGATGGTCAGGAATTGGGCGGTAGATTTGGATCGGCTGAGGCTTGGAGGGCCTGTTCCTGGGCTATAAATTTTCTTTGTTCTCTTTGTATTATGTTATGGTTGCATTGCAGATGCTGGAGATGAATGCTGTTAAGGCTTTGTTTTCTCAGTCGATACAAGTTGACCAGACTTTGCTGTTCAACACTGTGCTGAGAGTACTCAATTGTGTAGGTCAGCGTTCTGGCCCTCTGTGCCTGTTTGGTCAGTCAAAGGTTGCTAGCTACTGTTCCAATGTGTATGCTGAGTTCCTCATCAAGGCACAGGTTGTCTGTCGCAATAGATCCAAGTAGCAGAGTTTGCTGACCACTTATTTGCTGGTCTGTTGTAATAGATCATATGGGGAGACTTGTAACTAAGATTTCCTTGACATTGAGGAGAATGTGCTGGGTATGCATCTTTGCAATCCATGTATCTTTGGAGGAGCAAATTACTGCGGATGCTGGAATCTGTACTGAAAACAAAATGCTGGAAATCTCAGCGGGTCACCCATGTTATCTATCTGTGCAATGAATGCAAGGAATGAACTAAAGTTCTGTATTAGAGGGTTAACTTCCAGGGGTTGAGAGGACATCCGTCAAATTTTCTTGTAGCTTTGGAAGAATGTTCAGGACAAAAAATTTACATTAGTTAAATCTGGGTTGATGTTGTCTCTCGTGACATTAAACCAAGTCTCAATTTCTACAACCTTTTGCAAATGTCATATTAGTGTTAGAAGGATAGATGATGGTTCTGTTCTGTTCACTGGTCAGGAAGACAGATGACTCAGTTCTTCTGAAATGTCATCCAGTGAATTTGATAAGAGACTTCGCCATTTAGGTCGATACACAGTTGATGTTTCTTATTTATTGGTATGCTACGGTCCAAGGTTGAGACTTCCAGATAGGTAGAAAAACAAAATTTTGGACATTTTTGGTTCTTCTGTTGAGTATAGCCTTTGATGTCAGGTCATTCTCCGTTTGAAACACATTACCAACCTGGCAAAGCTGATCTCTCTGAACGTGTGCTGTCAGATACATATCACTTAGCAAAAATCGTGATGTTGGGAATTTTGTCCTGGCACTTGATGTTACAAATAGCTCTCAAACAGTGAAAATAGATGCTTCTGCTTGGTGTTGCAGGTAAGTTGACTTCACTGGGGTGTGAGGTGAGCTAATCAGTGTGAAATAGAGCTGAAGACTAACAGAGAATCTAATGGAACAATAGGGGACTATTCAGGAAGAAATATTTCAATTTTTCATTGCAATATTTCATTGCAACAAAAATGATGCGGTCGTGAAGACCAAGCCAGGGCTCCAAGTAGATGTAGATGGAGAAGAGGTTAAGAACATGTCTGGTGAATTCTTCAAACATGAAGCAAGCTACCTACAACAAATAGAGAATGAGAGCAGATGAAAGTGGAACTGTCAAAGATAAAATAGTTCACTGGCTGACATTTACAGGGAACCCAAAAATCATCATCCAGCATTGTGAATGGGTGAAGTTACAGGTGAGGGACGAGAGATCACTGAAATTTTTTGATGGCAAGGTCAAATCTTTAAATTGGAGGTATGGGCAGCTGAATCTGAAGAAAGGGTCACAGAATTGGATGTTTAAAGGAATAGAGACAGTGGAAGAGTGGGTCCTTGGCTGACTATGTATGAAAAAGGAGGTAAATTTCTAAAACACTCTTTAGTGTTTATTAAGTCTAGTGTGATTGAGGACTAACATCTTGTCTTTCTTCTCAGGGACTGAGCATCATTTTCAATGTGGCACTGGCTCTGCTGAAGGTAAGATGGAAAAGTAAACTTAATGCATTAAATTTACTATTTTTAAACCCTAATCATCTGAAGCTCAAATTTGTTAGTAATCTCTTGTGTGGTCTCTTAGCAAATGCTTTTTGTAAATCCAAATACATTGCGTTTGCTGGCTTTTTTTTTCTTCTTCTGTCCTACTCATGACAGCCTCAGCTCATTTGTGCAGTATGTTTCTCTCTTTCATAAACCAGTGACTCAGTCTAATGGTAATGGATTTATAGAGTCATGTAGCATGGAGCCCAATCCATGCCGACCATAATTCCAAACTAAACTCGTCTCACCAGCCTGCACTTGGTCCATCTCCCTCCAAACCTTTCTTACTTATGTATTTATCAAAATGTCTTTTAAACATTGTAACTGTACCTGCACCTACTGCTTCCTCGAAGTTAATTCCACACACAAACCGCTGTTAAAAAATTAAGTTTCCCCTCGTGCTCTTTTTAAAATCTTTCTGCTCTCACCTTAAAAGTATGCCCCCTAGTCTTGAAATCCCCCACCCTAAAGGAAAGACACCCACTATTCACCTTTATCTATACCCCTCATGATTTTACAAACTTCCATAAGGTCACTCTTCAAGTACCTACACTCCAATGAACAAGGTCCCAACCTATCCAGTCCCTCCCTAAACTCAAACCTTCCATTCATGGAAACATCCTGGTAAATCTTTTCTGAACCCTCTACAGCTTGATAATCCTTTCCTCGAACTGGGCACGATACTCCACAAGAGGCCTTACCACCTTACCAATGTCCTGTACAACCTCAACGTGATGTTCCAACTCTTGTATTCAAAGGTCTGAGCAATGAAGCAAGTGAGCTAAACCCTTCTTAACCACCTAGTCTGTATGTGATGCAAATTTCAAAGATTTATGCACCTGAAACCCTAGGTCTCTCTGTTCTAGATACTACTCAAGGGCCGACTATTAATTGTACAGGTCTTGCCCTTGAATGTTATACTAAAATGCAATACCTCATAATTGTCCAAACTGAATTCCATCTGCCACTCCTCAGCCTATTGACCCAATTGATCAAAATCTCCTTGTCCAACAAAAGCGGACCCAGCACTGAACCCTGTGGAACACCACTGGTAACAGGCTTCCAGTCTGAAAAACAACCCTCCACTATCACTCTGCCTCCTGCCATTAAACCAATTTTGTACCCAATTGGCAAGCTCACTCTGAATCCCATGTGCTCTAACTTTACTAATTTAGTTTATCATGCAGAACCTTGTCAAAAACATCACTAAAGTCCAAATCTACTCTCCGGGCAATTAGAAATTGGCAATAAATGCTAGCTTGGCCAGTGATGCCCTCATCCCATTAATGTTGGGGTGGCATGGTGGCTCAGTGGTTAGCACTGCTGCCTCACAGCGCCAGGGACCCAGGTTCGTTTCCACCCTCTGGTGACTGTCTGTGTGGAGTTTGCACATTCTCACCGTGTCTGCGTGGGTTTCCTCCCACAGTCCAAAGATGTGCAGGTCAGGTGAATTAGCCATTCAAAATTGCCCATAGTGTTAGGTGCATTAGTCAGAGGGAAATGGGTTTGGGTGGGTTACTTTTCAGAGGGTCGATGTGGACTGGTTGGACCGAAGGGCCTGTTTCCACACTGTAGGGAATCTAATCTAAAATCTAAACCATGTCCATTGCTCTGCCTCCTACATCTTTTTGGTTTTGTTATGGGGAAACTCCCCAGTCTCTGAGTCAGAGTCAGGGTTCAATGACTGAGTTTATTGTACAAGGAAATACTGGAGCTCCGGGGAGAGAGAGATACCAACAGCACAATGGTCAGCTGTGATTCTTCTCTAGGTCAGTGATGAGATTATTGTCTTTGTAGCATGATTTGTTTATGGCAAACATTGCAGAATTGTTGTTAGTTTCGATAGAGTCATGGTCAGTTCCAGCTCAGCCTTTGTTAATTTCAGCGCAGTTGTTGTCAGTTTCAATGCAGGTATTCAGTTTCAATGGCTGCGCGAAAGTTCATTGCTGTAGTAATGGGTGCTAATCTCTCCTCCTGAGAAGGACAATTACTGCAGCCCTGGTTTTTGGCACTCTGTATTGAGAACGTATCAAACTGTCAAAGGTGTTGGCTGGACCCAGACACTTCAGGCAGTGTACATTACTCATGTACTCTCTCCCCTATCCACCTTAAACTAATCAACTTGGCTGTGAGTGCATTGTGCTGACGTTCTAGTGGCCCCAGGCAGTGTCTGCATTTGCTGTGCTGTCTCTCACCATATTGTGGTCCGGCGGCCATCTTATGTCTCAACAGGCCAACTGATGGCTCAGTGGCCATCAGCCTGCCCTGTGCCATCTCCCACTTCAGTTTCTTCCTCAAAAAAACTCATTCAAGTTTGTGAGAAATTATTTCCGTCACAACCGTACTGATTTATCCCTAATCATTCCTTGCCCCTCTAAATGCAAATAAATCCTATTTTTCCGAATCCCCTCCAGCAACATATCCACCACCAGAGTCAGACTCTCAGGCCCATATTTCTCACATGCTCTGTTACCATGATTCGAACATTCCCTCAGGGATTGAGGTCAGGGTAACTGACATATATCTCCCTCTTTACTCTGCCCTTCCTTCCTTGTATAATGGTTTGTGAATGAGTAGCAGGTTTAGATTGGCATATTAGATTATGACAAGAGTTTAAGAGGGTGGGATTATCCCACTTGGTGGGTCTTTTGAAGGCAGGCAGACTGAACAGAAAAGCGAGATTAGACTGGCTGGGGTATTAAAATGATTGGGGGATTGTACTGATTGGGAAAACACGCAATATAGGGAGTGATATGATGTGAATAGGTACCACCAGTCAGTGGTGATCTAGAATAAAGCTGTACAGGGCAGTAGAGTACGGACAGGATTCTGTAGAATGCGGTCAGGTAAGTTCTTAAAGGGAATGAAGAGAGATTACAAGAATGTGAGTAGACCAGAAAGGATATTAAAAAGAATTGGGAGCAAGCAACAGAGTCGAATTAAACCAGTTGGGGCTCAGTTCTTAGCACTGCTGCCTCACAGCACCAGGGTCCCAGGTCCAATTCCAGCATTGGGCTAACTGGAGTTTGCACATTCTCCCCGTGTCTGCGTGGGTTTCCTCCGGGTGCTCCGGTTTCCCCTCTCAGTCCAAAGCTGTGCAGGTCAGGTGAATTGGCCATGCTAAATTGTCCATAGTGTTAGGTGCATCAATCAGAGGGAAATGGGTCTGGGTGGATTACTCTTCAAAGGGTCGGTGTGGACTGGTTGGGCCGAAGGGACTGTATCCACACTGTAGGGAATCTAATGAAGTTGGATATTGAAGAGAATGGGATAAGGTAAATAGAGTTAGACTGGATTGTTAAAGGATATCAAATTGTTGGTAAACTGGTGGGATCTTCGAGGGTTTTCAGGAGTGAGCAGGAATATGGTATTAGGCCATGACTTAAGAGACTTTAGAGTGCAGGTTCATAGCTCCTTGAAAGTGGCGTTGCAGGTAGATAGGATCGTGAAGAAGGCGTTTGATATGCTGTCCTTTATTGGTCAGAGTATTCAGTACAGGAGTTGGAAGGTCATGTTGCAGCTGTACAGGACATTGGTTAGACCACTGTTGGAATATTGCGTGCACTCCTTCCTATCAGAAAGATGTTGTGAAACTTGAAAAGGTTCAGAAAAGATTTCCAAGGATGTTGCCAGGGTTGGAGGATTTGAGCTATAGGCAGAGGCTAAACCAGCTGGGGCTGTTTTCCCCGGAGCGTCGGAGGCTGAGGGGTGACCTTATAGAGGTTTACAAAATCATGAGAGGCATGGATAGGATAAATATCCAAGGCCTCTTCCCTTGGATCGGGGAGTACAGAACTAGAGGGCATAGGTTTAGGGTGAGAGGGAAAAGATATAAAAGAGACCATCAAAGTTTTACTTGCACATCCGCTAATATCATTTATTGTGTCCGTTGCTCCCGATGCGGTCTCCTCTACATTGGAGAGACTGGGCGCCTCCTAGCAGAGCGCTTTAGGGAACATCTCCGGGACACCCGCACCAATCAACCACACCGCCCCGTGGCCCAACATTTCAACTCCCCCTCCCACTCTGCCCAGGGCGGGGGATTCAAACCCATTCAAAACTTTGTCTATGTTTTGGATTAGAGGTTTAGTGACATGGCAACTATGCCACTCTGCAAGAGAGGGGAGTTAGACTGGGTGGGATATTAAAGGGAATGTGCAGGAAAGTAGAATTGGGCCAGAGGGGACATTCAAAGTTATCGCCAAGAAAGCTTAGTTTTGGTGTCATGAGATGCTGTGCTAAGAATGCAAACAAATCTTTAATTCACTCCTTCACCAAGGTTTATCCAGCTTTAAGGATGAATGGTACTTGACATATTCAAGGAAATGAAAAATGTGTTGCTGGAAAAGCGCAGCAGGTCAGGCAGCATCCAAGGAGCGGGAGAATCGACAATAAGCCCTTCTTCAGGAATGAGGAAGGTGTGCCAAGCAGGCTAAGATAAAAGGTAGGGGGGGAGGGGTGTTGGGAATGCGATAGGTGGAAGGAGGTTAAGGTGAGGGTGATAGGCTGGAGAGGGGGTGGGGGTGGAGAGGTCGGGAAGAAGACTGCAGGTCAAGAAGGCTGAGTCAGAGGGTTGGGACTCACCCCACCAACCTCCAGATACATCGTATCGTCTTTTGTCATTTCCGCCACGTCCAAACAGACCCCACCACCAAGGATATATTTCCCTTCCCTCCCCTCCCCTATCAGCGTTCCGGAAAAACCACTCCCTCCGCGACTCCTTCGTCAGGTCCAGACCCCCCACCAACCCAATCTCCACTCGGCACCTTCCCCTGCAACCGCAAGAAATGCAAAACTTGCGCCCACACCTCCTCTCCACCCCCCCCCCCCCCCCCCCCCCCCTTACTTCCCTCCAAGGCCCCAAGGGATCCTTCCATATCCGTCACAAATTCACCTGCACCTCCACAGACATCATTTACTGCATCCGCTGCACCCGATGTGGCCTCCTCTACATTGGGGAGACAGGCTGCCTACTTGCACAACATTTCAGAGAACACCTCTGGGGCACCTGCACCAACCGCCCCGTGGCTGAACACTTTAACTCCCCCTCCCACTCCGCCAACGACATGCAGGTCCTTTACCGTCTCCATCGCCAGACCATAGCAACACGACGCCTGGAGGAAGAGCGCCTCATCTTCCGCCTAGGAACCCTCCAACCGCACGAGATAAATGCAGATTTTTCCGGCTTCCTCATTTCCCCTTCCCCCACCTTATGTCAGTCCCAACCCTCGGACTCAGCACCGCCTTTTTGACCTGCAATCTTCTTCACGACCTCTCCGCCCCCACCCCCTCTCTGGCCTATCACCCTCACTTTAACCTCCTTCCACCTATCTCCTTACCAACACCCCTCCTCCCTACCTTTTATCTTAGCCTGCTTGGCATACCCTCCTCATTTCTGAAGAAGGGCTCATGCCCGAAATGTCGATTCTCCTCCTTGGATGCTGCCTGACCTGCTGCGCTTTTCCAGCAACACATTTTTCAGCTACTGATCTCCAGCATCTACAGTCCTCACTTTCTCCATATTCAAGGAAATGTTTTACGTAGACACTTGAACAGGCAAGGAATGAAGTGATAGAGACCGGGTGCAAGCAGATGGGTTTAGTTTTGAATGGCCATCATGGTTGGCACAGCCATAGTGGGTTGAAAGGCCTATGTGGCTGTCTGGACACAGAATTGGCTGGCCCATAGAAGATAGTGGGTGGTAGTAGATGGAAAGTATTCAGCCTGGAGATCTGTCAGCAGTGGTGTTCCGCAGGGATCTGTTCTGGGATCTCTGCTCTATGATTATATATATGACTTGGATGAGGAAATGGAAGGGTGGTTTAGTAAGTTTGCCGATGACATGAAGGTTGATGGAGTAGTGGGTAGTGTGGAGGGCTGTTGCAGATTGCAACAGGACGTTGCCAGGATGCAGAGCTGGGCTGAGAACTGGCAAATGGGGTTCAACCTGATTCATTTTGGAAGGTCAAATTTGGATACAGAAGACAGGGTTAAAATCAGGATCCTTCACAATTTGGAGGAACAGAAGGATCTTGGGGTCCATGTTCATAGATCCCTTGAAGTTGCTACCCAAGTTGATAGGGTTGTTAAGAAGGTGTATGGTGTGTGTTGGCTTTCATTAGCAGGGAAAATGAGTTTGAGAGCCGCAAGGTTATGCTGCAGCTCCACAGAGCCCTGGTTAGACCGCACTAGGAATATTGTGTTCGGTTCTGGTCGCCTCATTATCGAAAGGATGTGGAAGCTATAGAGAGGGTGCAGAGGAGATTTACCAGGATGCTGCCTGGACTGGAGGGCATGTGTTATGAGGAAAGATTGAGAGAACTAGGGCTTTTCTTATTAGAATGAAGAAGGATAAGAGGTGACTTGATACTGGTGTACGTGATTATGAGAGAAATAGATAGTGTGGATAGCCAGAGACTTTTTCCCATGGCTGAAATGGCTATCACGAGGGGACATAATTTTTTTAAGGTGATTGCAGGAAAGTTTTGGGGAAATGTCAAAGGCAGGTTCTTTACACACAGTGCTGGGTGTGTAGAATGCACTGCCAGCAGTGATTGTAGAGTCAGATCCATTAGGGACATTTAAGCTACTCTTGGATAGGCACATGGATGCTAGTAAAATGAAGGGTATATAGGTTAGTTTGATCTTGGAGTAGGATAAAAGGTTGGCTGAACATCAAGGGCTGAAGGGGCTATACTGTGCTATACTGTTCTGTATTCTGTATTCCTCTTAAACAGCTGCTCCTAACCTTAAATTTGTGCCCATTGGCCTTGAGACACATTATCCATGGGGAAGCGATTCTTACTGTGTCAATGCTCCTCATAATTTTGTATACTCCAATCAGGTTACCCCTTCCAAATCCTCCCCTGGAGCAGAGAAGTCTATTTCTTCTTAACTGAAACCTTCATCCCACACAACATCCTGGTGAATCTCCTCTCCACCTTCTCCAGTGTAATCACTTCTTTTCATAGAACATAGAACATAGAAAAATACAGCGCAGTACAGGCCCTTCAGCCCTCGATGTTGTGCCGACTGAAGCCTACCTGACCTACACTAACCCACTATCCTCCATATGCTTGTCCAATGCCCGCTTAAATGACCCTAAAGAGGGAGAGTCCACCACTGCTACTGGCAGGGCATTCCATGAACTCTCAACCCGCTGAGTAAAAAATCTACCCCTAACATCTGTCCTATACCTACCACCCCTTAATTTAAAGCTGTGTCCCCTAGTAACAGCTGACTCCAAACGTGGAAAAAGGTTCTCACTGTCAACCCTATCTTAAATCCCTAACCATCTTGTACACCTCTATCAAATCTCCCCTAAACCTTCTTTTTTCCAATGAGAAAAGTCCCAAGTGCCTCAGCCTTTCCTCATATGATCTTCCTACCATGCCAGGCAACATCCTGGTAAACCTCCTCTGTACTCGTTCCAATGCCTCCACATCCTTCCTGTAGTATGGCGACCAAAACTGCACACAATACTCCAGATGAGGCCGCACCAGAGTCTTATACAACTGCAACATGACCTCACGTCTCCGGAACTCAATTCCTCTACCAATAAAGCCCAGTACACCATATGCCGCCTTCACA
Organism: Chiloscyllium punctatum; assembly: GCF_047496795.1. Classification (NCBI taxonomy): domain Eukaryota; kingdom Metazoa; phylum Chordata; class Chondrichthyes; order Orectolobiformes; family Hemiscylliidae; genus Chiloscyllium; species Chiloscyllium punctatum. The sequence goes on along the minus strand of NC_092745.1, from coordinate 27,243,673 downwards.
GCACTATTTACCTGGGTGGCAACTTTCAAAGATCTGTGTACATGGACACCAAGATCCCTCTGCTCATCCACACTCCCAAGTAGTCTACCATTAGCCCAGTAATCCATCTTCTTGTTACTCCTACCAAAGTGAATGACTTCACACTTAGCTACATTGAATTCCATTTGCCACCTTACTGCCCAGCTCTGCAACTTATCTATATCGCGCTGTAACCTGCCACATCCTTCTTCGCTGTCCACAACTCCACCGACTTTCGTGTCATCCGCAAACTTGCTCACCCAGCCTTCAAGCCCCTCCTCCAGGTCATTTATAAAAATGACAAACAGCAATGGTCCCAAAACAGATCCTTGTGGAACACCGCTAGTAACTGCGCTCCAAGATGAACCTATACCATCAACTACTACCCTCTGTCTCCTTCCAGCCAGCCAATTCCTAATCCAAACCTCTAATGCACCCTCAATGCCATACCTCCGTAGTTTTTGCATTAGCCTGCCATGGGGTACCTTATCGAACGCCTTGCTAAAATCCATGTACACCACATCTTCTGCTTTACCCTCGTCCACTTCCTTGGTCACCTTCTCAAAGAATTCAATAAGGTTTGTGAGGCACGACCTGCCCTTCACAAAACCATGCTGACTATCCTTGATCACATTATTCCTATCCAGATGTTCATAAATCCTATCCCTTACAATTCTCTCTAAGACTTTGCCCACAACAGAAGTGAGACTCACTGGCCTATAGTTACTCGGGCTATCCCTGCTCCCCTTCTTGAACAAGGGGACCACATTCGCTATCCTCCAGTCTTCTGGCACTGTCCCCGAAGACAACGACGACCTAAAAATCAAGGCCAATGGCTCCGCTATCTCCTCCCTAGCTTGAAAGATAAGATTCAATAATGTGGTGATCAGATCTGCTCATAATGTTCCACTTCAGGCCCAACCAATGTTTTATAAAGTTGTAACAAGACTTTCTTATTCCTATATTCCCTGCCCCAGCTAATTAAGGCCAGCTTCCCATATGCCACCTTTACCACCCTGTCTCGCTGTGCTGATGCCTTCAGGGATCGATGGACTGGTACACCAAGGTCCCTTTTAATCCTCACTCCTCCCTTAGGACCTCCGACCATTCATTGGGTATATCCTTCCCTTAGACTTCCCAAAATGCATCACCTTGCACTTATCAAGATTAAATTCCATTTGCCATTGCTCTGCCCAATTTACAAGGCGATCAATATCAGACAATAGCCTGAGACCATCTTATTCGCTATCAGCAACAATCCTGATTTTTGTGTCATTTATAAACTTGCTAATGATACCTTCTACATTCACATCCAAGTCACTCATTTATGTAACAAACAGCAAAGGTCACAGTACTGATCACTCTGCTGCACCACTGGTCACAGGCTTCCAATTGAAAAGACAACCCTCCACCATCATGTCTGCCTCTTACTTGCCAATTTGCCTTGGATCCCAAGGGCTCTTAACTTTCAAGTTAAAAATCTCACAACACCAGGTTATAGTCCAACAGGTTGCAATAGTTGTTAGTGCTACTCCTTCAGGTAGCGACCTGATGGAAGCTAGAACCTCCAAATAAACCTGTTGGACTATAACCTGGTGTTGTGATTTTTAACTTTGTCCATCCCAGTCCAACATCGGCATCGGCACCTCCACATCATCTTATCTTTAAGAATAGCCTTCCGTTTGGAACCTTATCAAAGGCTTTACTGATGTCTGTAAACCATATCAGTAGCATCTGAAGAGCTTTCTAAGACATCCTCCCTCATTACAGCAGTGATGATCTCCTTCATCAATAATGCGTAGCCCCCATCTCTTTCACATCCACCCCTATCACACCTGAGGCCTCTATACCCTGGAATGTTGAGCTCCCAGTTCCGTCCATCCTTCTCACGTGCTGATCAAAGCAATAAGTTAATCTGCCTTACTGGTCAAGTTCCTTGCATTAAAATAGATACAGTTTAGCTTTCTGGTCCTCTGTGTTCCTTAACCTGCTTACGTCTTGTCTCCCTTCTGTATCTGACTGAACATTAATCTTGCTCTCAATTTTACGTCAAATCTGTCCCATCCACTGATAAATCAGTATAAAACATCCCCAACAGCGTGAGCAAATCTCCTAGCAAGGATATTGGACCATTCTGGTTCGGGGAAACCTGTCCAGAAACACTCTCAATGATCCAAAAATCTAATGCTCTTCTCCTACCCCATCCCTACAGCCATGTGCTTATCTGACCTTTCTTCTTTTTCTTATACTCAGTACCTTGTGGTATGGAACTAATCTGGAGATTCCAAATGTAGTTATCTTCCACTTCAATCTTCAACTGAAGTGTCTAAATTCCTGTTGCACCATCACATGCGCACACACACCTCCGCCTCTAGTGCCATGTTGTGACCTGGTTCGAACACATGCAGGAGAAACTCAGCAGGTCTGGGAACATCTGTTCAAATGGAAATAGGGTTTCCAAGTGCAATACGACTCCTCTTCAGAACAGACCACTGGCCTCATTACATACAGCATGTTATTTGACATTGCTGATGTACTATAGAATGATTCCATCTGGTGTTGGAGTCAGCAGTGCAGGTTGTGACGTCGCACACTTTGCAGTATTACAAATATCCCTAGCTGTATCTGTACCTCCATGTTTTAGCATGTTGTAATTTGCTTTGAGTTAGTTTTTGTGGGGTAAAGAAAGCTGATAGCTGCTATATTGTAATGAGGTGGCCTCTGCCTTTGGCCAGTCATGCTGATGTGCTTTACCTTTCTAATCTATAAAGCCTCTAAATAATCCTGTCTAGGTTTTCTAAGCTGTCACACTCACTCTATCTCCTGGTTCTGCAGTCTGATCTCCCTGGCCCCTCTTTGTACTGTAGCTACATCACCCAATACCCACTCAATCTTTCAGTTCTGAGACTTTAGAAATGCCATCTCGGAAAAGGAAGAATAAGAGCCGTCCTGACGCACAGCATCATCTGAGATTCGAGGTATATCCTGCTGTTCTACCCAGAGAACCTGAGACTGGGTGAAGTATCCCTTTTTTAAAACAACATGAGGCAGCACTCAGTGGTTAGCGAGGTTCGATGCTAACCTCAGGCGACTGTGTAGAGTTTGCACATTCTCCCCGTGTCTGTGTGGGTTTCCTCCCACAGTCCAAAGATATGCAGGTCAGGTGAACTGGCCATGTTAAATTGTTCATAGTGTTAGGTGCATTAGTCAGAGGGAAATGGGTCTTTACGGGTTACTCTTTGGAGTAAGTCGGTGTGCACTTGTTGGGCCAAAGGGCCTGTTTCCCCACTGTAGGGAATCTAATCTAAAAATTTGAATCAATCCTTTAAGATTAAACAAAATTCAAGGGTACCAGTCCCTTACAGGGACATGGCAATTTAAGCAATTAATTTTTTGTTGCCATTAACAATTGAAATGTCACTTAGAGATAATCATCAAAACATGGGGTTTAAAGCAAGAGTCCCCATTACAGTGACATACCTCGAACACCAGCAGGGAATTAGATCTGAACCTGACTATCAATTTATACTGTTTACTCAGGGAATGAGAATGAAGGAGTAGCACTGTACTGGGAGGCTGGAAAGCTGAACAAAGCGAGCGAGTCTGACTTCTAACTGAAGCTGCACGGCATTGATAACTGTCTGCAGGGGGTGGTCAGTATGTCAGAGGATTGGACCAGCTGAGAGCTGAGGTGCCTCAGTACAGCCCTCTCTGTTTCCAGACAGTTCCCATGAGGCATGGGCTTGCATGCTCAGTCACTGGCTCCCTCATTACACATTCACAGCAACGCTGAGAGCAGCAATCATCACATTTCCAGCCAGAGGCGATGAGCTCACCGACTACATTAGCAGGAGCAGCTCTGCCTCAGCTCCTCGGCGTGTATCTCAACGTGCTGTCATTTTCTTTTCACCGGGCAACACCATGTCGGCAAGCCTGCGTTTGCTGTTGACTGACTGGTAGGGGCAAGACGGCCAAATTAACCCCTTCGTGACCCCTTCCCCCGCCTCTCAAGTGACTTCCAGTTCACTTTGTCACCCGAACCAGCAAGCTGGATCCATCCTACTTCCTCCTGACGGAAGAGGGGCTTCCCTGTTCCGCCCCTTCCCTCTCGGCCGTGCAGAACCCCCGATCCAAAACCCAAGAGCCGCAGGATGACGGCCACAAGATGGTGAACGAGTATGCCTGCCGGCTGCTCGAGCTGCTGGGGATGGGCCATCGCTTGTTTGTACCTCGGCTGCTGCCGGTGAGTCTCTGGTCTCCGGGAGATTGTGGCTGTCGGGTTCAGGGGTTTGCTAATGGGAGGCAGAGGCCTGCAGCCCGGAATGAATGACGTTTGACAGTCATTCAGCTTATTGATGGCTGCCTGTGGGAGGACCCTGAGCATTGAAAGCAGTCAGATCTCTTAAGGATCTGTGCACTGAAAAGCAGCATGAAATCCTTGCATACATTGTTGCCTTGATGTCTGACTGACTGCTTTTGTAAAAAAAAATCTGGCACAACTTGTATAACAGGACACTTGACATCCCCTGCTGATATTTAAGGGCTGCAGTTGTCAGCTTGCCTGGTTTGCCCATGCAGTACCTGAAATGTGAATTGTGGCAGTGTACTTGTGCGGGTTTTTGACAGTGTGCACGCATTGAGTCTTGTGTAAATGGAGCAACCCTGTGCCTCTTGGGAGCTGCCTTTGCTTTCATTCATTGGGTTAATTAACAAGGTAGTTGTGGAGTTGCTCATGCAAGGACAAGCTAATCATGCCTGAGTGGGGTGTGGCACTGCCACTGGCAAGTAATCTGGGGATTTACAGCCAGATGTGGGTGGGTTGCAATGATAAACTGAGGTGGCACAGCCAGCGGAGCCAGAGCCCCTTGACCTCCAGTGGTTTGTCTTCACTAATCTGGATTTTCACTCGTGACAGCTGAGAGCTGACTATAACAGCAGCGAGACGGTTTGCTGTCTGATCTCCTCAAACTGCAGTTTGGGAGGCCAACATGGATGTTGGTAACTGTGTAAAGCTAATAAATCTGTTAAGAGGTTGTGCCACAGAAGCACCCAGTAATGACTGACTAATGCTCACCAGGATAGTGAGTATGTAGTTGGTTGCTTGTGAATCACGGTTTCAAGTTCCTCCACTAATGACCTTATGGTGAGGGAAGCTGATGGGAGCAGGACAGATTTGCTTGCAGCATCAGTCGGTCCCAAGTTAATTTGGAGGTGGGGGAGGGCGGTGGTTTATGGTGGGACTCTTGAGAGGTAGATGTTAATTATGGGGCCCTGTCGGCACAGGCTTTTGAGTTGGAGGATCTGGATTCAAATCCTGTTGCATGTGACTGAATTTGAGTAGCAAGGGAGTGCTGCACTGTTAGTATCATTCCATTAAAATTGTATGAATTAGGAGCGGGAGTGGGCCATTTGGCACCTGGGACCAGCTCGGAACTTTTCAATGAAATCGTGGCTGATCTGCTTGTGGCCTGAACTCTAATTTTCTACACCCCCAAAAAAACCCCTTTTTGACACCCTCATCAATCCATCAAATAAACATTTTGAGATGTGTTGTGAAGCCAAGGCCACACCTGCCTGTTCAGGTAGTGTCCCATGGTATCATTTTGGGGATGTAGGGAATGTCCTTGACTTCACTAGAACAAATTATCCAGTCATTATGACCGCTATGGCACCTGGCTATGCACTGGTTGGCTGCCACATTTCCTATAGCTGCAGCTGTGATTTTGTATTTCAAAAATACTTCATTGGATGTTTTGGACCGCATACATATTACGAGAGAGGAGGTGTTTGCAGTCTTCAGGTACATTAAGATCGATAAATACCCTGGGCCTGATCAAGTTTATCATCGGATGTTGTTGGACGTTAGCAAAGAATTTGCAGAGACTTTTGCTTCGTCTCTATCCATTTGGTGAAGTTCTGGAAGACTGGAGGGTGGCTAATGTTGTTTCTTTGTTTGAGAAAGATAGCAAAGACAAACCAGGAAATTACAGGCCAGTGACCCTGACATCAGTGATAGGCAAGTTGTTGGAGTTGATCCTGAGGATCAACCAACACTTGGATAGTCGAGATCTGATTAGGGATAGTCAGCATGGATTGTTTGCAGGAAATTAAATACTGGATTAGTGGTGCTGGAAGAGCACAGCAGTTCAGGCAGCATCCAACGAGCAGCGAAATCAACGTTTCGGGCAAAAGCCCTTCATCAGGAATAAAGGCAGTGAGCCTGAAGCATGGAGAGATAAGCTAGAGGAGGGTGGGGGTGGGGAGAGAGTAGCATAGAGTACAATGGGTGAGTGGGGGAGGAGATGAAGGTGATAGGTCAAGGAGGAGAGGGTGGAGAGAATAGGTGGAAAAGAAGATAGGCAGGTCGGACAAGTCAAGGAGACAGTAACTGAGCTGGAAGTTTGAAACTAGGATGAGGTGGGGGAAGGGGAAATGAGGAAGCTGTTGAAGTCCACATTGATACCCTGGGGTTGAAGTGTTCCGAGGCGGAAGATGAGGCGTTCTTCCTCCAGGCGTCTGGTGGTGAGGGAGTGGCGGTGAAGGAGGCCCAGGACCTCCATGTCCTCGGCAGAGTGGGAGGGGGAGTTGAAATGTTGGGCCACGGGGCGGTTTGGTTGATTGGTGCGGGTGTCTCGGAGATGTTCCCTAAAGCGCTCTGCTAGGAGGCGCCCAGTCTCCCCAATGTAGAGGAGACCACATCGGGAGCAACGGATACAATAAATGATATTGGTGGATGTCCACATCCATCAAAGTTTCACCTGCTGAGACCTTTATTATTTACGTAAATGATCTGGATATGAATATACAAGGCATGATTAAGTTTGCAATTACAAAATTAGGGGTATCATTGATAGGTTATCAAAAATTACAGTGGGATCTTAATCAGATGTGGGGGTGAGCTGAAGATTAACAAATGCAATTCAATGCAGATAATTGTGAGGTGTTGTACTTTGGAAAGTGGGACTTCTACAGTAAATAGTGAGGTGTTGTGGAACACAGGGATCTAGGAGTACAAGTACAGAGGAACCTCAATTATCCGAATGTCAGCTTGTTCGGCAAGATTGCAATGTTCCGATGCTTGGCTACACTGTTACCCAGCATTCAATTATCCGGAATTCGATAAACTGAGCGAAATGCTCCCAACCCATGTCCTTTGGATAATTGAGGTTCCTCTGTACATAGTTCTTTGAAAGTGGTGTCTCAGGTAGACTGGGTGGTAAAGAAGGCATTTAGCATGCTGGCGTTCATCTGTCAAGGCACTGAGTAGAGAAGTTGGGATATTAGGCTGCCTACTTGCAGAATGTTTCTGAGAACACCTCTGTGACACCCGGACCAACCAATCCAACCATCCCGTGGCTCAACACTTCAACTCCCCCTCCCACTCCACCAAGGGCATGCAGGTCCTTGGACTCCTCCATCACCAGACCATAGCAACATGACAGTTGGAGGAAGAGTGCCTCATCTTCCGCCTAGGAATCCTCCAACCCCAAGGGATGAACTCAGATTTCTCCAGTTTCCTCATTTCCCCTTTCCCCCACCTTGTCTCAGTCCCAACCCTCGAACTCAGCACCACCTTCCTGACCCCTCCACCCCCACCCCCACCCCCACTCCGGCCTATCACCCTGACCTTAATCTCCTTCCACCTATCGCATTTCCAACGCCGCTCACCCAAGTCCCTCCTCCCTATCTTTTAGCCCGCTTGGCACACTTTGCTCATTCCTGAAGAAGGGCTGATGCCCAAAACGTCGGTTCTCCTGCTCCTTGGATGCTGCCTGACCTGCTGCACTTTTCCAGCAACACATTTTCAGCTCTGATCTCCAGCATCTGCAGTCCTCACTTTCTCCTATATTATGTTACAGTTCTATAACTCATTGGTGAGGCTGCACTCGGAGTATTGTTTGCAGTTTTGGTCACCTTGTTATCGGAAAAACAAAACGTTTACGAGGATGTTGCCAGGGGTAGTAGGCTTAGGTTATAGGGAGAGATTGGCCAGGATAAGACTTTATCCTTTGGAATATAGGAGAATCGGGGTGACCTTGCTGAGGTGCATAAATTCACGAGGGGCACAGATAGGATGAATGCATATTATCTTTTTCCCAGGGATGGTGAATTGAAAACTAGATGGCATAGGTTTAAGGTGAGAGGGAAAAGATTTAAGGAGGACCTGAGGGGCAACATCTCCACTCAGAGTGGAATGTAAACAGAATGGGCTGCCAGAGAAAGTGGTTGAGGCAGGTACAGTAGCAACATTGCAAAACACACTTGGGAAGGGTTGAGGGGGATATGGGCCAAATGCGGGCAATTGGAACTAGCTGCGTGGGCACTATAGTCAGCATGGACTGGTTTGGGCCAAAAGGCCTGTTTCCATGCTGTGTTACTCTTGGACTCTATGGCTCTAAGCATTGTGGGAATTCCTGAGATGGTGACCGATACTATTGAACTGTAATTTTTTAATTGGGAGCTGAGCAAAACGGTTAAATTGTGTCCAATTGTTGCTGTAGTTGTGGTGTCATATCTGAACAATCATTGTGTGAATTCATATTATATCAGACAGACTCTGGGACCACAGACTTCAGTGTATCTGGCCACAGCCAGTCTCAACCTTGGTTCAATAATCTGGGTGGATCTGAACTAGCATCATTTGACCCTGCTGTCATCTTCCAAAACTGCTCAGTACTTGGGATTATCCCGGCACGAACAGAAAATCCTTTAGCTTTTCTCTACAACCAACCACCCTTAACAATTTCTATTTCTCCAATCCACCCTCTATTTGATCAAGTGGCATAAATTTCTGGACTTCAAAACTGAGGCCATCATCTTAGTTGCGTCTACCACAACCCACTCTTTCCACTGCCCACCAAACCATGTTCTCCCCCAAGGTTAACCCTTTGTCCCATCCTTGCCTTCTCAATAAGACCCAATTCTTGTTCTCTAACCCCTATTCTAAACCCGAAACCTTGAACCACTCAGCTTCCCTTTTGGGCCCTTTCTTAATGGACATTGCTCCTTTTTGAGCGCATGTCTGATTTCCTCTTAATGTAGTTGCTGTCGTCCACCTTTCTCAAAAACGCGGCACGGTGGCACAGTGGTTAGCACTGCTGCCTCACAGCGCCAGAGACCCGGCTTCATTTCCCGCCTCAGACGACTGACTGTATGGAGTTTGCACATTCTCCCCGTGTCTGCGTGGGTTTCCTCCGGGTGCTCTGGTTTCCTCCCACAGTCCAAAGATGTGCAGGTCAGGTGAATTGGCCATGCCAAATTGTCCGTAGTGTTAGGTAAGGGGTAAATGTAGGGTTATGGGTGGGTTGCCCTTCAGCGGGTCAGTGTGGACTTGTTGGGCTGAAGGGCCTGTTTCCACACTGTAATCTAATCTAATCTCCCTGCTCACCCAATTGTCTTTTGTGTAACTCAGTGTTTGAATCACCCAAGTCTGACTTCTGTCTCTGCCACAGAACTCTGATTGTGACCATCACACGTTTGGCTACCTCTTCCTCCTTGACCTTGCAGTATATGTCACAGTCAACTATATCATCCTTGCAACACCTTTATCCATTGTCATCAGCCTTATAGATACAGCCCTGGCTTGATTCCACATTCCTGCCAATCACATCCTAAGAGCAGTAACCTCGGCATATCCACAGCTGAAACCTTTCTCCAATGTCTCTAGACCCTATTATCCCAATGCTACCCTGTCAGTATGCTACCCCCTCTCCTCCTTAAACATTAACTTGTCTATAACTCTGCTGTCTCTATCTTACATTGCACCAAGTTCCACCATTGAGAGGATTCTCATCCTCGTGTTTATAAGTTTTCCTCGCCTCCCTGCACAATCACCGGACTCTCTCCGGTTATTTGACTCTGGCCTTGATAGCATTGCCTAACAATTGGAGGCCGCTTCTTCAGCCACTGAGTCCCATGTTGTGTGAATCCTGACCTTTGTATCATCACTATCCTTCCCTCCTGTACGACCCTCCGTAAAACCTTTTTGAAGATTACACGTAACTCTGCGTTATGTCACCACCTTTCTTTGAGAATATTCTTCTGATTTTAGATCTGTGCATCGAGGATTTGGCAGCGAACAAGCGTTGATGTCATTATTCTCCTCTGTTTTCTTCCCCTTGCTCTCACATTCTCTTGCTCGCATTCTCACCCTCACACACATGTGCTGTCTCTATTGAAACATTGCTTAATTTAGGAAAGGAGAGGATAATTTTAAATCATGAGTGCTGGAGACCAGTTAGAGTAAAAACAATCGAGGTGGATACTAAAGATTCAGAACAAATCAGTAAGAACATGAGCAAGCAAGATGGAATAACAAATCTTCAAATTTCAAATGTGAAGACAAAACAAATGTGCTCTTAATGACTGCAAAGAATAGAGTGAAATGGTTTCATACTAAACTAATTTAAAGAGGTACAAGATGAGTTGAAGCTAACAACATGGAAAATCATGAATTTGAGGTGTCGTATTGTGAACAAAGGGGTTAGATGGAATTGAAGGTGACTTGAATAAAAGCCAGCAGATAATGAAAGAGTATAGCATTGTGCTATATGAAGAGCAGTTCAAGAGGAAAGACCAGATTCTCTGGATTGAAACAAAATCGAATTGTGGAAGATGAATATTTAACATTTATTTGAAATGTAAGTGATCAAGAGCAAACTCAGAATTCTGATCCTTAGGATTATTATGGCCCAGAGAAGGCCATTTGGCCCATTTTGCCTGCTCCAATTCTGTTATATCACCCTGCACACTATTTCTATTGAAATAACCATCCAGTGCCCATTTTGAATGAATGTCTCCATTGAATCTGCCTGCACCACGTTTCCAGGCAGTGCATTCCATACACTTGACTGCATGAGAGAGGTTTTGTGCACACGACTTTGTGTACACCCTCTTGTTCTTTTTCTCTTTTACTAGCAGGAACATTTTCTCCCTATCTATTCTGTCTAACCTGCTCATAATTTTGAAAATCTTTATCAAATCTCCCCTCAGCTGCCACCTCTCCAACAAGAACAGTCTCAGCTTCAAACTATCCTTATCACTCAAGCTTCTCATTACTAGAACCATTCTTGTAAATCGCTGTGCACACATTGCAATGTGTAGACATCCTTCCTATAGTGTACTCACAACTGTACACAATAGCCCAGCTGAAGTCTAACAAGTGGGAATCTAGGGAAAAAATTAGCAGGGCCTTTAGCGTAGATATTTGTATCATCTACAGATACTGGTGAGGTGCCAGAGGATTGGATATGGCTAATGTGCCTTCTTTTAAGAAAGGCTGTAAGAAGCAGCCTGGGAACTGTAAGCTGGTGTGTCTGTCAGTGTTGGGTGTGTTGTTGGAGAGGCAAGGAGTGATTAGGGATGGTCAGAATGGCTTTGTGTGTGGGGAATCATGGTTCACAAACTTGGTTGACTTTTCTGAGGATGTGACCGAAAAGATTGAGGGCAGAGCGCAGTAGACATCTACATGGACTTTAGAAAAGCATTCTGCATGGTAGACTGGTTAGTAACATTGGAGCACATGAGATTCAGGGAGTTTGCTCACTGAATACAAAATTGGGTCGACAGTAAGAGACAGGATGATGGTAAAGGGTTGCTTTTTGGACTGGAGGCCTGTAACCAGCAGTATTCTGCAGGGATTGGTGCTGGGTCCACTCTTGTCATTTAGTATGAACAATTTGGATGAGAATTTAAGAGGCGTGGTTAGTAAGTCTGCGGACGTCACCAAAATTGAACACATGAAGGTTATCTAAGGTGACAAAAGAATCTAGACGAATTGGGCAAATGGACCGAGAAGTGGCAGATGGAGTTAAATTTGGAGTAATACAATGTATTACATTTTGGTAAAACAAACAAGGGCTGGGCTTATATAATAGAGCCCTGGATAATGTTGCCCAACAGGGAGACCTAGGGTTTCAGGCACATAGTTTGTTGAAAGCTGTGTCACAGGTAGACAGGCTGGTAAAGAAGGCATTTAACATGCTTACCTTAATTGCTCACTCCACTGAGTATAGGAGTTGGGACATCATGTTGAGTTGAGCAGGATGTTGATGAGGACTGTTCTGGATTACTGTATCCACTTCTGGTCACCCTGTTTTAGGAAGGATATTAAATTATAGAGGGTTCAAAAAAAATTTACAAGGATGTTACTGGGACTGGAGGGCTTGAGTTATAAGGATAGTCCGAATCCTTTTTTTTATCCCTGGAGGGTAGGAGGTTGAGGGGTGACCTTATCAGGTTTACAAAATCTTAAGGGGCATAGATAAAGTAAAAAGCCAAGGTATTTTCCTGAGGTAGGGGACTTCAAAACTAGAGGGCATATTTTTAAGTTGAGAAAAATTGAAAAGGGACCTAAGGGGCAACTTTGTCATATAGTATCTGGAATGAACTACCAGAGGAAGTGGTAGATGCAGATATAGTTAGTACATTTAAAAGACATTTTGGACAGGTACATGAATAGGAAATGTTTAGAGGGAGACAGGCCAGATGCAAGCAAGGGGGTGTTGGGGTGGTGGGGGGGGGTGGTGGGGGGGGGGGCGGGTGGTGCTAGTTCAATTTGGGGAAGTGTGGTTCGCATCAATGAGTTGGACCTAAGGGTTTGGTTCTGTGCTGTATGACTGACTCTTATACAAATTTAACATCCTTGCTCATATTCTCTATGCCCCTATTAATGAAGTTGAGGACACTGATCTATTAACCACTGTCTCCATCTATTCTGCAACCTTCAGTGATCTGTGCACATGCACACACCGATCCCTCTGTTCTTGAAGCTTCTTTTGCATTGTTCTCCTGTTGCCTTTCAAGGTTCTTCTGATCAAAATGTTAGTTTAACATATCAGTGATATTCCTGTCTACATGTATAAATCCCTTTCTTGGTCTTTGATCAGCCTTGCATTCCTTTAACCATACTCTTCCTGTTTGTGTCTATATACTTTGGGATCTCCCTTTTTGTCTTAGCTTCTAGTCCATTTCTCATAATTCCTCTTTGCTTCTGTTACTTGCTTTTGCACCCCCGTCCAAATCTTTGATGTTTCAGTTGGCTCTCAAATGTATTTTCTGCTTCACGCCTGTCAGAAGAGCTCTGGGTGGATAAGTAACTAGGCTCTGGTGGCAGGTACACTGTGTTGTTCGAAGAAGGTACAATCTTGGGTCTCAATTTTTTTTTCAGCATTCTGGCTGCCTCAATTGTGACGCAGGACTGGAGAGTAGCTCTGATGGAACATTGTGTCCTTCAAAAGATGTACAGGCTGACTAACTTGTCCAGTGTCCAATTCACCTCAATAATTCAGGATCAAGTTAATGAGTATTCAGAGATACAAGGGTTAATTGAGGATAGCCAGTATGCATTTACTGAAGACGGTGTGGTATCCAGGTTTACTCTCAGCACAGTAGTTGATTTGTTTAAGTGTCTAAGGTGCGGTGTTGAACTTTGTAGATGGCACAACTAGGGATGTGAGGGGTTGGCAAATGTGACCATTTCAGGAAGACGCAAGAGCTGAATGAGCTTTTCAGGAGGGTACAGATATAGGATGAGGCCACTCGGCCCTTCATACCTGCTCTGCCATTCAATGGGATCGTGGCTGACATGATTTGGCTTTAATTCCGCTTTCCTGCCAGCACTCCATAATGTTTGACTCCCTTACCCATCGAATATCTGTCGAACACAACCTTGAATATTTTCCGCATTCGCTGTTCTGAGGAAGAGAATTCCACAGAGTAATGACCGTCTCAGAACAGAGACGGTCCTTATCTTCCTTAAATGACAGACCCCTTTTTATTTTCAAACCCTGTTCCTGAATTCTAGCTTTCTCTAGAAGAAGCGCCCTGTGCATACATCATTGAGTCCCCTCGGAATCTCTCATGCCTTAGTAGGATGATCTTTCATTCCTTATGCTCCACTGGATAAAGGCCCAACGTGCTTTCCCCATCGTAAAATAGTGCCTTCATCTGAGGAACTGACTGAGTAAACCTCCTCTGACCTGCTAATACAAGTGTCCCATTTCAAACAGGAGGCCTAGAACTGCACACTGTAGCAGAATGAGCAACATACACTTCAGGAAGATGCAGGAACATTAGCAGAGGGGCCAAATGAGTGGCAGATACAACGTTCAGCACTATTCATGACTTTACAGATAACGAAACAGTCCCTGTCCAAGTGCAATAGATCTAGTCAATATCCAGGCTTGGGCTGAAAAGTGGTAAGTAACATTTGGACCACACAAATGCCAGGCAATGACCATCTCCAGTAAGAAATGATTGAGCCATCTCTCTTTGATATTCAGTGGCGTTACCATCAGTCATGCTGGGTTGGCTACTGGTACATGTTCCAGAGTCAAGGGCCAAGCTCATTCTGTTCCAATTTCAGCTGGTTCTTTATTAAGCTACTGTTGCAATGAATAAATAAGTTGCTCAAAATCTTCCAACTTCAGGAAGTGTTAATTTCTCTTCAAGCCATTTACAGCCTTAATTAGGTTTGCAGTAATTGAAGATTTAGACATTTCCTTGCCCAGCAAATGCACACGCTCACTGCAAGCAATCAACCAATCAGTTGTGATTCATGTTGGTCACCACAGATCTATATCTGTAATACATCTGTCTAATATAAGTTATTCCATCTCTCCTTCATGTCTAGCATGTGACTATTGATGTCACTGCTATATCACCATCTTATGATCTTATCCATTCTCATTTCCTGAGGAAACCCAGAAGCAGAGTGGTTGAAACAAATGGTACAGATACATTAAAGGGCATACTAAATAAGGGAGGGAGAAGTAGAACAGTGTGATAGATTTACATGTAGACTTGTGGAGGAGATTTGCCAGCACAGACTATATGGGCCAAATGGCCTCTTTCTGTACAGTATGTGCTACATATATAATCCTATGTATGATTACCTGCTGCTGTTCAAACTCGCTCTCTCCCAGTGCTGGTTTCCTATCATACCCTTACTTGCGGAGCATCATTTCCCACAACAATCAAATGGCGAATAGCCCCTTCTCCTGTTGGGTGACTCTTCGATGTTGGTCACCGAGCATTTTTGGTTTTTTTTGTTGCATGGCTGATATTTGTAGCATTGGTGAACAGGGTTCCAAGAATATCTTTTTAAACATCTAATTTGTTATGACTGTTTCCGTTTCCTTCCTGGTTTGCTCACAGTAATGTCTGTGACTTTTGGAATCTCCTGGAATGAAAATTTGGATTGGTTAGCCGAATGTAGATTTTAGAAGTCACTGATTTTTGTTTTTTGTTTTTTCCTGCATTTTATGCAATAAACTACATCATTTCTCAATCCTTTGTGGCTATAGGCATGGTAATAAATGATTGCTAGTATTGTACTGCTGTTTTTTAAAAAAAAAGAATGGTTCAGAGGCTAAGTAATTGTAAGCCAGTCAGCCTAACCTCAATGGTGGGCAAATTCTGAGAAATAATATAACCCTTCATTGAGAGAGGCAAACAGATTACAGCACCCAAATGCCAGGCAATGACCATCTCCAATATGAGACAATCTAACCACTGGGCCTGGACATTCAATGGTATTACCATGACTGAATCCCCCACTATCCCTGAGGTTACCATAGAACAGCACCTCAACTGGACTCGCCACATAAACTCTGGCTAAAAGAGTAGATTAGATTCCCTACAGTGTGGAAACAGGCCCTTCAGCCCAACCAGTACACACTGACCCTCCAAAGTGTAACCCACCCAGACCTATTTCCCTCTGACTAATGCACCTAATACTATGGGCAGTTTAGCATGACCAATTCACCTGACCTGCACATCTTTGGACTGTGGGAGGAAACCAACGCAGACACGGAGAGAATGTGCAAACTCCACACAGACAGTTGCCCAAGGTTGGAATTGAATCCCACGGGCCGAAGGGCCTGTTTTCATATGGTAGGGAATCTAATCAGTACTGCAGTCATTCAGGAAAGCACTGAATTGTCTGCTTAAAGTTTGGAGTGGTATGGTGGCTCAGTGGTTAGCACTACTGCCTCACAGCACCAGGGATCCGGGTTCAATTCCCGCCTCGGGCAACTGTCTGTGTGGAATTTGCACATTCTCCCTGTGTCTGTGGGGGTTTCCTCCAGGTGCTCCGGTTTCCTTCCACAGTCCAAAAATGTGCAGGTTAGGTGAATTGGCCACGCTAAATTGCCCGTAGTGTTAGGTGAATTAGTCAGGGGTAAATATAGGGGGTGTGGGTTTCTCTTCAGAGGGTCGGTGTGGACTGGTTGGGCTGAAGGGCCAGTTTCCACACTGTAGGTAATCTAATATAAAAATCCACACCGACCCTCCAAAGAGTAACCCACCCGGACCCGTTCCCTATATTTGCCGTGACTAATGCATCTAGCACTATGGACAATTTAGTAGATCAGACGCTCGGAATACTATGGTGAATAACTCACCACCTGACTCCCCAAAGCCTGTCCCTCAAATCAGGATTGTGATGGAATGCTACCCACTTGCCTGGATGGACAAAGCTCCAACAACACTCCAAGCTTGACACTATCCAGGACAAAGCAACCTGCTTGATTTGCACCACATTCACTCCCTCCACCACTGACACTCAGTGCACACAGCTGTTACTATCCACAAGATGCACTGTGGAAATTTGCCAAAGACTCCTTGGATGCTGCCTGGGCTGCTGTGCTCTTCCAGCACCACTAATCCATACTTTTGTTGCAAGTTTCTGATATTTGCAAATATACTTGCAAAAAAAGAGTCTGTGATCCATTGAAGACAACCTTACTGTGCTATCACTGGACTCTAAACTTCCACTGGTTGTTGTTGTGATTTCCTAGATTAGTGATGGTTTGGAAGCCTGATTAATGCACAGAATGTCTATAAAGTAAAGTAGCTAAGTGTGAAGTCATTCACTTTGGTATGAGTAACAAGAAGATTGATTACTGGGCTAATGGTAGGCTACTTGGTAGTGTGGATTTGCAGAGGGATCTTGGTGTCCATGTACACAGATCTCTGAATGTTGGCACCCAGGTAAATAGTGCTGTGAAGAAGGCATATGGCGTACTGGGCTTTATTGGTAGAGGAATTGAGTTCCGGAGTCCTGAGGTCATGTTGCAGTTGTATAAGACTCTCGTGCGGCCTTATCTGGAGTATTTTGTACAGTTTTGGTCGCCATACTATAGGAAGGATGTGGAGGCACTGGAACGGGTGCAGAGGAGCTTTACCAGGATGTTGCCTGGCAAAGTAGGAAGATCGTATGAGGAAAGGCTGAGGCACTTGGGGCTGTTCTCATTGGAGAAAAGAAGGTTTAGGGGAGATTTGATAGAGGTGTACAAGATGATTAGAGGTTTAGACAGTGAGAACCTTTTTCCGCGTATGAAGTCAGCTGTTACTAGGGGACACAACTTTAAATTAAGGGGAGGTTGGTATAGGACAGATGTTAGGGGTAGATTTTTTACTCAGCGGGTTGTGAGTTCATGGAATGCCCTGCCAGTATCAGTGGTGGACTCTCCCTCTTTATGGTCATTCAAGCGGGCATTAGATAAGCATATGGAGGTTATTGGGCTAGTGTAGGTTAGGTAGGCTTCGGTCGGCGCAACATCGAGGGCCGAAGGGCCTGTACTGCGCTGTATTTTTCTATGTTCTATGTTGTATGTTCTATCCTGAGACAGCACCATCTAAATCCATGGCTACATCCATCTCAAAGGACAAGGGCAGCAGATACATGGGAGCACCGCCACCTGCAAGTTCCCCTCCAAGCCAATCACCATCCTGACTTGGAAATCTATCCCCATTCCTTCAGTGTCACTGGGTTACAATCCTGCCGTCTCTAAGGGCATTGTGAGTCAACTTAGAGCACAGGCTGTGGTGGTTCAAAAAGGGCAACTCACCACCATCTTCCTGAGCAACCAGGGACAGGCAACAAAAACTGGCCAGCTAGCAACACCCACCTCACACGAGTGAATTTTAAAAAAATATCAGGGTTAGGATTTGGTTAAATTAGATTCCCTACAGTGTGGAAACCAGGCCCTTTGGCCCAACAAGTCCACACCGACCCTCAGAGTAACCCACCCAGACCCATTTACCCCTGACTAATGCACCTAACACTATGGACAATTTAGCATGGTTAATTCACCTGACCTGCACATCTTTTGGACTGTGGGAGGAAACCAGAGAACCCGGAGGAAACCCACGCAGACACAGGGAGAGTGTGCAAACTCCACACAGACAGTCACCCGTGGTGGGAATCAAACCTCGTTTCCTGGCACTGGGAGGCAGCCGTGCTAACCACTGAGCCACCGCTGCCCCAAGATCCACAATTTGACCCTGTTATTGATGATGAAGTAAACTGTCGCTGGCAGGAAGGTATTGGGGATTGGAGAAAGGTAGCCACTGGAATTCCAAATCATCAGCTGTTCCAAACCGGATCTGTAAAAGAGAAATAGTTAACCTTGGCATAAAGGTGCAGATCAAGAGGACACCAATTTAACCATGGAATTTGAGGAGTCGTGAGAAGCATCTTTAAGCAGAGACTGGCTGGGATCTGGAATGGGCTGACTCAAAGTAATCAAGGCAGAGCCTATTGTGGCTTTGAAAAGGGAACTGGTAGGAAGAGTGGGGTTGCAATTGTCGAATTGTAGGGGAAATGGCAGGGTCGTGAGACTAGCTAAACTGCTGTTGCAAAGAGCTGGCATGTGCGTAATTGGCCGAATGATCTTTAGACATACTGTATCCGTTGAATAATTCAAATGTGAGATAATGTGTTTGTGAGAGCCGACAGGCAAGGGAGTACGAGGTAAAAACAATGACTGCAGATGCCATTTCCGCCACCTCCAAACAGACCCCATTACCAGGGATATATTTCCCTCCCCACCCCTTTCCGCCTTCCGCAAAGACCGTTCACTCCGCGACTACCTGGTCAGGTCCACGCCCCCAAACAACCCACTCTCCAATCCTGGCACTTTCCCCTGCCACAGCAGGAACTGTAAAACCTGTGCCCACACCTCCTCTCTCACCTCTATCCTAAAGGAGCCTTCCACATCCATCAAAGTTTTACCTGCACATCCACTAATATCATTTATTGTATCCGTTGCTCCCGATGTGGTCTCCTTTACATTGGGGAGACTGGGCGCCTCCTAGCAGAGCGCTTTAGGGAACATCTCCGGAACACCCGCACCAATCAACCACACTGCCCCGTGGCCCAACATTTCAACTCCCCCTCCCACTCTGCCGAGGACATGGAGGTCCTGGGCCTCCTTCACCGCCACTCCCTCACCACCAGACGCCTGGAGGAAGAACGCCTCATCTTCTGCCTCGGAACACTTCCACCCCCGGGCATCAATGTGGACTTCAACAGCTTCCTCATTTCCCCTTCCCCCACCTCACCCTAGTTCTAAACTTCCAGCTCAGTAACTGTCCCCATGACTTGTCCGGACTTGTCCTACCTGCCTATCTTCTTTTCCACCTATCCACTCCACCCTCTCCTCCTTGACCTATCACCTTCATCCCCTCCCCCACTCACCCATTGTACTCTATGCTACTTTCTCCCCACCCCCACCCTCCTCGAGCTTATCTCTCCATGCTTCAGGCTCACTGCCTTTATTCCTGATGAAGGGCTTTTGCCCGAAACGTCGATTTCGAAGCTACTTGGATGCTGCCTGAGCTGCTGTGCTCTTCCAGCACCACTAATCCAGGCAAGGGAGTACACACTAGATTGTGGGGATGTTGAATCGTCTAAAGGAACAGAATCACTCTGAAGCCTATGTCCACTGATCCCTGTAGATAACAGAGCAGGTGAAGCAGACTTTCAGAGTCATTAGCATTAAATTTTATTGTAACGTGTCCTCAAGTACAGGGATCTAGGAGTACAGGTGAAAAGTTTACTGTCACCATTCACTGTGCCACCTTAGATACAAGGTATCTGTGTGAAAAATCTTAGGTTAAAAAGTAGGAAAATAATTAAAGAAAAGAATTAAATTTAAAACTTCTGCATTACAGGTCTTGTCAGTAGAAAGTAGAAATAAAGTTTAAAAACTTCAAATTACAGTCATAGTTCCATTATTTAAAGTCAGGATTTGGAAATAGGTCCTGGTTATCTGCATTACCAGAATTACACGATCCCATCAGAGACGAGGGGATTTTGTCAGGAAAGGGAAGTTTTAGCTTTGAGGATTGATTGGATTAGCCGGGACTGTTTCCTTTGGGGAAAGAGGAGGCTGAGGGGAGATTTGATTGAGGTGTGTAAAATGATGAGGGGCCTGGATGGGAAGGACTGATTTCCATCAGAGAGGGCAATAACCAGGGCACATCATTTCTCAAGTAAGTAATAATTGGATGGATTCCAGTGGAGTTGTGGGAGGCTGCTTCCCCCAATAGCTGGTGAAGGATGAACTCCGTTTGATAGGGTCAAGAGGCAGAAATCCTCATCATGTATATTAAGTCTTAAATATGCTCTGACCCATAGGGGCTGCATGTCAAGAGCTATGAAATAGGATTGGCCGGCTAGCTGTTTATTGACCATCACAGCTCCCAGGGGATGAACAACTTCCTTCAGTAATGTAGATTAGTGATTTATTACATGTCAAATCTCTCCTGCCATTCTCTGCATTTACACATTTAAGTCTGAGACCAGGTCACATGAGACCAGGTTTATTTGAAGCTGCACGCTTTTGGAGCCCCTGCTCCTTCCTCAGGCAGTGAGTGAGAGCGAATGCATTAGACGGAATTTAAACAATCAATGGGTCATACAATTTGAGAATGTATTGAACAAATCTAAATGAGTATTAAGTCTTTAATCAGTTAGAATGGAGGTGCAGGTTTTGATTGATTGATGTGTAAATTCCAGAATTTCTTTGAAGTTATGCGGGCAGTGACTTAAGATTTTATCAGAATAAGGGTGACACCTCTGGTCAGACAATGCATTTCAGGTGTGAGGGCATGTTTCAAATCTGTTTGGATCGCATCCTGGAGTCAGGTTGGTTTTATTTCAAAGTAGGAATTTATAAAATGCCATATTGACTGGCTGACTGACTCTGCAGATTGGGTGCTTTTTGAACATAATAGAATATATCTGCAAATAGAAACCTGCAAACTCACCCCATAGATTTGTGTTGGGGGAAGAGACAGAGTGTGTGTGTGTGTGAGAGAGGGAGTATATGCCTGTGAGAGTGTCTCTATATGTTTGAGTGTATAGCGTGGTGGGGTCACCTGCAGTGTGATATGAACCCTAACAGATGAATGGGCACAATGCAGCAATCACCAGACAGGGATGCTCCCTCCCAGTGGAGAAACACTTCAGTGGTCAAGGATATTCCACCTCGGATCTTCAGGTAACTGTCCTCCAAGGTGAACTTTGGGGGACACAACAATGCATCATTGCCAACCAGAGGCTGATAGCCATGTTCAATACTCATGAGGATGGCCTCAACCGGAATCTTGGGTTCATGTCACACTGTAGGTGACCCCACCACACTATACACTCTCTCTTACAGGCGCATACATACATACATACTCTGTCGCTCTCTCTCCTCGCTTGCTCTCTCTCCTCTATCTCTCTCTCTCTGTCTCTCACATTCATTCACTCACTCACTATCTGTAGACAATCAGGCAATGTAACATTTATAAATTCCTACTTTGGGAATAAAACCAGTCTGCCTCCAGGATGTGATGCAAACAGATTTGAAACATGGCCTTACACCTAAAATGTGTTGTCTGACCTGAGGTGTCACCCTCATTCTGATAGAACCTGAAGTTATGTTGGGCCAGTGACTCAAAAGAAATTCTGGAATTTATATTATTAATCAAACAAAACCTGCACTTCCATTCTAACTGATTAAAGACTTAATATCCATCTAGGTTTGTTCAATATGTTCTGATAAGTTGTATGACCTTTGATCTTAAATTCTGTGTTCAATGCATTCTCTCTCACTAGCTACCTGAGAAAGGAGCAGAGACACTGAAAGCTTGCAGTTTCAAATAAAGTTGTTGCACTATAACCAGCTTCATTTGATTTTTGACTTTGCCCACCCCAGTCCAGCACCGGCACCTTCACATCATGGCTATCATTTGCACATTTAGCCCAACACGTTTGCAGTCTGTGCCTTTGGGGTCATTTTTCCATGCTGTTAGTATTCTGCTTCTGAATCCATGTAGTTAATATTGAATTGCAGGCTATAGGGATTCCGTCTACTGTCTTTTGAAACCCTTCAGTGTGTTTTCCCTGCTTGTCCCAGTTTGACAATATTGCAAATAGAGTCAAGTAAGGTTTATAGTCGCAGATGTAAACAGAAGAGTGCAAAGTAGGAGATGAGGGCAAAAAAATGACCCAGATTAGCTGGGAACATAATTCGGAAGAGTAATGCTTTTGAGATAGAGAGGTCATCAGGGGGAACGTAAGGCTGATTTAAAGAAATCCTTGTAGAGGCAGACGACATGGCTGAGATAAGGAATGCTTTAATAATTTGGTTCTGGGTAATGAACCAGGCCAAGTGTTAGAATTAGAGGTAGGTGAGCACTTTGGGGACAGTGACCACAATTCGGTGACTTTTATTCTAGTGATGGAGAGGGATAAGTGTGCACTGCAGGGCAAGAGTTAGAGCTGGGGGCAGGGAAATTATGATGCGGTGAGGCATGACTTAGGATGCGTGGCTTGGAAAAGTAGGCTTCAAGGCAAGGGTGCAATTGATATGTGGAGCTTGTTCAAGGAGCAACTATTGAGTGTCCTTGATAAGTATGTACCTGTCAGGCAGGGAGGAAAGGGTCGTGTGAGGGAGCCGTGGTTTAATAAGGAATTGGAATCCCTTGTTAAATGGAAGAGGGCGGCCTATGTAAAGATGTGGTATGAAGGTTCAATTGGGGCGATTGAGTGTTATAAGGTAGCCAGGAAGGACCTGAAGAGAGAGCTAAGAGCAGCAAGGAGGGGGACATGAAAAGTCCTTAGTTGGTAGGATTAGGGAAAACCCTAAGGCTTTCTATAGGTATGTCAGGAATAAAAGAATGACTAGGGTAGGAATAGGTCCAGTCAAGGATAGTAGTGGGAAGTTGTGTGTGGAGGCTGAAGAGATTGGGGAGATACTGAATGAATACTTTTCATCAGTATTCACTCAAGAATAGGACATTGTTGCCGATGTGAGTACTGAGTCACAATTAATTAGAATGGATGGCTTTGAGGTACGTAGGGAAGAGGTGTTGGAAATTCTGGAAAGGGTGAAAATAGATAAGTCCCCTGGGCCTGATTGCATTTATCCTAGGATTCTCTGGGAAGCAAGGGAAGAGATTGCAGAGCCATTGGCCTTGATTTTTATGTCCTCATTGTCTACAGGAATAGTGCCAGAAGACTGGAGGATAGCAAATGTGGTTCCCTTGTTCAAGAAGGGGAGTAGGGATAACCCTAGTAACTATAGGCCGGTGAGTCTCACTTCTGTAGTGGGCAAATTCTTAGAGAGAATTGTAAGGGATAGGATTTATGAACATCTGGATAGGAATAATGTGATCCGGGATAGTCAGCATGGTTTTGTGAAGGGCAGGTTGTGCCTCACAAACCTTATTGAATTCTTCTACTATCCTTGACTGGAGGTGGACGAGGGTAAAGCAGTAGATGTGGTGTATATGGATTTTAGTAAGGCGTTTGATAAGGTGCCCCATGGTAGGCTACTGCAAAACATACGGAGGTATGGCATTGAGGGTGAGTTGGAGGTTTGGATTAGGAATTGGCTGGCTGGAAGAAGACTGAGGGTAGTAGTTGATGGTAAAGGTTCATCTTGGAGTGCAGTTACTAGCAGTGTTCCGCAAGGATCTGTTTTGGGACCATTGCTGTTTGTCATTTTTATAAATGACCTGGAGGAGGGGCTTGAAGGTTGGGTGTGCAAGTTTGCGGATGATACGAAAGTCGGTGGAGTTGTTGACAGTGAGGAAGGATGTGTCAGGTTACAGCGGGATATAGAGAAGCTGCAGAGCTGGGCAGAAAGGTGGCAAATGGAGTTCAATGTGGGTAAGTGTGAGGTGGTTCACTTTGGTATGAGTAACAAAAAGATGGGGTACTGGGCAAATGGTCGGATACTTGGTAGTGTGGATGAGCAGAGGGATCTTGGTGTCCATGTACACAGATCTTTGAAAGTTGCCACCCAGGTAAATAGTGCAGTGAAGAAGGCATATGGCGTACTGGCTTTTATTGGTAGAGGAATTGAGTTCCGTAGTCCTGAAGTCATGTTGCAGTTGTATAAGACTCTGGTGCGGCCATATCTGGAGTATTGTGTACAGTTTTGGTCGCCATACTATAGGAAGGATGTGGAGGCACTGGAACGGGTGCAGAGGAGGTTTACCAGGATGTTGCCTGGTATGGTAGGAAGATCGTATGAGGAAAGGCTGAGGCACTTGGGGTTGTTTTCATTGGAGAAAAGAAGGTTTAGGGGTGACTTGATAGAGGTGTACAAGATGATTAGGGGTTTAGATAGGGTTGACCGTGAGAACCTTTTTCCACGTATGGAGTCAGCTATTACGAGGGGGCATAGCTTTAAATTAAGGGGTGGTAGGTATAGGACAGATGTTAGGGGTAGATCCTTTACTCAGCGAGTCATGAGTTCATGGAATGCCCTGCCAGTAGCAGTGGTGGACTCTCCCTCTTTATGGGCATTTAAACGGGCATTGGATAGGTATATGGAGGATAGTGGGCTAGTGTAGGTTAGGTGGGCTTGGATCGGCGCAACATCGAGGGCCGAAGGGCCTGTACTGCGCTGTATTCTTCTATGTTCTAAACCCAGACACACAGATGTGAATGCTGTGAAGGAAGAAGATCTCTGAAATTTGAGAGGATAAAATGGTTAAAGAACAGCTCCCAGAGTAGAAACGATGCAATTCATCCAAAGAAGTCACGAATTGTAACTAGAGCTCTGATTGTAATCTTCCAATCGTCATTAATGTGGGGAAAAATGCCAAGGACTGGAAGCTGCAAATATTACATGGCTGTTCAACCAAAGGAAGTAGGAGAAACCTGTCCACTGGTCAGTCAGCATAACATCAAGCATGGAGGACCCAAACCTTACCATAATTCTAGAAACTATTAATTGGAGTTTGGAAATTCCTGCGTTAATAAACAACAGCCAGCAGGCATTGACTGAAGGTGAACGGTGTCTGGTAAACTTGAGTTGGGGGAAAGAGTTGCTATTGTATTGGCTGAGGCTTTTGACAAACTTACTGCATAATCGACTGCAAGAATGAAGCTCCCATGATTAAGGGACAGTGGTAATATTGGTATGAAATTAGCTAAGGAGTGGAAAGCAAAGAGTAGCAGTGCGTAGTTGCATTGTTTTTTTTTCCCCTCACCAAGGTGTGCACTGGAGCCAATGTTCCTTTTCAAAAATATGAATTAACTTGGCTTGATGGAGAGGCATGATTTCAAAGTTTGCAGATGCAACAAAGCCTGATTGCTCCCTACACACAGACTTCTGTCTAGCTGCTGTTTCCATCCCTCTCCCTGGCAACAGTTTGAGATAAAACCAATCTGCTTGTATATTTAGTGTTTTGCAGTTGACTCTTGAGGTGTGGTTCCAACTGCGCATCCATCTTGTCACTAAAGCTGCCTGTTTCGACCTCTGCAATGTTCTGCAACAATGTCGCATCTCGGCTGATGTGTTCCTGAAACAGATTTACGTCTTGATTGCCACAAGGCTTGCACCCCGAACAACACCCCCAGCTCCCCGCACCAACTTTGTAACCTTGAGATAGTTATAATTTTGACAATAGCCCCCAATCGAATTAAGACCCCTCAACGTGTTATGGAAGAGTGTTCAGCTTTTTTTTGTGTGTGTGTGGGGTTATGGCAGACCTTGCCTGGTGTCGGTAGTGTATACAAACTGAAGAGCTCTGGTTTTTAGAAGTGTCATTTCTCCCTCTTTCAATAAATGCTGCGAATTGGAAACTACTTCACTGCTGAATTTCATGCTAAATGTCTAATGCACTATGTTGTGAGGCTGCAGCTCATATTTGGTTTTCTCTTCCTAGACTTCGAAAGAGGACTTGCTGCAGGCTGACTTTGAAGGGGCACTGAAGTTCTTCCGCGTCCAGTTGCCAAAACGCTATAGGGCTGAGGAAAATGCCAGGAGACTAATGGAGCAAGCCTGTAACATAAAGGTAAGTTATTGGATGGGTGAGAGTCGTGGAGAAAAGAGCAATTGGGGATTACCTGCATCGCTCGGCACATACAAGTGAGATTAGATTAGATTAGATTCCCTACAGTGTGGAAACAGGCTCTTCAGCCCGAGTCCACACCAACCCTCCAAAGAGCAACCCACCCAGACCCATTTCCCCTCTGACCAATGCACCTAACACTACGGGCAATTTAGCATGGCCAATCCACCTGACCTGCACATCTTTGGATTGCGGGAGGAAGCACCCAGAGGAAAGCCACGCAGACACTTGGAGAATGTGCAAACTCCACACAGGCAGTCGCCCGAGGCTGGAATTGAACCTGGGACCCTGTCGCTGTAAGGCAGCACTGCTAACCACTGAGCCACCGTGCCACCCACTTCAGTATGCAAACAAACAAAAGTTCGTACCACAGTTGGTTTAATGAGCAAAGTGCAGACACTATTAATCAGGAAAGCGTCTTCAGATTTTGATCCAGGAATTAACTGAAGTTGTCCTCAGTACTGTGCAACACTGAAGAAGCAGCTACACATGCCTGCCTTGTATATCAATAATCCAGGTCATTTATAGGATAAATGAAAAAGGCCATACTTTAATCTTGTTGTATTCATGAAGAAAACAAATTGTTATTAAGCCTTTTTAAAAAATTATTTAATCTCCTGGTCTCCATCCTATGATGACAGATCCTTTTTTGTTCCGACTGCCTCCACACCCCTCCCACTGACTCAAATACTGGGACACTTCCCATCAGTTTTGATCAAAGATCATTGAGCTGAAACATTTACACTGCTTCTCTGTCCACAGCTGCTGCCAGACTTGCTGAGTGTTTCCATCTCTCTCATTTGCTGCTGTCCTTTCATTAGTAAATAAAAGCCCAGCATTCCCTTTCCACAGCACACAATTAGTTTTTTAAATAGTGAAACAAATCAGGTTATGGTTTTGAAAGTTGGGAATAAATACCAATACTCCAAGTCCACCACTGGAACCCAGCTGCTGACAGATGAGAGGAGAGTGACTTTGGAGTTATGGGTTTCCAAATCTGCTCCCCTGTGGGGTTTTCCTCCCTGGATGTCTGTTTTAGGGACTTGTGGATCGAAATCATTGTTATGATTTGTCACACTTCCATAATTGCACCACGGAACTGCCTGAATGATAGGAGGAACCACTGAACCTTGATGTGTCTTTTTTTCACTTTGTTCAAATGATCCCAGTTACTCTACCAGGAATTCAGTTGCTGATATGGGTCTGCCATTTGCTCAGAGTCACTGCAAATCTCTGTCCCTTGTCATCAATGCTTGTCTAAAGGTGCACCTTGAGGAGATCCTTATCCCTGCTTCTGAGAGCTGCACAGCCCTGAAATGGAATCAGAAATTGCGAGAAAAACTCAGCAGGTCAGGCAGCATCTAAGTTCTTCAGATTGTTCTGTGAGGCTATCTACACCTACTTCCTGTTTAGTGCATACACATCAATGAGGTTCCTTCACTGTTTTTGCCCCTGTGTAAAGCAGCCCCTCAGTGAATTCACCTGAAGCAAGTAAGTGCGCACACGCACACATACACAAATTTGTTCAGCCACTCTGTTGACCTTGTTGCCTGACACATTGTATCCCTCCCATCCCGAGCATTTCGTTGGTGTCGCTCCCACAGTGCACCGGGTGCACAAGGTCCCACAAGGCTGGAACAGACCTGACTCCATTACTGCCGTCAGCATTGCTGATCCCCACGCCCTATTGGAGGTTGCCACCTTGTGCCGTGACCAGGAATATTTACCATAACGGGGCAAACTACCCTGTGCACTGTCAACAAGCGATCTGCCTCTGTACTTTTGCCAACCCAATCATGAAATAATCTCATGTCATGTTTACCCTATATTTAACACTTGGGAGGAGAATGGTGTCATGGTAATGTCTCTGAGCTGGAGACAGGAGTCCACATCCCACCATTGGAAGCTGGTGGGATTTATTAATCAATCTGGAATTGAAAACTACTATCATCAACTCTTGTAAAATCCCATCTACTTCACTAATGCCCTTTTTAGGGAAGAAAATCTGCTGCCTGAGCCTGGCCAATGTGTGATGTGGATATGCTGGTGTTGGACTGGGTGGACAAAGGTTTTTTAAAAAAAAAATCTCACAACAGGAGATTCATCAGGAGCAGTACTCCAAAAGCGAGTCCTTCCAAACAAACCTGTTGGACTCTAACCCGGTGATTTGTGATTTTTAACTTTGGCTGTGTGTGACTCCAAAGCTGCAACAGTGTGGTTACCTGCAATCTGAAATGGCTCAGCAAGTCTTTCAGTTCAATGGCAATTGGGGTGGCACCACAGCCATGAAAAGAATAAAGAATAAAATCTCTTTGCTGTTCGCCTGGGCTCTTGAGTTGTGTCTCTTGTCCACTTCCTGGTTTAGCATCCACATTCCAGGCTCTCTTGTGGGGGAGGTCCAATTTCTTTTCTTTCATCCTCCCCTATCCAGCTCAATCCTGAATGCCTGTAATCCCTGTCGTCTTAAATTGTTGTTTTAAAGCCATCCCTTCTCTCGTATCACCTTACCTGGCTCATGGTCAAATTTTATTTGATTATGCAATTTCAAGGTGCTGTTTAAATACCGTGTGGTATTCTATTCCAAACTCTGGAGTTAATACAAGTCTCTGGGTTCTCGCAGTGCAAGAATCTCTGGCTAAGGCACCCAAAGCAGATCTTATTAACTATCTGATCATGTTTTCTTCTTGTGTTGGCGAGAATGACAGATTAAAGGATTGTGTTTTGAATTGTCTCCGCTTTCTGTGTGTCATTCATAGTCTGCAGCTAAGAAAGTGCAATTGGAAACCTTTTGACCTGTTTTAGGACAGCAGCTTTGCCATTGGATGTTTTGTAGTTTGACATTAAAATGCAAGAAATTGCTTGTTTAACACTGTTAATCCCAAGAGAATTTCTATCAAAGAGCAAAAGACTGAGTCATAATGAGTGAAAAACGTACAAACTGTACTCCACAACGTGAATTTAATCCCATGGGCTGCGTTCTCTTGTTTTCGCTGTTCCTAAGGCACCTTCTTGTATCCTAGCAACCAGTAATTGGTCCCACATGAAAACTAGTCCGAAGACAGAAGGAGCTGAGCACTAAGGAAGTACAAATGTTGCAAGCAAACTAGCCAGTCTCTCCGTTCAACACCCTTAGATTTAACTACAAGGTCAAACTGGAAAATTCTGACACCCGATGTGCTCCTTGTTTCAAACCTGTCCATATGTCACCAGTTGCAGTCAGTTATAATCTGTGTTTTTGAGTTTTTACTTCCACAGTTTATGTGGGTACAAATTGGTGTGGGTGATCAGGGCCTATTATTCTGGCAAGGTTTGTGTCTTACACATTGAGATTCAACAGTGTTTTTGTGGTGAAGGTATTCGGTGCAATGTTATACGTGTACACGTTTTGATTGCAAGTCCTGATGATCTTATTAGAGACGTTAGGCCTGTTAGCAGGATTCTTTGTTATCAGTCCTTCTGAAACCAGATAAATCCTTAAGAGTCCATATTAGTTCAGGGCAGTAGACACATGACATGAAGCCTATTTGAACTCCTATTCAGCATAGTCTGAACAACAATCGTGTGTGAGCTAATAAATATTTGTGCCCCACATGTGCCAGGCAATGACTATCTCCTATAAAAAGAATCTGACCATCACTCCATTGGTGTTCAATGGCATTACCATCGTTGAATCCCCCACCGGCAACATCCTTGGAGTTGCCATCGACCAGGAACTCAGCTGGACTTGCCATCTAAATACAGTAACTACCAGAGCAGGTCAGAAACCAGGAATACTGCAGCAAGTGAAGTCACCCCTCTTGGCTCCTCCAAAGCCTGTCCACCATCTACAAGGCACAAGTCAGGAGTGTGATGGAATGTTCCCCACTTGCCTGAATGAGTTCAGCTCCAACCTCACTCAAGAAGCTTGGCATCACCTAGACAAAGCAGTCCTTGTACCTTGTAGAAAGGCTTTGAGGAGTTAATTGCTGCAGTATTCCTAGCCTCTGATCTGTTCTTGTAGCCGCAGTATCTATTGTGGTGAGCCCAGTTAAGTTTCTGGTCTGTCGTAACTCAAGGATGTTGATGGGGGGGTTTCAGTGATGGGGCAGCACTGAATTTTGAAGTGCAGTGGTTAGATTGTCTCTTATTGGAGATGACCATTGCCTGGCATTCGTGTGGTGTGAATGTTCGTTCCCGCTTGTCAAAACAAGCCTGGATATTGTTCAGGTCTTGCTGTTCTTGGATTATGGACTGCTTCAGTTTCTAAGGAGCCATGAATGGTACTGAACATTGTGCATTCATCAGTGAACATCCCCACCTTATGATGGAGGGAAGGTCATTTGAAGTAGCTGAAGATGATTGGGCCTAGGACCCGACTCCAAGGAACTCCTGCAGAGAGGGGTCCTGAAGCTGCGATGACTGATCTTTTCTGATGTGTCAGGTATGATTCCAGCGAGTGAAGGGTTTTCTGCCTGATTCCCATTGATTCCTGTTTTGCTCCTTGATGCGCCACACATTAATTGGGACCTTGATATCAAAGGCTGTTAGTCTCACCCAACAGGTGAAGGTGTCAGTGGTAGTGGTGATGGTGAGTTGAAGCAAAGTTGGCTCCATATCTTAAAAACTATTGTTGGCTGACATTGCTGAGGGTATGTGCAGATGTGGAGGCTAAACATAGATCTTCTGAAGGGCACACTAGGTAATGGGCCAGGATCAGGGTGAATCATATTGTTGATTCATTTATTCAAGCAGAATGAGTGGAATCCGAGTGTATCCCCAGCCCGTTGGGGAATATAAAAGCAGGGATTTACTTCTGAGGCTCTGGTCAGATCACATTTGAGTATTGTGCACAGTTTTGGGCCCAATATCTCAGGAAGGGCTGACTGACCCTGGAGCATGTTCAGAGGAGATTAGTGAGAATGGTCCCAGGAATGAAAAGCTTTAACAGGATTCTGGGTTTATACTCAATGGAGCTGAGAAGTATCTAGTAGTAACATGCAGAATACTGAATGGCCCAGTCATAGTAGATTTGGGGAGGTGTTTCAATTGGTTGGAGAGACTAGGACCGAAGGGCACAGGCTTAGAATAAAGGGAAGACCATTTCGAAGGGAAGTAAGGAGAAACCTCAGCCAGAGAGTGAGAAATCTATGGAATTCATTGCCACAGAAGGCTGTAGAGGCCCCCGATTGTCAAGGGGATCAAGGGTTACCGGGAGGAGGCTTACCAGCCATAGTTGAATAGTGGAGCAGAATCGATGGACTGAATGGCCTAATTTCTGCTCCTCTGTTTTATGGATCAGAAATCTGATTGGAGAAATTCAAACATGGAGATCCAGGAAAGATGGATATAAGCCTTGGGAGATGATGACAGGTTCAAGGATTTGGAAAGCAGCTCACCACTGTGTACTCCAGGGTAGTGATGGGTGGGCTATAAACTTATCCCAGCCAGCAGCATTAATATCCTGAATTTTCTTTGAGTTTTGATTATGGCATGGTACTGCAAGGGAGAATTTAAGGGTTGCTGTTGTTCTTACTGAGAGTTCATGCTTGGTGTTCTTTTGGAAGGAGAGTGGACAGCAACTCAAGAAAGAACAGCTAGGAAACATGTTGTGGGGCAGTGAGCAGACAGGGTGGTCAGCAGGTGGTGGCTCTTGTGGGCAGCCCCAGATTGGTGAGGGGGACGTAGGACAGGAAGTAGAGAAAGATGGGAGCTTCCGTCTCCAACCAGTGGGAACAGTACAGGATGATTTGAAGACTCCAGACCTTCTCTGACTGGGCAGACCAGGAACTCTGGTCATGGACAATGACATCAGGCTTGTCAGCAGCCAAATTTGGTCTTCTCCCAAGAGTGCAGGAAAATTGTCTTTACTATCAATAGTCTGTACTGTTTAGCCACTGCTATACACTTAGCTATCTACTGTTTTGTGAATCTGACCTATCCTATCTCCCCTGACCTGCAATATGATAGACAGGAAACACGCCATTGCACCCAACTCGTCTTTGCAAGGGTTTATGCTTCTTAATTTCATCTATCTTGGTGTCATATCTTTTTATCCCCCTTGAACCCCTTCTCCTTTCCGTTGGGGGGTTCTCCTCAGCCTTTGCTTCTCCGGGGCAAAGAACATAATGTGATCCCCTCGACTTCGAAAAGTGAAAGGGTTAATGTGGTGGCTTGTGACTCCACAGCTATAAGCTGAAACACAAATGATACGGGTTCTCTGACCTCTGGGCTTGCTCCATTTCCAAGATACTCGAGTAAATTCAGTTCCAGCTGTAAAGCCTGTTGATGGGATGGACTGCATTTGTTGAGCCAGAGGAGAATAGGTAGTGTGGAAACAAAAACAGCAATTTCTGGTGAACATCAGCAGGTAGAGTTAACACTTTTGAATCCAGGAACTCTCCATCAGAGGCAATAGCTTGGGAAAAGCAGTATATGTGCTGAACAGGTGGAGGAGGTGGGAGTGGGGGTGGGGAGCGTTGGTGAGGGACGGTGGAACAGGAGTGTGGAAACCCTGGACACTCATCTTGCCAAATCTGAAAGGAAAAGCATATGCTAAAATACAGGAAGTTTGAATGTGGGAGAAAAATAAATGGAGCTGGGGAGATGGATCTGGGAGAGACTGATAACATTTAGATTCTGAAAGACTCTCCTATGTAGTATGAGCAAAAACTGGTATTTGATTAGCTCTCTCACACTTTAGGATGGTGTGGAAGTTTAGTGCGTCTTCTCTCTGCTCCTGTATTATAGCTGTGGTGTTCTGTAAAATTCTGCAAATGTTGAGTCCCTTTCCAACACACTTCCCAGTCTAACCTCTTCATAATGAAGAAATAAAGAACACAAAATTGGGGTGACTTTACACTAACAAGGAATAGAAATTCTTGTGCCGACTGTCTGTCATCTAGCTGCTTCCTAATCTAACGTGACATTGGAGTGGGACGAAGTGAGTAGTACTCTTCACTGGCAGCAAGGTAAGGGGATGGCCTCATACCATTCATTGGGTATGGTTCAGAAATGGCACAGATACATAGAGCAATAGAAGCCTGGGTATATCAGGTATGCAGTTAAGCCAATATCTGAAAAGAAAAGCATATGCTCGAATACAGGAAGTTTGAATATAGGAAAAAGCTGACACAAGACTACGCCTGTGATACATTCTGGGCATCCCAACAGTGTGCTTTGCTATTTGGACTCTGGGCTGACTTTTAGATATTTCTGAGGGGCATAAAAATTATCATCTGTGATCTCACTCTCTGCACCTTTCTCCCTTTGTTTTCTCCACTTGTGTGCTCTCTCAGAAAGCAAGAGAAGTCCCAATGATAATCCCCTAATTAAATTGTCCATTCCGACTCCCTTGTGATTGTATTGTATCCAGTAGCCTGTCCCCAAGCTGAATGACTTGATGACATGGAGCCAAGTGTGATGCAATATCCTCAGGGAAATGAGTGTCATAAGTGAATACTATCTCTTCCTGGACTGATGCTGCAGGCTTAGAGCAGAAGTGGTTACCCAGCTACCAGAAGGAGGACCTATCACTCAAATATATCTCCAACCACAGTGTTTCTGCAGTGCAGAATAAAGTTGCGCTTCAAGACCCTGCTGAATCCTGAACACAGCTGATTCCTTGGAGATTCCCTGGGAAATTGTAAATCGTGATGGGCAGTTTCTGGAATCTGGAATTCTCTGGCAACACTTAGTTTCCACTAATTCAGTGTGAATTCTGCATGTTAGTGTTAAGTCCCCTGCCATGAAAGGGCACATTTACTCATAACAGTTGACCATTCACAGCAGCTGCTCATGTTTGACTGTGTTGCTGACTATGCCCTCCTCTGTCCTACACTATAATACACTTTATATTTCTGAAGAACTGAGTGGAATGGCAATTGCACCATTCTGAATAGGAATCATACCAGACTCTAAGCATGATCTCTCTGTCATTCTCTGCCAGACCTGTTGAATTTCTCTAGTACTTTGGCCTTTTTGTTTTTTGATGGTTTGACTGTGATTCCATGTCATGGGATGTCTGGTCTTCAGAGTGCATAGCATGTCCAGCTATTTCTCAATACAATTTGGTGTACTTCAGTTATGTACCATTCATATCCTGTCACTTTTCATCCAGATGTGGTCAGTGTTGCAATAAAGCAGGATGCATTGTATTTTAAGCTACCATTGTGTCTGGTGATGTTCCAGTTCAGATTATAAAACCTGCACACCAGCTCAAAGTACATGGGTTGAAATTTCTGATGGGATTCAGGTAGTATTCCAAGTTGTTTGCTTCACCACTATTCCTGGGTCTAACTTGGACTAATCCAAATCTGAGAGTATGTGAGAAGATTCTACAGTCTCCCTAATCACATGCAGTATGCTTAAATGTCAGCCTTGGTTCATTGGACAAATTGTAATGATGTCAGCCAGCTGGGTGTCATAGAATGGGTTCCCTGATTGGACCAGGTTAACAGCCCCAATCAGAACCCTGTCTGATTGATCAGATCAGGAGTGTCATAAAATTCCTGCAGTGTGGAAACAGGCTATTCAGCCCAACAAGTCCACGCCAAACCTCTGAAGAGTGATGCAACTGGACCCATTCCCTGACTACTCTATGTTTACTCCTGTCCAATACATCTAACCAACACATCCCTGAACACTACGGCAGTTTAGCATAGCCACTTCACCTGACCTGCACTTCTTTGGATTGTGGGAGAAAACTGGAGTACCCAGAGGACACCCACACAGATACTGGGAGAATGTGCAAACTCCACACAGACAGTCGCCCGAGGCTGGAATTGATCCTGAGTCCCGGTGCTGTGAGGCATCATTGCTAACCACTGAGCCACCATGTCACCCTAAGGTTAAGGCTCTGTTCACTTAGCATAGGCTCTGAGGAGGCTGGATCAGTGTCAAAGATTTGCTCCATATAAAGGGTGCCTTAGTGGTTGGGATACCAGCTTCTGTGGAGTTACATCCTCGCTAGCCTCTGAATCAGAAGGTCATGAATGTGAGAGTTGACCACATAACTCTGCCTAATGTCTCAGTGCAGTAAAGAGAAAGTGCTGCACAGTTGGAGGTCTCTTCTTCAAATGGGATTTTAAACTATGGTGCTGTCGTGCTAGGCTGAATGTGAAAGGATGAAGTAATAGGTGAAGAGCAAGAGATATTCTTCTATTACACCAGCATCCATTATCCAAACCCACACTCTGTTCTTGCGAATGTTGACTGCTTGGCCAGTGTTGCAAGGTAATCTGGTCATTTACCTCATTGCTATTTTTGGAAGCAATCTGGACCCACATTTCCTTACAAAAGTAGTGACAGCA
Organism: Chiloscyllium punctatum; assembly: GCF_047496795.1. Classification (NCBI taxonomy): domain Eukaryota; kingdom Metazoa; phylum Chordata; class Chondrichthyes; order Orectolobiformes; family Hemiscylliidae; genus Chiloscyllium; species Chiloscyllium punctatum. The sequence goes on along the minus strand of NC_092745.1, from coordinate 27,208,223 downwards.
TTTCATTAGTAATAAGGGGCTTTAGGCTCTGTTGAGGTCAAGTTGTCATCAGTAAAGACAAATTTCCCCGCCTCTTTCTAAACCCCCTTTTGAGCTTTGGCTCTGTCCTGGGTGTGCTTGATAGGCAGAGTATCGAGGGAGCTTTACTCGGGATGTAACCCCGTGCTGTTCCTATCCTGAGAGTTTGGAAAATTCATTTGTGGGATATGGGCATCCCTGGCTGGTCAGCATTTAATGCCCATCCCTAGTTGCCCTTGAAGCTGGCAGTGAGCTGCCTCCTTGAACTGCTGCAGTCCACCTGCTGTAGGTTGACTTTCCGTTCCATTGGGGAGGGCGTTTGATGGGGATAGTGTAGAGGAGCTTTACTTCCTGTTTAAAAGGCTAGAGGAGGCTTTACTATGTTTCTGACTGGTACTTAGGCTAACATAGAGTTATTAAACATGGACTGCGGCCTCAGATAGTCTTACTGTGATGAGCACAGAAACTTGTTCACTGATTAATGTGTAAAGTGTTACTCCATATTGCTCAGCATGTAACACTTTTGCCTCTAGGTTCCAGTCATTACTGCAGGGGCTTCATTACCCAACAAGACATTGGATTCTGAGGGTGTGCTGCACTGTCAATGGCGCCAACCTTTGAGTGAGACTTTAAATCAAGGCCACAGCTGTGTCCTCGTGGGGGGTGGGGGGGAGGCTTAAGAATGTTCAGGGTCTGTCCATTTCACTGTATGAAGAAGAGCAAGGGATTGCTTCCTGGTGTCCTGGCTGGTATTTATCGACCAACATCACTAAAACATACCACCTGGTGATTTATCATGGTGCTGGTTGCAGGATCATCCTATGTACAAACTGACAGATGTTTGTTTCAAACATAAACAAAATTGTTGGAGAAACTCAGCAGGTTTGACAGCATCTAGTGACTGTTCTTCAGAATCAATGGACTTGGGGCAGTAATGCTTTCTCTCTGCAAATGCTGTCAGACCCGCTGAGTTTCTCCAATATTTTCTGTTTTTTTGTTTATTTTGGATCTCTACAATTCTTTGTCGTCGAACAGATAAATTTCCTACATTGCAATGATGAGTATACTTGGCGCATGGATAGGGTAAATAGACAAGGTCTTTTCCCTGGGATTGGGGAGTCCAGAACTACAGGGCATAGGTTTAGGTTGATAGGGGAAAGATATAAAAGGGGTCAAAAGGTCAACATTTTCATGCAGAGGGTACTGCGTGTTGGAATGGGCTGCCAAAGGAAGTGATGGAGGCTAGTACAATTGCAACATTTAAAAGGCATCTGGAAGGATATATGAACAGGAGGGGTTTGGAGGGATATGGGCCGGGTGCTGGCAGGTGGGACTAGATTGGATTGGGATATCTGATCGGCTTGGACGGAAGGGTCTGTTTCCATGCTGTACATCTCTATGACTCTAAATACTTCATTGACTAAAGAGCTTTGGGACATGCCTGAGGTCCTGAAATGTTTTATATAAATGAGAAAGGCTGGACTGTTAAAGAACAGCAAATTGTCAAATATTCCTCCTCTCCCTCCAACTCCATCCACCCTCCAATGATCTGTAAATTGTACTTAAGATCCTTGTGTTCATCTTCAAGTAGGTGTTGCCTAATTAACGGATTGTGTCTCCTTCTGAGTTTCTCCCTCTCTCGCAGTCGCAGTTACATTGAGGAGCAGTACTACTTTTGATTCTGACTGCTAGCACTGAGCCTCACGGGGCCACCCCTGCCCTCCCCCAGCCTTTTGTCTGTTTGAGTCTCTCACTCTCTGTTTCTGTCTCTCTGTGTGCATCTCTCTCTCTCTCTCTCTCTATCTCTCTCCGTATGTGTGTCTCTGTCTGTCTGTGGTTCTCCCCTGCCCTCCTCTATTTGTTTGTCTCTCTCTGTCTCTGTCTGTGTATGTCTCTCTCTCTCTCTCTCTCTCTCTCTCTCTCTGTCTCTCTGTAGCTGATTAACCTGCCCTTAGGAACTGATAGACTGAAACAAGCCACTCCTTGAAAGAGAGCACGTGAATTAGGGAGGAATCTAGAGCATCTGAAAGTTTATTTTTGATCGCTGCTGCTTCCTGGTTTTGCACAGTGTTAAGAAAAGCTGCAGTCGCCTTAGACGGAGAGAGTTGACTGTGGGAACAGGCACTGGCTGCAGCTCCTTTCACCTCTTGTGGAACAGGTAGTTCATGTTGTGAAAAATGGCAGGCAACCTTTCCAGAAACTCCTGACTTCCTGACTCCCCTAAAGAGCCTGCTACTCCCCTCCTGCAGGGGGGCTCGCTCTCTCAAGAGACGACAAAATACCATTCAGTTGATTCAAGCCTGGAATCTCTTGAGACACCTGCGGAGGGAGTGATCGGAACCAGGAAATAGTTAAGGCAGTTTTGAGGTGGCCCACTGCCACAATTCCTTTGTGATTGTGCTGCTGTTTTCTTTTCGTGTGTGTGTGTGTGTGTACACGAAGAGCCTCAGATAATCGATGTGTGAGAGTGAGCGTGAACGCGTGCGCTCTGAAACTCAGCCTCCGCGGCTTCTGCTCTCACTCTGTGGAGAGGCACAGGATGTCGTTTATGACCGTTTAAACTGCTCGCCAAGCCCACCCCCTCAAAGGAACGTGCACTGAGAGCAGCCAGTGCTAACCGGCCACCGAGCTCTTCAATCCCTGCTCTGAGTTCTGGCAGATGACAGGCAGGAAGTGGTCAGCAGGCTGCAGATGAGGATCTCCCTCCCCTCCAAGAGATGAGACCGTTTAATCCGCGTCTACCCCCGGTTTCTTGAGCTGTTTATCTCCTGAATTTGGAAGCGCAGCTTCAGAATTGGGGTTCGGCCCAGATGTGGAAAGAGGGAGCACACACTTAAATAAAACTCCGACCCTTCAACACTCTCTCTTGGGTTTCTGTCAATGGGAGCTACTGTGCTGTCAATTGATGGAGTCTGTGGTGTGTAACCCATGTTTCGAGTAAAGAAGACTGATCTTAATCTGCTCCTTCACCACGACCCATTTTAGTGCCCCGAGTGGATGCAGTGCAGAAACTCTTCAGTCTCTTGGCACTTTTCCCTCCACTTAGGGAGGCGGTATTTATTTATTTAATTTATTATTTTTTAAAAGTCGTTGCTTTTTTGCCAAAATGATGGAAGAGGTTTCTATGACGGTTGCGTATGATGCTCACGTCTTCGGTCAAGTGGATGAGGAGGACACTTTGGCCAATATGGTGGCAACCACAAAGCCCAAGTCAATGGTAGGTCATTGCAAATGGTATTTAGTCAATGATACAAGGCAAGATCCAGTTAATGTAGGGGTTATAAGTGAAATTATCTAGTGCTGGCTTTCAGATGAGCCATTGAACTATAAGGTCGTATTTGCTCCCTGATTGAATGTGAAAGGTTCAGTGTACCTTTGTTTGAAAGCAAGCAAACCAGTGGCCTCACCAAAATTTATCTTTAGGCCTGCATCTCTGTTTTAAAAAGACTGTCATGTTGTAAAAACATGAATGTTCACTTATGGGATCTCCCTGTGCGCAGATGGACTGCTGCATTCCTGTATTGCAATGGCCACACTCCAGAGGTACCTCAGTGATGAGGTGCTTTTGTTTTTGCTCCTCAAGTTGCCTGGCTCCCTGTTTCCTTCCCATGCCCTCCTCCCACCATGTGACGGTGATGTTATTGGGACTTGTAATCCAGAAACTGAGAATTTGAATCCTCCCCTGGCAGTTCTTGTACTTATGTTCAGGATGAAGAAAGTGGCATTGTAAGAGTGACTGTTGAAATTGCCGGTTTGCAATGGAAAATTCAGGTGATTCATTGCCTTTATTTAAAAAAAATTGATGTCTTTATTCAGTATGGCCTGTATCTGCCTCCAAATGTGATTGACTCTGATATGCCTGGTGGGGTGGCCTGGAATGCCCCTTTACTTAATTTGTTTAGTTTAGAAAGCAAATACCAACTTTGCAAATGATGTGCCAAAAAGATGAATTGTTAAATTTAAACTCTCATTGTTTCTATCACAAACTGGATCTCCCTAAATTATTGCAAAGTTTCCCTTTAATTAAGTGGAGGGAATGAAAAATCCTGAGGTTACCAACAAATCCTTGTGAAAGAGTTACTGTTTATTTTTCCCTCCTACAATGCATAGTGCAAAGTTTAATTATAGCAGTATACACACATCAGTCACTTGAATTAATCAAGTAGATGTAATAATCCTCTTGGAAAGTTACACTAATACTCAAGACCCACTACTCCTGAGATTGTCAGGAAAGTCAAAGATTTAATCTGGTTGCTCAAAATCCCCTATGTTTCTGTTTGCTGAATTGAAGTTAACAGAAAATACTGACTGGTTTCTGTACTTGGAAGAAGCTACTATGATTACAAATAAATCGATTCTAACCACAAGCCAAAAAAAAATCAATTTACAATTCTCTGACATAAACCCTACCTGTTACATCCCTAAACATGCATACAGACAGACGAACAAACAAGAGAAAAAACATAGAGAAAAATATTAGGGGAACACAGTTCAATAGCACCGAGTCCGCAAGATTAGGCAAGGTATCCTTTTGCAGCTTCTGGGTCCTCCTCCGATCTTCTTTCCAGTTTTTTATTGAATATATGGGACGGACGGTGACTCAGTGGTTACCACTGCTGCCTCGCAGTGCCAGGGACCCAGGTTCGATTCCAGCCTCTGGTGACTGTGTGGAGTTTACACATTCTCCCTGTGTTGGTTTCCTCTGGGTTTCTCCCACAGTCCCAGGTTAGGTGAATTGGCCTTGATAAATTGCCCATAATATTCAGTGATGCGTAGGCTAGGTGCACTAGTCAGGGGAAATGTAGCGGGGGGTAGGGGAATGGGTCTGGGTGGGATACTCCTTTGGAAGGTCGGTGTGGACTTTGGGTCAAATGGCCTGTTTTCACTCTAGGGATTCTATGATACAGGGTGGTTGTATCTCAGTCGCTGATAGGCAACTTGTAAGCAAATGGGAATTGAGAATAGTGAGCAATCTTCCAATTCTTTGCAGAAAAACAAAGGGAGAGGGATCAACTCTTTAGCGCTTTGGAGACTTTCTGCCATACACTGCTTACGCAGACTGCTCACCAATCAGTGGGTCATCATAGCAGAGCTTTTCTGATCTAGACAACTGCCTCTTTGGTCTTTCAATCTAACAGGCTGTGAGCAAAGCTGCCCTGAACGTGCACTCATGGTGCTGAGTCCAACAATCATACCTTTCCTCCTCTTGCCCCTACCCATCCCTGCACCCACCCTTTGCACAAAGCAACTGTGTAACTACTAGTGAGTCTCAGTAACTTGGTTCAAAACTTCAGCATCTCTTTCCTTGGTTTAAAGCAGTATTTTTTCCCCATCTGAAAATTAAAATACTGATCTTTTACACACTAAATTGTTGACTTAATTTCTGTCCCACTCTCTGACCCTTATTCCCAATAGCCCCATTGGCCAGTGTCTTATTCTGTTGTAAAGAGTAATAATAAAATACATTTGAGGGGTTATTTATTTTTAAAGTTTCCCACTCCCTCCTTAGCGTGAAGGTGGTGGGCTCTAACAGGGTGTGTGGGTGCAGTTCTACAGACCCCACTTCTTCCCTCAAGGTGCTGACTCTCACTGGGAGTATCAAACCCATGTACACTAATCCCCTTGTCCAAGTAGAATTACCACCTATGCTGATGTTTCAGTATATGGCCTGGTGTCAGGTTCTGTTTGATAGAGCTCCTGAAGATATTTAAAGGTGCAGTATAAATTTCAAGTTATTGTTGTTCTGATGATGCTGACTCCAGTGAAGTGGTTTCTCTGATCGTTCTACGTTAATTAATGCCTTTGAGTAAAAGGTAATTCCACTGTGAAACATCATGCTATAGGGTTCTTGTAGAATATCAGGCACCATCTGTAACCGACTTGTGTTTGACATATTTGAAATGACCAGTGTGGTAAACACACCAAGTTCAGAGGTTTCCTTGTTTGGCTGAGCGACTGTTGACTTTACAAAGTTCCTGAATGGACCCCTCAGACATGAGAAGTGGATACCTCCGTGTTAAAGGGCATGGAGAGGCAAACATCCAAATGAACGACTTGTGTTCTGAGGGAGTGGTGAGACAAGTGAAGAGCAGAGGTGTTTGGGGAGGAAATTTGAGTGCTCTGGGTGAGTAATGGTCTAGCTACCAGGTGCTGGAGTTGGAAGAGTAGGGGGCATCTTGGGAAAGTTAGAGAACAATGGTTGATGCCAGGGAAGGATTAACACTCATGTACAAACAATAATCTTTAAGAGAGGGGGCTTGGGCCTCCGTGCAGCTCAATGAGGGTAGGGATAATGACCAGGTGCAGAGGAAAATGCCAGCAGGAGAGATCTCAAAGGAGCTGAAGACAATATGGAGGTTTAAATGTAGCCACTGAAGCTTACAGCAACAAAATGTTGCATTGATATAGTGCCTTCAGATATTAAAAGAAAACATTCCAGCGAAGTTCGACACTGAGCAGTGTGGTGAGATATTAGGGCAGATGATGTAAATGTTACCAAGAGTCTTGCAGGAAGAAGAAGAGGAGGAGAAGAGGTTTAGTGAGGATGTTCCAGGATTTAGAACACCAGCAGCTGAGGGCATTGCCAGCAGGTACTAATCTGTTTAAACTAGAGGTGCTCAAGATGTTAGGTTAAAGCAACAAGCTTATCCAGAGGACTGTCGGTCTGGGCCAGATCGGAAATGGGGAAGAGTGCGGCCGAGAGTGAGGTCATGCTTAGCTGAGAGCTCATTAACGTCAACAAAGACAGAGGTGATTAGATTAGATTACATTACAATGTGGAAACAGGCCCTTCGGCCCAATAAGTCCACACCGACCCGCAACCCACCCATACCCCTACATTTACCCCTTAGCTAACACTACGGCCAATTCACCTGACTGCACATCTTTGGATTGGTGCTGGTGAACACTAAGGCAATAATGACACAGAAGCCGAAAGCGCTCAGCCAGTAGAGCGTGGGACACCAGCTATTTAAGGTCAAGAATGAAGAGCTCATGTGGGTTTGCATGCGGGTTTCCGTCACAGAAACAACTAAGAGGATGGGGGTAATACATGATAAGCTGTTTAGTGATGGAGGGGATGAGGGAACTGGAATTCACCTTTTGGAAAGCAGGTTTCAAATAATAGTCTGACTTCACTTTCATTGCTGTGCCTACACAGTTAGGTAGGAAAGTAAGCTGTTAGATGCAGAAGGACACTGTTTGCAAATGTGACTATATAGGTATTGTGAATCACTGTGAAGATGACAGCATAATGTGGAAAACTGAGGTTTTTCTCTTTTGATAGGCATAGCCTTTGAACAGGTTTAGGTACCTTTGTGCGCACAGTGCAAAATATTTACCTTGAAGGTACAGGAGAGAATTAGGAAGACAAATGGATTGTTGATCAGGGTGTTGAAGTAATACGGTCTAAGAATCCAGCTGCAATTGTCTAGGGTTTTGGTGGGATCACACATGCATTACAATGTATAGTTTGGTCTCTATTCCTGGGATTAGAGGGTTGGTTTGTAAGGACAGAATGAATGAAGGGAATGAGCCCGTACTCTCCAGTTTCAACAAGAATGAGATTTGATGTAATTGAAACCCTTGAGAGGGCTTAACACGGTGGGATGCTGCTTCCTTCAGCTGCAGTATTCAGAATTAAGATTCATAATTTCAGGATCAGGACAACTATTCAGGACAAAATGGGAAAATGCCTTTGTTTGAGGTTTTGAATCTTTAGAGTGCTCTTTTGGTCATTTGGTATATTAAAGTTTGATCAATGGATTTCTGACATCTGTGGGGATTGAGTGACAGGGCAGGGAAGTGTAGTCGCAAAAAAGATCATCTTTGGTCGTTTTGAAAGGCAGGAAAGGCTCAAGGGGCTGAATGGTGTACTTCTGTTTCTTCTGGATGGGTTCAGAACCATTCCGTAACACGATAGCAACATCTCATTCTATCAGTTTGCAATAGTTAGAGTTGTAATATTTCACATACTGTAATCATCCAGCGCCCTGACTTCTGGAACCTGTGCAAGTTTAAATGATTGCCAGATATTTCTTCTCAGTCAGTGTGGCATTTACCCAGAATTCTGATATAATTGAGAAAAAGAAGTGCGTCCAAGGATGGACTTTGGAGGGAGGGATGAGCCATTGCTGAAGATGCTAAAAACTTGATAGGAGGTGCCCAGAGAGGGCGGACTCGAGGAACTGAGAAGCAGAGGGAAGTGGTAATGTAGCTAACTGCCTTGATAACAACCAAGAGAAAGAGGAGCAATGATGCACCACAGCCACATTTTCGCTACATTGATCGAGGTCGCCTCACTGCTGTGAACAGTAATTGTGAGGATGCTGGCCTTGTTCAAGGACGTTTGATAGCCTTAAAAAAACCCCTCAATCTAATGGACCTCTGCTTGTTAAGACCATTGATTGCGGTTGTTGTTTGTGCAGTGATCTCCAGTAAGCCTTCGAACCCTCTTGACTTTGAGACAGAAGCTGAAGGGTGCATTTCAGAAATCTGAGCAGATAATCCAGACTGGCACATGCAGAGTTGAGCTGTGAGACAAAGGCACAGTCTAATTCCTCCCTCCCGGGTGTAAGAAGTGTCACTGCACTATTTAAAGAGGAGCTAGAATGTTCTCCTAAATAAAAAAATTCATTCAGGGCACATGGGCATCTCTTATGCCTGTTCCAAGTTGCCCTGGAGAAGGGGGTGGTGAGCTGCCACCTTGAACCATTGCGGTGCACATGCTCTTGGTTGCCATTAGAGTGGGAATTCCAGGATTTTGACCCAATGACAATGAAAGAACAGCAATATATTTCCAAGTTAGGATGTTGAGTGGTTTGGAGAGGTGATGTACCCATGTATCTACTCCCCTTGCCCTTCTAGATTGAAGTGGTTGTGTAATGATTTTGTGATAAGACGTAGGACAGATGCAGCTTGCTAGCACAGACATGATGCCCTTTTGCGTGTGCACCCGTTCCTATGTACAACCGAGATGGAGTATGCAGTGAAGTGCAACGATTAACTTAAAGATCATAACTGCAGGAAATGGTAAAATGGTTTAATGAAATAAACTTTGGTAAGTGACTCCTGTGAAGAATTGCTGAGTCATGCAGACTGTTGTGTGTTGACTGAACTGTAGTATGCTTCAGTGCCCTTGGGGGTAAAGAGCAGAAAAATTGCTGAACGTTTGTCAACCCAAGGAAGCTTGTCCAAAGCCTGCTTTGGGAGGGTTCGCAGTGGGTGTGTGGAGGGAGTGGGTGACCGTGGCCAGTGAACGCAAGGCAAGGCCTAGCACTCTGAAGGCTCTCACATTATTGCCAACTTGGACAAGGTAGAGGAGGGCGAGTTGTATCTGGAACATTTATGCTGGGGATTGTGGGCCGGTGTATGTTGGGCATTGTCAGAGGGGTCGTGGCTCCGGGCAGAGAATGAGGTTGGAGGTCACCAAAGGCTTGGGGAGGTGGCCAGAGGCACAGTGCCTGAGGGAGGGAAGCCTGAGGCCACACTTTTTTTTCCCTTTTCTCCCCTTTTCCCTCCCACAATACCACTGTTAGGTGGTAGTGTGGTGGGAGGGGAACATCAGCGGTAGTGCTTATTTTTCCCCTGATGCCATATAACTGAACAATTAGTCAACTTTTGAAAATAAGGGTCAATCCAACAATTATTGCAAACCACCCTCCGTACCAGTTCTCCCGCCTGGGAAAGTCTGATTGCTGTTTGAGTTTAAAGATCAAGGAAACTTCATCCACGCAGGAAACACGGAAAAAAGATAAACACTAGCAGTGACACAATGATCTCTGAATCTTCCTGAATCGTGGAGCATGCTTGAGGGGCAAGTGGCCTTGTTCTGCTCCTAACTCACATGCACCTGAACGCAGGCAGGTTTGGATAATACTGTGCGGGAATTCTTCTCTCCAGATTGATGCTCCCTGTATTCTTCAAATAGCATTCGACAATGTGTTTCGAAGTTACATTTGTATAGCGACTTTCCCAATCTTGCCACATACAGCAAGAGAATATATTGCATTGGGATGGCATCACGTGAGGTCCGCCCTGTAGAGATGAGGCTGATGAATGAGATGGGGGATGTGTTGCCTTTGCAATCAGTCTGTGTTGTTATCAGTGACAGGCAATTCAAAGGAATTTGAGTAGGAAATCTTGTTCGTAGAGGATTTTGACGAGGAAAAGCAGAGAGGACTCTGAGACGAGCTCTGATGGTGAGTCGCTCGACTTGAAATGTTAACTCTGCTTTCTCTGTACAGACGCTGCTAGACCTGCTGAGTTTTGCCAGCAATTTCTGTTTTTGTTTTAGATTTTCCGAATCAGCAGTTCTTTTTGTTCTGTTTTCAGACAGTAAGGATCAATGTGGGCAGAGGGTGTAAGTCTGTTAGTTTGAAATAATGACAGCATTGATCTGAAAAAAAAACTGGGTCGAGGCAAGGTATTTGATCAGGATAGAGTAGGACATGTGTCTGGAGGAAAGATGAACAGAGTGGGAATCATATAAACACGAGGAGAACCAACTGAGGGTTGAGGCTGTGTGTCAGACATTGTCAGGCTTCCTCCCTTTCTGTCTGATCTCTTCCTCTTTTTCTTCCTCCTGCTTTTCTCTCTCTCTCTCTCTCTCTCTCTCTCTCTCTCTCTCTCTCTCTCTCTCTCTCTCTCTCTCTCTCTCTGATTTATTCATTAGTTACTGTTCCCAGCTGTGATTACCTCATTTAACACCAAACATGGGTACAATCAGGAAGACGAGCCTGTCCTTCTAAGACCCAGTTAGCCAATATCCAATCTTGATGATCAGTGAGATCAAAGCTTGGAGATGCTAAGAATTTTAGTCAGGGGAAGGAATAGTTGGCAGTGACGTAACTTTCTCCAGTTAGTGACTGCAGTTGAAAGTGTGAATTGACCTGCAGCAAACAGTTTCTGGAATCTTTTAATTGGTGCTCTGTTTTCAGACTAGGTAGTGGAAAAGGTCATGATGATCTCCAAGGATTTGGGTTTGGAGACCTTTTCAAGTATGTATATAAAGGAAAATGGGATCAGTTGAGAAGAGATGACTCCTTTCAATTCTGATCGATTTGTTTGTATGTTCAGTGTTAATGTAGTTAATGTTCAGTGTAGTGCCTTACCTCTTCAGGTTCAGCTGTGTGTTTAATCTGGGCTGCAGTGTTTTTCGCTTAGTGGTGTAAGAAGGATGCTAATCACAGAGTGTTAAATCAATAAGACTAGGCTGTTAGAAATCTATGAACAAAGAAAGATTGGAAGAAATGTACACTACAAATGTTAGTTTAGGAAGACCCAAAGGGGTTTAACGACTAATGAAATATTTTTGAAGTTTTGTCACTCTTTTGTAGGCAAACATCTCTCATTTTCACAGGGTAAGATCCCACACATGGCAGTCTGTGATAACCAGGGTAAAAGCTCTGCCCTGGGCTGGTTACTAATTAAGAATACTGCAGTGGGGTAAAAATGCTTGCTCTCTAAAAGAGAGAGATCTTCCTGGCTCCCCCCTCTTGACGACTGTACTGACTGACTGACTCCTTTATCCCAGGTGATTTCAAACTATACCTCAACTTTTCAGACCGTACCCCTCTCCTCTGTGTTCGCTGTCCTTCAGATGTCTATCTAGGTACAGTTGTATCTTCTCACTTGGCTTCTCTATTCCCATTGCAAGTGAATCTATATACATACTTTGTATTGCTCTTCTCCCTTCTCTCTGTCTTAGTTCACGTGTAAAACTCTCTTGTGTGTAAAGTCACTCAGTGGTAGTATCAGGTTCTGAGCTTGAGCCATCAGCTGTTCACCGTGCTGTTTCGCAGCCATCAATTTGCTCATCGCAGTCTTGTATCTTCCATCTTTGTTGCCCCCAAACTTCTAAACGTCATTCCTTTTGTCCCAGCTTGACCATTTCCCCCCCGAGTATGGCTTCCACCTCTGCTCCCTTAAATCCACAGAAGTGGACTCGGGCCGGCATAGCAGACAAGCCATGTGTCATTTAGCCATGCCTCACCAAATCTGGCTGAGCCACATGCGTGCCTCTTCCAAGGCTGCTCACTGATCCTGTGATGCAAAGATAAAAGATTCAAAGTACCAGGATTAACTCAAGATCTCAGAGTACAGGTGTGTAGCATTGACCACAATGTGATTTAAATATTTTATATCCATTTTGAAAGGGAGATGCCTGGGTCTTATGATTAATGTTTCAGACTGTATTACACTGGCTGACTAGGCTCAGCGACAGGCCAATTAGATTAAATCCCTGAATACTGTAATTATCTAATTCAGGTTAAATAGAGAGAGCCTGGCAGACATTTAAGGCGATATTCTAAAAGGAAGGCACTTTGGCGCTGTGGTTAACACTGTTGTCTCACAGCGCCCAATCCCGGGCAACTGTCTGTGTAGAGTTTGCACATTCTCCCTGTGTCTGCGTGGGTTTCCTCCCATAATCCAAAGATGTGCAGGTTAGGTGAATTGGCCATGCTAAATTGCCCGTGGAGGTTAGATGCATTAGTCAGGGCTTAAATATAGGCTAATTGGATTGGGGAAATGGGTCTGGGTGGGTTTGTTGGGCCGAGCGTTCTGTTTCCACACTGCAGGGGTTCTAAGAAGGACCCACCATCCATAGCTAATGAAGCTAGGAAAAGTGTCAAAGCTGAGGGAAAAACCATAATTATACAAGGGTGATTAGTCAGAATATTTAAAAAAAAAGGCAGAGAATGACTAAAAGTCTATTACAAAGATGTTAGTATTTGACAGGTAGCTCATGAGAAATGTAAAAATAGCAAGCGTAGCAATACAGGTGTCTGGAAAGAAAAGGGAAGTGAAATAAGTGTTGGTCCTTTAGTGAATGAGAATGGGGAGTTAATAGTAGATAAGAAAATGGCTGATGAAATGAACAGGTATTTTACTCTGTCCTCACCATGGAGGATGCAAAACCCATTCCAGTAATAGCTGTAAGTCTGGAGGTGGAAGAGAGACAGGAAAGTAGCAAAATTACAGTCACAAAGTGCCACTTCAGAAGCTAGAGCTGACAAGTTTCTGGGTCCAGATGGGCTTCATCCGAGAATCATTAAAGAGGTTGCGATAATGAGGTAGTCGATGAGTTGGTATTTTCTTCCAAAACCTCCAAGATTCAAGAAAGCTACCATCCGATTGGAAAGTAGAAACCTGCTACGTTCAAGACAAGAAGGAGGCAGAAAACACAAAGCTCAAGGCCAGTTAGCTTGACATTTTGACATGGGCAAGGTGTTAAAATTGATCAGTAGAGATTATAGTCATGCAGTTAGAAAACCTCAAGGTAATTGGGAAGAGTCAGCAAGTTTTTCCCAAAGAAAAGTGATGTTTAACCAATGTATTAGAGTTCTTTGATGGAGTAACAGTGCTGTGGATAAAGGGGGGCCTACAGACGAACTGTACTTGGGGGAGCAGCAATGGCTAAATTTGGTGTCTGTGCTCTGCAAGAGAGGTGTAAAAAGTGGGGGAATGCAATAGCTACAAGGGTTTCAATTGGAAGGGGAATAGGCAGGCATTTATATTGCCACAAATGAGATTCCAGAATAATATGTTGCCTCCTGGTATTATGGGTATCAATGTCTCAGAGTGGCTACATAGTGGGGGAGGGTGAACAGCCAGTGGTCATGGTACACTTGGGTTAAAAAAAAGGGCGAGGTCTTAAATGCAGAATATAGGGTTGCAGAAGTAAGTTTAAAATTGGGACTCAAAGGTAGTGATTTCAGGATTATGCCAGTGCCATATACTAGTCGGAGTAGAAATAGCAGAATATATCCGATTGAAGATGTGGCTGGTAATGGAGAGGGGGTGGGGAGATGCTTCAGATTCCTGGGACAGTGGGACTGGTTCTGGGGGCGGTACAACCAGTACAAACTGGACAAGGTCCATCTGGGCAGAACTAGGACTGATGTCCTTGGGTAAGTGTTTGGTCGGTTGAGGAGGCCTGAAACTAAAATGGCAGGGGATGGGAACCTATGCAAGATGTCAGAGGGAGGACAGTCGAGGACTAGAATAAAAAATAGGTGGGGGGGGGAAAAGAGGGGAGTAAGAAAAGTGAAAGGCAGAGGAATCTCGGATCAGGATCAGATAGGGCGACAGTCAAAATTACTTGTCCTGTTCCCATTAATGTTAAAAAGACCAGCCTTAAGGCTTTGTGGCTTAATGTGTGGAGCATTCATAATAAAGCAAATTAATCGTGCACATGATGTAAATGCATTTGATATAATCAGAATTATGGAGACATGGCTGCAGGGTGACCGGGGTATTCGATATTCAGGAAGGACAGCGAAAAAGGAAAAGGCATTGGAATTGTACTGCTGGTTAAAGAGAATTAGTTCTGACAATGTGGAATTTGTATGGGCAGAGCTGAGAGACACCAAAGGGTAAAAAACAAACCTGAGTAGGGACTGTATATAGACACCCAAACTGTAGTAGTGACGTTAGGAATGGCATACTCGGGAGATTAGCAACACATGCAATAAAGCAACAACTCTAATTATGGATGATTTAATCTGCATCTAGATTGAGCAAAACAAATTAGTAGCAATAATGTATGGGATGATTTCCTGGAATGTTTTTTTTTGGACCAATACATTGAGGAACTGAGTGTTGCTAATGAGAAAGAAATCATTGGCAGTCTAGTTATGTAAGGCCCATTGTGATGAGTGACCATAATATGATAGCATTCCTCACAAAGGTATAATTGATCCTGAGATTAGGGTCCGCAATCTAAATGGAGGAAGTAATGATATGAGACTGTGATAGATGCAGAACTTTTACTGAAAGGGTTGACAGTGGAAAGGCATAGTGGAACTGTAACAATTATTAGCCAATTAGCCTGACATCCTGTTAAATGCACAAGTAAAAAGGGAAAAATGACCAAATCCCTACTTTACAAGGGAGAGTAGAGGTATGCAAATGGCCAGAAATAAGCAACAGACCTCTGGCATGGTGGTGCAGAAAGGGATTGATAATGAGAAGGAAAATGGCGTACAAGGGTAAACTTGTGGGGAATAAAAACTGAAGTCAAAATTTCTATGGATTATGAAGACAAGTTAGGTTCCTTACAGTCAAAAGCAGAGAACTTTGTAATGGGGGACAAAGAATTGGCTGACCAACTAAGTACATTGTTTGGTTGCTCTCACAAAAGAGGGCATATCATAAATGTCAAGGAACCGAAGGTTTAGTGAGACTGAGGGATGAAAGGAAATCTATTCCAGGAATCCCCAGATTACCAATGGTTCCATTCTCGCGTTACTTTGTACGTAAGTCAGAACACAACACCGTATAATATAAAATAGCTACTTGTGTGAGCAAATGTTTGGATCTTTAATATTAGCGCACACCTACATAGGATCTCCTTTGTACTTGTGCACTTTTAAACTGTTAATGGGAAGTGGTGTTAGAAAAATAAATGGGATAAATGCCCAATAAATAGTCACGGCCTAATGACCTACATTCCAGAGTACTTAAAGAAGTGATCCTATAAATAGTGGATACATTGGTCATCTTTGAACATTTTACAGACTCTGGAATTCCTATGGATTGGAGGATAACTAATGTAACCCCACTATTTAAAAAGAAAGAGACAGGAAAATGGGAAATATAGACCAGTTAGTCTGACATCGGTCATGGACAAAATACTATCCATTGTAAAAGATTTATTAGTTGAGCACTTGGAAAACAGGGAGAGGTTTAGACAGAGTCAGCATGAATTGGCAAAAGGGAAATCATGCTTCACAAATCTATTGGAATTCTTCGAGGATACAACTCCTGGAGTTGGAGGGGGACTTATGGAATGTGGTTCATTTAGATTTTTGATAAGTCCTGGATAAGAGATTAGTGTGTAAAATCAAAGCCATACGATTGAGGACAGTGTATTGACATCAGGTTGGCAGACAGAAGGAATAGACAGCTCATTTTCTGAATGGCAGGCAGTGACCAATAGAGTACTGCAGGGGTCAGTGTTAGGAACCAGCTATTCACAGTAAATGATTTAGCAAGGGAACTAAATGTAAAATCTAAGTTTGCACATGACACAAAGCTGGGTGGGAGGATGAGCTGAGAGGTGGATGCAGAGATGCCTCAGTGTGATTTGAGCAGGCTGAGTGGCCAAATGCATGTATGGTGCAGTATAATGTTGATAAATGTGAGGTTGTCCATTTTTATTTTTAGCCAAAACAGGAAAGCTTTCAATTTAGATAGTAGAATGTGCAATGAGACCTGGATGTCCTTGTACACCAGTCAGTGAAAGTAAACGTGCAGGTGCAGCAGGTGGTGAAGAAGGTAAATGGTATGTTGGCCTTCATAGTGAGAAGATTCAAGTACAGGAGTAAGGATGTCTTGTTATCTGAGGAAGGATGTTCTGGCTGCAGAGGAACTGCAGTGAAGGCTCACCAGACTGATTCCTGGGAGACAGGATTGACTTAAAAGGAGAAGTTGAATTGGTGAGGATTATATTCACTGGAGTTCAGAATAATGAAGGGGGACCCTCATTTTAATTTTAAAAAACCCTATAAAGTTCTGATAGGGCTAGACTTGAAGCCAGGTCGACTCTGGAGGGATGTTCCTAATGACCGAGGAATCCAGAACCCAGGGTTACAGTGTAAGGATTCAAGGTAAACCATTTAGGACTGAGATGAGAAATTTCTTCAGCCAGAGAATGGTGGGCCTGTGGAATTCATTCCCCCAGAAAACAGTCACGATTGTTTGATTTCAAGAAGGAGTTGGGTACAGCACTTGGGGCTAAAGGGATCAAAGGAAATGGAGGGGGAGAAACAGGAAACAGCCTAGTAAGTTGGATGATCAGCCATGATCATATGTTGGATGTATTAGAATGTATGAAGTTGGATAAATCTCCTGGGTCTGACCCAGATATATCCAAGAACACTGCAAGAGGCGAGAGAAGAAATCGCAGGAGCCCTGGCTGATATCTTTTCATCATTGTTAGCCATGGGTGAGGTCTCGGAAGGCTGGAGGGTAATGAATGTTGTGCCATTATTCAGGAAGGGCTGCAAAGAAAAGCCTGGGATCTATATACCAGTAAGCTTAACATTTGTGGTGGGTAAGGTACTTGAGAAGATTCTGAGGGATGAGATAAACTTGGATTTGGAAAGATGTTTGATTAGGAATAGTCAGCCTGGCTTTGTGAGTGAGAAATCAAGCCTCACAAATTTGTTAGAGTTCTTTGAAGTAGCCAGGAAGGTTGACTATGCCAGTAGTCATAGTCTATATGGTTTTCAGTAAGGCCGTTGACAAGATTCCTCACATGGGATCAGGGCGAGCTGGCAAATTGGATGCAAACTTGGCTTGATGGTAAGAGGCAGAGGGTAATAGGAGAAAGATGTTTGTTGGACTGGAGGCCTGTGACGAGTGGAGTGCCTTGGGCTTACTGCGGCACCCATTACTGTTTGTTATCAATGATTTAAAGAAGTGTATAAGATGAGAGGCATGGATAAGGTGAATGCACTCAGTCTTTATCCCAGGGTTGGGGAATTGAGGGCCAGAGGGCATCAGTTTAAGGTTAGAGGTTTTCTTTAAGATTAAAAGGGAACCTGTGGGGGATCTTTTACAGAGGGTGGCTCGCATATGAAATAAGCTGCCAGCAGAAGTGGTCGAGATGGGTACATTAGCAACATTTAAAAGGCATTTGGATAAATACATGAAGGAGATGGGCCAAGTGCAGGGAAATGGGGTTAGCGTGGAGGGACATTTTGATCGGCACGGACCAATCTGGGCTGAATGGCCTCTTTGTGCTGTAAGAGTCTATGACTTGGTGATGGAGGGTTGTTTTTCAGATTGGAGGCCTGTGACCAGTGGAGTGCCACAAGGATCGGTGCTGGGTCCTCTACTTTTTGTCATTTACATAAATGATTTGGATGTGAGCATAAGAGGTACAGTTAGTCAGTTTGCAGATGACACCAAAATTGGAGGTGTAATGGACAGCAAAGAGGGTTACCTCAGATTACAACAGGATCTGGACCAGATGGGCCAATGGGCTGAGAAGTGGCAGATGGAGTTTAATTCAGGTAAATGCGAGGTGCTGCATTTTGGGAAAGCAAATCTTAGCAGGACTTATTCACCTAATGGTAAGGTCCTTGGGAATGTTGCTGAACAAAGAGACCTTGGAGTGCAGGTTCATAGCTCCTTGAAAGTGGAGTCGCAGGTAGATAGGATAGTGAAGAAAACGTTTGGTATGATTTCCTTTATCAGTCAGAGTACCGAGTGCAGGAGTTGGGAGGTCATGTTGCAGCTGTACAGGACATTGGTTAGGCCACTGTTGGAATATTGCATGCAATTCTGGTCCCCTTCCTGTCGGGATGATATTGTGAAACTTGAAAGGGTTCAGAAAAGATTTACAAGGATGTTGCCAGGGTTGGAGGTTGCTGTAGGGGGAGGTTGAACAGTCTGGGGCTGTTTTTCCTGGAGCGTCAGAGGCTGAGGGATTTACAAAACTATGAGGGGCATGATAGGATAAATGGGTAAAGTCTTTTCCCTGAGGTCAGGGAGTCCAGAACTAGAGGGCATAGGTTTAGGGTGAGAGGGGAAAGATATAAAAGAGACTTAAGAGGCAACTTTTTCACACAGGGTGGTACGTGTATGGAACAAGCTGCCAGAGGAAGTGGTGGAGGCTAGTACAATTGCAAATTTAAGAGGCATTTGGATGGGTATATGAATAGGAAGGGTTTGGAGGAATATGGGCTGGGTGCTGGCAGGTGGGACTAGATTGGGTTGGGATATCTGGTCAGCATGGACGGGTTGGACCGAAGGGTCTGTTTCCATGCCGTACGTCTCTATGACTCTGACTCCTCTTCATCACAGCATTTCCAAATTTCTCATATTTTTTTCTTAAAATGTCCCACTTTTTTATTCCTGCCACCAAAGTGAGTGAAATCAGTTTCACACATTATATATGCTGCATTTGTCTCTGTGACCATTCATTTTGCCCATCTGTTACACTCTGAAGCCTCATTCTGTCCCGTTGTCCTCACAGCTGACGTTTCCTCTATGCTTTGTATTATCAGCAAACTTGCATTGCTTGGTCCCTTTATCTCAACCATTAATGTAGATCGTGAATAGCTGAGGTCCCATCACTGATCCTTTCAGAACTCCTAACATTCAGTCTGTTTAACTTGACTCTTGGCCTCCTGTTAAGCAATCCTCTGTCCGTACTAATTTCTTATCCCGAATTCCATTACTTTGTCTATGAACCTTTAAATGGCACCTTTTGAGAGTCCGGGTATATGTGTTCTGGTTCCCCCTCTTCTGTCTTCATCAGGCATTATCATACTGAGTAGTAGAGCACGCTTGAGGGGTCAAATGGCCTACTCCTATCTTCTATGTTTGTATCCTCGAAGTTAAATTATTTTCCTTTGGCCTCTTATTTCTTATCTATGTGCTGCCTCTCAATGATATCATCTGAAAATATATCCAGTTCTACATGGGTTCTGACAATACCGAGCTCTAACATGGCGCCACCTCTCCTAAATCCTTGTAATACCATTTTTTTAATCTCTCTGCTGAGCTAGCATCCAATCCTGAAAGAGCAGAAATATCCTCCAACCAACTATTGGGAAGACTGAAAGCAATGCACTTTGTGCCCATCACAACTACACCCTAACAAACAACACCCTTCCTCTGCCTGAATCTGACCGTCTGCCATCTCCATATGTGTGTGACCCTCAGCTGAACTCCAGACTATTCAGCTGCCTTATTGACAACACTTTGTATTTTCCTCCCTCTGCATCATCATCCATCTTCACCCTATCTCTGTTTAGCTACTTAAACTGTTTAGCACTCACTGATCCCCAAAGTTGTTAACAGCTTATTGGACTGGAAAGGTGTGTGTAGAGATTCTCTTCTGCATCAGAAAATTTCATAACAGGAGCTAAGCTCCGAGAGGATCTTAACATTGAGACTTTGGCCCTCCAAACAGATGCCCCAGAGGACAGCATTTCTGAAGTTTGAGAGAAAGACTGTGTTTGCTGTGTTTTGCCTCCTTGTCCTTTGAATATTTGTTGTCTCCCGTATTACTCACTGGATTGCTTAGACCCTTTTTCTTTCTATTTGTCATGGGATGTCACAGAAAAGGCCAGCTCTTATTCCCCAGCCCAAACTGCTCTTTGTTTCAGGATGTAGTTCAGAGTCAACCACATGGCTGTGGGTGTGGAGTCAAGTGTAGGTCAGACTGGATAAGGATGGCAGATTTCATTCTGTAAAGGGCAAAACGTCACCCTGATGGGTTTGTTAACAATCGATGCTTGTTGCTATGGTCACCGTTACTGTGGAGAACTGCCAAGTTCCACATTGATTCATGATGTTGAAGTTTCACCATCTGCTGCGCTGGGATTTGAACCCGTTTCTCCAGAGTATTCGCCTGGGCCTCTAGCATTACCACCCCCCCGCCTCCCTCCACCCCATGTGATCAGAAAAATGGCAAACATCAGACTTCTGTGAGGGTGTCACGTCCTGATCCATCACCGCCACGTGGATCGTACCACAGAGACAAACACGAGCCAGTTGTGAAACCGGGTGAGCTCCATTGTGCCCCCTCAGCCTGGGGAATCGAAGCTGAAGTTGCAGTCTGAAAATATGGTCACCCATTCTCCACCCAGGGAGATGGGCCCACAAACTCTTCCTCTTCCATGAAGTCTTCAGTGTTTGAAATCAGCCTCACTTGACCTGGTTCTGTGATTGACCGAATATCACCTTGTGTGGTTAAGGATTTTTTTTATCCAAGTATTTTCAGGGTGGAGCTCGGGTATAAATAAGAAAACAGACAGCTCATATTGGCTCGTACACAAATCAACTTTCTATCTTGATCAGAAGCCATTTCAGTTTTTCACTGCAATCACAATTTTCTCTTTGGATGAATTGTAGCCTGATCCTGAGATGAAAGAGGAAGCTGTTGATTTTAAACATTCTTGTAAACTTTTGTTATAGTTGAATATTGCAGATTACGCCTCCAAGGTACGAAGTTCACACTTTGTTCTTTTCCAGAAACAGGTCACCCATATGTGTTTTCTCAGTACGGTAGTTAGGGAATAGAGCTTAAGAGACTGGAGTAATGACTGAAACAGTCTGATATGCCTGAATGTCACCTTTTGAGAACACACAGACTTGCAGAACACAGCAACACTATTGAAGGGAAATAAACTCACCTCCAATCAGAGATTAACCATTCTTACCTAACTGCTATCATTTAGCCCTCTGTCTCCGCTTGTCAGATGTTGACTGTGCCTCAGTTGGTATCATTCTTGTCTCGATCAAAAGCTGAAAGGTTGAGGGCCGCTCTCCAAAGTTTGAGCGCAAACCTAAAGACTTCATTCTTGGAGGTTATGGCTTTGGGATGAGCCATCTAAACTGTGCTGTCTTCGATGGATGTACGAGATCCAACTCTGAAGAAGACCAGGGTAGTTCTCCTCTGTGTCCTGAGCAATTTCAAGAATATCAGATAAAAAGGTCTTTCTGTACACGACTGTCATAGAGTCATACAGCATGGAAACAAGCCCTTTTGGTTCAACTATAATCCATGCCAACTATAATCCTAAACTAACCTAGTGCCTGGCCTTCACTTGGCCAATATCCCTGCAACCATTTCTTGTTTATAAAAGTCTCTAAATGTCTTTTAACTGTCATAACTGAACCTGTATCCACATCCACCACTTTGTCTGGAAGGTCATTCCACACATGAACCACTCTGTAAAACAAAGACAAACTGATCTCCATCTTTGTTAAGTCTTTCACCTCTCCCCTTAAAAATTTTCCCTTGAGTCTTGAAATCTGCCTCTCTGGAGAAAAGACACCCATCTTATCTATACCCCTTATGACTTTATAAACCTCTAATAAGATTATCCATCAACCTCCAATGCTGCAGTGGAAAAAAAGCCACTTCTCTGGTTTCCCTCATTATGGCAGTGCATACATTTTTTAAAAATGACTTGATAGACTGTATAACATATTGTGACACTAAGCAGTTGTGGAGGGCACCTTTTGAAAAGGTGTCTTTTCACCATATTTCCAGACCACGTTCCGGATAATTCACTTCACAATTCCTAGCTTTGCTGGGTGGAAGAATTCCCCCTGGCTTATCGCAGTTTCTATAAGTTGTAATATTAAAGTCAAAAGCCCAAGGGCTCATTATGTGCCTGAGCCCATCTGTGGACAGTTAACATGTCAACATCTCAAGCTGCTTTCTGCTGGAGATGCATGTGCGCTGCTTCAAACAGAAGACAGTATGAACATCTCTGGGTCACTTGAAGCACCAACTCACATCCCTTCTCCTTTGATTACTCATGGGATGTGGGCAGCACTTTTGCCCATGAAATTGCCCTAGAAATGTTTGGCTTGTGTGCCTATATCGTAGGGCATTTGGGTCTGGAGTCACATGTAAGCCAGGTCATGTACAGATGGCAGGTTTCCTTTCCTAATGGATGTTACTGAACCAGGTGGATTTTTATTTTGCAGTATGAGACTAGTTTTCAGTTCCAGATTTCTTCATTGAATTTAAGTTTGGTGAGCTGCCATAGTGGGAATTGAACCCTGGTCTCCAAGATGTTAGACTAGGCAGTGATAATACCACTAGGACATCAGGTAAAAGAAGAAGGTAGATGGGTTACCATCAGGGGATGGAAAGGGGACTAGCAGGTAGTGCAGGGACCCCCTGTGGCCATTCCCCTCAACAACAAGTATACCATTTTGAACACTCTTGGGGGGATAAGCAATGGGGCACAGGTCTCTGGCACAGAGTCTGTCCCTATTGCTCAGAAGGGAAGGGTGAAGAGGAGCAGAGCATTGGTCATTGGGGGACTCCATCATTAGGAGAACATATAGGAAGCTCTGTGGGAATGGGAGAGACTCACGATTGGTGTGTTGCCTCCCAGGTGCCAGGGTCCATGATGTCTCTGATCGTGTTTTCAGAATCCTTGAGGGGGAGGGGGAGGAACCCCAAGTCGTGGTTCATTTCGGCACCAACAACGTAGGTAGGAAGAGAGATGGGGATTTAAAACAGAAATTCAGGAAGCTAAGGTGGAAGCCAAGAGCTAGAATAAACAGAGTTATATCTAGTTTGTTGCCCGTGCCACATGCCAGCAAATTGAGGGACAGGGAGAGAGAGGAGTTGAACACATGGCTACAGGGGATGGTGCAGGAGATAGTGTTTTGGATACCTGGCTAATTGGGGCTCTTTCTAGGGTAGGTAGGACCTCTATAAACAGGATAGTCTTCACCTGAATCAGACAGGTACCAATACCCTGGGGGAGGCTGTTTGCTATTGTTCTTCGGGTGGGTTTAAACTAATTCAGCAGGGAAATGGGAGCCGAAATTGTCGTTTGAGTATATGGGAGGGTGAGAGTAGTGAAGTCAGAACTAAGATTTCAAGATCACAAGAAGGCACTGGCAGCAAAGAACTTGGTTTGCAATGTGTGTACTTCAATGCCAGGAGCATCCGGAATAAGGTGGTTGCAACATAGGTTGGTACCTAAGACTTCGATGTTGTGGCCATTTCGGAGACATGGGTTGAACAGGGACAGGAATGGTTATTGCGGGTTGCGGGATTTGGATGTTTTAGTAAGAACACAGAAAATGGTAAAAGAGGGGGTGGTGTGGCACTATTAGTCAAGGACAGTATTACAGTTGCAGAAAAGATGTTTGAGGACTCGTCTACTGAGGTCATATGGGCTGAGGTTAGAAACAGGAAAAAAGAAGTCACCCTGTTGGGAATTTTCTCCAGGCCTCCGAATAGTTCCAGGGATGTAGAGGATAGCAAAGATGATCCTTGGTAGGAGCGAGAGTGACAGGATAGTTGTTATGGGGTCTTTAACTTTCCAAATATTGACTGGGAATACTATAGTTTGAGTACTTTCGATGGTCAGTTTTTGTTCAATGTGTGCACGAGGGTTTCCTGACACAGTATGTAGATAGGCCAACAAAAGGTGAGGCTACATTGGATTAGGTACTGGGTAATGAACCCGGCCAGGTGTTAGATTTGGAGGTAGGTGATAGTGACCACAATTCGATTATTTTTATTTTAGCGATGGAAAGGAATAGGTATATACCGGAGGGCAAGAGTTATAGCTGGGAGAAAGGCAATTACAATATGAATAGACAAGATTTAGAATGCATGGGATGGGGCAATTGAAATGTGGAGCTTATTCAAGGAACACCTACTGCTTGTCCTTGATAAGTATGTACCTGTCAGGCAGGGAAGAAGTTGTCGAGTGTGAGATTCATGGTTTACTAAGGAAGTTGATAAGGAAGTTGAATCTCTCTTTGAGATGAAGAAGAAAGCTTATGTTCGGATGAGAGGTGAAAGATACTTGAGAGTTACGGGTTAACCAGAAAAGACCTAAAGAGAGAGCTAGGAAGAGCCAGGAAGGGACGTGGGAAGTCATTGGCAGATCGGATCAAGGAAAACCCTGAGACTTTCTATAAGCTATATCAGGAATAAAAGAATGACTAGAAGAAGATTAGGGCCAATCAAGCATAGTCGTGGAATGTTGTGCGTGAAGTCAGAAGGGATGTGGATGCATTTACTGAATACTTTTCATCAGTATTCATACTAGAAAAAGGCGTTCTGGTCGAAGAGAATGCTGACAGGCCACGAGACCAGATGGGATTGAGGTGCATGAGGAGGAGGTGTTAGCAATTCTGGAAAGTGTGAAAATAGCGAAGTCCCCTGGTCCGGATTTGATTTATCCTAGGATTCTCTGGGAAGCCAGTGAGGAAATAGCTGAGCCTTTGCTTTGATCTTTAAGTCGTCATTGTCTACAGGAATAGTGCCAGAAGACTGGAGGATAGCAAATGTTATTCCCTGTTCAAGAAGGGGAGTAGAGACAATTCTGGAAATTGTAGGCCAGTGAGCCTTACTTCGGTTGTGGGTAAAGTGTTGGAAAGGGTTAGAAGAGGAAGGAGTTATAATCATTTAGAAAGGAATAAGTTGATTAGAGATAGTCGCATGCTTTTGTGAAGGGTAGGTCATGCCTCACAACATTATTGAGTTCTTTTGAAAAGGTGACCAAACAGTGGATGAGGGTAAAGTGGTTGATGTAGTGTATATCGATTTCAGTAAGGTGTTTGATAAGGCTCCCCACTGTAGACTATTGCACAAAGTATGGAGGTATGGGATTGAGAGTGATTTAGAGGTTTGGATTAAAAATTGGCTAGCTGAAAGAAGACAGATGGCAGTGGTTGATGGGAAATATTCATCCTGGAGTTCAGTTACTAGTGTACTGCAAGGATCTGTTTTGGGTCCATTTGTTATTTGTCATTTTTATAAATGACCTGGGTGAGAGCTTTGAAGGATGGCTTAGTAAATTTGCAGATGACGCTAAGGTCAGTAGAGTTGTGGATAGTGACAAAGAACGTTGTAGGTTACAGAGAGACATGGATAAGCTGCAGAGCTGGGCTGAGAGGTGGCATATGGAGTTTAATGCCAAAAGAAAGTGAGGTGATTCACTTTGGAAGGAGTAACATAAATGCAGAGTACTAGGCTAATGGTAAGATTCTTGGTAGTGTAGATGAGCACAGAGATCTCTGTCTAGGTACATAGATGCTTGAAAGTTGCCACCCAAGTTGTTGGGTTGTGAAGAAGGCATACGGTGTGTTAGTTTTGGTCGAGGGATTGAGTTTCGGAACCATGAGATCATGCTGCAGCTGTCCAAAACTTCGTGCGACTACATTTGTAGTATTGCATACAGTTCTGGTCACCGCATTATAGGAAGGATTTGGAAGGGGTTCAGAGGAGATTTACTCGGATGTTGCCTGGTATGGAGGGGAGGCCTTACGAGGAAAGGCAGAGGAAGTTGAGGTTGTTTTTGTTAGAGAGAAGAAGGTTGAGAGGCGACTTAATTGAAACATATAAGATAATCGGAGGGTTAGATAGATTAGACAGTGAGAGACTTTTTCCTCTAATGGTCATGCCTAGCACGAAGGGACATATCTATCACTCCTCAATTTAAAGCTATAGGTCAGATGTCAGAGGTAGTTACTGCCTGCAACAGCAGTAGATTCACCAACTTTTAGGGCATTTAAATGGTCATTGGATGGGCATATGGGCGAGAATGGAATAGTGTAGGATAGATGGGCTTTAGGTTGATACAGCATAGAGGGTCGAAGGGCCTGTACTGCGCTGTAATGTTCTAGGTTCTATCTCCACCAATGTTTGCCCAGATGCCAAGTTTCTCCACAACTTTGTTTGTCTTCTAGGTTTCCTGCTTCCGCCATTTCATGTGTTCTTGTTTGTAGTTTTTATTTTCTGTCCAGATTTCTGATATTTGGATCATTTGTATTTGTGTTCTCCTAATATTCTTCAATGTTTCTGACTGATGTTTAAGATAACTAAAAGCAGATGCTCGGATTGATTGAGAGATTAGGCCATTCAGGGGTGACTTTGGAAGAGTGGAACCAGGGATAGATGGAGTTAGGATCTGGATAAACCATGATCTCAATGAATATTGGCATCGCTGACTGATCTGCACTGCTTCGTGTTATTTATTTAACTGTCATTTACAGACCTGACCCCACCTTCCCCTTACTCACTGAGTAAAGCAGCTTCCCCAGCCCCGGTCTTCACTGATTTACTTCCCAGTATCTCTGTGACGAGTTGGGCTCTTAACAACCTCAGAAGCAACACTGCCACCTGCAGGCTGAGCTTAGTTAACATTCTCCACAGCTGGTGGTGACGAGGGCTGTCTGTAGCTTCCACTAACATGCCTTTCTCTACTTCGATCTCTCCAGGTGCCAACGAAAAAGCTGAAGAAATATGAGAAGGAGTATCAAACCCTGAGAGAGCAGCAGGCACATCAGGAAGACCCGATTGACAGATATAAGGTAGGGGAAGTGTCCCGTCAGAGTGAGGTTTCTTGAAGCTGTCTTGTGACGAGGAATGGTGTTGGGTGTGCATTGATGCTGGGGAGGGGGTTGGGGGTGGGGGGGGGTGGTGGCGGGTGGGGGGGTGGCTTGCTGCTAGAAACCAGCGACTGACTAAATGACAAAGGCTGATTTCTGTGAGGCTGTGCGAAGGGATCTGCTCAGACTACAGTAAGGGGCGGACAGGGCAGCCATGTTTGGGACCACTCTGAGCTATTGGAGCCTCTAGTCCATGACCATGCATCATACAGGGTTAGTTTTAATTATCGCAACCAGGTCAGAGGTGTATTTCCCAGATTCGTTTTCCTCTTCAATCTGGGCTTTTCACCTCATCCAAGCAATTCACGAGGCACTTTTCACTGATAACCCACACATGTCATCTCCTTTTGATGTCCAGGAGGGTTAGCAAGATTAGTTTTCGCTGGCCAGTTCTTTGCAGGCTAGGTTACTCACTTCTTCCTAGCACCATGGCACTGTGTCACAGGGGCTAGAATATAGCAGAGCATGCTGGTCCAGACCAGCAGAACCAGGCGTCTCAAATTAAATCTACAGAAGCGTGACTTGAGTGAGTGGTCAATGCAAGGAGCCCACTCCCTGGGTGAAGCAATTACAACTTGTAAATTCAAGAACAGCTGAGATTTCATTCAGAAGAGAGACATTTCAGTCATATCGTGAGATCTGATGAGGCAAGAGACATTTTCCAATCCGTCTGTTCTTGTTACATACCCTCTAAAGCTATAGGTCCTGATCCCAGATCTCCAGGTCCAGGAGGTAGAAACACTGCCACTGTGCCACAGGGGACCTTAAATGCTGGGGAAGTAAACTTGGGGCCTATAGTTTCCAAAGCTGTCCACCACTCGGATGTTTTCGCCTCCCGTCTCGGTCTGTTGTAGACTAAGCAATGAGCGATTTGTTTTGTCAAACATAACCAGCATCATGGCTGAGTGAAGCCCATTGGACTCATCTTGGTACCACCCTTGGGGAAATTACAAGGAAAAAGACCTCTCTGTTAGTGGGAGTAAGATATCCAGTTGCTGTAGCTGTGTACAAAAAACTTCCTGTCCGGCCTCTGCAACTTCCGCCAAAACATTACTTCAGGTTTCTCCAATGGTCCGGAGTCAAAACGTGTGGTGCTGGAAAAGCATAGCTGGTCAGGTAGCATCTGAGGAGCAGGAGAGTTGACGTTTCGAGCATAAACTCTTCATCAGGAATATGATGAGGAACATGATCAGGAAGAGATGCTCAAAACGTCAGCTGTCTTGCTCCTCGGATGCTGCCTGACCTGCTGTGCTTTTCCAGCACCACACTTTTCTTTTGACTCTGACCTCAAGCATCTGCTTTCTCCCTCTCCAAAGGTATTGAGTCTAGTTAGGAAGAAATTAACCACCCTGAAACCATCTGGTTCAGATTGTATTTGTTTCCTTTTATAAAAAAAACCAAATTTACTGGCATGTAAAACAAAGAGGACCCTATTTCTGTAACAACTTTCACAATCTTGTAACGCTCTGAAGGATGTTATGACCAATTTGATAGTTTTTTGTGTGGTGGCTGGAATGTGAGAAACCGCCACTAATTTGTCAGGCGAGCTATTTTAGGACAGTAAGAATCATCAGGTTTGCCAGCACATAGAGAGAAAGAAAGAAAGAGATTTATGGTTTCAAGGTGTTGCCTTTTCAATAAGACATCATTGAACCCAAGACATTCACTCCTCCTCTCCCCACAGAGGCTGCCTTTCTCCAGCATCTTGTTTTTTTCTTAAATTAGATTCCCTACAGTGTGGAAACAGGACCTTTAGCCCAACCAGTCCACACCGACCCTCCGAAGAGTAACCCACCCAGACCCATTTCCCTCTGACGAATGCACCTAACACTATGGGCAATTTAGCACGGCCAATTCACCTGACCTGCACATCTTTGGACTGTGGGAGGAAACCCATGCAGACACGGGGAGAATGTGTAAACTCCACACAGACCTGCTGGAATCGAATCTGGGACCCCGGTGCTGTGAGACAGCAGTGCTAACTATTGAGCCACCATGCCGCCCTATAAGATCTGCAGTATTTGCTTTTGTGTCTGTTTAATGCCATTGGTTATAAGAGAAATATTGACCAGTACCCTGGACAGATCGGCCCTTAGACAATGACAAAGCCTTGAGAGGACAGTAGTTCAACCGATCATCCAGCAGATGGCATTCCAGCCTCAGGATAGTGCTCCAGTGTTTGGAGTGGAGCTTGAAGGTACTACCACTGAGTGCCTCTATTCTTTCCTGGGATGCAGGTATTACTGGCATGACCTGTACAGTGTTTGTTCTTCATCCCTAACAGCCTGGAACCGAGTGGATTGCATGGCCTTTGCAAATGACAGACAAGGGTAGGTCTGGAGTCCTTGTAGACTCCGACATCGACAACAGGTCTACAAGAACAAGACCCTTCGACCCAATAGGCCTGAGCCAGTCAAAAACACCCACCTACCTTCTAATCTTACTTCCCAGCACTTGGCCCATAGCCTTGTATGCCTTGTCATCACAAGTGTACGTCTAAATACTACTTCAATGTGGTGAGGGGTTTTACCTCCAAAACACTTGCAGGCTGAGTTCCAGATTCCCACTACCCTCTGTGAAAAGATTTTCACTTAGAGGGCAAGTTCTTTCCTATTTCCCTGATCCAGATCCTTCATAATTTTATGCATGTCAATCATGTCCTGTCTTAATCTCCTCTGCTCTCAGAAGAGAAAAGCCCAGTTTCTCCAATCTCTCTCCACCCCTGGCAACATCCTAATAAATCTTGTCTAGAAATCCTTCCATAACGGACATCAGTAAACCAGATGTGTTTTTATACCAACTGATGATGTTACCACAATGATCACCAATACTGTGGGGTGGCGCTCAATTCCAGATTTATTCATGGACTGCACATTCCCCACCTGCCATGGTAGGATTTGAACTTGTGTCCCAGGGAATTTGCCTGACCCTCTGGATTAATAGGCTAGTGACATCTCCCCAAAACCAAGGTTGACAATACTGCATCTCCCTTCATGGTTAGGGATAAGAGGGAATGGACATGTTTTCATTAGTTTTTGGAATGAGTGTTACTGGCAAGATCAGCTTTCATTGCCCACCCTTCATTTAACTTTGAGAAGGTGACATTGCATTCCTAGTCCCAATGATCTTCAGTGTGATTCCATTTGCAATTTCCAAATGTATTGTGGGAGCAATGTGCACAGTACTCGGTTATATCTTTTGTAAATATTTGAGCTTCTCTTGTGGAATCCAATTGGAATTTTTAACTGGCACTGAACCTTCCACACACTCCCACCTCTCTTGATGCTCACCCTTGTCTGGTTAATTCTTCCCATTTCCTTCTCTTCTTTCAGTTCATTTCATTTCAGTAAAGTCTGTGATATTTCCACGGAGGATGTGCACTAGAAATCGCCATAGAGAATCTCCCAGCCCTTCAATAGAAGGAAGGCCAATGTTTGCAGCAAGCCTGGACTGTGCCCTTGTGTACCTTGCCTGAAGGATTCCATGTGATCTGTCAGCCTCCAGCCCAGCCTGATAACCATCTCGGACATTGGAAGGAAATGCCCAGGGAGCAGGTTAACATGGTGCAAAAAGGCTTTCAGCTGAAGCTTCGGTGTTTGCGCTCAGTGTGCATTATCACTTGCTTGTTGCTCCCTTTTTACATGATGAAGAAGAAAGAACTCTTGTTTGTTCAGCCTTTAACGATGTCTCAGGATATTTAAAGCGGTGTGCACAGTGCAGTCACGTTCACATGGGCAAGATGGTGAGATCCCACGACCAGCAAATGAATGACTAGACAAATCTATTTTGGCAGCAGTTGATTTTTCAGCAGGATACCTGAGGGAATCCCTTCTGAATGGAATCTTGCAGATCCACCTGAGAAGGGGGAAGGGAGGTGGGGAGGCAGAGCCTCAATTGCTGCTCTTTGCAGTTTGGTGACCCGCTTTGATAGCCTTTTGTTAGATTTTTGAGTGTAATTTATATTGTGCCTGATCCCAGTGTTGATCCGAAGGACACTCCACCTTTCAGTCTGACAAACCAGCTTCACCCATGTCATGGCTGTATTTCTGGCCGAGGTTCCAGTCTTTCAAAGAGATGAATTCAAGCCTCACCACTTTGATCATTTGAAGTGTATCTCATTTATTTTGATTTCTCCTGGGATGGGGTGGGTACAAAAGTGGCTACTGTTTGTTGCCCTTCCCTAATTGTCCTGGAGAGGGCACTGGTGAGCCATGTAATATCTGAGAAGGAAGGTGCTGGGATCTGTCCAGAAAAACCCATGAAACTCAATGTCATGTTCCTGAATGTAGTTTGGACAAGGGAACCCAGTCACCACCCGGTCTGTGACTCCAGTCCCACAGTGACGTGATTCATTCTTAACGGACCCATGACCTCCCTCAGCAAAGAACTCAGTCCGAGCGGCTGGAGATGGGCAATATATATGAGGCTTGTCAATGACATTAATGCCCTGAGAAGGAATATTGCAGCTCTATGCTGTCTGCCTTTTAGCCTCTGAGCCGCCAAACTGGTACTGTTATGGGTCTGTGATTGTCTCACATTTATTAATTAGATGGTGGCAATATGTGTTGAGCTTTTATTTTGAACTGTCAGGTCTCTTTTCCCATGACTCTCTCCTCTTCAGCCCCCTCCAAACCTTTCACCAGATGTTTCCTGTGACAGCCTTGCTGTGCAGAGTGAAAGCTCTCTGTGTTCTCTCAGGCCTCACTCTGTCTTGTGTCTGTCTCCTCTCCAACGTAACACAAAACACACGCTTCTAAAACCCTGTTGAGATGAAAAGAGAGCTGATAAAAATGCTGCAATGAGTTGAATTGGTCTTGTTAAAGAAAATAATGTTTGTTTTGAAATTATATTTCTGTCAGTGAGTGACAAAGGAAAGGTGAGGGTCCAGGATTGCTTCTGCCATCTGCCAGAACATCAGACCCAGGAGCAGGAGCAGGCCTTTTTGGCAGCTGCTGTACTAATGAAGAAGATCACTGCACATCTGGTTGTGGTCTCAGCTACACTTTCTGCTTTCCTGTCTCCCCCATTGTCCTTAACTGTTATGTTCATGAAAAATCTATCTCACTCAGCCTTGAGGAAACTCAATGATCCAACCTCCATTCTGATATAGAAATGAGATTTCCACAGACTGTCGACCCTCAGCAAGAAAGCACCACCTCTTTTTTTTTTAAAAGGGAGACTGTTCTCGGTTAAGCTGCCCTGCCCCTAATTGTTAATGAGAAAGAACAGGTTGTGTAAGTGATGCTCTTCCCCTGGAGGTGATTTAAGTGTTCATGTAAACTGTTTTCTTCAGTGCCAGAGTCCAGAGCAGGATAAAGTTTGATAAAATTAGAATTGGGGTGATTTCAGGAAGAACTCTTTCTGACTAAGAGTAGTGGAAATGGGGGCCCAGGTCAAAGTTGGAATCCATTGAATTGTCTGTTGGTCTTTCGGGTGCCAGTAGTAGGGGGAGTAGCTCAGCAGCAGTACAAGCTCTGGAAAGTCACTAGAGGGCAACTGTTTCTCTGTCCATGAACGGTACAAATAAACTTGGGCTTTGCTAGGATCTAACCAGCTTAGTCACGAGACCAAGTACAGCTTTAAAACCACAATAGTTATTGCACCACAATGGAAATGACCCCTGTGATATGATACATCAATATTCCTGAAAAAAAAGTACTTTGTTGTGACTTTTGTTTGTCTTCACAGTGTGCTGTTATGTTCATTCTGTGATACACTTAGACGATGTCAGTACTGAGTGGCACAAAGTATACTTCCTTTTCTAACCCCTTTCCAAAACACCCTCTCCATCTTGCTTTACCCCTTATTGACTCTTCTACAATTGTCCCTGTTCCCTCACTCCATCCCGGTCCCAGAGGGATTGATGATCGGAGTTCATGACCCCGCACTGTGTGAAGGTTGTTGTAAAGTGAGGCCAGTGTGTTGGAGCTTGGGCTCCTGCCTCAGGCCCAGGTGTAGGGGCCTGTTCAACAATCTGCACATTGTCCTTATTTTCTTTCTTATCAGATTTTTTAAAAATTGTTAAACAACCTAATGGTGTAAATGCATCAGTGTTGTTTATGACTGGAATCGTTTAGCATCATGATCTGAGTTTTTACTGGACCCTCACTCGTGATAACACAGTTTTCAATGTTTCTCTCCCCTTACGTGTTATGAAGAGCTTTACAAACGTGTTGTGATGAGGATAGTGTGTCTTCACAGTGTGATGAAGTGTGGGTGGGTGTTTGAATTCTCATCCCATTATCGTTGAGCTTTCAAAGAAAATGCTGTCGTCTTTGTAGCTACATTTGAAATTAGATTGCGTCCAGGTTTTGTAAATATTGCATTTGGAATTTATTTTGGAGTGCTACTTTGTAATAAAAATATCCTGTTCGGTTTTGTAGCTCAGTAGTTGTGTTTGTTCCCTGAGATACTGAGAGTTTACACAATACGCCATTTGCCTGTGACCCAGTTGTTGGCTGAAGCCTCTGGTTGTTCGGTGAGTCCAAGCCATTGTCTTGCTCTCTGCAGTTATCCCATCAACTTGGTTTCTCAGTGTGAGCCAGGAGACCACTGCGTGGTGACTTCCTGTTCCACTGTCGGGGTAAAGGCAAGTGGGAACTGTCGATGTTAATCCCATCATGTACAACAGAACATTGTGCTCAGCTAGAAATACATCCACTGACTAATTTCGTTGGCCGCCATTGCAGTAAAAGCAAATCCCTCCCTTTGCCAGCACAAAGAGAAAATGCCCATCAGATTCCCTGGTGTGTGATGGTTTAGCCCAATAGGAGCAGCACTGGGAGATCATACTGTATCAACCTGGGCAACCTCCAAATGAAAGCATGACCTTCAGTAGATCTGCTGCTACACGAAATATGGAATTGGAATACTTGTTACTGAATCACCTTGTCAAACTGAAATACAACTGAGAAAATATAAACCAAACCAAGGACAGCAAGGAAATAGGAACAGACCGTCTCTGCGGAGTGTTGCTCTTACTGGGGATAACCAATTTTAGCATCCTGTCTGAGGATGTTACTGTTCTTGTACCCCCCCACCCCAACACTGTTTGTTAATTCTATTCACTCTCTTGTGAAGTGGGTAATCCCTGCTTCACTGCACTGACCCGTGTGTTAAAGCCCTGCACAGCTCACCCTTCATCTCAATCAGATCACAGGGTCTAAGGTTGGTAAGCACTGTCTGATCCCAGGACAATAACACAGACTGACTGGAGACAATCCAGATCAAGACACACCTTTATATACACAGCCCACCGAGGAGGTGGTAATTATTCTCAAATGTTGCCACAAAGTTCTCCCAGAGATTATTGACTCATTCCAGCTTTTAAACAAGGGAGGGATGTTATGAGGGAACAGGTAGGAAGGCATGGAGAGGAACCAAAAAGGAGAGAGAATTGTTTTATGTTGCATAGTTCATGAGCTCAGGATGCTCAAAGATGTGAAACTTCAAAAGGTTCAGAAAAGATTTACAAGGGTGTTGTCAGGGTTGGAGGATTTGAGGGAGAGGCTGAATAGGCTGGGGCTGTTTTCCCTGAAGCTCTGGAGGCTGAGGGATGACCGTACAGACATTTATAAAATCGTGAGGGGCATGGATAGGATAAATAGACAAAGTCTTTTCCCTGGGGTGGGGGAGTCCAGAACTAGAGGGCATAAATTTAGGGTGAGAGGGGAAAGATATAAAAGAGACCTAAGGGGCAACTTTTTAACACAGAGCATGGTACATTGTGGAATGAACTGCCAGACGAAGTGGTGAAGGCTGGTACAATTGCACCATTTAAAAGGCACCAGGAAATGAGCCATGTGCTTGCAAATGGGACTAGATTAGATTAGGATTATCTGGTTGGCATGGGCGAGTTGGATCATAGGGTCTGTTTCTGTGCTGTATGTCTCTATGACTCAGTATTCCATTGGCTGTAAAACAGTATTTCGTTGTTGTTCAGACGTTGTTGTAAATGTGGGAACTGTGACTGGAGGCTGCTACTGCAGTGAGGGAACCACACTGGAGTGCACAAGGACATCAGAAATAGGAGGAGGCTTCCAAAGACAGTTCATCCTTTCCAGGAACCAAAATTGCACACAGCTCTCCAAGTGCAGCTGCACAGTTGTAACAAGATTCCTCTATTTTTCAATTTCCATTCTTGGCAGTAAAGGATAAAATTCCATTTGCCTTCTCAATTGCTGCTTGCTGCATCTACACTAACTGTGTTTGATGCACAAGAACACACCAATCCCTCTGCACTGCACTGTTTTGGAATCTCTCTCTATTTGCATAATAGACTGCCTTTTGATTATTCTGACTAAGGTACATGACCTTACACTTTCAGACATTAAACTCCATCGACTGTGTATTAGTATCTCATTTCAAGTTTGGTCTCCTCTTTGAGTGTCTGTCTCTGTGCGTCTGCCTGTTCCATATCCCATTCCCATTTGCTTACGGCCCAGAGACTTGATTGTCCAGCCCTTTCCTGCTGGTTCCATTCAATATTGAACAACTTCCTTGAGACAATGTAACCCAGCATGCCATCCCCTCCTTCAATCAGGATTTTCCTTGCTGTCCTGTGACGGTACATTCGAGGCTCGGAGAGTTACTTCATGACTCGCTCCCAGACTCTGTGACAGGGGGAGAGAGGGGGAGACCCAGATCCAGGCTCCATGACTGAGGAGCGAGGGGGAGGAACCCAGGGTCCAGGCTCCGTGACTGAGGAGTGAGGGGGAGGAACCCCGGGCCCAGGCTCCATGACTGGGGAGTGAGGAATAGACCCAGGGCCCAGGCTCCGTTACTGGGGCGCGAGGGGGAGGCCCAGGCCCAGGCTCTGGCTCCGTGACTGGGGAGTGAGGGGGAGACCCAGGCCCCAGGCTCCGTGACTGGGGAGTGAGGAATAGACCCAGGGCCCAGGCTCCGTTACTGGGGCGCGAGGGGGAGGCCCAGGCCCAGGCTCTGGCTCCGTGACTGGGGAGTGAGGGGGAGACCCAGGCCCCAGGCTCCGTGACTGGGGAGTGAGGAATAGACCCAGGGCCCAGGCTCCGTTACTGGGGCGCGAGGGGGAGGCCCAGGCCCAGGCCCAGGCCCAGGCCCAGTGACGGGGAGACCCAGGGTCCAGGCTCCGTGACTGGGGAGTGAGGGGGAGACCCAGGCCCAGGCTCCGTGACTGGGGAGTGAGGGGGAGACCCAGACCCAGGCTCCGTGTCTGGGGAGTGAGGGGGAGACCCAGACCCAGGCTCCATGACTGGGGATTGTGGGGGAGACCCAGACCCAGGCTCCATGACTGGGGAGTGTGGGGGCGACCCAGGGCCCAGGCTCCGTGACTGGGGAGTGTGGGGGCGACCCAGGGCCCAGGCTCCGTGACTGGGGAGTGTGGGGGCGACCCAGGGCCCAGGCTCCGTGACTGGGGAGTGTGGGGGCGACCCAGGGCCCAGGCTCCGTGACTGGGGAGTGTGGGGGAGACCCAGGGCCCAGGCTTCGTGACTGGGGAGTGAGGGGGAGACCCAGGATGATGGTGACTAGGATGAGTGGGGAGAGTCAGGCTCTGAGCATGTGACTGGAGACTTTGGAGCACTCAGCAGGTTAGGTTATTGCCACAGGTTGAGTGAGCGAATCTGTGTGGGTTTGATTTGTGCAGCGGGAGAATCGGAGGCTGCAGGAGGCCAGCTTGCGCCTGGAGCAGGAAAACGATGACTTGGCTCATGAGCTTGTGACCAGCAAAATCGCCCTGAGGAGTGACTTGGATCAGGTAAGAGACATGACTTCTCCTCACTCTCTAATCCAAGATCCCAAATCGAAAGGGAGCCTCGCGTTTGTGTACAATCTCTCTCAACCTCCAGCTGTTTCAACCTGGTTTTCAGATTCATTATTTTTGAAATGTCGCCACCACTGTAATGTGGGAAGGGTCCAGGAGCTGGGGTGTGGGGAGTGGGAAGCAAGTGACACTCAGCAAGTGGACACTTTCCCTGCTGTTCAGAATTCGACCCAGGGCAAGACTTCCACTCGCCCGAGAGGGCAAGGGGGGTGCCGACTGGGTTAAGGGCTCATCCAAAAGACAGTCGGTGTGACAGTACAGCATTCCCCACTGTGTGCACTGTATTGTCAGAGTTCAACGCCACTTCTCAAATCTCTGGCACGGGACTTGAACCTACACCATTCTTGTTGGAAGCAGAGAGCTCAGGCTGGTTGTGCTGTATACCCCAACAGACAGGCCTGCGTGGGATCAGTTATACTGCGTGGTGTGCTCACTGACTGACTGGGTGGCTTGGAGCTGGGCAATTGAATGCAGCTTCATCTCCAGAGCAAGGTGTGCTCTCCCCCAGCCCCCTGAAATTGGGGAAGGGTGTTTAAGTGTCCAATTGTACTGTCTGGAAGCTTGGAAGGAGTCCTCTGCTCGCTCCCTCACACTGTGTCCATCTTTCCCACTCAGGTTGAAGACAAGGCTGATGTCCTCAACAAGGAGCTCCTCCAAACCAAACAGAGGCTGGTGGAGACTGAAGATGAGAAAAGGAGACAGGAGGAGGAGTCTGCGCAGGTACCGAGAGGGCAGGGAGAGGGGGGGGGGTGTGGGCAGTTGCACGGTGAGGGGAGACCCAGGAGGCGGGGGCGGGTAGAGGCTTCATCCATTTGGTTATCATTTGATGCTGATTGAGACTCTCGCTCTGATCTTTGCTTTCCCACTGTTACAGATTAAGGAGGTTTTTCGCAGGGAGCTAGAGAAAGCGGAATGTGAAGTCAGCAGAACAAGTGCCATCATTTCAGAATACAAACAGGTACAGACACCGTGACCTGCTGCCTATTTCCTGGGAGATGGACACTGAGCAGATTGGGTTGAACCGAATGGTGCATCGGGTGGCTGGGTGGTTCAGGGTCAGAGTGTGGGGTTTGTCTCTCATTCCTTTCTCAATGTCAGTGGGTGACCATCCTCGAGCAGCTGCATCCTGCTGGGGCCCAGCTTCCTGGCTGATGCTGACAAGGAAAGGTAGTGAACCTGTGCAGCGGATGGGTGTACTGCAGTCCATCTGCCAGCCCCTCCTTCACTGGCCCAGACAATGGGACCAGTTTGCCAGGGACAAGCCCTCAGTGGACGGTACGGGAGAATAAATAATACCGTTTACTTTCTGGGTAGACCTGAGAACTCCTCCCTGTCTCTCACCCTCTCCTCCTCTTCCCTATGGATTATTCCCTCACCATGCTGGATATGTTGGGATTTAAATGCTAGACTGAAGCCAAGAGGAAGAAATTTCTTGTTGGGGAATAACCTTCCTTGCAGCGATGGTAAGCAGTAATTTGGAAAGTAAATGAACAGGATTTATTGGGCAGAGAAGATTGGTACTTCCCATTCAGGAGATGGGACTTGTTAAACTAGGTCACTGTAGGTCAGTCTGTCTCACCTGTGGATCCTGGGATGTGTGTTCTCGGTCCTTTGACCGATGAGACACACTGAGGTTTCACCTTCAGTCTAATATTTGAGTGAACCTCTGTTGTAGTTTTGAGACATTCGAGTTGAAAATTCCCAGTCTTCCTTAGCTGATGTGACCACAGTACCTGCTGAATGCTCTGTGCAAGCAGCAGTCCACTGTCACGTCCTCTTGAGGCCTGTACCTGTATTTTCATAGCACGAATCCTTAACTTACCGCAATCACTTGTTGACTAGTAATGCACTGGAAAGTCCCAACTGCTTTCTCCTAACCTTCTGTCCCAGCAAGAGCTCCCTTTAGCAAGTATTAACCCATGACTAGCACAACAACTCTAAGCAAGCGTTCTATTTTTATCCCCATTGTGCGGGAAAACAAGGAGAGATCTGGGTGTCCTGGTACATGAACCACAAAGTTAGCATCCAAGTTAATAGGAAGGTCATAGCATCCTAACATCTTCTACAACTAATCCACTGAGCCTAGACATTACGGGCAATTTAACATGGCCAATCAGTCCAGCCAGCCTGCAAACGTCTGGACTATGGGAAGAAACCGGAGCACCCAGAGGAAACTCACCCAGATACTGGGAGAATGTGCAAACTTCACACGAGCAGTTGCCCAAAAATGGAATTGAACCTGGATCCTTGGCACTGGGATACATAGTGTGTGTGTGTTTTTGATTTACTATTTAGGTTCGATTCCCTACAGTGTGGAAACAAGTCCATCTGTCCAGGTCAGGTGAATCGGCCATTTTAAATTGCCCATAGTGTCAGGTGCATTAGTCAGAGGGAAATAGGTCTGAGTGGGTAACTCTTCGAAGGGTCAGTGTGAACTTGTTTCCATCTGACTAATGGATCTAAAACTATGGGCAATTTAAAATGGCCGATTCACCTGACCTGGACATCTTTGGACTGTGGAAGGAAACCCACGCAGACACAGGGAGAATGTGCAAACTCCACACAGACAGTCACCCAAAGCTGGAATCAAACCTGGGTCCCTGGTGCTGTGAGACAGCAGTGCTAACCACTGAGCTACAATGCTGCCTCTTTTTAGAAGAACCTAAAGCAGTTGCAAAACAATAAAATCTATTATGTTGATGATCACTTGAATAATAAAAGAAGAATTTTTTCTTTTTTTTTAAGTGTTAAGTGTAACGTGGTGAGTACTTGGAGCCAGGAGTTAGTACCTGTATATTGAATCAATCCTCAGGGCTGTACTGGTGGCCATCTCACCAGTTAACAATTATTACCTGCTGGATGTTAATGAGGCCTCATCTGGAGAGCTGTGTATTATTTTGGTCTCATTTAAGAAAGGATATCAAGGGTTGTGGGGAAAAGACAGGAAAATGGAATTGAAGATGGTCAGACCAGCCATAATCTCTTTGAATCATGAAACAGACTTGATGGGCTGAATGGCCATTTCATCTTCTGTATGTTATGGTGTAATTGTCAGAAACAGTTCAGGGAGCGTTCACTCAACTCATTCCTGGGATGAGGGGGTTATCCTCTGAGGAAAGGTTGGACATGCTGTACACATTAGAGTTTAGGGAGTGAGAGGTGATCCTATTGAAATGGAGGGTCCTCAG
The DNA here is from genome assembly GCF_047496795.1 of Chiloscyllium punctatum. Taxonomy (NCBI): domain Eukaryota; kingdom Metazoa; phylum Chordata; class Chondrichthyes; order Orectolobiformes; family Hemiscylliidae; genus Chiloscyllium; species Chiloscyllium punctatum. The sequence continues at coordinate 27,168,320 of NC_092745.1, read as the reverse complement.
GGAGAAAAGCAATAGACTGTGGATGCTGGAAATCGGGATCCAAAAGCAGAATGCTGGAGAAACTCAGCGAGTCTGGCGGTATCTGTGGAGAGAGAAATAAGAGTTAAGGTTTCTACAGAAGCCTTACTCGATTTGAAGCGCTACTCTATTTCTCTCTCCACAGATATTGCTGGGCTAACTTAAGACCCTGAGGGGACATGACAGATGGATACCTTTTGTGAGGATATCCAGAAGTAGGGACACCGTTTCCTTTGGAACAAGAAAATCCCATTTAATCCATGACAATTAAGGCCTTCTCACTAAACTTAAGTACAGTGCAGTCTGATAACTTGAGCTGGGTATTATGCAGATGTATCAGTGAGGTGACAAGAGCAGCACTAAGTCTCCCTCTTGTTCTGTTCAGATTTGCTCACAGTTGAGTACACGGTTGGAGAGACAGCAGGCGGCGAGTAAGGAGGAACTGGAACTAGTGAAGGTAGGAGTTGAGCAGCCTCTAATCCCCACTCTGTCATTTGAGTTTCTGCTGTCTCCAAATGGAATCTCCAGTCATATCCTGTGTGGTCACAGTCTTTCCAGCACGGAAAGTGGTGCTATGGCCCATGGTGTCCACATTGGTCATCAAATATGTTCTAATCCCATTTCCCAGCTCTTGACCTGTAGCCTTGCATGCTACGGGGTTTCAAGGACTCCGCTAAATGTTTCTAAAACGTCTTGAAGGGTTCCTGCCCCTCCAGCCACCTGATTGTGAATAGATTTCCACAGTGAGCTAAATACCCAACAATCAAATGTCTCCTTATTCCTTCATGGGATGTGGACATCACCGACTGGGCCAGCATTTTTTAGCCATCCACCATTGCAGCTCACCCACCTTCTCCTGGGGATGAGCTGACTTTGAGATCAAACCGTGTTTGCTGTTCATGGTGGTACTGAGGTCTCATCAGGAAAGCCACTCTCCATTCTAGCATAGAAACAATATTGCTGTTCCGTTTGTGTTGCTGGGTCAAAATCTTGGCATTAGCACCATTGATTAGATTAGATTACTTACAGTGTGGAAACAGGCCCTTCGGCCCAATAAGTCCACATCGCCCCGCCGAAGCGTAACCCACTCATACCCCTACATCTACCCCTTACCTAACACTACGGACAATTTAGCATGGCCAATTCACCTGACCTGCACATCTTTTGGACTGTGGGAGGAAACTGGAGCACCCGGAGGAAACCCACGCAGACACGGGGAGAACGTGCAAACTCCACACAATCAGTCGCCTGAGGCGGGAATTGAACCCAGGTCTCTGGCACTGTAAGGCAGCAGTGCTAACCACTGTGCCACCGGGCCGCCCACATTGTGGCTGCCCCAACACTGAATGGATTGCAACGTTTCAGTAAGGCAGCTTACCCCCCCCCCTTTTCAAGGGCAATTGTGGACGTGCAGTAAATACTGGCCCAGCCGGCCGCGTTGTTCTCCCTGATAAGGAATTAAACTCTCAACACGGTGGTGGGATAAGAAGATGCAAGCGCAGGGTCATTGCTGAGTGCCTCAGGCTTGCTGCCTTTTCAATTCAATTCCCAGGGTAAAGTGCTGTCATGTGACCGCTGCTGTGAGCTCTTCAGGAAGGACGGTGAGCTGCAGCTCCCCGAGCCTGGCCAGGATCACGCGAAGCAGTATGTTGATGAAGAGAAGGAGATTCTGAAGAAGCAGCTGCGGGAGATGGAGCTGGAGCTAGCGCAGACCAAACTGCAGCTGGTGGAGGCCAAGTGTAAAATCCAGGTACAGAGCCGAAATGGGGGCTCCACAAGGGGAGGGAGGGAAGGAGGGAGGGAGAGAGAGAGAGAGAGAGCACAGGACCAGTGTTCCGACATGGTCTCGCTCTGAGTGCGTTTCAAACAGGCTCCACATTGGTACTCTGTCTCTGGGTCGTGCTGACGGGTTATTTCCCGGTGAAATCATTGTTTCCTTCCTCTGCCTTTCCCAGGAGCTGGAGCACCATCGGGGAGCTCTCCTCAATGAGATCCAAGCTGCCAAAAACTCCTGGCTCAGCAAGACCCTGACCTCGATCAAAACTGCCACTGGCACTCAACCCCCTCAGCCTCCGCCTTCCCCTGCTCCAAAGGAAAGCACATAGTGCCACACACCTCGTCCTTCCCCCCTTCTCCCCCACCCACCCCCCGTCTTCTCAGCCCCTGATGGTGAGGGAACACCATCCTGAGGATCACCGCCTGAACTCAACAGCAAGCCCCCCTCACTGCTGGCACCATCCTCAAGCTCAAGAAATGGCCCTACTCAGGGCCAGCTGTCCAACTCTTTGTACATTCAAATCCTTCCTCATTCTGGGATCCAATCTGACGGATTGATGGTTTGTATATTGTTGAACAAGAAATGTTGTATTTTACTATCAGTACCTTCTTGTCATTTTCATTGGCAGCAGTTAATTGAGAATCTCATTGGTTTAATGTGGTGAACAGGTCAGTTCTCCAGGTTCTGTGAAGGATGAGGGCCTGTGAGAAATGCCAGTGTTTGCTGATTTGTCACCTTGCGCAGGCGAACTGAGAATCTTCTTCACTCTCTCCTGTCTCTCTTTGCTCTCCTTTCTTCTCTCACACTCTCCTGTGTGCTCCCTCTTTCTGAACTACTTGCTATCCAGACTTTGCTTGCTTGCTTCTCTCTCTCTCACTGGACTGAGAGCAGCTCCTATTCATTGACTCGCAGAGATCACGATGTTTTTGCTCAGGTCAGTTCCCATGATGCACTCTGCTCATCCTGCCTTACCCACTTAATGTTCTGCTTGGATCTTTATACAGGTCTGTCCACCATTTTTCCCTTTTCAGTCTTTACAAACCGATGTGCGTGGACGTGACAGAGGAACAGCTAAAGGACTCGATTTGCACAATGTACAAAGAACAAATGATCTATCTTGTTTCTTTAATTTTCAAACAAGTTCGATATTAAATGTAGTTAAAATCTGGGGAAATTTTAAGCTTAAACTTGCAGCAGCCTGTTGTCTCAGTGAACAGGTTCCTTTTGTTGGTGTGTTTATCTGTAATATCCAGCTGCCCCCTGTTGTTCACCCTGGTGCAACCATCTCTTGGGGCAGCTTACATTTGTAACAATTGTATTTTCAACAATAAACTAACTCCCTTTGTTGGTTTGGCTGTGTTCTGTGCTCGCTTTACACCACTGGCCTTTCAGCTAGCTGTATAGGAAGATCCCAATTCTTCCCCATTCACTTCAAACATTCGATTGGTATCAACATGACCCCATTCTGGACCGAAGTAGGGTTGTCAGTAAGTGACTGCACTCTCTCCAGTAAATCTCAGTTATAAATACACGGATAACAACATCCCGTTAATCTAATTTTAACTGGAATATGGAAATGGGGGCCAGGATACGATCGCAATTTCCCTGGACACAGCACACCCCGTCCCTTCCCCTCTGAACAAATCTGAAATCACCAACTGGGTTTCTCACACAAACCAAACTCAAGGAGGGATGGAATGCTGCAAAGCTGAGACACACACCTACAGTCATTAACTGGGCAACAGTCACACCCACACTGACAGGTACACCTGCAGTCAGTACTGAGTAACAGTCACACCCCCATGCAGAGACACGCACCTACAGACATCATTGGGTAACAGTCACACCCATACAGGCTCATGTGTGCTCTGAGTTCCTGATTGAACCTCTCTCTGAAATTAGGCCTCACTTTTGAGCTGTGACAGGCTAAAGTGGGAGGAATGAATCTTGTGACTGCAGCCTCTAACATCTGTAATCTAAATCATTTAGTGTGTTCCCTATGCATAGTGTGATCCCACCAGCTGGGTCTGGACCAACAGAGTGAAGAGGGAATGCCTCAGATTGGAATGATTGAGTCCCAGCAGCTTTTAGTTTCTGATCTATTTGGAATCTTGTAACCTTGACGGATTCCAGATCAAAGGGATCATTTGAAAGTCATTGGCTCTCGGTTCAAACTACAGATGTGTCATTGGCTGGGTGACCTGTCGATCAATTAGCTGAGGCAGATAGTCTATTTCTACAGCGTACATGAGACCAAATCATCATCATCATTATTCCTTTTTCCAGACTGACAGTAAAACCACAGCAATTAACAGCCCAGACAGAGGAAGCTGCTCAAATTCACAGCCACAATGGAGCTTGAGGAAAACACTTGTGGAGATTTCTCAATAACCTGAGAATCCTGTCCTTTGAACAGTGACAAAACCTTAAGGTGGAACTGGTGGCTGAGCAGGAAGGAGATCTGGTTTACTGAAGCAGAGACTTCTGAGGTTCACATTGTTTTGTACAGCTGACAGTCTTCAGCATCTTTGAGATGTTTTACTTGGCAGTAGGAGTCAGCACTGTCCCCATCAAATAATCCCAGGATAGGGACAGCACAAGGTTAGATACAGCATAAAGCTCCCTGTGTCCCAATGACCTGTCTTAACTCCTGAACCTCAACTGTCTCTGAGCCAGTCCCGAGAAGGAAGAGAGTTGAAATTCAGTGCTGACAATGACCTTTGTCCTGCCAGCTCAGCCCTGTTCTATTTAAAGTTGTGTCTCCTCTGTGGACTGTCTCACACACTCTCCACACATTCTGATCTCCTGATGCTCTTGCTGAGGGGAGGGTCACGTGGGTGAGGGCACAGGAGAAGCGAGCGTTGGACTCCCAGTCAGACCCAGAGAGGGTCAGCAGGCTGCTGACACTGTAGGTGCTGTCCGAAGCTCGCAACATCTCATTCTATCAGTTTGCAATAGTTAGAGTTGTAATATTTCACATACTGTAATCATCCAGCGCCCTGGGCACAACAAGATTATGATAATGAGCAGAGGATCAGATTTTTAGTGATGGTTTTTGGGTGGAGGTCAATTGACCAGGACACCAGGGGGAAACTGCCCTGCTCTTCATTTAATGGTGCCATAGAATGGCTTTTTCACAACTGAAAGGCTCCCAGTTTTTAAAAAAAAATTAGATTCCTTCCAATATGGAAACAGGCCCTTCAGCCCAACAAGTCCGCACCAGCCCTCTGAACAGTAACCCTCCAAGGCTCACTTTCCTATATTTACCCCTGACTAACATACCTAACACTATGGGCAATTTAGCATGGCCAGTTTCACCTAACCAGCACATCTTTGGACTGAGGGGAGAAACCAGAGCACCTGGAAGGAACCCATACAGTCATGGGGAGAATGAGGCAGGGATCAAACCTGGGTCCCTGGTGTTGTGAGGCAGCAGTGCTAACCACTGAGCCACCGTGCCACTCCATTGAAAAGGCATGTATTTCCATTGAGTATCTCACACCTTTTGCTCTCCCAAAGACATTTACAGACAGTGAGGGTCTTGACTGAAGACCAGTCACTTGTAATGTGTGGAATGTCACAACCAGTTTGTACACAAGAAGGTGACACAAGCAACAATGAGATCAAGGAGCATATACACTAATGTTTCAGGGATAAATATTCACCTGAACTCCATCCAAAGAGGTGGAAAATGAGAAAATGAAAGTTAAAGGACAAGGTAGAATGGCTGGTTTGTGATGAGACTGATTGATACCAGGAAATAAAAGGAAGACCCAGAATTTGAAAATGCCGCAATATACCAAGGAACCATAAAAGTGCAGGGTTACTTGAGAATGGAACAAACTAAAAGGCCTTATATCTCAATGCATGAAACATTTGGAAAGAGGTAAACAAAGTGATGTGGCAGATCGGGGTAAGTCAAGTACCCATGGACTTTAACCTAGTTAAATGAGGGTGGAATCTGGAGAGGTTATTAAAGTTTCCAGAACAAATAAAAGAACAGAGTATGGAAAGGGTCAGGAAACTAACTCTCAACACAGCATGAAAGGGGACAACTTTGAGAAAGAGGGCAGTCAATGCAGGACTGAGGGTGTTGTACTTAAAAGCACACAGTATACACAATGAGCTTTCAGTGCAGATTGAAACTGACAGGTATGATGAGTATATCACAGAGATGTGGCTGCATGGTGATCTGGGCTGGGAACTAAATATCCAAAGATGCACGTCCTCTATTGAAAAGCCAGGCAGGTGGGTAGAGGGGGGCAGGTTTGTCTTGTGAGTAAGAAATGAAATTAAATAGATAGCAGGAGCTTTATGCAGTCAGAAAGTGCAGAATCTGTGGGGTTACAGTTGAGGAACCACAAAGGGAAAAAGACCCTGATAGGACACATGTACAGGCCTCCTAGCGATAGTGGGGAAGAAAATAAATCAGGAGATTGATTTGTCATGTAAGAAAGGCAATGTTACAACAACCATGGGGAATTTGAATATGCGGTGGACAGGGAAAATCAAACTGGTAGCTGATCTCAAGGAAGGGAATTTTGGATTATCGATGAAATGGATTTTGGGAACAGCCTGTGGTATAGCCCACTATGGAACAGGCAGTTCTGGATCTGGTGATGTGTAATGAGGCAAAACTGATTTGAGAGAAGATGAAAAATCCTCTAGGGGGCAGTGACCATAATATGATAGAATTCACCCTGCAGTTTGAGAAGGAGAAGCTGGAATCTGATGTAACAGTAGGGATTAATGAGCAAGTTAGACAGAGGAGAGCCAATGCACATGGTCTGTTTGGATTGCCAGAAGATTTTGACAAGTTGTCATACATGAGCTGAAAACGAAAATAAGATGGGCACGATACTGGCATGGATAGGGAGAAGGATAAAATGGATTTTTTCGGGGTGGTGGACAGTGCTTAGTTGAAATCTGCGGGGTCAGTGACTAGGAGACAGTAAGGATTGCAGATGCTGGAAGTCAGAGTCAATAGATGTGAAGCTGGAAGAACACAGTAGGTCAGTCTACATCTAAGGTGTAGGAAAGTCAATGTTTCAGTTATGGAACCCTTTGTTAGGGAAGGTTAGTTAGTCAGTCAGGTCAGTCCTGACGAAGGATTTCAGCCGAAACATTGACTTGCCTATTCCTTGGATGTTGTCTGATCTGCTGTGCTCTTTAGCTTCACATCTGCAGTGGTCAGTGTTGGGACTACATCTATTCACATAAAAATTAACTATGCATTGATGATTGGATTCCCTACACTGTGGAAGCAGGACCTTTAGCCCAACCCTCCCCTCCAAAGAGTAACCCACCCAGTCTCATTTCCCCCAACTAATGCACCTAACACTATGGGAAGTTTAGCACAGCCAATACATTTTTTTTTGGAATGGGGGAGGAAGCCCACACAGACACAGGGTGAATGTGCAAATTCCACACAGATAGTCAACCAAGGTGGGAATTGAACCTGGGTCCCTAGCACTGTGAGGCAGCAGTGCTAGCCACTGAGCCACCATGCCTCTGGAAAATGGACTGAGACCATTGCTGCTAAGTTTGCAGAAGACAGAAAGTTAGATGGAGGGACAGATGGTGTTGAGGAATCAGAGAGGCTGCAGATGGAGTTGGACCAGCTAGGCGAGAGAGAGCAAAGAAGTGGCAGATGGAGTACAATGTGAGAAAGTGTGAGATTGTGCACTTTGGTGGGAAGAATAGAGGTGTCGTCTATTTCCTAAATGGGGAAATTTGGAAATCTGAAGCAGAAAGGAACTTGCTCAGGTTTCTCTTGAGGTTAACATGCAGGGTCAGTTGGCAATTATGAAGGCAAAAGCAATGCTGGCATTCGTTGTGACAGAACTAGAATACAAGTGGACTGCTGAGGCTGGATAAGGCTATGGTCAGACCACATTTGGAATATTGTGAGCAGTTTGGGCTGCATAGCTCAGGAAGGGTGTGCTGGCATTGGAGAGGGTGCAGAAGAGCTTTACAAGAATGATCCTGGGGATATTGTGCTTGTCATGTGAGCTGCAGTTGGGAATTTTGGGTCTGTACTTCATGGAATTTGGAAGGACATGGGGGGTGCGGTATCTGATTGAAAATTACACTATACCGAGAGGTCAGGATCGAGTGGTGTGGAGAGGATGCTTCCACTCGCCGATGAAACTCAGACCCGAGGGCACAGACTTAGAGTTAAAGAATGACCCTTTCGAAATGCGATGAGGAAGAATCTCCTCAGCCAGAGGGTGGTGAATCTGTGGAACTCATTGCCACAGAAGACTGTAGAGGTCAAGTCGGTGAGTGTGTTTAAAACAGAGATAGTGAGGCTGTTGACTGGTAGGGGAGAAGGCAGGAGAAAGGGGTTGAGAAACAATCAGCTATGGTCAAATGGCACAGCAGACTTGATAGGTTGATTGGCCAAATTCTGTTCCTCCATCTTAAGGCATTATGCTCTTATGGAGAGTTTCCCCAAAACCCTGGAACACTGAGATCACTGGATTACAAATCCTGCTGTGGCTGTTCGTCATCAGGACTTTGCTAAGAGATAGCCAGGGAGTTGAGATGGCAAGCATCCTGTTCCATGTTCAGGATGCTTCCCAGCTCCTGGAATACCATGATTACAGGAAGTGTGGTCAGTGAGAGCAGTTGGAGCTCCTGGTTTCGGAGCTTGAGCAGCAGCTGGTGTCAGTGCGGAGAGTCCGTGAGGCTGAGAGCTCCGTGGAGAGCACGTTTCTAGATGTGGTCACTCTGCAGCTTCAGTGTATGCAGGGAGAGAGGGAATGGGGGAGCAGCAGACAGTCCAAAAGAACCAGGCAGCTAGTACAGGAATCCCCTGAGTGCATCCCACTGTCCAACCAGGATTCAGTTCAGAATCCTGATGAGAATGATGGTTCATCTGGGGAGTGCAGCCAGAGCCAAGTACATGGCACCACAAGGGGCTCAGCTGTACAGGGGGGCCCAAGGAAGACTGGAAGAGCGATAGTGAGAGGAGATTCGAGAGTGAGGGCAATCAATAGGTATTTCTGCAGCTGCAGATGGGCATCCAGGATGGTGTGTTGTCTCCCTGGTGTCAGGGTCAAGGATGTCACTGAGCAGCTGCAGAGCACCCTGAGGGGAGAGGGGGAACAGGCAGCAGTTGTGGTCCACATCAGTCCCAGTGACAGAGGAAGAAAAAGGATGTGGTCCTGCAGTCAGATAAGGAGACCAAAAGTGCACACAACAGGATCATAAAATCATATCGCACAGAAGAGGCATTTCAGGCCATTGAACCTGTCCCAGCATAATGACATTAAACCGACAGTAGTTGCACCTTCCAACATGAGGCCCATTGCTTTGAATGTTATGACATTTCAAGTGTTCATCTAAGTATTTTTTAAAGGTTGTGAGGTTACCCACCACATCTACCCTCCCAGGTAGTGCGACTTCTGGGTGAGGATTTCCTCAAATCCTCTCTTCTTTGACATTGAATGTGTGCCAACATATTGTTGATCCTACGCCTAAGGAGAAAGTTCCGCCCTAGGCTAAAATGAGGACTGCAGATGCTGGAGATCAGAGTCAAGACTAGAGTGGTGCTGGAAAAGCACAGCAGATCAGGCAATCCTAATGAAAGGCTTTTGCCCGAAACATTGATTTGCCTGCTCCTCAGAAAGTTCCACCCTGTCTATTCCCCTCATAATCTTATATATCTCTATTAGGTCCTGCCTAATCCTTCTCTGCTCCAAAGAAAACCTCCCAAGCTTATCCCGCCTCACCTCATTGCTGAAATACTCCATCCCAGGCAACATCCTGGTTAATCTGCTCTGTCATACACTCATGGAGTCATAGGGATGTACAGCATGGAAACTGACCATTCACTCCAACCCGTCCATGCTGACCAGATATCCTAAACTAATCTAGTCCTAGATGCCTTTTAAAGGTTGCAATTGGAGCAGCTCCACCACTTTCTCATTTAACTTACGCACCATCCTCTGTGTGAAAAAGGTCACTTTTACATTATTCCCATCTCACCCTAAACCCCTAATTCTGGACTACCTTGTCTATTTACCCTATCCATGCCCCTCATGATTTTATAAGCCTCTATAAGGTCGCCCCTCAGCTTCTGATGCTCCAGGGAAAACAGCCCCAGCTTGTTCAGTCTCTCACTGTAGTTCAGATCCTCCAACCCTGGCAACATCCTTGCCAATCTTTTCTGACCCCTTTCAAGTTTCACAACATCTTTCCAATTGAAAGGAGACCAGAATTGCACTCAATATTCCAAAAGTGGTCTAACTAATGTCCTGTACAGCTGCAACATGACCTCCCAACTCCTGTACTCAATACTCTGACCTATAAAGGAAAGCATACCAAATGCCTTCTTCACTATCCTATCTACCTGTGACTTCAAGGAGCAATGAACCTGCACTCCAAGGTCTCTTTGTTCAGCAACACTCCCCAAGACCTTCCTGTTTAAGTCCTGCTCTGATTTGCCTTTCCAAATTTCAGCACCTCACATTTATCTAAACTAAACTCGATCTGCCCCTTGGCCCATCTGATCAAGATCCCATTGTAATCTGAGATAACCTTCGTCCCTGTCCATTAAACTCCAATTTTGGTGTCATCTGCACACTTGCTAATTATACCTCGTACGTTGACATTCAAATCAGTTATATAAATGACGAAAAGCAGTGAACTCATCAGTGATCCTTGTGGCACACCACTGGTCACAGGCCTCCAATTGAAAAGCAACCCTCCACCACCACCCTCTGTCTTCTATCTTTGAGCCAGTTCTGTATCCAAATGACTAGTTTTCCCAGTATTCCATGAGCTGCAACCCTGTCCAGTACATTCACATCCTTCCTATGGTGACCACAACTGTACTTTGGTTCCTTTGGGCGGACCAAAGACTGTACAGCTCCAACATATCCACCCTGTCTTAGAATCGATACCTGAAGTGTTGAAGGCAAGTTTTTTATATGCCTTCACAACTACCCTATTAACCTGTCGTGTCTTCCTAAAGGCATCACGTCACATTTATTAGGGTTAAATTCCATCTGACTCTGATCTACCCATCTGACCAATCCGGTTATACCCTACCATAACCTAATATCTTCTTCCTCACTGTCAACCATCCGGCCAATCTTTGTGTCATCTACAAACTGAGTTACCAGCACTCCGTTCCAACAATCTCATCTACATAATTTCTATAAATCACAAGCAATAAGGGACCCAGCACTGACACTGCACACTGTACTCAACTCACACACACAACTTTCTGCCTTCGCCTTCTGTCTCCTGTCACTGAGCCAATTTTGGATTGAGTACTCCTGAGGTGATCTCACTAAAGCCCTGTAAAATTGCATTAAGGCACCCCTCTCCTGTTCTCGAATCCTCCCACTATGAAGACCAACATCCTTTTTACCTTCTTCACCGCCTGCTGCTCCTGCACGCTGACTTTCAGTGACTGATGTGTCAGGATGCCAAGGTCTCATTGAACCTCCCCATTCCCAATCTATCACCACTCAGATCATAATCTGCATTCACATTTTTGTGACTAAACTATGTAACCTCACATTTATCCATATTGCATTTCATCTGGCACTAACTCAATTTGTTCAAATCACACAAAAGTATCTCTGCATCCTCCTCCAAGCTCCCTCTCCCACCCAGCTCCGATATCTGCAATATCGGAGATATTACTCTTAGCTTCCTTCATCGAAACCATTCAGTGATATGATGAATAACTGTGGTACTCTTTCAGAAAAAAAGGCCTGTTTATTCCAACTCTTTGTTTCCTGTCTGCCAACCAATTCCCTGTCCGTGCCAAAACACTGCCCAATCCTATGAGACTTAATTTTATATCTCTTCTGTAGGATTTATTAAAAGCATTCTGGAAGTTCAAATTAACCACATCCACTGGCTCGCCCTCATCAAGTCCATTCGTTACGTCCTCGAACAATTCCAGTGGATTTGTTCAGCATGATTTCCCTTTCGATAATCCATCTGACTCCATCCAACCCTCTCACTGTTTTCCATGTGCTCAGCCATTAAATCTTTTATAATGGACTCCAGTATTTTCCTTCATACCAATGTCAGGCTGACTGATCTAAAATTCCCTGTTTTCTCTCTCCCTCTCTTTTTAAATTGTGAGGTTACATCAGCAACTCCCCAACCTGCAGGAACTGTTCCAGAATGTATAGAGTCTTGGAAGATGACCGCTAATGTTCCCAAAATTTTCAGGCCATTTCCTGAAGTCCTCTGGGATGAAGATTATTGGTCCCCATGGATTAATTGAACATTAATCCCATCAATTTTCCCCAAACCATTTACCTAATAAAATTGATTTTCTCCAGTTCCTCCCTTGCTCTAGACCCTGTGCTGCAATTTCTTTGGGATATACCTGAGTCTTCCTTTGTGTACAAAGATCCAGAGTATGTATTTAATTATTCTGCCATCTTTTTGTTCCCATTATTGCACTATAATTCTTCCGTGGAATTTTCTCGAATGTCTTCTGCAAGTTCATACAAACAACATCCTTCGATGTTTTAAATCCATGCTGAATCTCTCTGAGTAGTTCATATTTGTCATACATTCTGTATCTAAAACCAAATTCAATCACTTCCCAACAACAGACATTCAACAGAGATGTTCATTGTGAATGTACCGGAGCTCTCTCTGTCTCCTTGACTGAAACATACTGATAGGAACAGTGTTGGGCTGTAGCTTCAGCAATGAGTTTGTGAGTGGACGTTCATGCCTCACAAATCTGTTAGAGTTCTTTCATGAATTGACCAGGAAGGTTGACAAGGGCAGGGTGGTAGACATATTATATGTGGATTTCAGCAAGGCCTTTGCTAAGGTTCCACATGGTAGGCTGATCTGGAAGGTTAGATCGCATGGAATCCATGGTGAGCTGACAAAGCAGATACACAGTTGGCTTGATGGTAGGAAGCAGAGGGTAATAGGGGAAGGACGCTTGTGGGACTGGAGACCTGTGACCTGTGGAGTGCCTCAGGGGTCAGTGCTGGGCCCATTACTGTTTGTTATCTATATCAATAATTTGACAGAATATACAAGGCATGATTAGTAAGTTTGCTGATTACGTTAGAAGAGGCAGTATTGTGGACAATGAGGAAGGTTGTCAGAAACTACAGCAGGACCTTGATCAATTGGGGAAGTGGGCTGAGAAATGGCAAATGGAGTTTAGTATAGTTAAGTTGAGGTCTATCATTTTGGAAAGTCAAATTAATGTAGGAATTTCATGCTGAGTGGCAGGGCCTTAAAGAAGTGGAACAGAAGAATCTTGGAGTCACAGGTAGGCAGGGCAGTGAAGAAGGCTTTTAGCACACTGGTCTTCATCCGTCAGGGAAATGAGCATAGAAGTTAGGAAGTTATGTTGCAGTTGTATAAAATATTAGTGAGGCTGCACTTGGAGTACTGTGTTCAGTGTTGGTCACCTTGTTATAGGAAGGATGTTATTAAACTGGAAAGAGTGCAGTAGAAATTTACAAAATGTTGCCAGGACTCAATGGTCTGAGTTATAGGGAGATGTTGGGCAAACCAGGACTTTTTTCTTTAGAGTGTAGGAGTCCGGGGGGAGGGAGGGTAACCTTATGGAGGTGTATAAGATCATGACTGGATAGATATAGGGTGAATGCACTCAGTCTTTTTCACACGGTTGGGGAATCGAGGATTAGAGGGCATCAGTTTAAGTTTAGAGGGGAAAGAACAAAAGGGAACCATATGGAATGAACTGCCAGTGGAAATGGGTGAGGAGGGTAAATTAACAACATTTAAAAGCATTTGATCAAATAAATGGATAGGAAAGGATTAGAAGGATGTGGGTGAAATGCAGGGAAATGGGGTTAGAGCTGATCGATGTGTGGTTGGCATGGACGAGTTTGGGGCAAAGGGCTGCAGAACTCTGTGGCTCTTTGACTCCAAGGTGGATATATAGAGTCAGTAGTAGGAAATTAACAGTGTACATTGTATCCCGGAGCCTCTTGGAAAGGTATCATGAAGGAGCTGAAAGAATCTTTGGTGAAGAAGTTTCTTGTACGGGCTATGGGAAAGCTTTCAGCATAGAACATAGGACACAGAATATAGAATATAGAACAGTACAGCACAGTACAGCCCCTTCAGGCCTTTTATCCTACTCTAAGATCAGACTAACCATTGCACGAACTTCAATGTGTCTATCCAAGGGTCACTTAAATGTCCCTAATGTATCTGATTCTCCTACCACTGCCGGCAGTGCATTCCACACACCCACTACTAAGTCCGTAAGTTTGCTCACTGAGCCTGAAGGTTTGTTTTCCGACGTTTTGTCACCATACTCGGTAACATCATCAGTGAGAGTCTCCAGTGAAGTGCTGATTGTATGTCCCGCCTCTCGATTTTTAGGTCTTGGTTTCTTAAGGTGGGTGATGCCGTTTCTGGGTCATTTTTTCAAGGGATTTAAATCGATGTATTTATTGATGGAGTTAGGGTTAGAATGCCATGCCTCTCAGAATTCTCATGCGTGTCTTTGTTTCGTCTGTCCTAGGATGCATGTGTTGTCCCAGTCAAAGTGGTGTCCTTCTTTGTCTGTATGTACAGAAACTAGTGATAGTGGGTCATGTCTTTTGGTGGCCAGTTGGTGTTCAGGTATCCTGGTGGTAGGTTTCCTGCTAGTCGGTCCGATATAGTGTTTTTTTATAGTTCTTGCACGGCATCTTATAAATGATGCTAGTTTTGCAGGTGGTATCTAATGGATCCTTTAGGTTCATTAGTAGCTGTTTAAGTGTGTTGGTAGGTTTGTGGGCTACCATGATGCCAAGGGGTGTGAGTAGTCTGTATGTAAGGTAGTGTGGCTATAGTTTTTGGTTGCGTTGTGTCTACTTGTCTGGGTTTGTTTCTGAGGAATCGACGGACTGTGTTTATTGGGTACCTGTTTTTCTTGAAAACGTAAATATTTTTCTTCTGTTTTTTGTAGTTCTTGGGTGCTGCAGTGTGATGTAGCCCATTGAAATAATGTCTTAATGCAGCTTCATCTGGGTGTTGAGATGATTGCTTCTGAAGTTAGGTATTTGGTCCGTGAGTGTTGTTTTTCTGCAGATGCTGGTTTGAAGCTCTCCGTGAACTGTACGTTCAACTGTCACGTCTAGGAATGGGAGTCTGTTGTTCACCTCCTCTTTTATGAATTTGATGCCTGTCAGGGTATCGTTGATAGTGTTGTAGGTTTCCTCTAATTTGTTCCGTTTTGTGATGACAAAGTTGTCATCTACATAGCGGACCCAAAGTTTGGGTTGGATAAATGTGCTGTCAGCTTGTTCAAGTCTCTGCATTACTGCTTCTGCTATGAGACCTGATATTGGTGACCACATAGGCGTTCCATTGACAGGTTTGTAGGTTTTATCAATGAATGTGAAGTGGGTGGTGAGGCACAGGTCCACTGGCTTGAGGATGCTATCTTTGCTGATGACATTCGTGCTGGCTGGTGTTTGTAGTTCTGGTGTTCCTAGGAGCAATGCCAATGTTTCTTTGGTCAGGCCAATGTTAATTGATGTGAAAAGGGCTGTAACATCAAAGGAGACCATTATTTCATCCTCTTCTATCTGTCTTTGATGGTGTTCAGGAATTCTTGGGTGGAGGGAATGGAGTGGCTTGTATCTTCAGTTCGGTGTTTCAGTTTTTAGTGGAGTTCTTTGGCCAGTCTGTATGTTTGTGTACCACGTCTGAGGGGACTCCTGGTTTGTGTATTTTTGGTAATCCATTGAAGCGTGGTGTGTTGGATCCATCTGGTTTCATGTTTTGGATGTCTGTCCTGTTTAATTGTCCTGATTTTTTTAAGTGCTGCTAAAAAAGATGAGATTCTGTTTAACAGCTTTGGGGTGGGTCTGTCGCTACCTGCTGGTATCTGCAAGTATGTATTTTGTCTTACGTTGGAGAGGAGACAGACACAAGACAGAGTGAGGCCTGAGAGAACACAGAGAGCTTTCACTCTGCACAGCAAGGCTGTCACGGGAAACATCTGGTGAAAGGCTTGGAGGGAGGTGGAGAGGAGAGAGGCATGGGAAAAGAGAACATATAGTTCAAACTAAAAGCTCTTCCATCATCTAATTAATTAATGTGAGAGGGTTAGAGAC
Source organism: Chiloscyllium punctatum (assembly GCF_047496795.1). Taxonomy (NCBI): domain Eukaryota; kingdom Metazoa; phylum Chordata; class Chondrichthyes; order Orectolobiformes; family Hemiscylliidae; genus Chiloscyllium; species Chiloscyllium punctatum. Next base: position 27,152,438 of record NC_092745.1, on the reverse strand, counting down.
CCCTAACAGTGAGAGTGTGGTGGCTCAGAGGCTAAAAGGCAGACAGCAAAGAGCTGCATTATTCCTTCTCAGGGCATTAATGTCATTGGCAAGCCTCATATTTATTTCCCATCTCCAGCTGCTCGGACTGAGTTCTTTGCTGAGCCAAATCATGGGATCGTTAAGAATGAATCAAGTCAGTGTGGGTCTGGAGTCACAGACCAGGTAATGACTAGGATCCTTTGCCCAAAGAACATTCATGAACGTGGTTTTTGTTTGGACACATCCCAGCGCCTTCCTTCCCAGATATCACATTGCTCACCACCGCCCTCTCCAGGACAATTAGGGAAGGGCAACAAATCACAGACACATGCCCCATCCCAGGAGAAATCAAAATAAATGAGGTACAATTGAAATGGTTAACGTAGTGAGGCTTGAATTCGTCTCTTTGAAAGACTGGAGTCTAGGCCAGACATGGGTGAACCTGCTTTTTCAGATTGCAAGGTGGAGTGCCCCAACAATTGGCACTGGGATCAGGCACAAAATGAATTACACTCAAAGATCTAAGAAACGGCTACCAAAACCGTGTCACCAAACTGCAAAATAAAAGCAATTTATCGGGAAGAACTCAAGAGATGACAGAAAGCCATTAGTGGGTGTAAGAGCATAAGGCAGATGTTGTTGAATACACCAGAAATACAGTAAAGCTACTGGGATAGAGCAGGGCAATGGGATCAATTGAATTTCTCGACTGAGAGTTGGCAAGGAGCTTTCCTGGTTATAATGAATCAGAACGATAAAGGATGAAGTGCAGCTCATATTGTGAACAACTTACTGCAGCGGACAAGAAAGGATGTCGAGTGACATAAATGCTTAAAATTGGGAAAACTTTCAGAAAAAAAATGGGAAAGGGGATTTTGGAATGAATGTTGAGAGTGAGGAGATGGAGGAGAGAATGGCCAGGACAGCTGTACTGAAGAATGGTTAGGTCACATCTGGAATATGGTGGACAGTTAGGGGCTCCTATGAGGGGCAATGCAGAATGGCACAGGGATAGGGGATCTAAGTAACAAGGAAACACCAGAACAGGATCTCGAGGGGGGAGGGAGGGTATTCTGATTATCGAAACATCTTAATAAAATACACACAGTAAATGTAGGTTTACTGTCAATGCCGGCAAACAGAAAGGCAAAATGACACATTCTCCTGTCATACACCAGGGACAGAAAGGAGATCAGGAAAAATATTTTGATGCAGAGATTGGAATTTAGTGAGTGCTGATAAACTGAGTCCTCCATTCAAAATGGGAGAGAATTGCTGCTTGGAATTTGAACAGGTCTGAAGCAAAAGAGAAAATTAGGATTCAAAAGGAAAGTTTAAGAAAGTTTAAGGGGGAAACACACAGCAAGTACTTCACACAGAGGGTGGTGGGCATCTGGAACACGTTGCCAGCAGAGGTGGTAGAGGCAGGCACGGCATATTCACTTAAGATGCGTCTGGACAGATGCATGAGTAGATGGGGAGCAGAGGAATACAGATGCTTCGGAATTGACTGACAGGTTTAGATAGTAGATTTGGATCGGCTCAGGCTTGAAGGGCCAAAAGGCCTGCTCCTGGGCTGTAAATTTTCCTTGTTCTTTGTAGTCACTTGCGAGTATTAACTTGGTCTGAAAAATGCCTGTTTTGTGGAAGTTTTTCGTTTGCCCTCATCAGGGCAGTTGCAAAATTACCAATCAAAGGAGAAAAAAAATGACATTTATCTTACAAGTGAGGAAAGTGCTGATAGATTGAGGTGTTATCACTATGAACATGTCAGTTTAAATATTGTTTTCCTTTGCTATGGCATTTCTAGTATATTGTCCTGATGCAAACAAGACAAAAAGCTTTGACAAAATGTTTTGTTTTTAAGCAACATTCAAATTAGGATCAGTTTGGAGAGAAGAATGAACATGGAAGTGTATTAAGTTAACAATGAAAATTAGTCTTATGTTCAGCAGAGACCAGGATAGTTTCATCTTGAACTTAATACAACAATTATCAGATGAAATTTAATAACTGGGCTGATCCAATCCACCTTCCACCAGTTTGATCATTTGAGCTGTACATCAATTGATTTTGATTTCTTCTGGGATGGGGAGGGTATTGACGTGTCTGCTATTGATTGCCCTTCCCTAACTGTCCTGCAGAGGGCAGTGGTGAGCCATGGGTTTTTCGAAGAGGATCTGACAGAAGAACAATTTCGTGTGCTGGGCCTGAGTACAACTACCCCTCAGAAGAATGGCTGGTTGTCCTCAGGCTGAGTATAACTCGGAGGGGTGGAAAGGCACAGCAGCCTGGATAGGAAGATAGCAAGATAGCAAGAGCTTCAGCAGCAACAAAGGCGTTACTTGAGTGCCCACCTCACTTTCACCCGTCGACTTACAAACTCCTTCCAGGGAAAGGGCTCAGTACCTGTCGCCACCTGCTTCAACGTCCCACACGTCACCTTGCGACAACAGACCACACCAACCACACCCACCCTTGCTCCCTCCCCGCTCCCACCCAATCATCTGCTCTCCATCTCTCCTGAAGGCACTATTTCTAGCTGGGAAACATCCCCAGCCTCCCCAAATGACCTCATTCCTCCAAGTGTGCGCAGGAATGGGGAAGCAAGGCAGGCTATTGGACCGGGAGGTGTCAGCCAGGTCTCAACGGGAAGCACTCTCCCCTCACACTCACAATGAAGCTGACTGGGTGGATGAGCTATTGGGAAACACAAGATTACTGGGATAGTGTCTTGGTTTGGATCTGTGTGGGATTCGGAGGATTGGTGTGAACTCATTGGGGTAAATGACCTGCTTCGACACTGTACAGATTCCATCTTTACATGTTTCTATCACTGAAGCAAATTATCCAGGCTGAGAGTGCAGTGCAGCGCTGAGGGAGTGCAGCACTGTCAGGGGGTCAGTACTGAGGGAATGTCGCACTGTCAGGGTGTCAGTACTGAGGGAATGTCGCACTGTCAGGGGGTCAGTACGGAGGGAATGTCGCACTGTCAGGGGGTCAGTACTGAGGGAATGTCGCACTGTCAGGGGGTCAGTACTGAGGGAATGTCGCACTGTCAGGGGGTCAGTACTGAGGGAATGTCACACTGTCAGAAGGTCAGTACTGTGGGAGTGTCGCACTGTCAGGGGGTCAGTACTGAGGGAATGTCACACTGTCAGAAGGTCAGTACTGTGGGAGTGTCGCACTGTCAGAAGGTCAGTACTGAAGGAGTGCAGCACTATCAGAGAGTCAGTACTGAGGGAGTGTCGCACTATCAGAGGTTCAGCACTGTGGGGCTGTCTTTCAGATACATGTTCTGATGTTTGCCCTCTCAGGGGGTAGTAGAAGATGCCATGGCACTATTAGAAGAGCAGTACAGATTCCCCTGGTGTCCTGGTCAATACTTATCTCCCAATCAACATCAGTAAAAACCTGATTCTCTGCTCATTATCAGACTGCACGCTGGGATCTTGCTTTGTGCAATCAGAAGTGAGGGACATTAGTCATCCTAAGGTGGGGACAAATGCTACACAAATGCAAGTCTTTCTTTGAGTTTGCACTCCTCAGATCCATCCGGACCCTCGCCCATTGTCAGACCACTTTCACCTTTTAGGGGTCATGGGGTCATTAGGCGCAGTGACCCTGGCTGGACCCAGGACACTGAGACTCTTTGCAATCTCACTCTTGACGCTCAGTCCAGTGCTGGGCAGCAAAGTTTGAAATGTAGTCTAGAACCTTCTACACAGCCAGCCAAAGTCACTCCTTCTTGAAGTATGTTGATCCCAGTCAGCTCCATTGTTCTTGGATAAAATTTTCCTGATCTGTGAGTGATCAAATGTTTGGTAAAGAGACATTGAGATAAAGGGCTGATGTCCTTTCCGGATGAAAATCTGCTGTCCTTACCTTGTCTGGCCTACACGTGACTCCAGACCCACAGCAATGATGGTAACTGTTAACCACCCTCTGTAATGGCTGAGCAAGGCCCTCCATTCTAACAATCACTGGGAAAGCTCAGAAACAGAAGGAAACCTGATGGGACACCTGACATCGACCTTGGCACTGGAAACAACATCAAACACAGCCCTGTCTACCCTGTTACATCCTCCTTACTAACATCTGGGGGCTGGTGCCAAATTCAGGAGAGCTCACAGACGACTCAAGCAACAACCTGACACAGTCACACTCACAGAATCATACCTTACAGACAATGTCCAAGACACCACCATCACCATCCCTGGATATGTCCTGGGCATATCAGCAGGACAGACCCAGCAGAGGAGGTGGTAAAGTCTTTATCAATTTAGGCACAGATTATAAGATCAGGGAGGATATGTTCGAGCTGGGCAGAACTGGCTGGGCCACAGCTGGAGTACTGAGTACTTTAGGAAGGACGTGATTTACACTTGATGAGGTGCAGAGGGGATTCAGCAGGAAATTAGATTCGATTAGATTGGATTTCCGATAGTATGGAAACAGGCCATTCACCCCAACAAATCCTCTCTGACCCTCCGAAGAGTTACCCACCCAGACCCATTCCCCATATTTACCCCTGCACCGAACACTATGGGCAACTTAGCACAGGCTGTTCACCTGACCTGCACATCTTTGGTCTGTGGGAGGAGGCTGGAGCATGCAGAGAAAACCTTTGCCTGGGACGCCTTGGACGGACCATCTCAAATGTGAAGAGAGGCTCAGGTTGTTTTCTTTGGAACAGAGAAGTTTGAGTGGGGCTCTGACAGAGGTGTATAAGGTTATGTGGGTGATGGACAGGAGGAATGGAAAGTCGCTACTCCCCTTAGTTGGAGGGTCAATAATAAGTCGGCTCACATTCAATGTGAAAGACAGGAGCTTGAGAGAGGAGTTGAGGAAAGCCTTTTTCCCCCAGAATGTGGGAGTCTGGAATGTACTGCCTGGGAGGGTAGTTGAGGTGGGAAACTTCACAACCGTTTAAAAAATACCTGGATGAGCACCTGAAATATCTGAACATTCAATGCTTGGGGCTCAGTTCTCGAAAGTTGATGCAGAGTTGATTTAGTTTTGCTTTGGTGGGTCAGACATGATCAGATGAGGGACCTCTTCTACACTGTATGATTCTCTGATTCTGTGAAACCTCTGGCTGATGACCATGTACTGTCCTCCCTCGGCTGATGAATCAGTCTCTCCTCCATGTTGAACAGCACTTGGAGGAAGCTCTGAGGGTGGTGATGGCATAGACTGTACTCTGGGTGGGGGACTTCAATATCCACCATCAAAACAGAATTTCTTAAAAAAATCAGGTTTGTTTGATATTGGAAACAATTGTTCAAAATGATACTTTTGCCATTGAATATTCAAAGAGTTAAAATCCCTTCAAATGGCAGGGATTAAAATTGTTTCTCTTATCTTTCAGGCCGTGAGAACTCTCAGCCCAAGCTGACCCTGCTGCCCCCCTCCCCGGAGCAGGTCAATGCCAAGGACACTGCCACCCTGGTGTGCCTTGCCAATCACTTCTATCCCGATGAGCTAGAGGTGCAGTGGAAGAAGGACGGTGCAGTCATTTCGGACGGGGTTCAGACCAGCAACTACCTTCGAGCTTCGGACAGCACCTACAGTGTCAGCAGCCTGCTGACCCTCTCTGGGTCTGACTGGGAGTCCAACGCTCGCTTCTCCTGTGCCCTCACTCACGTGACCCTCCCCTCTCCCCTCAGCAAGAGCATCAGGAGATCAGAATGTGTGTAGAGTGTTTGAGACAGCCCACAGAGGAGACACAACTTTAAATAGAACAGGGCTGAGCTGGCAGGACAGAGGTTAAGGCAGGTTACTGTGACACTGTAGAGAGAGCTTCACTCTGTACACAACCGAGTGCTGTCCTTGTCCTGGGAGTATTTGAAGAGGACAGTGTGGAGACAGCTTTATTCTGTTTCTTATCCTGTCCCTGTCCTGGGTGTCTTTGGTGGGAACAATATGGAAAGAGCTTTACTCTGTATGTAACCCTTTCTGTCCCTGTCCAGGAGACTGTTTGTTGGAGACAGTGCTGACTTGTAAGACTAAGCATAACCTTTCAAAGATATTGAAGACTGTCAGCTGTACAAAATCAACGTGAACCTCAGAAGTCTCTGCTTCAGTAAATCAGATCTCCTTCCGGCTCAGCCTCCAGTTCCACCTTAAGGTTTTGTCACTGTTTAAAGGGACAGGATTCTCAGGTTATTGAAAAAATCTCCACAAGTGTTTTCCTCAAGCTCCATTGTGGCTGTGAATTTGTGCAGCTTCCTCTGTCTGGGCTGTTAATTGCAGACTGTTTTCTGTCAATGTCAATCTGGAAAAGGGAATAAAGATGAAGAAGATTCAGTCTCTGTCTCGTGTGTACTTTGGGAATGGCCCGAGCTGAAGCCTCAGGGAAAGTGTGTATGAAGTGAAACCCTCTACCATTAAGGCACGGAACACAAGGGGGAGAATAGAGAGGGCAATGGGGTCCCGGGAGCAGGAGCGCACTTTATGGACAGAAGGGGCACTTTCAGCAGGAATGCAGAGCCTGAGAAAATGATCCCCAATAAATGGGGTAAAGAAGAAACGTATGCTGGAGTTCAGAAAGATTGAAGAATGATGCCGAGAGTGAGCTGAACTCAGGGTGTAGATGGGGAAGATCCAACCCAGAGTGGGGAGGGTACCTTTCACTCCATAACTCCCCATCCACCATGGTGGTGCTCTGAAGGGGCAGTACCCATCCTGAATACCTGTGCCTGAATGGGGATGTACGGTGAATGGAGAAGAGCCTGTGTCCACATGTGAGTGGGTGGGGAACAGGGAACATATCGAGTAGACCCTGTTATATCTCATCCATCCATCGAAACCCCTGGGACCAGCCCTTTCCAGTGGAGAACGAACTGAAGGGGTTCATGGGGGGACTCTGTGATGGGAGGGCTATCAAAACCCTGGAGTGGAAGGGTGGGCTCTCTGGGCAATCAATGGCAGTGTCTCTGAACATAATGGGGTGAGCTCACTCAGGGAGTGTTCAGAGCTGATTGGATCATTGCTGTCGGACTGGCAGTGAGTCATTACACAGTTAGTCATTTTGAACGTGTTCTGGTCCATATCGGGTCAGGGAGAGCTGAGGACCAGGACAAGTTCACCTTCACATTTAAAGACAAACAATATTGATGGAGCTCTCTGCCCCAAGGGTTCCTCCATCTTCCAGCAGAGCATGGCACAAGGGCTGTGAGAGTTCAGGTCAGCTCCCCCAAACAGTTTGGACAGTGTGTGTGGCCGACTTGCTGCTATTTGTGTGAACTGAGGAGGAGGATGTGTCCCTTTGGGATGACGGAACTCCCAGAGTTGCTGAAAGGGATCCAGATGTTGATCCCTTCCCTTGAATAGCAGGTGAAAAACTGCTGCATTGCTCAGGCTCCTTGATGCCACACACCATCAAAGAGGCCTTGATGTCAAGGGCTGTCACTCTGCCCTCACCTCACTCACATGGTCAGGGAGAGCTCAGTCCACTGACTCACATTTATCTGAATGAATTCCACTTGTTACTGATCAGCCCATCTGACCCTCCAGCCCATCTATATCCTCGTGTCGTCTTGTACTGCTTCGGGACACCCCCATTCGGGAGGGAAAGCACTAAAACTTTAATTCAGATACTGAAGACAATTATTTGATTAATAGAGGAATGGGTATCTTTCATTTGTAAATGGGATCAACATTTCTTTATTGAGTTAAATTGACTCAGATTAAACACATCTGTAGTGAATGTATAATTCTACAACAACCCCCACACAGGGTGTTTGGATTGGAGGCTGAGTTGAAAGTATTGCTGATACATCAGGGAGGTGCAGAGATACCTGGAGACTTTGTTCCAGAAGGAACGTATAAGCCTCAGGTCCAGGCAGTCCAATTCCATATGTAGGAAGGGGCAGGAGGGTATGACTATAAAGATGGCAGGTAAGGATTTGGAGAGCACTGTAGGACAGGAAAACCCCTCACTTTTGCTGTAGTTGCGGGTATGCTCACTGAGCTGGGAAGTTGATTTGTAGACATTTTGTCCTCTGTCTAGGTGACATCTTCAGAGCTTTGGAGCTTCCTGTGAAGCGCTGTTGTGCTGTGTCTTCTGGAATTTATTTGGTTCCATTCCTGCTCTTTCCAGTTACTGGTTCTTGATGTTCGTTGCAGTTGTTGATATACTGGGTCTAGGTCAATGTGTTTATTGATGGAGCCCACGGAAAAGTGTCACGCCTCTCGGAATTCTCTGGCTGCCCTCTGTTTAGCTTGTCCTATGATCATAGTATTGGCCCAATCGAATTTGTGTTCCTTGTCATCTGTGTGGAGAGCAACTTGGGACAGCTGCTCATGGGGTTTAGTGGCTCGTTGGTGCTCATGGATGTGGATGGCTAGTTGTCTGCCTGTGTGTCCGAGGTGTTTTGTGCAAACGTTGCATGGAATCTTGTAAATTACATCTGTCTTTCACACGGTGGGTATTGGGCCTTTTGTTCTCATGAGTTGTTGTCTGAGTATGGCTGTCAGTTTTTGGGCAGTTTATGAGTGGTTGGAGAAGTCTAGCTGTCAGTTCTGTGATGTTTTTATATAAGGTAGTGTGGGTAGTGAGTTAGGTCGTGACATGTCCTCATCACGTTGTTTGTCTGTTAGGCATCTGTGGATGAAGTTGCGGGAATATCCGTTCTTGGCAAAGTCTTTGTAGAAATGTTCTTCTCTTTGCAGGTCGGGAGTGCTGCAGTGTGTTGTAGCCCTTTACAACAGGCTCCTAATGCAGCTTTTCCTGTGTGTGGGGAGGGATCAGGCAGAGAGGAAGAGGCAGTGCAGCCATTGTGCAGCCTCCATTGTCGAGTTGTCCCATTTCCAATCCCACTGCAATGTCATTGTCTGTCCTGACACCAAGCAGATGCTCCCATCACAAGAGGCTCCATGGCCCTGAGGACTGTGAGAGTGAGCCCTGTCCATTCACCTCGATCATCAAACTCCAGCTTTCCTGATGTGGTGGCAGCCAGGAGAACCCTGGCCATGGGAGATTCCACACACACTCCCTCCCTCCCTGCACGGACAGATGATTCCATGGCCCTGCTTTCTCTCCAAACTGATCCAAATTCAAGTGTTGCTGAAAAAAAAGAGAAATTTTGTCAAAACTTTTGTCTTGCACACAACAAGACAATTTTTAAGAAATAGCACAGCAAACCTCTGGAGATCCCAGCGGGTCAGGCAGTATCCATGGAGAGAAAGCAAGGCAAAATGAAATGTTTTCACAAGAAGGGTTTTGTCCCACTCAAGTACTATATTCTCAAATGACGATTTGATCCTGATTTCATCTTTTGCTTCAGGGCTGTTGAAATTCTAAAAAGTAATTCTGTCTTTTTTTTTAATGGAGCACTATGTTTATCATCATTCATCATTAAGTTCCAATGACTGCATCAAAATATTTTTCCTGATCTCTTTTCTGTACCTGGTATATGACTGGAGAATCAGTCAGTTTTCCTTTCAGTTTGTCTGCACTGATAGTAAATCTACATTTACTGTTATTATTTGTTTAAGAATTTTTGAACATCAGAATTCCCTCCCTCCAATGTTGAGATCATGTTCTGGCCTTCACAGAATCATCAAATCGAGGGATCCCGACAGGGTGGAAGCAGGCCACACAGTCCAGCAAGCTCGTATTGACCCTTTGAAGGTTATCCCACCCAGACCCACACCTCCCCGACCCTATCCCTGTAACTCTGCATTTCCATGGCATTTTCCATTTGCTATCCTGCACATTTTATGTGACCCTTGATCCCCTGTCCCTGCCCCATTCTGTATTGTCCCTCAAAGCAGCCCCTAACTGTACACCATATTCTAGACGTGACTGAACCATTCTTCAGGGCAGCTGCCATGGTCATTCTCCCCTCCATCTCCTCACTCTCAATATTCAATCCAAAATCACATTGACCTTTATTTCTGATATTGTTTCCAATTTCCAATCTGTCACTCGGCATCCTTTCTTGAGCGCTGCAGTGTTGTTTATAATATAAACAGTCCTTCAACCTTTATCATTCTCAGAGGAGTTACAATTGAGAAAACCCCTTCCAGCTCTCAGTGGAGAAATTCAGTCATTCCCGTTTCCCTGCTCTATCCCAATAGCTTCCCTTTCTGTGTGACTGTGTTTCTGGTGTGTTCAACAATATCTGACACTCGCTTTGATCGCCGTTTGTTCGGTCTTTGAGTTTAATTCATTTTGTGCCTGATCCCAGTGTTAATCCGAAGGACACTCCACCTTTCAGTCTGACAAACCAGGTTCACCCATGTCATGACTCTATTTCTGGCCGAGGCTCCAGTCTTTCAAAGAGATGAATTCAAGTCTCATCAGTTTGATCATTTGAAATGTATCATTTATTTTGATTTCTCCTGGGATGGGCGGGCACAAAAGTGTCTCTACCCTAATTGTCCTGGAGAGGGCAGTGGTGAGCCATGTAATATCTGGGAAGGAAGGCGCTGGGATCTGAACAAAAAAAACCCATGAAACTCAATGTCATGTTCATGAATGTAGTTTGGACAAGGGAACCCAGTCACCACCCGGTCTGTGACTCCAGTCCCACAGTGACACGATTCAAACTTAACAGCCCCATAATCTGGCTCAGAACTCAGTCCAAGGAACTAGAGATGGGCAATAAATTTGCGGCTTGATTTACAATAGTTTATAAAATTGTTTATTTTAAAAATTATTTAAAATATTTAAATCTATGTTAACCTGAGTGTACAAGGCATAGTTTTAAAATTTGCTGATGGTATGAAACTTGGATGTGTTACGGCTCATGAAGAAGATCGTGTCGAACTTCAAAAAAGGATATAGGTAAGTTAATGGAATCAGCAGATGGTCGCAGACAGAATGTAATGGAAAGAGACGTCACTGATTCATTTGGGAAGGAAAACGTGGAAAGATAAAACAAACTAAAGGGTACAAGTATGGGGTGGGTGTAGGGGCAGTAGGACCTGGATATTTATGTGCATCAGTCATTGAAGGTGGCAGGATAGGTAGCTGTTCTCATGAGAGAGCAGCTGATTAAAGCAGATGCCATATCAACATGAACATAGAATACAGCGTGGATGTGAAAAGAATGCTTCCTTTTCAGGGAGAATATAAAACTAAAACAAATTCCCTCATTTAAGACCAAGATAAGCAGAGTTTTCTTTTTTGCTTAAGGTCATAGGTCTTTGGAACTCTTCTTCAAACATAGAAATGAAACCTCTGAATGCTTGTAGTGAAGAAGTAGATAGCCATTGCTTATTAAAAATCTATCAGAGTGAGGCAAGAATGTGGAATAATCAGGTCAGCCATGGGGAGCAGGCTCATGAGGATGAATCTCTTTCCTCTGCCCCTAATTCATATGATGGTGTGGCCAGTTCCACCGTTGAAAGATCAGCGCCTTAAAGCTTGTGGTTTTCAATAAAGCAGCTGAAGTGGCTGCTGGTTTGTGTGGGCGTGAAGGGAAGGGGACTTCACCCATTATCCTCAGCAGCCGTGCAAGCACTCTCTCGCCACTAGAGGGCAGCTGCTTCACTGTGTCTGATCAGTAAAAAAATAAACTGGGGCACTGTTTGGAGCGAACAGGCTCAATCTGTAGAGATCCATAGAGAGAGAGAGCACAGCTTCAGAAGTAAGATACTTATCACACCGCAATGAAAATGCCCCCATGATAAGAAAAGTACTTCAGTGTGACTTTTGCTTGTCTTGACAGTGTGCTGTTATGTTCATTCTGTGATACACGGAGATGATGTCAGTACTGAGTGACACAAAGTATACTTCCTCTTCTAACCCCTTTCCAAAACACCCTCTCCATCTTGCTTTACTCCTTATTTACACTTCTACAAGTGTCCCTGTTCCCTCACTCTGTCCCAGTCCCAGAGGGATTGATGGCCGGAGTTCATTACCCCACACTGTGTGAAGGTTGGTGTAAAGTGAGGCCAGTGTGTTGGAGCTTGGGCTCCTGCCTCAGGCCCAGGTGCAGGGGCCTGTTCAACAATCTGCACATTGTCCTTTTTATCTTTCTGATCGTACTGGAATTTTTAAGCTGCAGTAACTTGCTGGCAACAAGGTGTCTTGTCTAAAATTCTTCCAGCACTGGACAGGCCTTGGCTGCTGATTTTTTTCTCTCTCTCTCAGGAGCCTGCTCTGGATTCAGTGCCTGTTATCATTAGTTTGTTAGAGTTCACGTGTCAGCTGCTTCTTCCTTGCTATGAAACTGGAAATTAGTCATCAACGCGTCTTGAGATTTAAATACTCCGTCTTCATGAAAGTGGTTGGCAGACTTTTTAACATCATTTAACAAACTAATGATGTGAATGCATCTGTGTTATTTCTGGCTGGGAGCATATAACATCATGGTCCTAGTTTTTAATGGGTCCTCACTCGTGGTAATATAGTTTATAATGTTTCCCTCTCCTTCCGTGTTTTTAAGAGGCGTGCAAACGTGTTATGATGAGAACACCATGGGATAGAGTGGGTAGTTGTTTCAATTCTCATCTCATTACCGTGCAGCTTTCAAAGGGAATGCTGTCGTCTTTGTAATGAGATTCGACTCAGTTTTTATACATATTGTGTTTGGATTTTATTTTTGGAATGCCAATTTTCATTTCAAAATCCTGTACAATTTTATAGCTCAGTAGTTGTGTTTGTTCCCTGAGATACTGAGCATTTACACAACACTCCATTTGCCTGTGACCCAGTTGTTGGCTGAAACCTCTGGTTGTTCGGTGAGTCCAAGCCATTGTCTTGCTCTCTGCAGTTATACCATCAACTTGGTTTCTCAGTGTGAGCCAGGAGACCATTGCGTGGTGACTTCGTGTTCCACTGTCGGTGTCAAGGCAAGTGGGTACAGTCGAGGTTAATCCCATCATGAAAAACAGAACATTATATTCAGCTGGAAATATATCCACTGACTAATTTCTTTGGCCGCAATTACATTGTAAACAAATTTCCCTTTGCTAGCACAAAGAGAAAGTGTCGGTCAGATTCCCTCATTTGTGATGGATTAGCCCAATAGGAGCAGCACTGGTAGACCATGCTGTATCAGCCTGGACAGAATCCTGGGCAAACTCCAAATGAAAGCATGACCTTCAGTGGATCTGCTACCACACAAAATATGGAATTGGAATCCTTGTTCCCGAATCACATCATCAAACCTAAATACAATTGAGAAATATAAACCAAACCCATTTCCCAAGGATATATGTCACAACAAGAAAGTGGGGAGCAGACAGTTACTGTTCGCCTGTCTCTGGGGAGTGTCCTGCTTCCTGTCCTCTCTCTCTCTCTCTCTCTGTGGGGTACCATTTCTACCATCCTTTCTGTCTGAGAATATTATTGTTCCTATCCCCACTCACTTGGGGATAGTGTGCGGGTGTCACGCCCACCCAGTTTGTTAGTTCCATTTACTCTCGCAAAATGGGGAACCCCTGCTTCACTATGTTTATGAGCCATGTGTGAAAGCCCTGCACAGCTAACCCTTCATCTCAATCAGATCACAGGGTCTGAGGTTGGTCAGTACTGTCTCTACCCGGAACAATAACACTGACTGACTCAGACCAACTCAGATCAAGTCACAAGGAGACTGCTATTGACCTTCACCCTCAAAGCTCACTGAGGAGGTGATCATTAATCCAAGTGTTGTCATAGATTAAGTTCTCCCAGAGATTCATGATTTATTACATACTTGACACAAGTGTCGAATGTTGTTCGGTAATAGGTGGGAAGGCATGGAGATAAAATATAAAAAGAGAGAGAATTATATTTCTGTTATACCATCCTTGAACTTAGGATGTTTGGAAATGTTTTACAGCCAATGGAATACTTCTGAAGTCCAGACATTGTTGTCATGTGGGAACTGTGACAGCAAGGCAGATCTTTTGGCAGCACCACCCAGAGACTGGAGGCTGTTACTGCAGGCAGGCTCCAATCAGCTCCACTGTTGGGAAGGACACTGGAGCACACAAGGACATGGGAAATAGGAGCAGGAGAGAGAATCCAATGGCTGTCCATTCTTTCTTAAAAACAGGGACCAAAATTGCACACAATAATCCAAATGCAGGCTCAGTAACACACTGTACAGTTTGAACAGGCTTTCGCTACTTTTAAATTCCAACCCCCTGCAATAAAGTTGAAAATTCCATTCAACTTCTCAATTACTTGCTGCACCTGCACTTACTTTCAGTGTCCCATGCACAAGAACACCCAGATCACTCTGTACTGCACTTTGTTGGAATCTCTCACAATTTAAACACTAGTCGGCCTTTAGATTATTCTGACCAAAATGCATGGTCTCACACTTTCTGATGTTAAATTCAGTCCATTGTGTCTGAATGTTTCATTTCCAGTTTGGTTTTCTCTTTGTGAATGACCACCTCAATGCATCTATCTGTTGCATGTCCCACTTGTTTATGGCCCTGATACTTGATTGTCCAACCCTTTCCTGCTGTTTCCATTCAATGTAGAAACGGAAGGAGGCTGGAGGAACACAGCAAGCCAGGCAGCGGAGTAGATTAGATTCGATTCCCTTCAGTGTGGAAACAGGCCCTTTGGACCAACCAGTCCACACTGACCCCAAAGAGTAACCCACCCAGACCCATTTCCCCTCTGACTAATGCACATAACACGATGGGAAATTTAGGATGGCCAATTCACCTGATTGGCACATTTTTGGACTGTGGGCGGAAACCGGAGCACGCGGGGGAAACCCATGCAGACACGGGGAGAATGTGCAAACTCCACACAGACAGTCGTCTGAGGATGGAATCAAACCTGGGTCCCTGGCATTCTGAGGCAGCAGTGCTAACCACTGAGCCACCATGCTGCCCCCTTCTCTACAGTGTGGAAACAGGCCCTTCAGCCCAACAAGTCCGCACAACCCCTCTGAAGCATAGCCCACACAAACCTATTTCTCTACCCAATATTTACATCTGACTAACACACCTAAAACTATGGGCAATTTAGCACAGCCAATTCACATGATCTGCACATTTTTGGATTATGGGAGGAAACCAGAGCACCTGGAGGAAACCCACGCAGACATGGGAGAATGTGCAAACTTCACACAGGCGACGGGAATTGAACCCAGGTCCCTGGTGCTGTGAGGCAGCAGTGATAACCACTGAGCCACCGTGCCACCCTAGTTGACGTTTCAGGTGTAACCCTTTTCCAGGAATGGAGGTGGGTGTAGGGGGAGATGAAGATAAAAGGGGGAGGCAGGGATCGGATGATGAAGTGGTGATTGGTGGTGACAGGTAGAGGTTATGACCTGGTTGGTCAATGGGAGGAATGAATCTAGTAGGTGGCAGGAAGGAGTGGAATGGAGGGAGAGGGGTTGGGAAGGGAGACATGGGATGGGAAGGTTGGTTATATGAAATTGGAGATGTCAATGTTGAGCCCTCCGGGCTGTCGGGCGCCCAGGTGGAAGATGGGGTGTTCTTTCTCCAAATTGCGGTTTGGTTCGTTGTGGAAATGGAGGAGGCCAAGGATGGTCACGTCAGAAAGGGAATGGGAAGGGGAATTAAAATGGGTGGTGACTGGGAGGCCTGGTCAGTCCCTGCAGGCCCAGCTAAGATGCTTGATGAACCATTCCTTAAGTTTACGTTTGGTCTTCCAGATGGAGAGAAGACCACATCAGGAGCTCCTAATGCAGTAAACTAGGTTGGAGGAGAGGCAGGTGAACCGCTGTCTCACCTGGAAGGACTGTTTGGGGTACTGGATGGAGGTGAGGGGTTGGTGTACCAGCAGGCTTTACTTCTTTTTGGGTTGCAGGGAAAGGTATCTCGGGATTCGGGAGGGTTGGTGGGAGAGTGACACAAACCCGAAATTGTCAAACGGAATGGTGCTTGTGGAAGGCAGCCAGGGGTGGGGAGAGAAAGATGTACTTGGTGGTGTGGTCTAGTTGGGGTTAGCGGAAGTGTTTAAGGATGATGCGTTGGATACGGAGATTGGTGGGGTTATAAGTGAGGACACTGGGGACTCTGTCTTTATTGTGTTTGGAGGTGGTGGTTTGAGAGCAATGGAATGGGAAATGGCAATGGTGCAGTGGATGACAGAAGGAGGAAAAGCACCTTGTTCAAAATAGGTGGACGTCTGTGATCACTGGAATGTCTCCATATCCGAGCAGATTGGGCAGAAGCAGAGGAATTGGGAGAATGGGATGAAGTTCTTGCAGGATACTCGGTGGGCGGAGGTGGAGTCCAGGTAGTAATGGGAGTCTGTCGGTTTGTAGTAAATGTCTGTCTGAACACTGTCACCAGAGATGGGAATGGAGAGGTCAAGAAAGGGAAGGAAGGTGTCCGAGATGGACCAAGTCAATTTGAGGGTGGGGTGAAAGTTGTGAGCGAAGTCGATGAAATGCTCCAGTTCAGCCTGGGTGCAGGTCACTCCATCATACAGTCATCAATGTAATGGCAGAAGGGTTGGGGCACTGTGCCTGTGTAGGCACTAAAGAGGGACAGTTCAATTTAGCTGATAAAGAGGCGGGCGGGTGCCCATGGCCACTCCCTGGATTTGGAGGAAGGAAGAAAACTTAAAGGGAATGTTATTGATAGTGAGTACCAGTTCAGCGAGGCAGAGGAGGGTAGTGACTGAACCAAGGAGGAGAAGCTGGAGTCCAGGTAGGATGAGAGGAGTTCGGTGGAGCAGGAGCATGCTGGGATGATCGGTCAGCCGGGTTAGTTGGGTTTGTGGATCTTCAGGAGCAGGTTGAACTGGGCATTGCGGGGCTGGGGGACTATGAGATTAGAGGCAGTGGAGGGGTGGTCACTGGAGTTAATGAGGGCACTGACAGTGCGAGTGATTTTGGCCTGATGGGACGCGATGGGGTCATGGGCAAGGAGGAGGTAGGATGTGGTGTTGGAGAGTTGGTGATTGGGCACAGGCACATCGATGTCCATTCTCCAGACTACCATCGCTCCTGCCTTTGTCAGCGGGTTTGATGGTGAACCAGGGGTTGGTGCAGAGTGAGTGGAGCACTGCACCTTCAGCGGGGTTGTGGTTGGAGAGGGTGGGGGGTGGGGGGGAGGGTGGAGAAATTGAGGTGGCTGGTCAGCAATGAAGAGGTCGATGTATGTGTACACGTCTGGAGGGATGACCAAGGGGAGGAGGAAGGTTGGAGGTGGGAGGAGGGGTCCTCAGAGGGATGTTGGGAGTTTTTGTTAAAGAAGAAGACATGGAGGTAGAGGCGGTGGAAGAAGAGCTCCGCTTCGTGGCGGTTGCGGGTTTCATTGAGGTGGGGTCGGGCGGGAATGACTGTGAGCCCTTTCCTGAGGATGGACATTTTGGCCTCAGAGAGTTCGAGTTCGGGGCGGGACAGTAAATATGGGGCAAGGCTCAGGGGTGAGGTTTTTGTGTGGGCCGAAGTTGGTTGAAGGAGGGGAGGAGGGTGGGTTGATGACATGTGGTGTGGTATAGCACGGGGAATGGGTGTGGAACAGAAAGGAGATTGGGGCGTAGATGGGTTGTGGAGTGAGGTGGGGGAGTGGGAAGGTGGGGATGAGGTGAAGAGGGAAAGGTGGAGGGATAGGGTGCACTGTGGGGGTGGATGGATGAGGAAGGAGAGCGAGTGTGCTGGCTGGCTGCAGGTAGGCAGTTGGACTCAGAGTGACTCTGGGAAATGTAGTCTGAGTCTTGGTTGCAAAGTGGGTGGGGCCAGAAATGGAGGCAGAGGCTGGAGTGAAGTCAAGGCTAATCCAAGTGTTTTGACCAAGGTTCGATTCCAGCTTCAGGCAACTGTCTGTGTGGAGTGAGCATGTCCTACCCATGTCTGTGTGGATTTCCTCTGGGTATTCTGTTTTCCTCCCACAATCTAAAGACATGCAGGTACTTACAGTGTGAAAACAGGCCCTTCGGCCCAACAAGTCCACGCAGACCCGCCACCCACCCAGACCCATTCCCCTACATTTACCCATTCACCTAACACTACGGGCAATTTAGCCAGGCCAATTCATCTAACCTGGGCTTTGGACTGTGGGAGGAAACCAGAGCACCCGGAGGAAACCCACGCAGACTCGGGGAAAATTTGCAAACTCCACACAGAGAGTCGCCAGAGGTGGGAATTGAACCCAGGTCTCTGGCGCTGTGAGGCAGCAGTGCTAACCACTGTGCCACTGTGCCGCTCGTTGAGCTCTTGTGTTCCTTGTTCAATAAATGTTTTATTCTTTTTGATAAAATATGAGTTCCCTGACAGAGACAGTTAACTTTTGTCCAATCAGGGATCCCTAACTGACAGATAAACAGGGGAGTGTCAGAAGAACTGATAATCTGGTACCTGACTCTGACTACCAACCTGCCAACCAACCCCCTCCTTTTGTCACCCTCAATCTCCCCATGCTTACTCTTGATGCCCCTTTGATCCAGCTTATGCTGCCTTTGGGAGGAGTTGATCTTCCCTCCATCACCCAGGAACGTGGTCATCATCCCAGAGGAGCATAGTCCCACATGGTCATCACAGCTGGGGTAAGGGGAGAGAATTCTTGGGGTTTCAAGAA
This sequence comes from Chiloscyllium punctatum, assembly GCF_047496795.1. NCBI lineage: Eukaryota > Metazoa > Chordata > Chondrichthyes > Orectolobiformes > Hemiscylliidae > Chiloscyllium > Chiloscyllium punctatum. Next base: position 27,133,958 of record NC_092745.1, on the reverse strand, counting down.
TTCAACCTCCCTCACTCACTCAGACAGCTCCCCTCCCTGGAAGGTAATATTGTTGCACCTAGGTTTGGGTTAATTAACCACTGAAATATGACTGTGGGGAGCCAGCATTGGCTGGGCAGGCAGTCATGACTGCTCTGACTCTGGATTCAGAAAATCCACTTGTAATTGAGCAACACATTGGGGAGCACAGTGCCCACTGCCTCTGAAATCCCTCCCTTACTGAGAATACACTCTCAATATTCACCTTTTTCAACTGCCATCTCAATTTCACTGCAAATTCTGTGTCCAATAATCCTGCCCTCCAGGTACCTAATGAAGGGGCAGCGCTCTGAAAGCTTCTACTTCCAAATAAACCCTGTTTGACTATAACCTGGTGTTGTGTGATTTTTAACTTTGGCCATCTGAATGAACTGCCATCTCAGACTGAATCAGATTAACCGTTTTTCATTCATGATTTGAGAAGATTAAAACCTGATCTTCAATCCCCAGCACAAAGCCCATTCCCAATCCATCGCTCGGAGACACATACCTCAGAGAGACACCTGCTGGCAGCACAGAGTAACACACGCACACTGAGAGAGACACCTACAGGCAGCGCAGAGTAACACACCCACACTGAGAGAGACACCTACAGGCAGCACAGAGTAACACATGCACACTGAGAGAGACACCTACAGGCAGCACAGCGCAGAGTAACACACCCACACTGAGAGAGACACCTACAGGCAGTACAGAGTAACACACTCACACTGAGAGAGACACCTACAGGCTGCACTAAGTAACACACTCACACTGAGAGAGACACCTACAGGCAGCATAGTGTAACACATGCACTCTGTGAGACAGGATTTGGAGATGCCGGTGTTGGACTGGGGTGCACAAAGTTAAAAATCACACAACACCAGGTTATAGTCCAACAGGTTTAATTGGAAGCACACTAGCTTTCAGAGCAACGCTCCTTCATCAGGTGATAGTGGAGGGTTCGATTGTAATACAGAATTATGATCGTAACACAAATCGTGACAATATCTGTGTTACAATCGAACCCTCCACTATCACCCGATGAAGGAGCGTTGCTCTGAAAGCTAGTGTGCTTCCAATTAAACCTGTTGGACTATAACCTGGTGCTGTGTGATTTTTAACAGAGTAACACACTCAAACTGAGAGAGACACCTCCAGGCAGCACTAAGCAACACATGCACTCTGTGAGACAGGCAGCACTGAGTAACACACTCACACTCCATACTCCGAATAGGTGTCTGGCTGAATGTGGGTGTATTACTGAATGCTGTCTATGGGTGTCTCTCTGCGCAACACACCCACACTCAGAGAGACGTCTACAGGCAGTATCAGGTTAAACACTCACACTCAGAGAGACGCACTCAGCCAACAATGTCTGTGATTGGCCGAAGATGATGTCAGGGGCTATCCGGCATACAGCAGACATTGCACAGTTCGATCCCATCAGAGTGAAGAGGAAATGCATCAGATTGTACTTATTGAGTCCTAACAATTTTTAGTTTCTGTTCTTTTTGGAATCTACATAAATTCCTGATTAAAGGGATCATTTGAAAATGACTGATAATTGAGAATTGAAATTGATTGACAGGCCAAGTAACCAATTGTGACAATGACCTGCTGAAATACAGCCAATCAACTCAGAGGTGGGGGTGTGAGGTGGCGGTCAATTATGTCCAAAGGACGCAGAGACAGAGACTGAATCTTCACTTTTATTCCCTTTTCCACATTCACATTGACAGAAAGAAATAACTGCAATTAACAGTCCAGACAGAGGAAGCTGCTCAAATTCACAGCCACAATGGAGCTTGAGGAAAACACTTAGAGAGATTTTCTCAATAACATGAGAATCCTGTCCCTTTAATCAGTGATAAAACCTTAAATTGTAACTCGCAGCTGAGCAGGAAGGAGATCTGGTTTACTGAAGCAGAGACTTCTGAGGTTCACATTGTTTTGTACAGCTGACATCACAAGGCAATCCTGTCCCCACCAAACACTCCCAGGACAAGGACAGTATGAGGTCTGACACAGTGTAAAGCTCTCTTGCCGCTACACCAATGATCTGCTTTAACATCCAAACCTCCGAAGTGTCTCTGAGCCAGTCCCAAGAAGGAAGAGAGTTGAAATTCAGTGCTGACAATGACCTTTGTCCTGCCAGCTCAGCCCGGTTCTATTTAAAGTTGTGTCTCCTCTGTGGACTGTCTCAAAACTCTACACACATTCTGATCTCCTGATGCTCTTGCTGAGGGGAGAGGGGAGGGTCACGTGGGTGAGGGCACAGGAGAAGCGAGCGTTGGACTCCCAGTCAGACCCAGAGAGGGTTAGCAGGCTGCTGACACTGTAGGTGCTGTCCGAAGCTCTCAGGTAGTTGCTGGTCTGAACCCCGTCCGAAATGACTGCACCGTCCTTCTTCCACTGCACCTCCAGCTCATCGGGATAGAAGTGATTGGCAAGGCACACCAGGGTGGCAGTGCCCTTGGCATTGACCTGCTCCGGGGAGGGGGGCAGCAGTGTCAGCTTGGGCTGAGAGTTGTCACGGCCTGAAAGACAAGAGAAACAATTTTAATTCCTGCCACTGGAAGGGAATTCAACCCTTCACTGTCCATACAATCTTTTTGAACATTTGTCGTCAATACAGAATAAACCCAACAAATGACCAGGCATTGTTCAAATTGCTTCTTGGGATGTGTGTGTCTCTGGCAGGGCCAGCATTTATTACCCATCCCTAATGCTCCAGAGAAAGTGATGGTGAAGCAGCAGAGAGAGAACGGACAGTTTTGGACCATTGTTTATAAAATGAATGTGTGCAGCTGGAAGGGCTGTCAATGGGGGAGCATTTTCGTGACAGTGCTCTGAACTCAGTGAGATTGAGAGGAGGGATGGAAATGGAGATCCATGGAGCAAGTGTAAAAGTTTTCATTTTACTCAACTGTGTGGTGTTTTGGTAAAAGTGGATCGGAACAAGCGGCATTGAGGGAAATCAGTGTCAAGGCAGTGGGAGCCCTCGAATAACGAGAGAGAGATTGTTCAGAATCTGTTCCCACAAAGAGTAAGGGTGGGACTTCCAGATCTAGACCAAATGAACAAGAGGATAGGGGGTCATGTACTGACATGGATTGGGAACTGGTTGGCAGACAGGACAGAAAGAAGGAGTCTTTTTCTGAATGACAGGTAATTACAACTTAGGGTGCCACAGGGGTCAGCCCTTGGTACTCAGTTATTCATAAATTATAACAATAGAATCATCGAGTCAGAGAGACCCAAAAGGCCCATCAGCCCATTGTGTCCATACTGGTCATAAAACAACAACCCAAAAATCCTCATCCATTTGACTAGCATCAGGGAATTAGATGCAGGATGTGTTCAATAAAGAATTGGATATAGTTCTTCGGATTAAAGGGATCAAAGAATTTAGGGAGAAAGCAGGAACAGGGGACAGTGTTGGATGATCAGCCTTGATCATCTTGAATGGTGGAGCAGGTTTGGGGGCCGAATGGCCTACTGCTGGTCCTGGTTTGGATGTTTCTATCTCTTTCTCAGATAATGAAGGAATGTCTCTTGTCAATTTGAAGCTGCAAGTCAAATGTTTGTGGAGGTGGAAGATGTGGCCATGGTGATTAATGTGGGTCAGTAAGGTGGTAAGAAGACACATGGGATAAACTGTTCTTCATTTTCCCTTGATGGAATGAGGGCATTGCTGGATCAGCAGCATTTATTGCCCATCGCTAATCACCCAGAGGGCAGTTTAGAGTCAACCATATTGCTGTGGGTCTGGGGTCACATGGTAATGATGGCAGTTTCCTTCCCTAAAGGACATCAGGGAATCAGATGGCTTTTTCCTGACAATCAACGAAGGTGTCATGGTCGTCATTAGACTCTTAATTCCAGATTTTCTTTGATTGAATTTGAATGCCACCATCTGCTGGATTCTAACTCTGGTCCCCAGAACATTATCCGGATCTCTGGATTAACAGTTCAGCAATAATACCATTAGACCATCACCTCCCTTATCTCATTATTGGTTGACAGCGAAAGCAAGGAGTTTGTTTATTCTGGAACTGTATAAAACCCCAGTTAGAGCACAGTGAGAGAACAGTGTATGGTTCTGGTCACCACATTACAGGAAGGATGGGATTCCATTAGAGATGGGGACAGACGAGGAGTTTGTCTGGAATGGGGACTTTGGGCTTTGAGGATTGATTGGTTTGGCTGGGAGTGTTTTCTTTGGAACAGAGGAGGCTGAGGGGAGATTTGATTGTGGTGTGTAAAATGATGAGGGGCCTGTACAGAGTGGGTAGGAAGGACTGATTTCCACCAGCACAGAGGGCAATAACCATGGGGAGAGATTGAAATCAGTTGGGGGCAGGATTAGAGGGGAGACGAGGGTATTTGTTTTCACCCAGAGGCTGGTGGGATGTGGGACTCATTGTCTGAAAGGGTGGGAGAGGCAGAAGCTCTCATCATATTGAAAAAAACACTTGGATATTCATTTGAAACAGTGAAACCTCCAGAGTTATGGAGCAAGAGCTGGAAAGTGGGATGGAGCTCGATCCCTCTTTTACCAACCTCCGATCACCCAGAGATCAGGAGAAATGTATCCGAGAACATTGGAGCAGAATCGGATCCACACACTTCGGGAAAGAGTCACGTTGGGGTGTCTGTGTAGAAGGTCAGCGAGAAGGGGACATGAAAATTCCTTGGTTGGTAGGATTAGGGAAAACCCTAAGGCTTTCTATAGGTATGTCAGGAATAAAAGGATGACTAGGGTAGGTATCGGTCCAGTCAAGGATAGTAGTGGGAAGTTGTGTGTGGAGGCGGAGGAGATTGGTGAGACACTAAATCAATATTTTTCGTCAATATTCACTCAGGAACAGGAGACTGTTGCTGATGTGAATATTGAGTCACAAGTGATTAGAATGGATGGCCTTGAGGTACGTAGGGAAGAGGTCTGGGGAATACTAGAAAGGATGAAAATAGATAAGTCCCCTGGGCCTGATGGCATTTATCCTAGGATCCTCTGGGAAGCTCGGGAGGAGATAGTGGAGCCATTGACCTTGATTTTTATGTCGTCATTGTCTACGGGAATAGTGCCAGAAGACTGGAGGATAGTGAATGTGGTCCCCTTGTTCAAGAAGGGGAGCAGGGATAGCCCGAGTAACAATAGGCCAGTGAGTCTCACTTCTGTTGTGGGCAAAGTCTTCGAGAGAATTGTAAGGGATAGGATTTATGAACATCTGGAACGGAATAACGTGATCAAGGATAGTCAGCATGGTTTTGTGAAGGGCAGGTCGTGCCTCACAAACCTTATTGAATTCTTTGAGAAGGTGACCAAGGAAGTGGACGAGGGTAAAGCAGTTAGTGTGGTGTATATGGATTTTAGCAAGGCGTTCGATAAGGTACCCCATATCAGGCTAATGCAAAAACTACAGAGGTATGGCATTGAGGGTGCATTAGAGGTTTGGATTAGGAATTGGCTGGCTGGAAGGAGACAGAGGGTAGTAGTTGATGGTATAGGTTCATCTTGGAGTGCAGTTACTAGCGGTGTTCCACAAGGATCTGTTTTGGGACCATTGCTGTTTGTCATTTTTATAAATGAATTGGAGGAGGGGCTTGAAGGCTGGGTGAGCAAGATTGCGGATGACACGAAAGTCGGTGGAGTTGTGGACAGCGAAGAAGGATGTGGCAGGTTACAGCGTGATATAGATAAGTTGCAGAGCTGGGCAGTAAGGAAGCAAATGGAATTCAATGTAGCTAAGTGTGAAGTCATTCACTTTGGTAGGAGTAACAAGAAGATGGATTACTGGGCTAATGGTAGACTACTTGGTCGTGTGGATGAGCAGAGGGATCTTGGTGTCCATGTACACAGATCTCTGAAAGTTGCCACCCAGGTAAATAGTGCTGTGAAGGCGGCATATGGTGTACTGGGTTTTATTGGTAGAGGAATTGAGTTCCGGAGTCCTGAGGTCATGTTGCAGTTGTATAAGACTCTGGTGCAGCCTCATCTGGAGTATTGTGTGCAGTTTTGGTCGCCATACTACAGGAAGGATGTGGAGGCATTGGAACGAGTGCAGAGGAGGTTTACCAGGATGTTGCCTGGTACGGTAGGAAGATCGTATGAGGAAAGGCTGAGGCACTTGGGGCTGTTCTCATTGGAAAAAAGAAGGTTTAGGGGAGATTTGATAGAGGTGTACAAGATGATTAGGGGTTTAGATAGGGTTGACAGTGAGAACCTTTTTCCACGTATGGAGTCAGCTGTTACTAGGGGACACAGCTTTAAATTAAGGGGTGGTAGGTATAGGACAGATGTTAGGGGTAGATTTTTTACTCAGCGGGTTGTGAGTTCATGGAATGCCCTGCCAGTAGCAGTGGTGGACTCTCCCTCTTTAGGGTCATTTAAGCGGGCATTGGACAAGCATATGGAGGTTATTGGGCTAGTGAAGGTTAGGTAGGCTTCGGTCAGCGCAACATCGAGGGCCGAAGGGCCTGTACTGCGCTGTATTTTTCTATGTTCTATGTTCTGTGTTCTATGTTCTAGATTACATTTCAAACCTTACTGCACACTGCTGGGCTGAGGTCAAGGGTGAGACTGCAAAGAGTCTCAGTGTCCTTTGGGTCACTGCTCCTCATGACCCCATGCCCCCGGAAGGTGAGAGTGCACAGACAATGGGTGAATGTCCGGATCAGGAGACTTCAAACTTAAAGAAAGACTTGCATTTGTGTAGCACCTGTCCCCAACTCAACATGTCCCAATGGATCTTTCCAGCAGACTGTGCACAGCGAGATCCCAAACACAGTCTGATAAATAGCAGAGAAATAGATTTTCAGTGATTTTGATTGGGGGATAAATATTGATCAGAGACACCAGGGGGATCTGGCTGCTCTTCATCCAACAGTGCCATGGAATGGCATCTTTCACAACTGAAAGACTCCCAGTTCATCCAAAAAAAGAATAGTTCACTGAAAGTGAAGTTGCAGGTTGGTGGGGGAGGAGGGGAGTGGGGGAGGTGGGGGGGAGTGACAAAGTCATTTGGTTTGCTTTCCTTTATTGGTCAGTGCATTGAGTATTGGAGTTGGGAGCTGTTGCAGCTGTAAAGGACGTTGGTGAGGGCACTTTTGGAATACTGTATGCAATTCTGGTCTCCCTGCTGTAGGGAAAATGTTGTGCATCTTAAAATGGTTCAGAAAATATTTACAAGGATGCTGCCATGGTTGGAGGGTTTGAGCTATCGGGAGAGGCTGAATATGCGGAGGCTGTTTTCCCTGGATCATTGCAGGTTGATGGGTGACCGTATAGAGGTTTATAAAATCATGAGGGGCATAGATAGGGTGAATAGAGAAGATCTTTTCTCCAGAGTGGGGGAGTCCAGAACTGGAGGGCATAAGCTGAAGGTGACAGGGGAAAGATTTAAAAGGGACCTAAGGGGCAATGTTTTCATTCAGAGGGTGTTAAATGTGTGGAATGAGCTGCCAGAAGAAGTGGTGAAGGCTGGTACAATTACAACATTTAAAAGGCATGGGTATATTAATAGGAAGAGTTTAGAGGGATATGGGCATCAATCCAGCCCTTAATATTTCAGGCTCTTCCAAAGATATTTACAGACAGTTTTGTTTGACAAGCAGTCACAGTTGCAATGTCAGGAACGTGGCAGCCAGTTTCTACACAGCAAGATCCAACTAGAAGCAATGAGATAAAAGAGCAATAATGATGTTGGATTAATGATAAATATTGGCCTGATTAGATTCCCTACAGTGTGGAAATAGTAGTTCAGCCTGATAAGTCCACACCAACCCTCCGAACAGCAGCCCAATGAGAAACCGTCTGTACATTTACTCCTGACTATTTCACCAAACACTGTCGGGAATTTAGAACGGCGCCAATTCACCTGACCTGCACATCTTTGGACAGTGGGAGTAAACCAGAGCACCTGGGGGAAACCCACACAGACACAGGGAGAATGTGCAAACACCACACAGACAGTTTCCCAAGGACGGGAATTATACCCGGGTCTTTGGTGCTGTGAGGTAGCAGTGCTACCCTCTGAGCCACCATGCCTGAAGTCAACCCAACGATAAAGTAATTTGGTTCACTTGGATGGAAAATGAGAAAACAGAAGGTGAAGGAGAAGGTACGATTGCTGGTTAGGGATGGGATTGATTGTTACCAGAAAATAAAAGATAGGGACGGATTTTTTCAATATCAAAGGGACTAAAGAAGTGCAGGAAAAATCAATAACAGAACAAACTTGAAGATATTGCAACTAAATGCACAAAGCATTCCTAATAAGGTAGACAAAGTTATGCCATAAATCGAGGTAAATTGAGTGTCCAAGGAATTTAAACTAGTTAAAGAGGAGGAAGGATCAGGAGAGGTTATTCAAGTTTCTAGAAGACGTACGAGGACAGAGAGTACAGAAAGGAACAAGAGTCGAACATCAAGCCCAGCAGATAAGAGGACAATGATGGGAATGAGGGCAGTCAATGCAGGACTGAGGGTGTTGTACTTAAATACACACAGTATACACAATGAGCTGGTAGTGCAGATTGAAACTGGCAGGTACGATGTTGTGGGTATCACAGAGACATGGCTGTAAGGGGATCCCGGCTGGGAACTAAATATCCAAGGATTCATGTCCTATCAAAAGGACAGGCAGATGGTCAGAGGGGGAAGAGTTGCCTTGTTAGTGTGAAATAAAATTCAATCAATAGCAAGAAGTGACAGAGAGTCAGAAGGTGTAGAATCTGTGGGAATAGTTGAGGAACCGCAATAAAGAATCTGATGCAGGTTATGTCCAGTTCTCCAAGCAGTAACCAGGGTGTGGGGAATAAAATCAATCAGGATACAGAAAAGGCATAAACGAAATGTCAGGGTAGACCTCAATGGATGGGTGGACCGGGTTGTGGTCTAAAGAAAAGGATTTCAAGGAATATCTACGAGATGGTTTTTGGAGCAGCTTGTGGTTGAGCCACTATGGAACAGGCAGGTCTGGATTCAGTGATGTGTATTGAGGCAAACTTGATTAGTGAGTTTAAGGTGAAAATATCCCTGTGGATAAATGACCATAATATGATGGAATTCCTCCTGTCGATTGAGAGGGAGAAGCTACAATCAGATGGAACAGTATTTCAGTTGAGTAAAGGTAAGTACAAAGACATGAGGAAGGAGCTGGCCAGAGTTGATTGGAAGGGGAGCCGAGCAGGTAAGATGGTGGGGCAGCAAACAGCAGAGTTTCTGGGGGTAATTCAGGAAGCAGAGCAGGAATTCATCCCAAAAAAGAAAAAAAAAACATACTCAGGGAGGACAAGGCAACCACGGCTGATGAGGGAGGTCTAGGACAGCATAAAAGCAAAAGAAAAGGCATCCAATGTGGTGGAGAACAGTGGGAAGTCAGAGAATGAGGAAGTCCTTAAAAACCTATAGAGGATAACTAAATAAGCATTAAGGGTGGAGAAGGTGAAATGTGGGGGTATGCTCGCCAGTAATACAAAAGAAGATTGCAAGAATTTTAGCAGATATATAAAAAGGAAGAGGGAGGCAAAAATAGACATTGGATCACTGGAAAATGAGGTTGGAGAAAGAATAATAGGAAATGATGGAATAGCCGAGGAATTGAATCGGTACTTTGCATCAGTCTGCACCATGACAAACACCAGCAGCTTTCCAGTACTTCAAGACTGTCAGGGGGCAGAGGGGAGTGTAGTGTCCATTACGAAGGAGGAGGTACTGGGGAAGCTGAAAGGTCTGAATATGGATAAGTCACTCAGACTGGATGAACTACACCCGTGTGTTCTGAAGGAGATCACTGAGGAGAGTGTGGAGGCATTGGTGATGATCTTTAAGGAATCAATGGAGTCAGGGTGTGGAGGTGGAGATTTGGTGGGGGTAAGGGGTAAGAAAATGGCTGACATACCAACCCTGTTTAAGAAGGGAGGGAGGTAGAAGATGGTACATTATAGGCCAGTTAGCCTGGACTCAGTTGTTGGTAAGATTTTAGAATTCAATTTAGGGATAAAATTAAGAGGACTTGTAAGTGCAATGGTAAAATAGGGCTGAGTCAACACGGTTTCATCAAGGGGAGGTCATGCCTGGCAAATCTGTTAGAATTCTTTGAGGAGGCAATGAGCCAGTCAGACAAAGGAGAGTCCGAGGAAGTAATGTATTTGGATTTCCAGAAGGTATTTGAAAGTAAGATAAGCACCCATAGTGTTAGGGGCAATGTACTGGCATTGAATGAGGACTGGGACTGGCAGGTTGGTATAAAGCAGAGAGTGAGGAAAGATGGCAGCTGGTGACGAGTAGAGTTCTGCAGGCGTCAATGTTGGGACCATAACTATTCACGTTATACATGAACAATCTGGATGAAGCAAGTGAAGACAGTGTTGCTAAGTTTGCAGGTGACATGAGATAGGTGGAGGGACAAGTCGTGTTGAGGAAGTGGGAAGGCTGTAAAAGGTCCGGGAGAGGCTCTGAGAGTTGGCAAAGAAGTGGCAGATAGAATACAAGAAGGAATTCAAAGACTGTTTGGTAAATGAGGAAAGCCTTTGGAAATCTAAAGCACAAACCTCATTCAGGTTTCTCTGAAGGTTAACTGGCAGGTCCAGTTTGTGCTTGGGAAGGTAAATGAAATGCTCGCATTTATTTCAATCGAGCGAGAATATAAAAACAGAGATGTACTGCTGAGGTTGTGTAAGGTTCTGGTCTAACTGCATTTGGAATATTGTGGGCATTTTTCAGACCCGTATTCTAAGAAACAATGTGCTGGCATTGGAGAGGTTTACAAGAATGATCCTGGGGATGAAGGGTTTGTCATATGAGGCGTGGTTGAGGACTCTGGGTCTGTACTCAATGGAGTTTAGAAGGATGAGGAGGGATATTATTGAAATTTACAGAATTCTGATAGGCCTGGATAGAGTGGATGCAAAGAAGATATTTCCAAAAACAGGAGAGACTCGGTAACCAAGGCACAGCCGCAAAATGAAGGGCCGACCCTTCAGAGCTGAGATGAGGAGGAATTTCTTCAACCAGAGGGTGGGGAATCTGTGGAACTCATTGCTACAGAGGACAGTGGAGGACAAGTCACTGAGTGTATTTAAGACAGAGATAGATAGGTTCGTGATTGTTAAGGGGATCGAACGTTCCTGTGGAGTAGGAAGGAGAATGGGGGTGAGAAGCATATCTGCCAAGATCAAATGGCAGAGCAGATTCAATGGGCTGAATGGCTGATTTCTGCTCCTATTTCTTAAAGGCTTCTGGAGAGTTTCCCCAAAACCCTGGAACATTGAACCCACTGGACTGTGAGTCCTGCTGGAGCTGTTTACTATCAGAACATTGTCAACAGATAACCAAAGAGTGGAGAGAGTGTGCATTTAGGTGGGAACTTCAGAATGCTTCCCAGGTCCTGGAATGCATGAGACGAGGAAGTGTGGTCAGTGACAGCAGTTGGAGCTCCGGGTTTCGGAGTTTGAGCAGCAGCTGGTGTCAGTGCGGAGAGTCCGTGAGGCTGAGAGCTCCGTGGAGAGCACGTTTCTAGATGTGGTCACTCTGAAGCTTCAGAGTATGCAGGGAGAGAGGGAATGGGAGAGCAGCAGACAGTCCAAAAGGACCAGGCAGCTAGTACAGGAATCCCCGAGTGCATCCCACTCTCCAACCAGGATTCAGTTCAAAATCCTGATGAGAATGATGGTTCATCTGGGGAGTGCTGCCAGAGCCAAGTCCCTGCCACCACAGTGGGGGGCTCAGCTGTACAGGAGGGCACAAGGAAGACTGGAAGAGCGATACTGAGAGGATATTCGAGAGTGAGGGCAATCGATAGGTGTTTCTGCAGCTGCTGAAGGGAATCCAGGATGGTGTGTTGTCTCCCTGGTTCCAGGGTCAAGGATGTCACTGAGCGGCTGCAGAGCACCCTGAGGGGAGAGGGGGAACAGACAGCAGTCGTAGATCACATTGGTCCCAGTGATGGATGGAGAAAAAGGAACATGGTCCTACAGTCAGAAGGTCGGGAGCTCTGGAGGGAATAAGCAGCAGGAACTCAAATGTTGGAATCTCCGGATTACTCCCAATGCCGCACGCAGGTGAGAATAGAATCAGGAGGTGAACACAGGTGACTGTGAGGCTGGAAAGAGGATCCCTGAGGGAGTGGATTAGACTCTTGTGAGGTGGTTTACTAGTGCTATTAGAGAGGGTTTAAACTAACTTGTCAGAGCTGTGGGAGCCAGGAGGGAATGTCAGAGAGGAACACAAAGGAACACAGAATCCTCAGTGCAGTCAAGAAGTCACCTCCCAGTGGGAAGGATGTGGAGGAATATAAATGCATGAATTTACAGAGACCTGCAAATATGATAGAGTTGTTATAAATCGGCGGGGGGTCTTTAGTTTCTGAATATAGACTGGGATAGTAGCAGTGTAATGGGCAGGGAGAGCCCAGAGTTGGGAGAGTGTGTTCAGGTGAATTTTCAGGTGGCATCGGTGGCGCAGTGATGCCTCAGGTGGGGCAGCATGGTGGCTCAGTGGATGGTACTGCAGCCTCACAGTGCTAGGGTCACAGGTTCGATTCCAGCCTTGGATGACTGTTTGTGTGGAGTTTGCACATTCTTCCTGTGTCTGCATGGGTTTCCTTCGGGTGTTCTGGTTTCCTCCCATGGTCCAAAGATGTGCAGGTCAGGTGAATTAGCTATGCTAAATTGCCCATAGTGTTAGATGCATTACTAATAGGGAACTGGGTCTGGGTGGGTTACTCTTCGGAGGATCAGTGTGGACTTGTTGGGCCGAAGGGCCTGTTTCCACACTGTACAGACTCTAATCTAATTATTGGCAGTGAAGAAGGCTGTCGAAGAATACAATGGAATCTTGAGCAACTGGACCAGTGGGCTGAGGAATGGCAGATGGAGATTAATTCAGATAAATGTGAGTGCTGTATTTTGGTAAGACACAAGAGATGGGTGAGATCCCAAACAAATATTTCAGATCAGTATTTTTTGTGGAGAAAGTTTGGGAATTTGGAAAAATAGTGATGTCTTGAAAAGAGATCACACACAAAAGAGGAGACGGTCAAGATCTGAAAACACATAAAGGTAGTAGATAAACCCTAGGACCTGATCATGTGTATCCCAGAACATTGTGGTAAACTAGGGAAGAGACTACTGGGCCCCTTGCTGAGAAATGTGTATCACCGACAACCAAGGGTAAGGTGCTGGAGAACCAGATAGGTTGGCTAATGTTATGCCATTATTTAAGAAAGACGGTAAGGAAAAGCCAGGGGAACTACAGACCAGTGACCCTGATGTTAGTGCTGGGTAAGATGTTGGAGTGGATTCTGTGGGATAGGATTTACATTCTTTGGATAATCGATGTGGTTTTATGCATAGGAAATCATGTCTGCTGAATTTGATTGAGGAGCTGACAACGAAGATTGATGAAGACAGAACAGTAGACATAGTCTATATGGACTTCAGTAAAGTTTTTGACAAGGTTCCACCTGATAGACTGGTTAGTAAGGTTAGACCACATGGGATCCAGGGGGAATGAGCCATTGGAATCAAAAAAATTAGATTGAAGAGAGGAGACAGAGAGTGGTGGTAAAAGGTTGCTTTTCGGACTGGAGATCTGTGAATAGCTGTGTGCCACTAACATTGGTGCTGGGTTCACTACTTTTATCATTTAAAGAAATTATTTGGATGTGAATCTCGGAGTTTCAGTAAGTTTGTAGATGACATCAAAATTGGTGAGATAGTGGATAGTAAAGAAATTCATCTCAGGGTACAGCAGGACCTTCATCAGATGGGGCAATGGGCAGAGGTGTGCCAAATGGAGTTCAGTTTAGATAACTGTGGGATGTTGCATTTTGGAAAGGCAACCCAGGGCAGAACTTATACAGTGGGAGGGCCCTGTGGGGTGTTGCTGAACAAAGAGACCTCAGAGGGAAGATGCAAGTGAGTTATTACTTGAAAGTGGGGTCACAGGTTGACAGGGTGATGAAGAAGTTGTTGGGTACACTTGCCTTTATTGGTCATTGCTTTGAGTATAGGAGTTGGGACATCATGTTGCACCTATACAGGAGATTAGTAAGGCCACTTTGGGAATAATGTGAACAATCCTGATCACCTCGCAATAGTAAGGATGATGTTAAACTTAAAAAGCTGCAGAAAATACTTACAAGAACATGGCAAGGGATTGGAGGGTTTGAGCTGTAGGGAACGGCTGGAGAAACTGGGACTATTTTTCCTGCAGCATCTCAGGCTTCGGGGTGACCTTATAGATGTTTATACAATCATGAGGGGCATGGACAGGGTTATATCCAAGGCCTTTTCCTTGGGAAAGGGATTCCAAAACAAGATGGCATAGGTTTAAGGTGAGAGGCAAAATATTCAAAAGGGACCTGAGGGGTAACTTGTCACACAGAGGGTGGTGTGTGTCTGGATCGAGCTGCCAGAGAAAGTATTGGAGGCAGATACTATTACAGCATTTAAAACACATTGGGATGGGAACATGAATAGGAAGGGTTTTGAGGGATGGAAGCCAAATGCTGGTTAATAGGATGAGGTCAGTTTAGGATATCTGGTTATCATGGACAAGTTGAACTGAAAGGTCTGTTGACTCCATGACTATGAGAGGCTGGAAAAGTTGAGACTTTTTATTCTGACGCATAAGAGTCTGAGAAGTGAACTTATAGATGTTTATAAAATCATGAGGGTTATAGAAAATGTGAATAATTCAGGAAGGAGGTGGAGTTTTGTAGAAATGGCAAAAAATATTCCTGAAGATCATTCCAGGGATGAGGAACATCAGTTATACAGATTGTTTGGAGCATTTGGGACTGTCGTCTTAGGAGAAGGCTGAGAGGATATTTGCTTGAGGAATTAAAACTAGGAGGGGCCTGGACAGAGTAAATAGGGAGAAAATGTATCCAATTAGAAAGGATTGAGACCGAGAGACCACAGATTGAAAGTAATTAGTGAAAGTAACAAAAGTGAGATGGGGAAACAACATGTTCAGCCAGTGAGTTGGTTAAGGTGTGGAATGCACTGCCTGAGAGTGTGGAGGAGGCAGCTTCAATTGAAACATTCCGAAGGGAATGAGACTGTTATTAGAAAAGGAACAATGTGCAGGGTAACAGGGAGAAGGCAGGAGAATGACACTCTGTAAATTGCTCATTCAGAGAGCCAGTACAGACAGGATGGACGGAATGGCCTCCTTGTGCACTGTAACAATTCTGTGATTGTGTGATTGAGCAGAGTTAAAGCTGGGGGAGGTGGGAGCCCGGTGTCTCACTGTGCTGCTGCTGCTGCTGCTGCTGAGGTCAGTGAGATCAGAGACTGGGACAGGGAGCCAGAGCTCACATCAAACTCTGTCCGTGTCTGTCACACTGAGACTGACAGGAGGCTACTCACTGATTTCACTCCATGCTGCAGGAATGGGACCACAGGCTGCAAATGGACAGAGCTCCTCCACACGGTGAGTAAAACTGACTGACTTATATCTTGCTCTTTAAAGGGGGCAATGGGACTGAAGAAATACAGCTGGACACCCTGTTAGACACAGTGCTTCTCAATCAACCATTTCATTCACTGCAGCTCCCCACTAACACCTTCAACAATTCAGCAACTGTATTTTAGAAAGTGTGTTTCAGTATTGTCAGGGTTAATAATGGAGGATTAAGGTTTACTTACTCAGTCTGAGCTTGGTTCCTTTACCGAACGTGAACCACAATGAGAGCTCCCAGTGCAGAGGCTGTACAAAAACCTCAACTCTATGCTTCCCCCCATCACTCTCAACCTCTCCCTGTCTCCCAGTCTCTCGTTCACTCTCAGCTTCTTTCTGCCCCTCTCTGTCTCTCCCTCATTCATGTGTCTTTCTGTCTCTGTCTCTCTCTGTGTCCAGCGGGGCTTGGGAGCTTTATGAAATTTATTTTTCAATATTAAATCTTGCAGCTGATCTTCACGCGTGCCCATGGAGTGTAAGAGGGAAATTTGAGGCCTTCAAGTGAGTGGTGGACAGCACAGGGACTGGAGTGTGTCGTGGACAGTGACAATCCCAGCATGGGGTAATTTGTTCAGTTTCATTTGTATCTAATTGTGGACGTGTCAGTTCAGACTGTGTGCCCATTATTATACATTTTATATAACTGATTCATGTGTCTGGGCACGAGGTGGTGCTGTGTGTCTTGAGGTTTTTGTATGGCTTTGTATCACTGTGTAGAGTGTAGCTGCTATCGTAGTTCTGACAATAATAGTCAGCGACATCCTCATTCTGAACATTGCTGATTGTCAGGGTGAAACTGGTCCCTGATCCACTGCCGGTGAATCGGTCGGAGACTCCTGTGTCTCGATCTGTTGCATCATAGATCAGGAGAGAGGGTTTCTGACCTTCTCGCTGCTGGTACCAACTGAGGTAGCTGCTAATGCTTTGACTGGCCGTACAGGTGATGGTTGCGGTCTGGCCCAGTCCCACTGACAGCACCGGGGGAGACTGGGTCATGGTGATGTCCCCACTGATACCTGAGGGGTCAGAGAGAAACACAATGAAATCAGAACTGTTACAGAAAGAGCCTGTCAAATGAGAGATTGTCAGAGACACTGAGCATTCCTCTGGTTTCAACATTTTCCCTTCAATCACAAGTCAATGTAATTGGAGTGAAATGGAGAGCAGCTGAAGATTCAAGCGCAAGGAAAGAGTTTTGTACCTGCGACACAGAATGCCAGGGGCCAGATCAGCTGGATGTGTGAAATCATGGTGTGTGCTCCTGTCCCTGTGCCTGGTACCTGATAAACTCTCCCTTCACTGGGCTCTGCTTTATAAAGCTGCAGCCTGTGAGAGTCTGACTGGGTGTTCCTCACTATGTAAATGGCATCAGGCAGAGAGAGCCACGTCAGCCCCTCACACTTCCTCTTCTCTCTCTCTCTCGTCCTTCCTTTTTAATACTTCCTTTCTCCCTTTACCCTTTTTTCTCTTTCTCATCCTTCTCTTGTATATATCCCTGTTATTCGTTGACTTTCTCCCTCTTTTTTTATTTCCGTCTCTGACTCTGTCCTCTCCCAATTATATAACCATTTATATCTTTCCCTTTTTCCATGTATGTTTGACACTCTCTGTTTATCTCCCTTTCCTTCTGTGTTGGTTGGTCTCTCTCTCTCTCTCTTTCTTATCATTCATTTTTCTCCTTCACTTATATTGCTAGCTATTTTCTCACTCATTCTCTCCTTATACTCTCAATCTCTAATTGCCTCACTCTATCTTTGTCTGTCTCCCTCCCTCCGGTCGCTCTCTAACTGATCTCTATAACGGGCGTTATTCCAGGACATTGGAACAGTGTGTCCTGGGGCAGCGGTTACATGCCTCGCCCTCTCTCACTCAGTCTCACGATGTACACTTGCGCTATCTATCTATCTATCTATCCATCTATCCATCTATCCATCTATCCATCTATCCATCTATCCATCTATCCATCTATCCATCTATCCATCTATCCATCTATCCATCTATCCATCTATCCATCTATCCATCTATCCATCTATCTATCCCGTCCCTCTCTCCCAACCAGAAGATCGACATGAACAGCATGTAATAAGTCCGTACTGGTCATCAACGCTCTAGCAACATCAATCCCAGCTTGGCATTGAGGAAAAGGATCAGCCATGGTCATATTGAATAACAGAGCAGTCTCACAGGGCCAATCCCTAACCCTAACCCTAACCCTACTTCTGCTCTCCGTTTCTATCTCTGTATGTCTGTGTAATCCCTAATCTCTGCCCCTGGATATTGATCCCTCTATTCATGGAAAAAGTTGCCTTCCTGTCCACTCTATCCCTGCCCCTCATAATCTTTATGCCCTTCAGAAGGTTCCCTCTCAACCTTCACTGCTCCAAGAAAAACAATCCCGGCCTTCCCAATCCTTCCTCATAGCTCACACCCTCCTGGGAAATCATTGCACCCTCTCGAGTACAGTCATATCCTTCTCATAATGTGGTGACCAGGACCTTTCTGCATGTCTGTCTCTCTCTTTCACTGGATTGCCTTTAATCTTTGTCTCACACCGACTCTGTCTCTCTCTGTCTCTCTCTCTCTGTCCCATCTCTCTGAGTCACACTGCCTCATACTCTATCTTGCTCTATCTCTAGTCTTCAACCCCATCATCTCTGCCTCTCTCTACCACTCTCTCTCTCCCCCTTTTACTCATCTTACACTGCCTGAGACTCTTTATCCCGCTCTCTCTCACTTTCACACCATTTCCTTCTATGTCTCTCTCGCCAACAATCTCTCTCTCTCTCCCTCTCACTCACTCTGTCTCCCTCTCTCTGCCTTTCTAACAATGTCCCAAATGGTAAAAGTTAAATACAGGGTAAATCTGCCCCAGCTCTACCTCACTAATGGATGTTAACCCTTGACACCAGGAGTATGTCTACTCCTAGAATAAAGCCCCATTTCCCACATTGACCAGGGTTTGGCCTCTCTCAGGAAGATGGTCAGATTCTTGTCAAATGAAGGGCAATTCTGTGCTGTTGGCCTATTCTCACTGGGGACTGGTTTAGACACAAACCTCATTCCATGAAAGCCCAGCAGAGACAGGACATCCTCAGGCCATCAGTGTGAGCTGGAGGGATAGGACAGGCTCTGACCCATTGACCCATCCTGTCCTTTCACAACATGTTCGAATCCTTTCCCCTCACCTTCCCCTTCCATGTTCAAGCTCCAGTTTTACTGGGATGAGGATTGGACCATCACACAGTTACTACAGAAAGGAAATGGGCCCCACACTCACTCCGGTATTCATGTCCCACTGGACTGTCCAGTGGAGACCAGTAAGCATGGAATTTATTCCCACTGAACTCTCCAGTAGAGACCATTAAACATAGGCCTCTTTGCCACTGGAGCCTCCAATGGAGACCAGTAAAAATGGGTCTATTTCCCACTGAATACTCCAGAAGACACTAGTTAACATAGACCTTATTCCTGCTGGGCCCTCCAATAGAAACCAGGAGAGAAAGGCCTCCATTTCTTTGAACTCTCCAGTACAGATCAGTAAATATGGACCAGCTTCAAATTGGACCCTCCAATACAGACCAGTAAACATGTGACTCTTTGTGACTGGATCCTCCAATACAGACCAGTAAACAAGGAGGATCTCATTGCCTTAGCAAGATTGAACTTCGGAATGAGGAGCAGGAATAGGTAATTCAGCACTTCAAGCCCGTTTGCTATTTAACATGATCATGGCTGATCTTAACCTCCTCTCCACTTTCCAGACTGCTCCCAATTGCCCTCTAGCCTGCTTTTCATCACAAAGATATCTGTTTCTTTCTTGAATCTGTTGATTGATTCTGCTTCTACTGTAATTGAGGAAGAGGGGGAGTGGGGAGGGGGATGGGAGAGCTGGGGGGTGGGTGTTGCGCACTGACTTCAACAGATTCGCACCCCTCTGAGAGAAGTAGTTGGAATGGAACAGATTCCATACAGTACCTCCTCTCACTCTATATCTATGACCTATTGTTCAAGACTGGCCCACAAGAGGGAACATCTGTTCCATGCCTGACCTATCAATCCCTTTTAGCATCTTATATACTTCACTCAGATTCTCCCTTCATACGACGGAATTCCAGTGAGTACAAAAGCTAGCTATTCAACCATTCCTCATATGACAGCCCTTTCATCCCAGGGATCAGTCTGTTGAACATCCTCTGAACTGCATCCAGTGCCACCATATCCTTCACCAAGGAAGGAGACCACAACTGGACACAATGCTTCAGATGTGGTCTCACCAATGCCTCATAGAATTGTAAAAATATTTCTTTATTTCTGTAATTCAGTCCTTTTATATTAAATACCAAGATTCCAATTGCTGCAAGAAATGCCAACATTCCAATTCCATGGGACTCAATTGGAACCTCTAACAGAGATCAGGAAACATGTGCTTCCATCCCACTGGAATGTCCAATGGACATCAATAAGCCTGGGCCTCTTTCCCACTGGACCCTTCAGTATTGGAGCTTCAAATCCCACATCCTCTCCATCACATAGGTCTCTTATTTCAAACTCCACAACATTGTCCTTCTCTGCTCTGCATCAGCCCCTAGACCACAGAAACTCTTATTCCTGCTCATCCCACCTCCAAACTCCATCATTCTGATGTCCTCTCTCAGCTTACTCCATCTGTGCTCCATAAAATCCAAATTGTCTGAAATGAAGTGAACCCTTCCCTGTCTCACACCAAGGAGGAGATGGACAGATTTGATATTAGTAATTAGTTGAAAGTTTACGTAGAGTGGGTGTGGTCAGAATTGGTCAAATTGATGACGGTTCCTGCAGTTGAATATCCTGCTGGCAGGCTCGAGCCTTTTACACACAGAATGGAGAAGTGTGTATGGTAGGAATATATTGTACAGCTCCTCAGAACTAAACGTCAGCATCAGATGTCCCTCAGGAGGGGAGAGGGAATGTTCAGGGTCCTGATCTCCATTTCCCAGCCCAGGCAGTTTGCCTCGCAATGAATGAATGAGGTGCCAGTTTGGAGCCCAGGTTAGGGACAGTCTCTGCTGTGGACCCAGGTCTACAAGAGGCAGCTGGAGATCGAGCTGAAAAGGAACGATTTGCTGGGTTATGGGGAGAGAGGGGGGCAGTGGGACTAATTGGATCACTCACAGACACGATGGGCTGAATGGCCTCCTCGTGTGCGAGGGGGAGCAGATTTAGGACTGAATAGAGAAGGAACTTCTTCACCCAGAGGGTTGTGAATCGATGGAATTCCCCGCCAGGCGAAGTGGTTGAGGTTTCCTCAGTAAATGATTTTCAAGCTAAGGCAGGTAATCTTTTGAACAGTAAATGAATCAAGGGTTTTGGTGAAAAGGTGGGTAAGGGGGAGCTGAGGACATGAAAAGATCAGCCATGATCTCACTGAATGGCAGAACAGCCCGAGAGGCCAGAGAGCCTGCTCCTGCTCCTAGTTTTAATGTTCTTATGTGCTGTCAGATTCCAGGGAGTGCAGATGGTTCACAGTTTTCTCCCATCTCAGTAACAAACATCCAGCTGCTCCGAGCTCCTTCTTTCACTTCCTCTCTTGGTGAAGTTTCAACCTTGCGATCTGACAGTCTTTGCAGTTATTTTTTACACTGGGGCTTTCTGCTGTGGTCAGAATCTCTAATAATAAGTGTCCAATCAGTGACAATCACAGCAGCTCAGAGCAGTCAGGACTGAGGAGCCTGGCTCACTGGGAAACATATTGGAAAGATCAAAACCATCCTTTTCAGCTCCCTGTACAAACTCCATCTCTCTCCCTGAGCACTGTCTGCTGCTCAACTAGACTCTTGACAAAAACAGAATACATCAGCAGATCTGTTCGCATCTGGGGTAAGAAATCAGAGTTAACCTTTTGGGTCAAATGACCCTTCTTCAGAACAGCTTTGAGAAGATTCACTTGTCCCAAAATGTTAACTCTGCTTTCTCTCCACAGATGGTGCCAGACCTGCTGAGCTTTTCCAGCAATTTCTGTTTTTGTTTCTCATTTGCAGAATGTGCAGCTTTTTCAGCTTTTATTTAGTACCGGATTCCTTACAATCCTGGCCTCATCTTTGAGGCTGATCTGAGCCCCAAATCCTCCACATCACAGAGATAACTCACTGAAAATCTCGGTCATTTCTTTGGAACTCCAAACGTGATCATTCTAATGTTGTCCTGGGCCACATCACAGCCACTGCCCTCTGTAAACGTCAGCTCATCCCAAACTCTGCTGGTCGTATCTGAACTCACAACAAATCCCATCTCCATCCCCCACTGTCCTCACTGACCTACATTGGCTCCCGGTCCAACAACACCTCGATTTTCAAATTCTCGTCCTTGTTCTGAAGTCCCTCCTTGTCCATCCACCCTCCCCATCTCTGTAACCTCCTCCTAGCTGCCTCACTCAGTGTGGTCAGCAATCTTGGATATATGGCTCTCTATTCCCTCATCCAAGTCATTGAGAAATATTGTGAAATGCTAAAGTCCCAGGATGGATCCCTGGGCACTCCACTATTCACCTCTTGATCATTGGAGGACACACACATTATCCCCTCACTCTGTCTACTATCTCCAAACTAATTCCTAACCCAAGGCAAATGTTTTTTCTCTAATTCAATATGTTTCCATGTTGATGAACAGTCTCACAAACAGTGAAACTCGGAGCAGGTGTAGGTCATTCAGCCCTTCGAGCCTGTTCTGCCATTCAATATGATCATGGCTGATCATCCAACTCAGTTGCCTGTTCCTGCTTTCTCCCCATAACCTTTGATCCCTTTCATTCTAAGAACTGTATGGTGCCCTTTCTGGAAAACATTCAGTGGTTTGAGCTGAACTGCTTTCAATGACAGAAACTTCTACAGGCTTCCTGTAGAATGAAAACATTTCTCTCCATCTTAGCCCGAAATGTCCTTTCCCATATCCTTAAACTTTAATCCTTGATTCTGGACTCCCTCGTCATCAGGAACATCCTGACTTGTCCTGTTAGGATTTTAGAGTTTTCAGTGTGACTCCCCTCAACCTTCTAACCTCCAGTGAATATAATCCTAACTGATCCAGTTTCTCATCAGATCTAAGTGCTGTCATCCCAGGAATAAGTCTGGTAAACCTTCACTGCCCTCCCCCCACAGTCTAGAACATCCTTCCTCAGGTAAGGAGACCCAAACTGCACACAATACAATCATAAAATCACACAGTACAGAAGAGGCCCTTCGACCCATTGTACGTGTACCAGTCAAACCACACTAAACCTGCAATCATCCAACTTTCCAACACAAGGGCCATAGCTTTAAATGTTATGATATTTCAAGGGTTCATCCAAGTACTTTTAAAAGGTCACCTCAACTACCAGCCCAGACAATGCATACCAGACCCCCATCACCCTCTGGGTGAAAATCTCCTCTTCAAATCCCCGCTGAAGCTCCTGTCTTTCACATTGAATGTGTGACAACTCTGAGTAAGGGGAACAACTGTTATCTATTCATTCTGTCCATTTCCCTCATACCTCTATCAGGTCCCCGTCAACCCTCTCTGCTTCAAAGAAAATAACCCTAGCTTATCCAGCCTCTCTTCATCGCTGAAATGCTTCATCCTAAGCAACATCCTGGTGTCTATCCTCTGCACCCCCTCCAGTACAATCCCATGCTTCCGATCGTGTGGTGACCTGAACTGCACACAGTACTCCAGCTGTGGCCTGACCAAAGTTCTGTATAGTTCCAACATATCTGACCTGGTCTTCTCATCTGTACCTGAAATGATATATACAAGTGTTCTGTCTACGTTCATAAATACCTTATTCACCTGTTACATCTTCCAAAGTTCATCACCTCATATTTCTCAGGGGTTAGTTCCATCTGACTCTGATCTGCCCATCTGACCAATCCAGTTAGATCCTCCTGTAACCTAAGACCTTCTTCCTCACTTTCAACCATCTGCCAAACCTCGTGTCATCTACAAACTCAGTCATCATCCACTCACCCCCACCCCTTACCTCTCACATTCTCTTTTTTCTTGTTTCAATACAACCTGAACAATAAGGGACCCAGCACTGATCCCTGTGATATCCCACTGCACACTGGGCCCAGTCACATAAACAAATATCTGCCTCCACCCTCTGTCTCCTGTCACTGAACCAGTTTTGGTTTGAATATTTCAGGTGTGGTCTCACTAAGGCCCATACAATTACAGCAAGATCCTGTACTCAAATCCTCTCACTATAAAGGTAACATATCATTTCCCTTCTGCACTGTCTGCTGTACCTGCACGCTGACTTTCAGTGACTGGTATACACGGACACAGGCATCTCTGCGTCTTCTTCACAGCTCCCCCTCCCACCCAGCTTTGTGTCATCTGCAAACTTGGAGATATTACTCTTAAGTTCCTTCATCTAAACCATGAACAAATGTTGTGAATAGCTGGATCCAGGCCTGTGGTACCCTTTCAGAAAAAGGCCTGTTTTTCTTTTACTCTTTGTTTCTTGCCTGCCAACCAATTCTCTATCCATCTCAGTACACTGCCCCCAGTCCCATGAGTCTTACTTTCATACGCTAATTCCTACTGTGGGACTTAATAAAACCTTCTGAATGTTCCAGATAAACCACATCCATTGGCTGCCCCTTGTCAAATCCGCTCATTACATCCTTGAACAATTCCAGTCAATTGGTCAAGCATGATTTCCATTTCACAAACCATGTTGACTCTGTCTAATCCTGTCACCATTTTCCATGTGCTCAGTGATTAAATCTTTCACAACGGACTTGAGTATTTTCCCCAATACCAATGTCAGGCTGACTGGTCTAAGATGCCCAGTTTTCTCTCTCCCTCCCATTTTAAACAGTGATGTTACATTCGCAAGTCACTGGGAACTGTTCCAGAATCTATATTATCTTGAACATCAATGGTTCCAAACTTTTTGGGCAATTCCTAAAGTAATCTGAAATGTAGGTTATTGGTCCCTGCGGATTTAACAAACTTTAATTCCATAAATTATCCAAAACCATTTCCCGAATACAACTAATTTTCTTCAGTTCTGCTCTCAGTCTATACCCTGTCTTCCCAACATGTTTCAAATGTATTTGAGTTTTCCATTCTGTACAAAGATCCAGAATGCAGTAAAGGCAGAAATTTCCTTGGCTCTGGTCAGCGGTACTTGTCAATATACTTTCATTAAATCAATTTTCGATAGGAATGACGCACAACCCACCATTTCAATGCAATCTTCTGACCTGGCAATAAGATACAAATCCATCTTTGTGACTACATTCACTTTCCTATAGTGTACACAGAATCAAATTGAAACATCTGGCTGAGTCACTAAACAAGAGAACTCCAATTACTCTTACAATTCAATCAGAGGACCCTCTCTCGTTTGTGATCAGTAATTTGCTGATTTTTAGGTCGTTTTAATCATCCTCAGATCCCTAGTTCTGCAAATAGACTTATTTAAAATGGTGAAATAAAGAAGGCAGTAGACAGGTTCAGGGCAAAAGAAGCTCTGTGTTTATTCAATACAAAAGATAAGTATAATACAACAACAAATGCCAATGTAATAAACAGTGAAATTAACACAATCAATGATACTGACTACAATAATGAAATACACTGTCAAAGTTTACACTTGTAGAAGTGTTACTAATTTACACACAGGACGGTAATTAAATACAGGATAAAATTAAACACTGGTTAAACACTATTAGAAGTCCGAGTTTAAAAGTGTGGTGCTGGAAAAGCACAGCAGGGCAGGCAGCTTTTGAGGAAAATGAGAATTGATGTTTTGGCCATAAGCCCTTCATCAGGAATGTTGAGGCTGTGGGAAGGGGGCTGAGAGAAAAATAGGAGAGGGGGTGTCGGGGTGGAGGGAAGGTAGCTTGGAATGCGATAGGCAGATACAGGTTAGAGGTGATAGTGATAGAGCGGAGGGTGGAGTGGATAGGTGGGAAGGCTGATTGGAGGGTTGGATGTGGGTTGAGGTGGAGGAAGGTGAGATGAGGAGACTGGTGAGGTCGATGTTGATCCCATGTGATTAAAGGGTCCCAAGGCAAAAGATAAGTCATTTTTCCTCCAATCATTGGATAGCTTCGATGTGGCAGTGGAGGAGGTCCAGCATGTGTTTGCATGTCTTTGGCAGAGTGAGACTGAGAGTTGAAGTGGCCGGTCACAGGGCAGTGGGGTTATTTAGTGTGTGTGTCCCAGAGACGTTCTCCGAAACATTCTGTGTGTCCTCCTCTGTCCCCCTCACTACATTCCTGATGAAGGGCTTATGCCCAAAAAGTCATTTCTCCTGTTTGTCGGACCCGCTCTGCTTTTCCAGTCCCACACTTTCCAACTCTGATCTCCAGCATACGCAGTCCTCACTTTCTACAATTACAAGTGAAACAGTTTTGGTCACAGAAACTTTAATCAGGCTTCCTACCCTTGGGGTCCGAATGCACTGTCACCACACACCATCCTCTCCCTGCGAGCTCAGTGGGAAACCTTCGGGTCTCAGAATTTTCAGCTCACCACTGAGGAAAGTACAGGTTTAAAATGCGTCCTGTTGCTGAGGTTCTCACCGTCGGTTCTCTTGGCTCAGAACATGCCTGTGTCTGGAAGGTCTTGTTCAGAGAGCGTTTGGTTGGTGTTCCCGCTCTCGGGTGTCTTTTGTTACAATGATGCTCTTGGTTTGGTGTCTGGATTCAGCTTCTGTGTTCGGCCTCTGTGGTTCTTGGTTCTAAAGCTGCTTGTTGGTAGTCTTTGTTAGTAGGCCGAGGTTGTAAAAGTTAGTTTCAGCTAAGAGAATGTGTTCCGGTTGGTGTCCCTTTCAGAGTTGAGGTGTGAACTGGAATTCCAGGCAGAACAATAGTTCCAGGCAGCCATTTAAAAAAAAAAATCCAGGGTTTTAAATGATACTGACTTTTGTTCAATCCTCCACAAAAGAACTCCAATTACTCTGACAGTTCATTCATTTGATTCTCCAACAAATATTGAGCTTCAATTGTTACTTTGGCTTGTTTCTCTGGTTTTAACTAAAATGGGTTTTGTTTTATTGGGCCTGAATAACCTACATCCACATCATGTTCGATTAATCTGGGACACCTAGGTGTATCTTTTAAAGACCATGATTCAGGGCAGAGTTAGGCCATTCAGCCTATCACGTCTGCTCTGCCATTCGATCATCGTTGATTTGTTTGTTAACCCCATTCTCGTGCCTTATCTCCATTACCCTTCATCCCTTTACCAATCAAGAATCCATCGATTTCTGTCTTAAATACACTCAATGACTTGACCTCCACAGCATTCTGGGGCAATGATTAATCCACAGATTAAACACTCTCTGGATGTAAAATCTCCTCCTCATCTCAGTTCCAAAGGATGGTCCCTACACTCTGAGGCTGTGCCCTCAGTCTCTCTGCCAAGTGGAAACATCTTCTCCATGTCTACTCTATTCAGGCCTCTCAGTATACTGTATGTTTCACTGAGATTCCCCCTCATCCTTCCAAACTCCATCGAGTACAGATCGAATACAGGTCCCAACCACTCCTCACACAAACGTCTTTGTATTCTCTAAGCAATCTCACTCTGTCCCTCTGTTGATCTTCTTCCAGATACAAAAATGCCGTGTCTGAATTCTCTCATATCAATGAATTTATTCACCTCATAGGAGGAAGTTCACTTTGGAAATTGTCCAATTATCTTTGGTTCTCACACCTTTTCTCATCCCCTCCTCCATTTTACTCACTATTTCACAAACCTGTACACGACTGAATGGTTCCTCAAAAACTGGGAGAGGAATTAAGAATGCTGGTTCAATCACATGTTGAGGTTTACCTATAATTTGACAAGGTTTTTTAAAAATTATTCATTTTGTGTAATGTGAGCATCACTGGCTGGCCAGCATTTGTTGCTAATCCCCAGTTGCCCAAGGCCAGCATTTATAGCTAATCCCTAGTTCAACTCTTTTGTCCATGTTTGAACCAATCTATAATGAAGCCAGGATCTGAGTGACCCTGGTGGAACCCAAACTGGGCATCACGGAGCAGGTTATTGCTGAGCAGGTGCTGACTGATAGCACTGTTGATGACACATTCCATCACTTTCCTGATGATCGAGAGGAGATTGATGGGGCGGTAACTGGCTGGCTTGGATTTGTCCTGCTTTTTACGTACAGGACATAGTTGGGCAATTTTCCACATTGTCGGGCAGATGCCAGTGTTATAACTTTCCTGGAACAGCTGGACGAGGGAAGTGGAAAGTTCTGGAGCACAACTCTTCAGTATTAATACCAAAATGTTGTCAGGGCCCATAGCCATGGCAGTACCCAGTGCCTACACCCTTTTCTTGATAACACGTGGATTGAAACAAATTGACTGAAGATGGTTGTCTTTAATGCTGAGGACCACTGGAGGAGGCCAAGATGGATCATCCACTCAGGACTTGTGGCTGAAGATTTCTGCAAAAGCTTCAGCCTTATCTTTTGCCCTGGTGTGTTGGACTCTTCCGTCGTTGAGGATGGGGATACTTGAGGAGCCTGCTCATCCCCTGAGATGTTCAATCATCCACCAGCACTCATGACTGGACGTGACAGACTGCAGAGCTTAGACCTGATCCATTGGTTGTGGGTTGTCTAATACTGTCTGTCACTTGCTGCCTGTGCTGCTTGGCATGCAAGTAGTCCTGTTCGGTGGTTTCACCAGGTAAATACCTCATCTTGGTGAATGACTGGTGCTGCTCCTGGAATGCCCTCCTGAATTCTCCATTGAACCAGTGTTGATCACCTGGTTTGATGATAATGGTTGAGTCGGGGCTGACGCACAATTCTGCTGCTGTTGATGGCCCACAGTGCTTCATGGATGCCCAGTCATGAGTTGTGAGATCGGTTGTAGGTCTGTCCCAGTTAGTCTCGTGATAGTGTCACACAACACGATGGAGGCTATTCTCAATGTGAAGGCGGATGTTGGTCTTCACAAGGACTGTGCAGTGTCACCCTTAGTGGTACTTTCATGGACAGATGCATCTGAAGCTGGCAGATTGGTAAAGATGAGTTCAAGTATGATACATTTATAAAACTGCACCACATCTTTATATAACTTTGGCTCAAGAAAACACCTGATTCTGGATGCCTGTGTTTTCCAAATCCCTATGGTCCTGTCATGGAACTCTGATGTGCTCCTCACAATATCTCCCTATGATAGCTGGGTGGTACCACTAGCCAATGTCTAACTGACCATTCTTCATCTGGGAGCCCATGAAGGGGGCATCTCCACTTCCTCATCAGCGCTCCATTCTGAAGGTAATAACACTCTGAAACCCGTCCAGCCTTGACCTCAGTGTGAGCTGACTGGGCTCATTTATTTCATTCAGGATCTGCTTTTTGGATCTGCCGTAATTAGTGACATCATAGCAAACACTCCAGCTGGATTATCTTCACCCTTTTGGAAAGTTTCAGCGATCCTTTCACTTGCTGTGGTGTCACATCAACCCTTATTGCTGAATTTTGTTTAACCATTGCTCTGGTTACCTCACACGAAGGAGGTAACCAGGAACCTGTTCCTGTCATTGTTCTGTTTCTTGGCTCTCCTTTGGACATTCTGTAATTATCGGGGAAGTTACTGCCTTTAGTCCTGACAAATCATTCCCCAAAAGGAAATCAACTCCTTCAACAGGGAATGTTTTCCCCACTCCATCAATTACTTCTCCTGATAACAAGTCACATTCCAGTTGTACTTTATATAGTAGAAGTGAAATATATTCTCCATCAATCCCATTGATTAATACCTTAGCTCCCATCGAGCTCTGTGGAGGGAAAATCAATTCTTTCTCCAGTAAAAGTGATTGTGTTGCCCCTGTATCTCTCAGTTTGTTTCTGGGTTTAGCTGAAGAAAAAGGAGTCACCATTCCTTTTGATAAAAGTCCTGTCCACCTCTCATCTATCTTATAACTTCCTTTACTAATGACAGAATTCACCTCCAGCCTTTTTGTTATAGTTACAGCTACAACCTGCTCCATGTGACTATCTGTTTGTGTTCCCTCCTCTGACTCAATTTTATTAACTCCCATAAATCCCGGGGGTCTACCTCACAGCTTTCAACATTCCATTTTCACATGGCCCACCTTATTCCCAGAGAAACATTCAGTTTCTGAGCATCACTTCCACCGTCAGAAATTTCTTTCTTAATCTGAGGAGGACTCATTGGGCTGTTCCCTACTGTCCATTCTCTCCCCTGGCTACCTGCCTTCCACACACTCTCCCAATTTTTATTTTACTCCCATTTCTGGGCCTGATGGGAATAAGGTTTCTAGATTGATCTCCCATCAGGTGACTTCTCCACCTCCTGATGCTGCTTGGCTTGTTGTGCTCTTCCAGCCTCCTGTTTATCTACTTTGCATTCCACATTCTGCAGGGTTTTGGCTTTAATGAAGTCTATAATCATTAGCCATTTTAGCTGCTTGTTTTACTGTTGTTCCTCTTCAGTTTTCTACATGAATTCTGTTTCTAGACGGGAAGGAAGTTTTAAATCCTTCTCAAAGAACAATTTCTCTGACAGCCTGGTCAGTATTCTCAGCCTTTAATGGTCTTATCTACCTGTCAACATTATTTTGTTGAATTCTCTCAAACTCAGTAGAAGTTTGTGGAGACTGTTTCTGTATGTTCTGAAACATCTGTCTGTATGTTTCTCGGATCAATGCATATGTGCTTTTCACCTTGTAACTTCCTCGTGATCCTGAGAATGTTCCTCTGGCAGGGATATAGAAACTTCTTGCGCTTCCCAAGTTCATTTTGCATGGGCAAGCTCCAGTGTTTTTCCTCACCTCACTTGTTTAAATATCTTCTCAAATGATATCAAAAGTGCCTCCACTTCCTTCTCTTCATAGTTATAGAGTCATACAGCAAACAAACAGACCCTTCTGCCCATCATGTCAATGCCAATCAGTAAACACCAAACTGCACTAATCCCATTTACCTGTACTTGGTCCATAGCCTTCCCTGCCCTGGCATT
This sequence comes from Chiloscyllium punctatum, assembly GCF_047496795.1. Classification (NCBI taxonomy): domain Eukaryota; kingdom Metazoa; phylum Chordata; class Chondrichthyes; order Orectolobiformes; family Hemiscylliidae; genus Chiloscyllium; species Chiloscyllium punctatum. The sequence continues at coordinate 27,103,484 of NC_092745.1, read as the reverse complement.
TTCTGTGCTCGTCTGGATGTGTCTTAAATGTTGTGAGAGGAGCTGCCTCCACCACCTTCTCAGGCAGCACATTCCATATTTCTACCACCCTCTGGGGAAAGAAAACAATCCTCAATTCCCCTCTAAACCACCTTTTCATCACATTAAGCTTATTCCCTCCGGTCAAGGACATGTCTGTCGTGGGGAAAAGATGATCACGATTGACTTTGTCTGTGTCTCTCAGAATTTTGTATACCTTAATCAGATTCACCACCCCCTTCCACCATGCCCCTACTCCCACCCCCGCCATGCTTTCTCTGCTCCACAGGAAACAAACCCAGTCGATCCAGTCTTTCTCCTCATAACTATCACTTTCCATCCCAAGCAACATCCTGGTGACTCTCCTCTGCACCCTCTCCAGTCCAATCATGTTCTTCCAGCAGTGTTATGACCAGAACTGTACACAGTGTTCCAGATATGGCCTAACCAATGCTCTGTAAAACAATAACAAGACTTCCTTACTCCTATATTCTACACCCTGGCTAATGATGGCAAGCATCCCATATGCCTTCTTCACCACCCTGTCTCGCTGTGCTGATACCTTCCGGGATCGATGGACTTGTACACCAATTTCTTTGTTCCTCACTACTCCCAAGGAACATAAGAACATAACAATTAGGAGCAGGAGTAGGCTGTCTGGCCATTCGAACCTGCTCCACTGTGCAATAAGATCATGGCTGATCTTTTCCTGGACTCAACTCACCTGCGCTCTCATCTTCGCTCTTAATTCCTTTAAATGTTTAAAAATGTTTACTGAAGTAGCGTCAACTACTTCGCTGGGCAAGGAATTTCATAGATTTACGACCCTCTGGGTGAATAAGTTCCTTCTCAACTCAATCCTAAATCTGCTCCCCTTAATCTTGAGGCGATGCCCTCTTGTCCAAGTTTCACCTGCCAGTGGAAATATTCTCTCTACTTCTGTCTTATCTATTCTCTTCATAATTTTATATGTTTCTATAAGATCCCCCTCATTCTTCTAAGTTCCAATGAATATATGCCAGTCTACTCAGTCTCTCCTCATAAGCCAACCCCTTCAACCCTGGAATTAACCTTCTCTGAACCCCGTTCTAGTGCCAGTACATCCTTTCTCAAGTAAGGAGACCAAAACTGCACAAAGTACTCCAGGTGTGGCCTCTCCAGCACCCTGTACAGCTGCAACATAACCTCTCTGCTTTTTAAACTCAATCCCTTTAGCAATGAAGGACAAAATTCCATTTGCCTTCCTAATTGCTTGTTGTACCTGCAGACCAACCCTCTGTGATTCATGCACAAGGACACTCAAGGCCCAAACCTTTCATTGTGTATATCCTTCCCTTATTAGACTTCCCAAATTGGATCACCTTACACTTGTCAGGATTAAATTCTATCTGCAATTGTTCTGCCCCATTACCAGCTGATCAACATCAGAGTGTAGCCTGAGACCCAGTAATCCAAGATGGCAGCAGAGTAGGACACTTCAGACCAAATTCATCTGCTCCGTCTGTTTCCTTTTCGGTTTTTCTTCCACTGGTTTTTATTTTCTTTTGTGTTTTTCTTTTGTCGTTCTCTCTTCTTTTCTCTCCCAGCCACGGACTCCTAGCCCCACTCACCAGGCCTCTGACCAGTGCAGCCCCAGTGTTGCAGTCTCTTGACTTGGTGTGTCAGAGTCCTGACCTGGCAGAGAGACCTCCCAGCTCGGTGAGGCAGACTCTCGGTCTGATGTGTTGGGCTCTCAGCTTAATTTGGTTGCCTCTCGGCTCAGTATGTTCAATTGTCACTCCAGCGTGATGGACTCTCGGCCTAGCATGGTGCTCTCTCAGTGGTCCAGCGTGGTTGTCTCTTGGCCCACAGAGTGGTCTTTTGCTGTATAAGGTTGTCTTTCGGCCCAGCACAGCCTCAGCTTGCCTTCCGGTCTCGAAGTGATGACTCAAAGTATGATCCCACTGTAGCTAAGCACTTAAGAAAGACTGGAATGATTGAAATTCCAGACTTATTCCTTTATTTTTTTCTTAAAACTAAAAAGGTCAACAAGTCTGTAATGTGTAACTTTCAAATTTATTCTTTGTTTATACCTTGTTCTTAAGATTCTGTACTTTGGCCCTTGTGCCTAAGATGGCTCCTTCCAAGGTGATATCACATACTGTACTCCAATACTTTTGTACTTGAGTCCATGTAACAATAAAATAAAATAAAACAAATATAAACAACACCACCAATTTACGTGGAATCTGCAAACTTTCTAATTATACAATCACAGTCAATTCATTAAGGTACTTTACAAACAGAAAGGGTCGCAGCCTCAATCCCTGTCATACACCACTGGTCACAGGCTTCCAATTACTAAGACAACCCTTCACCATCAACGTGTCAACTTGCCTTGGATCCCACGGGCTCTGACCATCTGGACCAGCCTTCCATGTGGGGCCTTTGTCAAACAAATCAATACTGGCATCCCTACCTCTCCAAGTATTGCTTAATCCTGTACTTCAGGATTTTTCCCAATAATTTCCCTCACACTGACATCAGACTAACTGGTCTGGAATTGCCTGGCCTATCCCTGCTGCCCTCTTGAACAAAGAAACCACATTGACAATCCTCCAGTCTGGCACTTCACCTGTGGCCAGTGAAGTATTAATCAAGGGAAAGGCAATCAAACTTTCAAGACAATGAAATGAAAACTACAGTTAAGTTAAACCTAAAGACGCGTTAGAGAAATGAACCACTTCTCCCTATTATTTAAGTACAATAAAGCAATAATGTTAGAAGAGAAAGGATTTTATTTTGCCGTGTTTTGAATTCTTTTGAATTTGTGTTTCCTGTCAGTATGTTTCATCTTCATTTCTTTTGTCTAAGGAGGTATTATTATTACATCGAAATCATTGTGTGCTTATGCTCCACAGATGCTGCAGACCAACTGCATTTCTTCAGCAGTTTTTGGGTTTGTTTCAGTCTGAGATCTGTGTTGCCCAATAATACCAGCAGTTGGGATGGGAATAGTTGGCTAGCATCGTGACTGTCACTCTGATTAGAAATTGGCACTTCATATTTGATGAATCCAACAAACCCTTCCACTGTTTTCACATCTGTCAGTCAACACATCACTGCTACCGCTCCTACCTTTCCAGAATCCAGGCAAATCCTTATACTCTCAGTATGTGACTTATGTACTTAACTTGGGCATCTTTAATTGCAAACTTTCTTGTTCAGCAAAATGACTCTTTCTTGTTCAGCTCCTGACAAGCTACACCCAGCAGGCCACTAGATGATGATTGTGGTCAGCAATGCTTTTTGTCTAGAATAGCCCACTCTCTCCACATATCCTTCTCACTCACACTCTCAACTGATTACCTGGGCATCGCGGCAGGTCACCGAGTTTGAGGAGAAATTGACTCGAAATTGAATCAACTGTTGATATTTCATGCGGCCATTTAATTGAAAAACAAGTATATTTACACTGAAGTTAATAAATTATAAATGTATAATAATTGGACAGAATGAAACTTTGCGGCATTTGAGAGATATACGTTTTGCCGGTTTGTCAAGAGTGCTAGTTCATAAGGTGCAAGTTTCCTGGACATCTTTTATAATGATTTCTCCCACTACTGATGTCACGCTAACCGGTCTACAAAGGCCACTGTTTTCTCTCTGTCTGCCTTCTTAAATAGTGGGGTATGTTAGCCACTCTCCAATCCATTGCAAACTGCTCCAAAGTCTAGAATTCTGAAAGGTGACCACGAGTGCATCTATTCTTCCTCGTGCCATTTCCTAAGTATTCTGGGGTGAGGGGATCAGGCTGCCAAAGATATTTTCTGGCTCTTCTTTGTCCTCCTATTTTTAAAGCACGTCCCCACACTTTTTCTCCTCTTTTCGGGCCTCCCCTCTTTTTGATATTCTGTACTGGCATATGCTTATTCCTTTTTCTTTCTCAAACTATCCATGTCCTTTGACATCCAGGATCCCAGGAGCTGCTGTCCTTGCCTTTCTTTCTGAGCTGGCCCTGAACTACATTAAAAAGATCCCCACTTTCCAAATGTAGACTGATCTGCAAGTAATTTCTCCCAGTCTGTATTTGCCAGATCCTGTCTAATGAAATTGAAATTGGCCTTGCCTCACTTTAGACACAACTTCTGTGTTACCCTTATTCCTTTCCATAATAATTAGGAAATATACGGAGTTATGTTCGCTATCTCCAAAATGCTCACCCACTGACTCTTCAACAATTTGACATTACCTCAGATTGAGCCCAGCACTGCCCATGTCTCGTGGGACTATCTACGTACTGGCACCAAAGGCTCTCCTGGGTGGACTTTAAAAATTCCATTCACATTAAGTTAAACATAAAGTTTATGTTAGAGAAGTTGAAATTCCTTGCTAATATAACTCTACTCCTCTCACACCTCTCAGTGATTTGCCGACATATCTGCTCCTCTCTCTCCATCTGACGATTGGGGAGCCTGTAGAATAATCCCAGCAAAGTGATTGTCCTTTTGTCTAGCTCTACTCAGACGGCATCGTGTGAAGACCCTTCCAAGAAATGAACCTTCAGGAGCAGTACTGCAGTCATGGTTTCCTTTATCAATAATGCAACACACCCACCTCTCTTGCACCCTGTCTTTCCCATCTGAGACTTCTCTACCCTGGAATGTTGAGCTGCCAGTCCTATCTTTGTTCAATCATGTCTCAGCAATTGCAACAATATGATACTCCAAAATGCAACAACAAATGAAATAGCAAAAGAGGTATGGTTAGTAAGTTTGCAGATGACACCAAAATTGGAGGTGTAGTGGACTGCAAAGAAGGTTAGGAGAAAGTGAGGACTGCAGATGCTGGAGATCAGAGCTTAAAAATGTGTTGCTGGAAAAGCGCAGTAGGTCAGGCAGCACCAAAGGAACAGGAGAATCGACATTTCAGGAAGAAGTCCTTCTTCAGGGATTTATTTTAAGCAAAGAAGATTACCTCAGATTACAACAGGATCTTCATCAGATGGGCCAATGGGCTGAGAAGTGGCAGATGGATTTTAATTCAGATAAATGCGAGGTGCTGCATTTTGGGAATGCAAACGTTAGCAGGACTTATACACTAAATGGTAAGGCCCGAGAGAGTGTTGCTGAACAAAGAGACCTTGGAGTGCAGGTTCTTAGCTCCTCGAAAGTGAAGTCACAGGTAGATAGGATAGTGAAGAAGGTGTTTGCTATGCTTTTTTTTATTGGTCAGAGTATCGAGTACAGGAGTTGGGAGGTCATGTTGCGGCTGTGTATGACATTGGTTAAGCCACTATGGAAATATTCTGGTCTCCTTCCTATCGGAAAGATGTTGTGAAAGATGAAAGTGTTGAAAGACGATTCACTGGAATGTTGCCAGGGTTGGAATATTTGAGCTAAAGGGAGAGGCTGAAAAGGTTGGGGCTGTTTTCCCTGGAGCAGTGGAGGCTTATAGAGGTTTACAAAATTATGAGGGGCATAGATAGGATAAATAGATAAAGTCTTTTCCCTGGGGTTGGGGAGTCCAGAACTAGAGGGCATAGGTTTAGGATGAGAGGGGAAAGATATATAAGAGACGTGAGGGGCAACTTTTTCACTCAAAGGGTGGTACGTATATGGAATTAGCTGCCAGAATAAGTGGTTGAGGCTGGTACAATTGCAACATTTAAAAGGCATTTGGGTGCACACATGAACAAAAAGGGTTTGGAGGGATGTGGGCCGGGTGCTGGCAGGTGGGACTAGATTGGGTTGGGACATCTGGTCGGCATGCACAGGTTGGACCAAAGGGTTTGTTTCCATGCTGAACATCTCTATGTCTCGATGACTCTATATCCCCACGTGCTGTTCAATGCTCTCAGTTCAACCACATTACTGATCAAGCTCCTTGCATTAAAATAGCTACAGTTCAGCTTTCTGATCCTCCTGTGTTCTGGATCCTGTCCTAGTGGTCACTCAGTGGTTTTCTGTGTAGCCCTTACTTTCCCATGAAGGGAAACATTGAACATGAACTTTAGGGAATTTTAGACCAATAAGTCGGACATCAGCAGTGGAGAAAAAGCTCAAATTCATTATAAAACATTTTATAGCTTAGCAGTGAGAAAACAGTGACAGAATCGGACAGAGTCAGCATGGATTGTCAAAAGAAAAGTCATGCTTAATAAATCGACTGGACTTGTTTGAGGATGTAGTGAGTGGATTTGATAAGGGGGAGCCAGCGGATGTGGTTTATTTGGACTTTGAAGGGGAATAGTTTGGTGGTTCTGTGGTCAAAAAAAGTCTCCTGAATAGCTCTGAAGAGGGAGGGGGAACAGTTAGCTGTGATGGTGCATGTAGGCCGCAATGATATACGTAATAAACAGGATGAGGTCCAACATGCAGAATTTAGGGAGTCAGGAGCCACATTAAAAATAAGGACCTCAGAGGTAGTAATCTCAGGATTGCAAACAGTGTCGCGTACTCGTCAGAATAGACATGGAAGAATAGGCAGGATGAACGAGTGGCTTGAGAGATGGCGCAGTGAGGGGGGGTGGGGTTCAGATTTTTGGGACATTGGGACTGGTTCTGGGGGAGGTGGGACTATTACAAATCAGACAGTCTGCACCTGGGCAGAACTGGAACCAATGTCCTCCAGGCTACTTTTGCTCACGTTCTTGGGACGGTTCAAAATAATGTAGCAGAGAGATGGGAACCAAATGTGGAGGTTAGTGGACAGTAAGGAGGTAGTAACTAAAGCCTGTAAGGAACTACGTAATGTAATCAGTGTGACTAAGGGTAAGAATAGGTAGATGATGAACGCAAAGGGACAGGTGGTCTGAGGTGCATTTGTTTTAATGCATGAAGTGTATTAGGTAAGGCAGAGGAATTCAGGGCTTGGTTTGTATCTGGTAGAATGATGTTATTGCTATTACTGAGAGTTGGTTGAGGGAAAGGCAAGATTGTCAACTAAATATCCCAGGATACAGATGTATCAGATGGGTTTGAGAGGGAGGTAAAAGTGGTAGAGGAGTGGTGTTACTGGTCAGAGAGGATATCACAGCTGTATTGAATGAAGGGACAATGGAGGACTTGAGCAGTGGGGCAATTTGGGCAGACCTCAGAAACAGGAAGGGTGCAGCAACAATGCTGGGGCTGTACTACAGGCCTCCCAACAGCGAGCGTGAGATAGTGGTCAAATATGTGAACAGATTATGGAAGATGTAGGAGTAACAGAGTGGTGGTGATGGGAGATTTCTAATTTTCCCAACATTGACGGGGATTCACTTAAAGTTACAGGCTTAGACAGAGCAGAATTTGTAAGGAGCACCCAGGAGGATTTTACACAGTACGTAAATAGTTCAACTCATGAAGAGGTCATACTGGACCTGGTGTTGGGGAATGAGCCCAGCCAGGTGGTTGAAATCTCAGTCGGGGATTACTTTGGGAACAGTGATCACAATTCCGTAAGTTTTTAGAACGCTAATGGACAAAGACGACAGTGGTCCGAAAGAAAGTCGGCTAAACTGGGGGAAGGCCAACTATAGCAAAATTCGGCAGAAGCTGGGGAAAGGGGATTGGGAGCAGCTGTTTGAGGGTAAATCCACAATTGATATGTGGGAGGCTTTTAAAGAGAGGTTGATTAGAATGCAGACAGACATGTCCCTATGAAAATGGGGGATTGAAGTGGCAAGATTGGGGAACCCTAGATGACAGGTGAAATTGTGAGAGTAGCTAAGAGGAAAAAGGAAGCATACATAAGGTCTAGGTAGCTGACAACAGGCAAATCTTTGGAAGAATATTGGGAAACTAGGATCGATCTGAAATGAGGAATTAAAAGGGCTAAAAGGGGTCAAAAAACATCATTAGCAAAATGGGTTAAGGAAAATCCCAAAGCCTTTCATTCATATATAAGGAGCAAGAGGGTGATTAGAGAAAGGGTTGGCCCACTCAAGGACAGAGGAAAGTTATGGATGGAGTCAGGGAAAATGGGAGAGATTCTTAATGAGTGGTTTGTTTTGGTATTCGCCAAGGAGAGGGAAAAGATGGTTGTTGAAGTTGGGGATAGATGTTTGATCACTCTTGGTCAAGTTGGTTTAAGGAGGGAGAAAGTGTTGAGTATTCCAAAAGGCATTAAGATGGACAAATCCCCAGGTCAGGATGGAATCTATCCCCGGGTACTGTGGGAAGCAAGAGAGGAGATAGCTGGGGCCTGAAGAGCTATCTTCATAGCAATCTTGAATATGGGTGAGGTCCCAGAGGACTGGAGAGGAGCTCATGTTGTCTCCTTGTATAAGAAGAGTAGCAAGGATAATCCAGGTAATTATCAAGCGGTGAGCCTGACGTCAGTGGAAGGGAAGCTGCTGGAACAGATACTGATTTGGAAGAAAATGGATGTATCCGTGATAGGCAGCATGATTTTGTGCAGGGAATGTCATGTCTTACCTACTTCATAGAAGTTTTTGAAGAAGTTACAAAGTTGATCGATTAGGGAAGAGCTGTAGATGTCATACACATGGACTTCAGTAAGGTATTTGATAATGTTCCCCATGTAACCTGATGGAGAAATTAAAGTCGCATGGGGTCCAGGGTGTACTCGCTAGATGGATAGAGAACAGGCTGGGCAACAGGAGACAGAGAGTAGTAGGGGAAGGGAGTTTCTCAAAATGAAGAATAGGAATCTATGCTGAGACCACTCTTATTTATGATATATATATATATATATATATATATATATATAAATGATCTGGAAGATGGTATAGGTGGTCTGATTAACAAGCTTGCAGATGACACTAAGATTGGTGGAGGAGCAGGGGACTATCAGAGAACGTAGCAGAATATAGATAGATTGGAGAGCTGGGCAGAGAAACGGACAGATGGAGTTCAATCTGAGCAAATGTGATCTGATGAATTTTGGAAGATCCAATTCTGGAGTAAACTATATGGTGAATGGGAAGCCCTGGGGAGAATTGATGCACAGAGATATCTGGATGTTCGGGTCCATTGTACCCTGAAGGTGGTAATGCAGGTTGATAGAGTGGTCAAGAGGCAGATGGCATGCTTTCCTTCATCGGTTGGGGTACAAGAATAGGCAGGTCATGTCAGAATTGTATCGGACTTTGGCTTGGCCACATTTGGAATGCTGCATACAGTTCTGGTCACGACATTACAAGAAGGATGTGGATGCTTGGAGAGGGTACAGACGAGGTTAACCAGAATTGTCTCATATGGAGGGCATGAGCTCTGAAGAGAGGTTAATTAGATTAGCATTATTTTCTATACAAAGTTGAAGATTGAGGGAGGACCTTCTAGAGGTCTACAAAATCATGAGAGCTATAAACAGGGTGGATAGCAAGAGGATGTTTCCCAGAGTGAGGGGCTCAATTACTAGGAACCATGGGTTCAAGGTGAGAGGAGAAAAGTTTAAGGGAGATATGTGTGGAAAGTTCTTTCTGCAGAGAGTGGTTGGTAGCGGAAGTGGTCGAGGCGGGCATGATGGCATCATTAAAGATGTATCGAGATAGATGCATGAATGGGCAGGGAGCAGAGGGATACAGATCCTTGGAAAATTGATGATAGGTCTAGATAGAAGGTGTGGATCCGGGCAGGCTTGGAGGGCCGAAGGGCCTGTTCCTGTTTTGTAATTTTCTTTGTCCCTTGTTCTTGGACCTGAGAAAGCTCAAAAGAACAGAGTGATCTTGGGGTGCTTGTCCACTGATCCCTGAATGTGACAAGACAGATTAACAGACCGCTTAGGAAGGCACAGGGGACACTTGCCTTTGTCATTTCAGGTATTGGTTATAAAAGCAGGAGGATATGCTGCAGTTAAGTAGAACATTGGTTAGGCCACAGCTGGAGTACTGTGTGCAGTTCAGGTCACCACACTGTACGAAGGATGTGATTGCACTGGATGGGGTACAGAGGGGAATCACCAGGATGTTGTGTGGGGTGGAATCTCTCAGTGATGAAGAGAAATTGGATCAGCTCGGGTTGTTTTCTTCAGAGCAGAGAAGGTGGAGGGGGGACCTGATCGAGGTGTACAAGGTTATGAGGGGAATGGACAGGGTGGACAGAAAGCAGCTGTTCTCCTTCGTGGGGGGGTCAATAACAAGTTGGCACACATTCAATGTGAAAGATAGGAGGTTTCAAGATGCTTTGAGGTAAGTGTTTTTTACCCAGACGGTGGTGGGGGTCTGGAACGCACAGCCTGGGAGGGAAGTTGACGTGGGAAACTCACAAACTTTAAAAACTACTTGGGTGAGCAGTTGAAATGTCATAACATTCAAGCCATTGGACCTCATGTTGGAAAGTGGGATTGGTGAAAGTTTAGTGTAGTTTGGCTGGTACACAGTTAATGGGCTGAAGGGCCTCTTCTGTACTGTGTGATTTTATGATTCTGTTGTGTGCAGTTTTGGTCTCCTTATCTGAGGAAGGATGTTCTGACTGTGGAGGGAGGGCAGTGAAGGTTTACCAGACTGATTCCTGGGATGACAGCACTTCGAACTGATGAGAAACTGGACCATTTAGGATTATATTCACTGGAGATAAGAAGGTTGAGAGGAATCACATTGGAATCTTTAAAATCCTAACAGGACAAGACCGGAAAAACACAGGAAGTATGTTCCTGATCACTGGAGAATCCAGAACCAGGAATTACATTTTTAAGAAAAGGGAAAGGTTATTTCAGACTGAGATGAGGAGACATTTCTTTAGCCAGAGAGTGGGAAGATTGTGGAACATTCTATCACAGAGAGCGGTTGACACCAAAACATTGAAAGTTTTCAAGAAGGAGATAGGTCTAAAGGGACTTAGGATTAAAGGGATTAAGGTTATGGGGAAAAAGTGGGAACAGGGGACGAAGTTGGATGATCAGCCTTGGTCATATTGAATGGCAGAGCCCACTCGAAGGGCTGAATGGCCTACTCCTTCTCCTAGTTCCTTTGTTTCTGTGTTTGAGTGAATGTCCATAAACATGGAAACCTATGGAATTATAGAGTCAAAGAGTCATAGAGTCCTGCAGCACAGAGACAGGCTTTTTGGTCCACACTGGTCCATGCTGACCAAAATGTTCATCCATGCTAATCCCATTTCCCTGCATTTGGACCAAATCCTTCGGAGCCTTTCCTATCCATGTATTTGTCCACATGCCTTTTTAAAAGTTGTTAATATACCTGCCTCAATCACTTCCACTCACGGCGAATTCCATATGTGTGACACCCTCTGTGTAAACAAGTTGCCCCTCAGGTTCCATTTTATTCTTTCCCCTCGAACCTAAAACTGATGCTCTCTCATCCTCAATTCCCCAACCCTGGGAAAGAGACTGAGGGCACTCACCCTATCCATGTCTCTCAAGGTCTTATACACTTCTAAAAAAAAACCCCTCAGTCTCCTACACTCTCAGAAAAAATCCTAGCTTGTCCAACCTCTCACAAAAACTCAGATTGTTGAGTCCTGGCAACATGCTTGTACATTTCCTCTGAACTCGTTCCAGTTTAATAATGTCCATCCTATAATAAGGTGACCAAATACTCCAAGTGCGACCTCACCAACGTTCTGTACAATTGTAACATAACTTCCCAACTTCTATAGTCAATGCCCTGACTGATGAAGGCCAGTGTGTCAAAAGCCTTCCTCACTGCCCTTTCGAACTGTGACTCAACTTCCAGAGAACTGTGTACCTGAACTCCAAGATCTCTCTGTTTCACTATTTCAGCTTTTTATGATTTTTCTCAATGACTTGAATGCAGAAACAGAGAGCCATACATCCAAAATGGCTGATCACACTGAATGAGGAGCTTGGAGGAGGTTACAGACAGAGGGAGGGTGAAGGGCAGAGAGGGATTTGCGAAAAAGGATGAGAACTTGAAAATCAAGGTGTTGCTGGAGAGGAGCCGATGTAGACACAGGGTGCGGGAGTTGAGGGAACAGGACTTGATGCAAGTTTGGATACAGGCATCAGAATTTGGGAAGAACTGAATGTTACAAACGGCGATTGCTGTGATGTGTGCCAGAACAACATTGGAATGGTCATGTTTAGAGTCCCACCGGCATGACTGAGATTTTCAGTGGCTGGTCTGTTAATATGAAGGATATTGGACTCAGATCATTCTCAGAGATGTCGTCATGTTTGTAAAGTGTCTGGTTGTGCAGCAGACCCCCAGGGAGAGAGATGGAGTTTGTACCAGGAGATGAAGAGGATGGCTTTGATCTTCCCAATATGTTTCACAGTGAGTCCAGGCTCCTCAGTCCTGACTGCTCTTAGCTGCTGTGATTGTCACTGATTGAACACTTATTATTAGAGATTCTGACCACAGCAAAAAGCCCCAGTGTAAAAAATAACTGCAAAGGCTGTCAGATCGCAAAGTTGAAACTTCACCAAAAGAGGAAGTGAAAGAAGGAGCTCGAAGCAGCTGGATGTTTGTTACTGAGACGGGAGAAAACTGCAAACCATCTGCACTCCCTGGAATCTGACAGCACAGGAGGCTGGTTCTGGGATTTGTTTTGCAGAAACAGCACAGTGATGATGACTGACACAGTGATGTGTCAGTCACTCTCTCACAAACACACATGCCTGCACTCAGAGATCAGAAACAGAATCCAGCAGCAGCTCTGTCTCCAAGCTGTGAAACCTGCACAGAATTGTCCCCTCATTCAGTTTATAACTGGCAGGATAGACCAAGCACAGGAGGCAACACAGTGGTGTGTACAGTCAGAAGGGAGTTGCCCTGGGAGTCCTCACTATTTACTATGGAACCCATGAAGCCTCATGACAGCAGGTCAAACATGGGGAAGGAAACCTCCTGCTGATTACCACATAGCACCGCCCTCCCCTCCAACCTCAACTGAGCAGTCAGTCCTCCTCCATGTTGAACAACACTTGGAGGGAGCACTGAGAGTGGGAAGGATGCAGGATATACCCTGAGTAAGGGACTTCGAAGTCCACCATGAAGAGCTGCTCAGAAGCATCACAACTGAGCAAGCTGGTCAAGTTCCACCTGATTCAGCTGCTAGACTGGACCTGGGGCGGGTGGTGAGGGAACCAACAAGAGGGAAAAACATACTCACTATCATCCTCACCAATCTGTCTGCTGCTGGTGTATCTGTCCATGACCGTATCAGTAAGAGTGGCAACCGCACAGTCTGTGTGGAGACAAAATCCCATCTTCACATTGAGATTACCTTACATTGTGTTGGGTAAGAGATGTGGGATAGCAGGAAGGACTTTGTTTTTAGCAGCAATTGGGAATGACTTGGAAATTAGTGCCCATTCACGTGAGGCAGGTGAAGACACTCAGTGATTACAATGACAGATTGGATGGGCTCTTGATGGAAATAAACCTGCAAGGCCCTGGGGGTCGAGTAGGGGAGGGGGTGGGACTGACTGGATTGCTTCATGAAATGACAGGATTTCCCTGACAGGCTGAATGTTCTCCCCCTGTGCTGGAAATAGTTCTCACTCAATGAGGGGTTCACAATTCGAGAGTTTGGATGCAGTAAATACAGGACAAATTGTTTCTCCAGGCAGGACGGTCAGTCACCAGAGGGCACACATTTCAGAAAGGGTCTGAAGGACAAGAGAGAAGATAGGAACATTTTTATCCAGCGAGTTCATGGTGACTGTCTGCAAGGTGAGTGGAAGTGGATTCAACAGCAACTTTCAAAAGGGCATTTGGAGAAATAGCTGAAAAGGAAATAATTGTAGGGTTATACAGGAAGGGCTGGGTAAATGGGACTCATTGGACTAATTTGACTAACAGTCACAATAGGCCCAGTGACCTCTGTCTGTGCTGTTTAAGAGCTTACACACACTTAGTCTCACCTTTACACAAAGACTGGGAGAAACAGACAACCCAGTTTACAGCAGAGTTTTTTCTCAAGCAAAACGCTCTTGAACCAACTCAGCAAACAGGCCAGACGAGATTTACTGATATAAGTCGGCCATGCAATGGCAAGGAACAATGAAGCAAAAGTAATGAGTTTCAACAGTATGTTCAATAGCAGTATCATCAAGGGGGGAAGCGATGAAGGGCAGGTGGTCAGAGAGTATGCTCTAGGCATCTGAAGGTTCTGTTGTCAATGGTGGGATGGAGGATGCAACAATGGGCAGGAGACCAGCGAGAGAAGATGGAAGGGGGAGGGAGAGAATGTGAGTCAGCAGCAGGACACAGAGTGATGGAGGAGGGAGGCCATGGAGGCAATTGGCTGGCAGTGAGGTCAGGGGTCATTCTGGATCGACACTAGGTGTAAGAGAGGGAAGGACCCACTCTATATCAGACAAGTTGGGGTTTATGGAATATGGCTTTAGGAAGCTGGGAAAGGATATTGGAATCATGTAGTTTGGAGGTGGGACGAGCGGATTTCGGGGTTCTGTGGTCAAGGGGCTGAGGTAGTGCTGAGACAGACAGTGTTGTTGAAATTGAAATAAGAGACCTATATGATCGAGAGGATGTGGGGTTTGCAGCTCAGGTACTGGACAGTCCAGTGGGAAGGAGGTCCATTCTTACGAGTCCTTTGGGAAGATGGCCCATGTATACATCAGCAGAGAGTCATAGATGTTTACAGCATCAAGCCCTTCAGTTCAACTCATCCATGCTGACCAAGTTTCCAAAACTGATCTCGTCCCATTTGCCTGTGTTTGGACCAATCCTCTCAAAATCCTGCCTATCCATGTTCCTGTAAAAATGTCCTTGAAATGTAGTAATTGTACTTGCCTCTACCACTATGTTTGGCAGCTCATTGCACACACACACCATCCCCTGTGTGAAAATGTTGCCTCTCTGGACCCTTCTCATTCTTTCCCCTCTGAACTAAAACCTATTCCTTCTTGTACCGGACTCTCCTCCCCGGGGGAAAATCTATGACCCTCGTGATTCTATAAACTTCTGTAAGGTCAACCGTCAATCTCCTGCATTCCCTGGAATAACATCTCGGCCTATCCATCCTTGCCTTGTAATTCAAACCCTCCAATCTTGAAAACATCCCTGTTAATCTTCCTTTTATCCAAACCAGTGTAATAACTTCCTTCCTACAGCAGGTTGAGCAGAAATGTACACAGTTTCCAAATGTGGCCTTCCCTATGCCTTGTACAGCTGTAACATGATGTCCCAGCTCCTGTATTCCCTGCTTTGACCAGTGAAGGTGAGCATGCCAAATACCTTCTTAATCACTTTGTCTACCTGTGGCCCCACTTGCAAGGAACTATGTACCTGTACCCCTCAGTCTCTCTGTTCAACAACACTCCCCATTGCTCTAACATTAATTGTGTTATTCCTGCCCTGGTTTGCCTTACCAAAGTGTAATTCCTTCCATTTAACGAAATTTCCATCTGGATTTGTTGACCCACTGGCCCAGTTGATCAAGATGACATTGCACTCTTGGATAACCTTCTCCCCTGTCCACAATGCCAACAAATTTAATGTCAGCCACAAACTTCCTGACCATTCCTGCTATTTTCTCATCCAAATGTTTTATATAAATGATGAACAACAGTGGGTTCAGGATCGATTCTTGTGGCAGGCGGCTGGTCACTGGCTTCCAGTATGAAGAACAACCGTCTCTCACCAGCCTCTACCTCCTAAAATCAGGCCAATTTTATATCCAATTGGCGAGCTCTCCCTGCATCCTATGTGATATATTCTTATTAAACAGTTTACCATGAGGAATCTTGTCTAACTCCATGTGGACAGAGTGTACCGCTCTACCTTTATCTATCTTCTTGAATACTTCTTCAAAAACTCAGTCATCTACACATCTCCATCGGAAACTCCAGTGAATAGGAGGCCTATGTTTATTAGTCTCACTTGGAGATCCAGTCAGAAGGAGGCCCAAGTTTACTGGCCTGTCTTGGAAAATCCAGTCAGAAGAAGGCCCATATTTACTGGTCTCTCTTGGAGGATCCATTCAGAAAGAGATCTATGTTTACTGGTCTCTGTTGGAGGTTCCAACAGGAAAAAGGTCCATGTTTACTGGTCTCCTTTGGAGAGTCCAATAGAAAGGAGGCCCATGCTTACTGGTCTCTACTGGATGATCCAGTCCGAAGGAAGTCCATGTTTACGGTCTCTCTTGGAGGATCCAGTCAGAAGGAAGTCCATGCTTACTAGTCTCTCTTGGGATGTTCAGTGGGAAGGATGCCCATGTCTCTCCATTGGACAGCCCCATGAACTGAATTCCATGTTTACTGGACTCCAGTGGAGTGTCCAGTGCATCATGGACACCATGGTGAGTGTGGGGTCAGTTCCATTCTGTTGTAACTGTGTGATGCTCTGACCTCTATCCCAGTCAAACAGCCTGAATCAGAGACTGATCATGGAAGGGGAAGGACAGGGGAAGGGATCGGAACATGTTGTGAAAGGACAGGATGGATCAGTGGGTCAGAGCCTGTCCTATCCCTCCAGCTCACACTGATGGCCTGAGGATCTCCTCTCTCTGCTCGGCCTTAATGGATTGAGACTTATGTCCAAACCTTATCTTTCCAAAATACAGCACTCACATTTATCTGAATTAAACTCCATCTGCCATTCCTCAGCCCACTGGCCCAGTTGATGAAGATCCTACTGCACTCTGAGACAGCCTCCTTCACTGGCCACGATGCTACCTGAAAATTCACCTGGACACAGTCTCACAACTCTGGCCCCTCTCTCTCCATTACATTCCAGTCTACATTCAGAAATTAAAGACCCCTTCTCCGCATTTATAACGACTCTGTCATATTTGCAGGCTTCTGTAAATTCCTTGCAGATGTATTTGTTCACATCCTTCCCACAGGGTGGTGACTAACTGACTACACTGAGGATTCTGTAGACCTCGGTGTTTGTTACTGAGATGGAAGAAAAATGTGAACTGTCTGCACTCCCTGGAATCTGAAAGCACAGGAGGTTGGTTCTGGGATTTGTTTTGCAGAAACAGCACAGTGATGGAAACAGTGTTTGTCACTCTCTCACAAACACACATGCCTGCACTCAGAGATCAGAAACAGAATCCGGCAGCAGCTCTGTCTCCAAGCTGTGGAACCTGCACAGAATTGTTCTCTCATTCAGTTTTTAATTGGCAGGATAGACGAAGCAGGCGAGGCAACACAGTGGTGTGTACAGTCAGAAGGGAGTTGCCCTGGCAGACCTCACAATTAACTATGGAACCCATGAAGCCTCATGACAGCAGGTCAAACATGGGGAAGGAAACCTCCTGCTGATTACCACATAGCACCGCCCTCCCCCTCCGACCTCAACTGAGCAGTCAGTCCTCCTCCATGTTGAACAACACTTGGAGGGAGCACTGAGGGTGGGAAGAATAAAGGATATACCCTGAGTAAGGGACTTCAAAGTCCACCATCAAGAGGTGCTCAGAAGCATCACTACTGAGCAAGCTGGTCACGTTCCACCTGATTCAGCTGCTAGACTGGACCTGGGGCGGGTGGTGAGGGAACCAACAAGAGGGAAAAGCATACTCACTATCATCCTCACCAATCTGCCTGCTGCTGGTGTATCTGTCCATGACCGTATCAGTAAGAGTGACCACTGCACAGTCCGTGTGGAGACAAAATCCCATCTTCACATTGAGATTACCTGACATTTTGTTGGGTAAGAGATACAGGATGTCAGGAAGGACTTTGTTTTTAGCAGCAATTGGAAATGACTTGGAAATTCGTGCCCATTCAGGTGAGGCAGGTGAAGACACTCAGTGATTACAATGACAGATTGGATGGGCTCTTGATGGAAATAAACCTGCAAGGCCCTGGGGGTCGAGTCGGGGAGGGGGTGGGACTGACTGGATTGCTCCATGAAATGACAGGATTTCCCTGACAGGCTGAATGTTCTCCCCCTGTGCTGGAAATAGTTCTCACTCAATGAGGGGTTCACAATTCGAGAGTTTGGATGCAGTAAATACAGGACAAATTGTTTCTCCAGGCAGGACGGTCAGTCACCAGAGGGCACACATTTCAGAAAGGGTCTGAAGGACAAGAGAGAAGATAGGAACATTTTTATCCAGCGAGTTCATGATGACTGTCTGCAAGGTGAGTGGAAGTGGATTCAACAGCAACTTTCAAAAGGGCATTTGGGGAAATAGCTGAAAAGGAAACAATTGCAGGGTTATACAGGAAGGGCTGGGTAAATGGGACTCATTGGATTCATTTGACGAACAGTCACAATAGGACCAGTGACCTCTGTCTGTGCTGTATAAGAACTTACACACACTTAGTCTCACCTTTACACAAAGACTGGGAGAAACAGACAACCCAGTTTACAGAAGAGTGTTTTCTCAAGCAAAACGCTCTTGAACCAACTCAGGGAACAGCCCTGACTAGATTTACTGGAATAAATCAGCAAATCAATGACAAGGGAACAGTCAACCAAAAGCAATGGGACTGAACAATATATTCAACAGCACAACAATTGAGTGGAGGAGGGATGAAGGGCAGGAGGTCAGAGAGCTCGCTGTAGAGGCCTGAACGTTCTGCTTTCAATGGTGGGATGGAGGAAGCAGCAATAGGTAGGAGACCAGAACAGAAGATGGAAGGGGAAGGGAGAGAGTGTGAGTCTGCAGCAGGACACAGATTGAGGGAGGAGGGAGGCCATGAAGGCAATTGGCTGGCAGTGAGTTCGGGGGCCATTCTTGAACGACTTCAGATGGCAGACAAGGAAGGGACCACTCCATATCAGATAAGTTGGGGTTTATGAAATGTGACTTCAGGAATCTGGGAGACGACATTGGAATCAATAGTTAGGAGGTGGGACAAGCAGGAACTAGGATTTCTGTGGCCAGGGGACTGACGTCGTGTAGAGAGAGACAGTGTTGTTGAGATTGGAAGAAGAGATCCTCATGATGGAGTGGATGTGGGGTTTGCAGCTCAAATACTGGACAGTCCCGAGAGAAGGAGGCCCATGTTTACTGGTCTCTCCTGAAACAACCAGTGAGGAGGAGGTCCATGTTTATTGGTGTCTATTGGAGATTCCAGTGGGAAGGAGGTCTATGTTTATTGGTGTCTATTGGAGATTCCAGTGGGAAGGAGGTCTATGTTTATTGGTGTCTGTTGGAGGTTCCAGTGGGAAGGAGGTCCATGTTTACTGGTCTTGTAGGAAGGTGGCCCATGTATACATCATCATAGGGTCATAGAGGTTTACAGCATGGCATCAGGCCCTTCAGCTCAACTCATCCATGCCGACCAAGTTTCCAAAACTGAACTAATCCCATTTGCCTGTGTTTGGCCCAAATCTCTCTGAATCCTTCAGATCCATGTTGCTGTAAAAACCTCCTTGAAGTGTAGTAACTGTACTCCCTTCTACCACTTCTTCTGGCAGCTCATTACACATCCACACCATCCTCTGTGTGAAAAGGTTGCCTCTCAGGTCCCTTCTAATTCTTTCCCCCCTCAACATAAACCTATTCCTTCTAGTACTGGATTCTCCTACCCTGGGGAAAAGACTTTGGCTATTCACCTTATCTATGAACCTCATGATTCTATAAACCTCTATAAGGTCACCCCTCAATCTCCTGCATTCCCTGGAAAAACATCTTTGCATATCCATCCTTGCCTTATAATTCAAGCCCTCCAATCTTGGTAACATCCCTGTTAATCTTTCTTTTATTCAAACCAGTGTAATAACTTCCTTCCTATAGCAGGGTGAGCAGAAATGTACACAGTGACCAAATGTGGCCTTCCCAATGCCTTGTACAGCTGTGACATGATGTCCCAGCTCCTGTACTCCCTGCTTTGACCAGTGAAAGTGAGCGTGCCAAAAACCTTCTTCACCCTGTCTACCTGTGACACCATTTTCAAGGAACTTTGTACCTGCACCCCTCGGTCACTCTGTTCAACAACACTCCCCATGGCTCTAACATTAATTGTGTAATTCCTGCCCTGGTTTGTCTTACCAAAATGTAACTCCTTGCATTTATCAAAATTTCCATCTGGATTTGTTGACCCACTGGCCCAGTTGATCAAGATGACATTGCACTCTTGGATAACCTTCTCCCCTGTCCACAATGCCAACAAATTTAATGTCAGCCACAAACTTCCTGACCATTCCTGCTATTTTCTCATCCAAATGTTTTATATAAATGATGAACAACAGTGGGTCCAGGATCGATTCTTGTGGCAGGCGGCTGGTCACTGGCCTCCAGTTTCAAGGACAACCCTCTCTCACCAGCCTCTGCCTCCTATCATCAGGCCAATTTTATATCCAATTGGCGAGCTCTCCTTGGATCCTGTGTGATATAATCTAACGGAGCAATCTACCTTATCTAAGGCCATACTAAAGTCCAAGTAGACAGATTGTACTGATCTACCTTTACCTATCTTCGTGATTACTTTTTCAAAAACTCAGTCATCTACTTGCCTGAATCGGAAGGTCCAATGAAATAGGAGGCCCATGTTTACTGATCTCTCTTGGAGGATCAAATTAGAAGTAGGACAATGTTTACTGCTCTCTCTTGGAGGTTCCAGCAGGAAGGAGCCCATGTTTACTGGTCTCTTCTGGGAACTTCAGTGGGAAGGAGGCCCATGTCTCTCTATCGAGCAGCCTTGTGAACTGAATTCCATGTTTAGTGGACTCTGTTGGAGAGTCCGGTGCGTCATGAACACATGGTGGGTGTGGGGTCAGTTCCTTTCTGTTGTAACTGTGTGATGCTCTGACCTTTATCCCAGTCAAACAGCCTGATTCAGAGACTGATCATGGAAGGGGAAGGAAAAGGAAAAGGATTGGAACATGTTGTGGATGGACAGGCTGGGTCACTGGGTCAGAAAATGTCCTGTCCCTCCAGCTCACACTGATGGCCTGAGGATCTCCTCTCTCTGCTGGGCCTTCATGGAATGAGGTTTGGATCCAAACCAGTCCCCAGTGAGAATAGGCCAACAGAACAGAACTGCCTTTCATTTGACAAGAATCTGTCCGTCTTCCTGAACGAGGTCAAACCCTGGTCAATGTGAGAAATGGGGAGTTATTCCAGGATAAGACATGCTTCTGGGTCAAGGGTTAACATCCATTAGTGGGGCAGAGCAGAGGGAGATTTATCCTGAATTCAACTGTCACCACCTGGGACACTGTGAGAAAGACAGAGAAGCGAGA
Source organism: Chiloscyllium punctatum (assembly GCF_047496795.1). Taxonomy (NCBI): domain Eukaryota; kingdom Metazoa; phylum Chordata; class Chondrichthyes; order Orectolobiformes; family Hemiscylliidae; genus Chiloscyllium; species Chiloscyllium punctatum. The sequence continues at coordinate 27,082,450 of NC_092745.1, read as the reverse complement.
CAGAGATAGAGGTAGAGGCTAATTGTGTGTGTGATTGAGCGATACAGGGAGGGGTATCTGAGACAGTGTGAGATATGTGAAGGGATCGAGAGAGGTAGAGGTGGTGTGGTTGAGGGACAGAGAGAGAGTAGAAAAAAGATGTGACTGATAGGGATGGATAGTGAGAAAGAGAAAGGATGGGTGTGATACCAAGAGTGAAGGGAATCAAGAAAGAGTGGGTAGGTTTGAGTGTGTGTGAGAGAGAGTGAGAGAGAGAGAGAGAGAGAGAGAGAGAGAGATGAGTATGATAAGAGAAAGAATGACAGAGAGGGAGGAGAGAGACTGTAGATTGGGATGCAGAGAGGGACGGAGAGACAGAGAGAGGAATAGTGAGGGGCAATTAACATTTGGAGGCTTTCAATTGAAGCGAGCGACGGAGCGAGTGACAGTGAGAGAGAAAGATGCAGCAATAGAGATTATGAGACGGAGTGAGGAAGTGTAAGTTGGAGAGAGTGGCTACGAGACAGAGTGAGACAGAAAGAGAGAGACAGAGGGGCAGGTCCTGGTCACCACATTTTGGGAAGGGTGTGATTGTACTTGAGAGGGTGCAGAGATTTCCAAGGATTCTGCCTGGGATGGAGGGTCAGCTGTGAGGAAAGATTGGAAAGGTTGGGGTTGTTTTCCTTGCAGCAGGGGACCTGGTAGAGGGGGATAAGATTATTCACGGCAGTGATAGGGTGAGTACGAAGGCACTTTTTACAAGAGTCAAGGACTCATTAACCAGGGACAGAGATTGAAAGAAAAACAGACATGGACACATAGAAACTGCTGCAGGATTAGGCCATTCGGCCCTTTGAGACTGCTCTGTCATTCAGTATGATCATGGCTGATCCTCTCTCTTGAAGTCACCTTCCTACTTTCTCCACATTCCCTTCATGCTGTTAAAACGCAAAACAAATCTCTCTCTCTCTTTCTCTTGAATATATTCAGTTCCATGTCCTCCATAGCCTTCAGTGGAAGATAATTCCACAGATCGACCAACCTCTGAGAGAAGAAACGTTTCCTCATCTCAGTCTGAAATGGTCTACCCCGTATCCCCCTGAGACTGTCCACCTGGTTCCAGAATCCCCAACCAGGGGAAACATCCTCCCTGCCCAGCCCAGTTAGAATATTATACATTTCAATCAGTCCCCTCTTATCTTTCTGAGTCCAGGCCCAATCGAGTTGGAGAGTGAGAGGAGAGTCAGGGAGAAATGTTTTCACCCAGAGGGTGGTGAGAGTCTGGAACTCACTGCCTGAAAGGCTGGTTGAGTCACAAACTCTCGTGACATTGGAGCAGTGTTTAGATATTCCCTTGTGTTGCTGTAGACTCCAGGGTAATGGGCCAAGAGCTGGAGGATGGGATTAGTGTCATCAGATCTTTGTTTAACAGCACAGAAACAATGGGCCAAATGGTCCCATTCAGTGCTGTTCACATCAATGACTCTCTGAGACAGAGAGAGAGATAGAGAGAGAGAGAGAGAAGAGGAAGTGTGAGGGGCTGACGTGGCTCTCTCTGCCTGATGCCATTTACATACTGAGGAACACCCAGTCAGACTCTCACAGGCTGCAGCTTTATAAAGCAGAGCCCAGTGAAGGGAGAGTTTATCAGGAACCACGCACAGGGACAGGAGCACATACCATGATTTCATACATCTAGCTGATCTGGCCCTTGGCATTCTGTGTCACAGGTACAAATCTCTCTCCTTCCACCTTGAATCTTTAGCTGCTCTTCATTTCACTCCAATTCCACTAACTTGTGCTTGAAGGGAAAATGCTGAAACCAGAAGAATGCTCAGTGTCTCCAACAATCTCTCATTTGACAGGCTCTTTCTGTGAAAGTTCTGACTTCACTGTGTTCCTCTCTGATCCCTCAGGTATCAGTGGGGACATCATCATGACCCAGTCTCCCCCGGTGCTGTCAGTGGGACTGGGCCAGACAGCAACCATCACCTGTACGGCCAGTCAAAGCAGTACCAACTACCTTGCTTGGTACCAGCAGAGAGAAGGTCAGAAACCCTCTCTCCTGATCTACAGTGCACAACTCGATTCACAGAAGTCTCCGAGCGAGTAGACCAGGGACCAGTTTCATCCTGACAATCAGCAACGTTCAGTATTACAGCTGGCCTTACGTCCTGTAAAGGAACCAAGCTCAGACTGAGTAACTAAACCTCAATCCTCCATTATTAACACTTTCAATCTCTAACCACAATTTATAAAACACAAATACTGAATTGTTGAAGTGTTGCAGTGAAGGAAATATTTTATTGAGGAACACCACGTCCCCCCATACGGTGTACACCTGTATCACTTTAGTCCTATAACGCCGTTAAAAATCAAGATATAAGTCAGTCAGTTTTACTCACCGTGTGGAGGAGCTCTGTCAATTTGCAGCCTGTGGTCCCATTCCTGCAGCATGGAGTGAAATCAGTGAGTAGCCTCCTGTCAGTCTCAGTGTGACAGACACGGGCAGAGTTTGATGTGAGCTCTGGCTCCCTGTCCCAGTCTCTGATCTCACTGACCTCAGCAGCAGCAGCAGCAGCACAGTGAGACACCGAGCTCCAACCTCCCCCAGCTTTAACTCTGCTCAATCACACAATCACAGAATTGTTTCAGTGCACAAGGAGGCCATTCTGCCCATCCTGTCTGGACCAGCTCTCTAAATGAGCAATTCACTGAGTGTCATTCTCCTGCCTTCTCCCTGTCACTCTGCACATTGTTCCTTTTCAAATAACAGTCTCATTCCCTTCGGAATGTTTCAATTGAAGCTGCCTCCACCACACTCTCAGGCAGTACATTCCAGATCTTGACCACTTGTTGGCCAAAAATGTTGTTCCCCATCTCACTTTTGTTACTTTTCCCAATTACTTTCAATCCGTGGTCTTTCAGTCTGAATCCTTTCTCAATTGGGAACATTTTCTCCCGATTTGCTGTATCTAGGCCCCTCCTGATTTTAATTCCTCGAACAAACCTCCTTTCAGCCTTCTCCAAAGAAGATAGTCCCAAATTCTCCAAACTATCTTCATAACTAATATTCCTCATCCCTGGAATGATCTTTGGGAATATTTTTTGCCATTGCTCCAAAACATTCACCTGCTTTCTGAATGATTCACATTATCTATGTCCCTCATGATTTAATAAACCTCTATGTTGTCACTCCTCAGACTCTTACACTTGAGGGAAAAAAAGTCTCAGCTTTTCTAGCTGCTCATAGTCATGGAGTCATACAGCGTGGAAACAGACATTTCAGTCCAACTTGCCCGTGTTAACCAGATATCCTAAATGACCTCATCCCATTTGCCAGCATTTGCCTTACATCCCTCTCAACCCCTCCTATCTATGTTCCCATCCCAATGTGTTTTAAATGGTGTAATTTTATCCGCCTCCAACACTTTCTCTGGCAGCTCGATCCAGACACACACCACCCTCTGTGTGACAAGTTACCCTCAGGTCCCTTTTGACTCTTTTGCCTCTCACCTTAAACCTATGCCATCTTGTTTTGGACTCCCCTTACCAAGGAAAAGTCCTTGGATCTACACCCTGTCCATGCCCCTCATGATTTTATGCACATCTTTAAGGTCACCCCGAGGCCTTAGATGTTGTAGGGAAAATAGGCCCATTTCTTCAGCCTCTCCCAACAGCTGAAACCCCCCAATTCCTGGCCACCTCCTTGTAAATCTTTTCCGCTGCCTTTTAAGTTTAACAACATCCTTCCTATCTCAGGATGATCAGAATTGTTCACACTATTCCCAAATGCCTGGCCGCAGCAACTGGTGCACAGCTGCAAAATGATGTCCCAACTCCTATACTCAATGCAGTGGCCAATAAAAGCAAGCAGACCCAACACCTTCTTCATCTCCCTGTCTGCCTGTGACTCCACTGTAAAGGAATAATGCACCTGCACCGGCACCTTCACCCCTAGGTCTCTGTTCAGCAACACTCCGCAGGGCCCTACCATTAACCGTAAAAGTCCTGCCCTGGTTTGGCTTTGCAAAGTACAGCACTCACATTTATCTGAATTAAGCTCCATCTGCTATTCCTCAGCCCACTGGCCCAGTTGGTCAAGAGCCCATTGTACTCTGAGACAGCCTTCTTCACTGGACACAATGCCACCTGAAAATTCATCTGAACAAACTTTCACAACTCTGGCCCCTCCCTGCCTGTTACACTGCTACTACCCCAGTCTATATTCAAAAATTAAAGAGCCATTTATAATGACTCTATCAAGTTTGCAGGTATCTGTAAATTCCTTGCACTTGTATTCCTCTGCATCCTTCCCACTGGGTGGTGACTTATTGACTGCACGGAAAATTCTGTGGTCCTTGGTGTTCCTATCTGTTATTCTCCCCTGGCTCGCACAGCCCTGCGAAGTTAGCTTAAACCCTCTCCAACAGCACTAGTAAATCATCCCAAAGGAACTCAGTCCCAGCTCTGTTCAGGAACAACGCTGTCTGGTCTGTCCAGGTCCCATCTCCCCCAGACCCAGTCCCAATGTCCCAAGAATCTAAAGCCCTCCAACCTGGATCCTTTTTCCAGCTTCACATTTACCTGTGTTATCCTCCTGTTCCTATTTCCACTTGGTTGGGGCACTGGGAGCAATCCGGAGATTCCTACTGTTGAGCTCCCAGTGCTAATTCCCTCCAGAGCCCCCTAAAGTCTGACTGCAGGACCACATCCCTTTTCTCCCGCTGTCACTGGGACCGATGTGGACCACGACTGCTGACTGTTCCTCCTCTCCCCTCAGGGTGCTCTGCAGCCGCTCAGAGACATTCTTGACCCTGGCACCAGGGAGACAACACACCATCCTGGATTCCCATCTGCAGCTGCAGACACATCTATCGATTGTCCTCACTCTCGAATCTCCTCTCACTATCGTTCTTCCAGTCTTACTTGTGCCCCCTGTACAGCTGAACCCTCCACCTTGGTGCCAGGGACTTGGCTCTGGCTGCACTTCAGAGATGAACCATCATTCTCGTCAGGATTCTGAACTGAATCCCGGTTGGAGAGTGGAATGCACTCAGGGGATTCCTCTCCTAGCTGCTTGGTCCTTTTGGACTGTCTGCTGGTCCCCAATTCCCTCTCTCCCTGCATACTCTGAAACTGCAGAGTGACCACATCTAGAAACGTGCTCTCCACGGAGCTCTCAGCCGCACGGACTCTCCGCACTGACACCAGCTGCTGCTCAAGCTCCGAAACCCGGAGTTCCAACTGCTGTCACTGACCACACTTCCTGCAATCATGGTATTCCAGGAACTGCAAAGTATCCTGTAATTCCCACATGGACGCACACCCTCTCCACTCTTTGGTCATCTCTTTGCAAAGTTCTGATGATAAACAGCTCCAGCAGGGCTCACAGTCCAGTGGGTTCAATGTTCCAGGGTTTTGGGGAAACTCTCCAGAAGACTTTAAGAAATAGGAGCAGAAATCAGCCATTCAGCCCATTGAATCTGCATTTGATCCTGGCAGATATGCTTCTTAACCCCATTCTCCTGCCTACTCTACACGAACGTTCGATCCCCTTAACAATCACGAACCTATCTATCTCTGTCTTAAATACACTCAGTGACTTGGCCTCCACTGCCCTCTGTAACAATGAGTTCCACAGATTCACCACCCTCTGGATGAAGAAATTCCTCCTCATCTCAGCTCAAAAGTGTCGGCCCTTCATTCTGAGGCTGTGCCTTGGTTACTGAGTCTCTCCTGTTTTTGGAAACATCTTTTCCACAACCACTCTATCCAGGTTGATCATTATTCAGCAAATTTCAGTAAGATCCCTCCTCATTCTTCTAAAGTCCATCGAGTCCAGACTGAGAGTCCTCAACCACGCCTCACATGACAAGCCCTTCATCCCCAGGATCATTCATGTAAACCCCTCCAATGCCAGCACATCGTTTCTTAGAATATGGGTCCCAAACTGCTCACAATATTCCAAATGCAGTGTGACCAGAGCCTTACTCAGCCTCAGCAATACATCTCTGCCCTTGTATTCTGGACCTATTGAAATGAATGCTATCATTTCATTTACCTTCCCAAGCACTAACTGGACCGGCCTGTTCACCTGAAGAGAAACCTGAATGAGGTTTGTGCTTTAGATTTCCAAAGGCTTTCCTCATTTAGCAAACAGTCTTTGTGTTTCTTCTTCCTCCCAAAGTGCATAACCTCACACTGAAACACATTGCATTCTGTCTGCAACTTCTTTGCCCACTCTCCCAGCCTATCCAGGACCTTTTTCAGCCTTCCCACTTCCTCAACACTACCTGTCCCTCCACCTCATGTTGTCTGCAAACTTAGCAACAATGTGTTCACTTTCTTCATGTATGACGTGAATAGTTATGGTCCCAACATTGACACATGCAGAACTCTACTCGTCACCAGCGGCCATTTTTCCTCATTCTCTGCTTTGTGCCAACCTGCCCGTCCTCAGTCCATGCCAGTACATTGCCCCTAACACTATGGGCTCTTAACTGATGTCAAAGGCGTTCTGGAAAATCCAAATAGATTACTTCCTCAGACTCTCCTTTGGCTGACTGGCTCATTGCCTCCTCAAAGAATTCTAACAGATTTGCCAGGCATGACCTCCCCTTGATGAAGCCATGTTGAATCAGCCCTATTTTCCCATTGCACTTCCAAGTTCTGCAATTTCATCCTTAAATTGAAGTCTAAAACCTTACCAGCAATAGTCCAGGCTAACTGACCTATAATTTCCCATCTTCCAACTCCCTCCCTTCTTGAACAGGGCTGTTATGAGAGCCATTTTCTATTCCCTTGCCCCCACCAAATTCCTCCCCACCCCACCGACAACCCCGAATCCATTGATTCCTGAAAGATCATCACCAATGCCTCCACAATCTCCTCAGCGATCTCCTTCAGAACACAGTGATGAAGTTAATCCAATCTGGGTGAGTTATCCACATTGAAACCTACCAGCTTCCCCAGTACCTCCTCCTTAGTGATGGCCACTACACTCCCCTCTGCCCCCTGACAGTCTTGAAGTACTGGTATGCTGCTGGTGTTTTCCATGGTGAAGACTGATGCAAATTATCTATTTAATTCCTTTGCTATTTCTATTATTCTTTCTCCAGCGTCATTTTGCAGTGATCCAATGTCTATTTTTGCCTCCCTGTTCCTTTTTATATATCTGATAAAACTATTACAATTTTCTTTGTCTTACTGGTGTGCTTACACCCACATTTCACCTTCCCCATCCTTAATGCTTTTTTCGTTGTCCTCTCCAGGTTTTTTAAAGACTACCTAACCTTCTGGCTTCCCACTATTCTCCACCATATTGTATACGTTTTCTTTTGCTTTTATGCTGTCCTTGACCTCCCCCATCAGCCATGGTTGCCTTGTTCTCCCTTTAGTATGTTTTTTCTTTTTTGGGATGAGTTCCTGCTCTTCTTCCTGAATTACCCCCAGAAACTCTGCTGTTTGCTACCCCACCATCTTACCTGTTCGGCTCCCCTTCCAATCAACTCTGGCCAGCTCCTTCCTCATGCCTTTGCAGTTACCTTGACTCAACTGAAATACTGTTCCATCTGATTGCAGCTTCTCCCTTTCAAACTATAGGGGGAATTCCATCATATTATGGTCATTTATCCACAGCGATACTTTCACCTTAAACTCACTAATCAAGTTTGCCTCAATACACATCACTGAATCCAGACCTGCCTGTTCCATAGTGGCTGAACCACAAGCTGCTCCAAAAACCATCTCATAGACATTCCATGAAATTCTTTCCTTGAGATGTGCTCCCCAGTCCACCTATCCATTGAAGTATGCCATAACATTTTGGATATGGCTTTTCTGTCTCCTGATTGATTTCCTTCCCCACACCCTTGGAGATCTGGACATAACTTGCATCAGATTCTTTATTTCTTGCGGTTCCTCAAATCTACCCACCCAGATTATACACCTACTGACTCTCTATCACTTCTTGCTATTGACTGAATTTTATTTCTTACTAACAAGGCAACTCTTGCCCCTCTGCCAATCTGCCAGTCCTTTTGATAGGACATGTATCCTTGGATATTTCGCTCCCAGCCGGGATCCCCTTACAGCCATGTCTCTGTGATACCCACAACATCGTACCTACCAGTTTCAATCTGCACTACAAGCCCATTATGTATCCTGTGTGCATTTAAGTACAACACCCCCAGTCCTGCATTGACTGCCCTCCTTCTCATCATTGTTCTCTTATCTGCTGTGCTTTACATTCGACTCCAGATCCTTTCCACACTCTCTGTCTTTTTACATCTTCGAGAAACTTAAATAATCTCCCCTGAGCCCTCCTCCACTTTAACTCGTTTAAATTCCTTGGAAACTCAATTTACCTGGATTGGTGGCATCACTTTGTCGATCTTACTCGGAATGCTTCATGCATTTCGTTACAAACTCTTTAATTTTGATCTATTATTGATTTTCCCGGCACTTTGGTTCCTTTGATTTTGAAATTTCCATCCCTACCTTTAATTTTCTGGTAACAATCAATCCCATCACTAACCAGCAATCGTACCTTCTTCTTCACCTTCGGTTTCTCATTTTCCATCAAACTGAACCAAATTACTTTCTCTTTGGGTTACCTTCAGGCATGGTGGCTCAGTGGGTAGCACTGTTACCTCACAGCATCAAGGACCTGGGTTCAATTCCTGTCCTTGGGAAACTGTCTGTGTGGTGTTTGCACATTCTCCCTGTGTCTGTGTGGGTTTCCCCCAGGTGCTCTGGTTTCGTCCCACTGACCAAAGACGTGCAGGTCAGGTGAATTGGCCGTTCTAAATTGCCTACAGTGTGAGGTGAAACAGTCAGGAGTAAATGTAGTGAATGTTTCTGGGTCGGCTGCTGTTCGGAGGGTTGGTGTGGACTTGTCAGTCTGAACTGCCTGTTTCCACACTGTAGGGAATCTAATCAGGCCAATATTTATCATTAATCCAACATCATTAATGCTTTTTGATCTCATTGCTTCTAGTTGGATCTTGCTGTGTAGAAACTGGCTGCCACGTTCCTGACATTGCAACAGTGACTGCTTGTCAAACAAAACTGTCTGGAAATGTCTTTGGAAGAGCCTGAAATATTAAGGGCTGGATTGATGCCCATATCCCTCGAAACTCTTCCTATTTACATATGCTTGCCTTTTAAATGTTGTAATTGTACCAGCCTTCACCACTTCTTCTGGCAGCTCATTCCACACATTTAACACCCTCTGAATGAAAACGTTGCCCCTTAGGTCCCTTTTACATCTTTCCCCGTCACCTTCAACCTATGCCCTCCAGTTCTGGACTCCCCCCACTCTGGAGAAAAGATCTTCTGTATTCACCCTATCGATGCCGCTCATGATTTTATAAACCTCTATACGGTCACCCATCAACCTGCAATGACCCAGGGAAAACAGCCTCCGCATATTCAGCCTCTCCCAAAAGCTCAAACCCTCCAACCTTGGCACCATCCTTGTAAATCTTTTCTGAACCATTTTAAGATTCACATTTTCCCGACAGCAGGGAGACCAGAATTGCACACAGTATTCCAAAAGTGCCCTCACCAACGTCCTGTACAGCCGCAACAGCTCCCAACTCCAATACTCAATGCATTGACCAATAAAGGAAAGCAAACCAAATGACTTTCTCACTCCCCCCCCCTCCCCACCTACCCCACCCCCCTCCTCCCCCCACCGACCTGCAACTTCACTTTCAGTGAACTATTCTTTTTTTTGGATGAACTGGGAGTCTTTCAGTTGTGAAAGATGCCATTCCATGGCACTGTTGGATGAAGAGCAGCCAGATCCCCCTGGTGTCCCTGATCAATATTTATCCCCCAATCAAAATCACTGAAAATCTATTTCTCTGCTATTTATCATACTGTGTTTGGGATCTCGCTGTGCACAGTCTGCTGGAAAGATCCATTGGGACATCTTGAGTTGGGGACAGGTGCGACACAAATGCAAGTCTTTCTTTAAGATTGAAGTCTCCTGATCCGGACATTCACCCATTGTCGGTGCACTCTCACCTTCCGGGGACATGGGGCCATGAGGAGCAGTGACCCAAAGGACACTGAGACTCATTCCAGTCTCACCCTTGACCTCAGCCCAGCCGTGTGGTTTGAAATGTAATCTAGAACATAGAACATAGAACATAGAACATAGAAAAATACAGCGCAGTACAGGCCCTTCGGCACTTGATGTTGCGCCGACCGAAGCCTCCCTAACCGACACTAGCCCAATAACCTCCATATGCTTATCCAATGCCCGCTTGAATGACCATAAAGAGGGAGAGTCCACCACTGCTACTGGCAGGGCATTCCATGAACTCACAAACCGCTGAGTAAAAAATCTACCCCTAACATCTGTCCTATACCTACCACCCCTTAATTTAAAGCTGTGTCCCCTCGTTATGGCTGACTCCATACGTGGAAAAAAGGTTCTCACTGTCAACCCTATCTAAACCCCGAATCATCTTGTACACCTCTAACAAATCTCCCCTAAACCTTCTTTCTCCAATGAGAACAGTCCCAAGTGCCTCAGCCTTTCCTCATACGATCTTCCTACCAGACCAGGTAACATCCTGGTAAACCTCCTCTGCACTCGTTCCAATGCCTCCACATCCTTCCTATAGTATGGCGACCAAAACTGCACACAATATTCCAGATGAGGCTGCACCAGAGTCTTTTCAAACTGCAACATGACCTCAGGACTCCGGAACTCAATTCCTCTACCAATAAAGCCCAGTATGCCATATGCCTTCTTCACAGCACTATTTACCTGGGTGGCAACTTTCAAAGATCTGTACATGGACACCAAGATCCCTCTGCTCATCCACACTACCAAGTAGTATACCATTAGCCAGTAATCCATCTTCTTGTTACTCCTACCAAAGTGAATGACTTTACACTTAGCTACATTGAATTCCATTTGCCACCTTACTGCCCAGCTCTGCAACTTATCTATATCGCGCTGTAACCTGCCACATCCTTCTTCGCTGTCCACAACTCCACCGACTTTCGTGTCATCCGCAAACTTGCTCACCCAGCCTTCAAGCCCCTCCTCCAGGTCATTTATAAAAATGACAAACAGCAATGGTCCCAAAACAGATCCTTGTGGAACACCGCTAGTAACTGCGCTCCAAGATGAACCTATACCATCAACTACTACCCTCTGTCTCCTTCCAGCCAGCCAATTCCTAATCCAAACCTCTAATGCACCCTCAATGCCATACCTCCGTAGTTTTCGCATTAGCCTACCATGGGGTTCCTTATCGAATGCCTTGCTAAATTCCATATACACCACATCTACTGCTTTACCCTCGTCCACTTCCGTGGTCACCTTCTCAAAGAATTCAATAAGGTTTGTGAGGCACGACCTGCCCTTCACAAAACCATGCTGACTATCCTTGATCACATTATTCCTATCCAGATGTTCATAAATCCTATCCCTTACAATTCTGTCTAAGACTTTGCCCACAACAGAATTCAGACTCACTGGCCTATAGTTACTCGGGCTATCCCTGCTCCCCTTCTTGAACAAGGGGACCACATTCGCTATCCTCCAGTCTTCTGGCACTATTCCCCTAGACAACGACGACATAAAAATCAAGGCCAATGGCTCCGCTATCTCCTCCCTAGCTTCCCAGAGGATCCTAGGATAAATGCCATCAGGCCCAGGGGACTTATCTATTTTCATCCTTTCCAGTATTCCCCAGACCTCTTCCCGACGTACCTCAAGGCCATCCATTCTAATCACTTGTGACTCAATATTCACATCAGCATCAGTGTCCTGTTCCTGAGTGAATACTGACGTAAAGTATTGATTTAGTGTCTCTCCAATCTCCTCCGCCTCCACACACAACTTCCCACTACTATCCTTGACTGGACCGATACCTACCCTAGTCATCCTTTTATTCCTGACATACCTATGGAAAGCCTTTGGGTTTTCCCTAATCCTACCGACCAAGGACTTTTCATGTCCCCTTCTCGCTGACCTTCTACACAGACACCCCAATGTGACTCGTTCCCGAAGTGTGTGGATCCGATTCTGCTCCAATGTTCTCAGATAAAGCTCTCCTGATCTGTGGGTGATCGGAGGTTTGTTAAAGAGGTATCGAGCTCCATCCCACTTTCCAGCTCTTGCTCCATAACTCTTGAGGTTTCACTGTTTGAAGTGAATATCCAAGTGTTTTCTCAATGTGATGAGTGTTTCTGCCTCTCCCACCCTTTCAGACAGTGAGTCCCACATCCCAGCCTCTGGGTGAACACAAATACCCTCAACTCCCTTCTAACCCTGCCCCCAACTGATTTCAATCTCTCCCCATGGTTATTGCCCTCTGTGCTGGTGGAAATCAGTCCTTCCTACCCTCTCTGTCCAGGCCCCTCATCATTTTACACACCACAATCAAATCTCCCCTCAGCCGCCTCTGTTCCAAAGAAAACACTCCCAGCCAAACCAATCATTCCTCAAAGCTCAAAGTCCCCATTCCAGACAAACACCTCGTCTGTCCACATCTCTAATGGAATCCCATCCTTCCTGTAATGTGGTGACCAGAACCGTACACTGTTCTCTCACTGTGCTCTAACTGGGGTTTTATACAGTTCCAGAATAAACAAACTCCTTGCTTTCACTGTCAACCAATAATGAGATAAGGGAGGTGATGGCCTAATGGTATTATCACTGAACTGTTAATCCAGAGATCCGGATAATGTTCTGTGGACCAGGGTTAGAATCCAGCAGATGGTGGCATTCAAATTCAATCAAACAAAATCTGGAATTAAGAGTATAATGACGACCATGAAACCATCATTGATTGTCAGGAAAAAGCCATCTGATTCCCTGATATCCTTTCGGGAAGGAAACTGCCATCCTTACCATGTGACGCCAGATCCACAACAATGTGGTTGACTCTAAACTGCCCTCTGGGTGATTTGGGATGGGCAATAAATGCTGCCAATCCAGCAATTGCCTCATTCCATCAAGGGAAAATGAAGAACAGTTTATCCCATGTGTCTTCTTACCATCTTGCTGACCTGCATTAATCACCATGGCCACATCTTCCACCTCCAATAACATTTGACTTGCAGCTTCAAATTGACAAGAGACATTCCTTCATTATCTGAGAAAGAGATAGAAACATCCAAACCTGGAGCAGCATTACGCCATTGGGCCCGTCAAGCATGTTCCACCATTCAATAAGATCATGGCTGATCATGCAACACTGTCCCCTGTTCCTGCTTTCTCCCCACATTCTTTGATCCCGTTAATCCAAAGAACTATATCTAATTCTTTATTGATCACATACTGCATCTAATTCCCTTTTGCTGGTAAAATGGATGAGAATAATTGGGTTGTTGTTTTTTGACCAGTATGAACACAATGGGCTGATGGGCCTTTTGGGTCTCTCTGACTCGATGATTCTATTATTATAATTTATGAATAACTGAGTACCAAGCACTGACCCCTGTGGCATCCTAAGTTGTAATTACCTGACATTCAGAAAAAGACTCCTTCTTTCTGTCCTGTCTGACAACCAGATCCCAATCCATGTCAGTACATGACCCCCTATCCTCTTGTTCATTTGGTCAAGATCTGGGAGTCCCACCCTTACTCATTGTGGGAACAGATTCTGAACAATCTCTGTCTCGTCCTTCGAGGGCTCCCATTGTCTTGACACTGATTTCCCACAATCCGCTTGTTCCGATCCACTTTTATCAAAACCCCACACAGTTGAGTAAAATGAAACCTTTAACACTTGCTCCATGGTTCTCTATTTCCATCCCTCCTCTCAATCTCACTGAGTTCTCAGCACTGTCACGAAAATGCTCCCCCATTGACAGCCCTTCCAGCTTCACACTTTCATTTTATAAACAATGGTCCAAAACTGTCAATTCTCTCCCTGCTGCTTCACCATCACTTTCTCTGGAGCATTAGGGATGGGTAATAAATGCTGGCCCTGCCAGTGACACTCACATCCCAAGAAGCAATTGAACAATGCCTGGTCATTTGTTGGGTTTATTCTGTATTGACGACAAATGTTCAAAAAGATTGTATGGACAGTGAAGGGTTGCATTCCCTTCCAGTGGCAGGAATTAAAATTGTTTCTCTTGTCTTTCAGGCCGTGAGAACTCTCAGCCCAAGCTGATCCTGCTGCCCCCCTCCCCGGAGCAGGTCAATGCCAAGGGCACTGCCACCCTGGTGTGCCTTGCCAATCACTTCTATCCCGATGAGCTAGAGGTGCAGTGGAAGAAGGACGGTGCAGTCATTTCGGACGGGGTTCAGACCAGCAACTTCCTGCGAGCTTCGGACAGCACCTACAGTGTCAGCAGCCTGCTGACCCCCTCTGAGTTTGACTGGGAGTCCAACGCTCGCTTCTCCTGTGCCCTCACACACGTGACCCTCCCCTCTCCCCTCAGCAAGAGCATCAGGAGATCAGAATGTGTATAGAGTTTTGAGACAGTCCACAGAGGAGACACAACTTTGAATAGAACAGGGCTGAGCTGGCAGGACAAAGTTCATTGTCATCACTGAATTTCAACTCTCTTCCTTCTTGGGACTGGCTCAGAGACACTTCTGAGGTTTGGATGTTAAAGCAGATCATTGGGGTAGCGGCAAGAGAGCTTTACACTGTGTCAGACCTCATACTGTCCTTGTCCTGGGAGTGTTTGTGGGGACAGGATTGCCTTGTGACGTCAGCTGTACAAACCAATGTGAACCTCAGAAGTCTCTGCTTCAGTAAACCAGATCTCCTTCCTGCTCAGCTGCGAGTTACAATTTAAGGTTTTATCACTGATTAAAGGGACAGGATTCTCATGTTATTGAGAAAATCTCTCCAAGTGTTTTCCTCAAGCTCCATTGTGGCTGTGAATTTGAGCAGCTTCCTCTGTCTGGGCTGTTAATTGCAGTTTTTTCTTTCTTTCAATGTGAATGTGGAAAAGGGAATAAAAGTGAAGATTCAGTTTCTGTCTCTGCGTGCTTTGGAAATCACTGACCTCCACCTCCCCCCCGCCCTCACCTCTGAGTTGATAGGCTGTATTTCAGCAGGTCATTGTCACAATTGGTTACTTGGCCTGTCAATCAATTTCAATTCTCAATCATCAGCCATTTTCAAATGATCCCTTTAATCAGGAATTTATGCAGATTTCAAAAAGAACAGAAACTGAAAATTGTTAGGACTCAATAAGTACAATCTGATGTATTCCCTCTTCACTCTGATGGTCCAGGACCAGCTGATGGGATCGAACTGTGCAATCTCTGCTGTATGTCGAATAGCCCCCGAAACAATCTTCAGCCAATCACAGACATTGTTGGCTGAGTGTGTCTCTCTGAGTGTGAGTATTTAACCTAATACTGCCTGTAGATGTCTCTCTGAGTGTGGGTGTGTTATGCAGAGAGACACCCACAGACAACATTCAGTCATCCACCCACATTCGGCGAGTCACCTATCCATAGCATGGAGTGTGAGTGTGTTACTCAGAGAACATAGAACATAGAAAAATACAGCGCAGTACAGGCCCTTCGGCCCTCGATGTTGCGCCGACCGAAGCCTACCTAACCTACACTAACCCAATAACCTCCATATGCTTGTCCAATGCCCGCTTAAATGACCATAAAGAGGGAGAGTCCACCACTGCTACTGGCAGGGCATTCCATGAACTCACAACCCGCTGAGTAAAAAGTCTACCCCTAACACCTGTCCTATACCTACCACCCCTTAATTTAAAGCTGTGTCCCCTAGTAACAGCTGAATCCATACGCGGAAAAAGGTTCTCACGGTCAACCCTATCTAAACCCCTAATCATCTTGTACACCTCTATCAAATCTCCCCTAAACCTTCTTTTCTCCAATGAGAACAGCCCCAAGTACCTCAGCCTTTCCTCATACGATCTTCCTACCATGCCAGGCAACATCCTGGTAAACCTCCTCTGTACTCGTTCCAATGCCTCCACATCCTTCCTATAATATGGCGACCAAAACTGCACACAATACTCCAGATGAGGCCACACCAGAGTCTTATACAACTGCAACATAACCTCAGGACTCCGGAACTCAATTCCTCTACCAATAAAGCCCAGTACGCCATATTCCTTCTTCACAGCACTATTTACCTGGGTGGCAACTTTCAAAGATCTGTGTACATGAACACCAAGATCCCTCTGCTCATCCACACTCCCAAGTAGTCTACCATTAGCCCAGTAATCCATCTTCTTGTTACTCCTAACAAAGTGAATGACTTCACACTTAGCTACATTGAATTCCATTTGCCACCTTACTGCCCAACTCTGCAACTTATCTATATCCCGCTGTAACCTGCCACACCCTTCTTCGCTGTCCACAACTCCACCGACTTTCGTGTCATCCGCAAACTTGCTCACCCAGCCTTCAAGCCCCTCCTCCAGGTCATTTATAAAAATGACAAACAGCAATGGTCCCAAAACAGATCCTTGTGGAACACCGCTAGTAACTGCGCTCCAAGATGAAACTATACCATCAACTACTACCCTATGTCTCCTTCCAGCCAGCCAATTCCTAATCCAAATCTCTAATGCACCCTCAATGCCATACCTCCGTAGTTTTTCCATTAGCCTGCCATGAGGTACCTTATCGAACGCCTTGCTAAAATCCATGTACACCATATCTACTGCTTTACCCTCGTCCACTTCCTTGGTCACCTTCTCAAAGAATTCAATAAGGTTTGTGAGGCACGACCTGCCCTTCACAAAACCTTGCTGACTATCCTTGATCACATTATTCCTGTGCTGCCTATCTCAGAGAGTGCATGTGTTGCTTAGTGCTGCCTGGAGGTGTCTCTCTCAGTTTGAGTGTGTTCCTCTGTTAAAAATTACACATCTCAAACATCAAAAACTGTAAGTACAACAAACTTTTATCCACCCACCTCCATAACCAGCGCTCCTCAAACTTTCCAGAAGATTCCCCTGGCCTCGGAAACGCCATTAGCCATGCGGCTGACACAGCTACCACCCCCACACTGAGTGATGATGTCACTTCCGCCCACATCATGGCCACTCCCACAGCCACTTCTGGCCCTCACATCATCGCTGATGCCACACGCTCAGTGACTCCCGCCACCCCTTCTGCCATGATCACCACCACTTCTGCCTCCACCAGCGCCACTCACCTGCATTCTGCTGACATGCCCCCCACAGACCCCCCTGTCACTATCCCCACACCCCAGACCCCCGAGGTCAACATTACCCCAGCTCATGCCTCCACCCCCATTCCCCCCACCATCACACCCACTCCAGGTACTGGCTCCGACCCCACTCCCAGCTCCACACCCGCACCAGATCCCAGCTCCCGGCCCTGCCGAGTTTTCACCATCCCTCCAGACCTCCCACTCACTGAGGACGAACGATCAGTCCTCAGCAAAGGACTCACCTTCATCCCCCTCCGTCCACGCATCAATTAATTTAATACACACCGTGACATCGAACAATTCTTCCGTCGCCTCCGCCTCCGAGCTTACTTTCACAATCAGGACTCCCGCCCACCTTCCGAGGACCCCTTCGCCCACCTCCAACACACTGCATCCACCTGGACACCCCGCGCTGGCCTATTACCTGCCCTCGACCTCTTCATTTCCAACTGCCGCCGGGATATTAACCGCCTCAACCTGTCGTCCCCCCTCCCCCACTCCAAACTCTCACCCTCACAACGCGCAGCCCTCCAATCCCTCTGCTCCAATCCCAACATCACCATCAAGCCAGCGGATAAAGGGGACGCAGTGGTAGTCTGGCGCACTGACCTCTACACCGCTGAAGCCAAACGCCAACTCGAGGATACCTCTTCCTACTGCCCCCCATCACCAAACCATCATCTCCCAGACCATACAGAACCTCATCACCTCAGGAGATCTCCCACCCACAGCTTCCAACCTCATAGTCCGGGAACCCCGCACTGCCCGGTTCTACCTCCTTCCCAAGATCCACAAGCCTGACCACCCTGGCCGACCCATTGTCTCAGCATGCTCCTGCCCCACTGAACTCTTCTCTACCTACCTTGACACTGTCCTATCTCCCCTGGTCCAGGAACTCCCCACATATGTTTGAGACACCACCCACGCCCTCCACCTTCTCTAAGACTTCTGTTTCCCTGGCCCCCAACGCCTTATCTTCACCATGGATATCCAATCCCTCTACACCTCCATTCGCCATGACCAGGGCCTCCAAGCCCTCCGTTTTTTCCTCTCCAGACGTCCCCAACAGTACCCTTCCACTGACACTCTCATTCGTTTGCCCGAACTGGTCCTCACCCTGAACAATTTCTCCTTTCAAACCTCCCACTTCCTCCAGACCAAAGACGTAGCCGTGGGCACACGTATGGGCCCCAGCTATGCCTGTCTCTTTGTTGGCTATGAAGAACAGTTGATCTTCCGTAATTACACTGGCACCAGTCCCCACCTCTTCCTCCGCTATATTGATGACTGCATTGGTGCCACCTCGTGCTCCCGCGAGGAGGTTGTGCAATTCATCAACTTCACCAACACATTACACCCTGACCTTAAATTTACCTGGACTATCTCTGACACCTCGCTCCCCTTCCTGGACCTCTCCATCTCCATTAGTGACGACCGACTTGACACTGATAGTTTTTACAAACCCACCGACTCCCATAGCAACCTGGATTACACCTCTTGCCACCCTATCTCTTGCAAAAATGCCATCCCGTATTCCCAATTTCGCCGCCTCCGCCGTATCTGCTCCCAGGAGGACCAGTTCCACCATAGAACACACCAGATGGCCTCCTTCTTTAGAGACTGCAATTTCACTTCCCACGTGGTTAAACATGCCCTCCAACGCATCTCGTCCACATCCCGCACCTCCGCCCTCAGACCCCACCCCTCCAACCGTAACAAGGACAGAACGCCCCTGGTGCTCACCTTCCACCCTACAAACCTTCGCATCAACCAAATCATCCACCGACATTTCCACCACCTCCAAAAAGACCCCACCACCAGGGATATATTTCCCTCCCCACCCCTTTCCGCCTTCCGCAAAGACCGTTCTCTCCGTGACTACCTGGTCAGGTCCACACCCCCAAACAACCCACCCTCCAATCCTGGCACTTTCTCCTGCCACCACAGGAACTGTAAAACCTGTGCCCACAACTCCTCCCTCACCTCTATCCAAGGCCCTAAAGGAGCCTTCCACATCCATCAATGTTTCACCTGCACATCCACTAATTTCATTTATTGTATCCGTTGCTCCCGATGTGGTCTCCTCTACATTGGGGAGACTGGGCGCCTCCTAGCAGAGTGCTTGAGGGAACATCTCCGAGACACCCCAGACCAATCAACCAACCGCCACGTGGCCCAACATTTCAACTCCCCCTCCCACTCTGCCGAGGACATGGAGGTCCTGGGCCTCCTTCACCGCCGCTCCCTCACCACCAGACGCCTGGAGGAAGAACGCCTCATCTTCCGCCTCGGAACACTTCAACCCCAGGGCATCAATGTGGATTTTAACAGTTTCCTCATTTCCCCTTCCCCCACCTCACCCTAGTTCTAAACTTTCAGCTCAGTTACTGTCTCCTTGACTTGACCTACCTGCCTATCTCCTTTTCCACCTATCCACTCCACCCTCTCCTCCTTGACCTATCACCTTCATCTCCTCCCCCGCTCACCCATTGTACCCTATGCTACTTTCTCCCCACCCCCACCCTCCTCTAGCTTATCTCTCCACGCTTCAGGCTCACTGCCTTTATTCCTGATGAAGGGCTTTTGCCCGAAACGTCGATTTCGCTGCTCGTTGGATGCTGCCTGAACTGCTGTGCACTTCCAGCACCACTAATCCTGTATTTGGTTTTCAGCATCTGCAGTCATTGTTTTTACCAGGTTATAGTCCAACAGGTTTAATTGGAAGCATACTAGCTTTTAGAGCACCGCTCCTTCATCGGGTGATAGTGGAGGGTTCGATTGTAACACAGATTTTGTCACGATCTGTGTTACGATCATAATTCTGTATTACGATCGAGCCCTCCACTATCACCTGATGCAGGAGCGTTGCTCTGAAAGCTAGTATGCTTCCAATTAAACCTGTTGGACTATAACCTGGTGTTGTGTGATTTTTAACTTTGTGCACCCCAGTCCAACACCGGCATCTCCAAATCCTGTCTCACAGAGTGCATGTGTTACACTATGCTGCCTGTAGGTGTCTCTCTCAGTGTGAGTGTGTTACTTAGTGCAGCCTGCAGGTATCTCTCTCAGTGTGAGTGTGTTACTCTGTACTGCCTGTAGGTGTCTCTCTCAGTGTGAGTGTGTTACTCTGTGCTGTGCTGCCTGTAGGTGTCTCTCTTAGTGCGAGTGTGTTACTCTGTGCTGCCTGCAGTTGTCTCTCTGAGGTATGTGTCTCCGAGCGAAGGATTGGGAACGGGCTTTGTGCTGGGGATTGAAGATTAGGTTTTAATCTTCTCAAATCATGAATGAAAATCAGTTCAGCTGATTCAGTCTGAGATGGCAGTTCATTCAGATGGCCAAAGTTAAAAAAAACACACAACACCAGGTTATAGTCAAACGGGGTTTATTTGGAAGTAGAAGCTTTCAGAGCGCTGCCCCTTCATTAGGTACCTGGAGGGCAGGATTATTGGACACAGAATTTGCAGTGAAATTGAGATGGCAGTTGAAAAAGGTGAATATTGAGAGTGTATTCTCAGTAAGGGAGGGATTTCAGAGGCAGTGGGCACTGTGCTCCCCAATGTGTTGCTCAGTTACAAGTGGATTTTCTGAATCCAGAGTCAGAGCAGTCATGACTGCCTGCCCAGCCAATGATGGCTCCCTATAGTCATATTTCAGTGGTTAATTAAACCAAACCTAGGTGCAGCAATATTACCTTCCAGGGAGGGGAGCTGTCTGAGTGAGGGAGGGAGGTTGAATTCTTGAAACCCCGAGAATTGTCTCCCCCTGCCCCAGCTGTGATGACCATGTGGGACTATGCTCCTCTGGGATGATGACCACGTTCCTGGGTGATGGAGGGAAGGTCAACTCCTCCCAAAGGCAGCATAAGCTGGATCAAAGCGGCATCAAGAGTAAGCATGGGGAGATTGAGGGTGACAAAAGGAGGGGGTTGGTTGGCAGGTTGTTGGTAAGAGTCAGGTACCAGATTATCAGTTCTTCAGACACTCCCCTGTTTATCTGTCAGTTAGGGCTCCCTGATTGGACAAAAGTTAACTGTCCCTGTCAGGGAACTCATATTTTATCAAAAAGAATAAAACATTTATTGAACAAGGAACAGAAGAGCTCAACGACACTAGACAAAATGAATGGTTTGAAAGATTTCATTTGGACATCGCAAACGAGATTTGAAAAAGGGCTTTTTCACTCAGTGGGTGGTGGGAATCTTGAATGGACTGTCATAGAATCCCTACTGTGGGTAAACAGGCCATTTGGCCCAACAAGTCCACACTGATCCTTCGAGGAGTTACCCACCCAAGACGTTTTATCGTATTACTCTACTTTTCCCCTGATTAATGAACCTAACCTAACCCATCAGGCCAAAATCAATTGTGGGCAGCACGGTGGCACAGTGGTATGCACTGCTGCCTCACAGCGCCAGAGACCTGGGGTTCAATTCCCGCCTCAGGCGACTCTCTGTGTGAGTTTGCAAATTTTCCCCGAGTCTGCGTGGGTTTCATTCGGGTGCTCTGGTTTCCTCCCACAATCCAAAGCACAGGTTAGATGAATTGGCCTGGCTAAATTGCCCGTAGTGTTAGGTGAATGGGTAAATGTAAGGGAATGGGTCTGGGTGGGTGGCGGGTCTGCGTGGACTTGTTGGGCCGAAGGGCCTGTTTTCACACTGTAAGTAATCTAATCTACAAATCCCTGATCACTGTGGGCAATTTAGCATGGCCAATTCATCTAACCTGCATGTCTTTAGATTGTGGCATCAAAACAGAAACCCAGAGGAAATCCACACAGACATAGGTAGGACATGCTCACTCCACACAGACAGTTGCCTGAAGCTGGAATCGAACCTTGGTCAAAACACTTGGATTAGCCTTGACTTCACTCCAGCCTCTGCCTCCACTTCTGGCTCCACCCACTTTGCAACCAAGACTCAGACTGCATTTCCCAGAGACACTCTGAGTCCAACTGCCTACCTGCAGCCAGCCAGCACACTCGCTCTCCTTCCTCATCCATCCACCCCCACAGTGCACAAGGAGGCCATTCCGCCCATCCTGTCTGGACCAGCTCTCTGAATGAGCAATTCACTGAGTGTCATTCTCCTGCCTTCTCCCTGTCACTCTGCACATTTTTCCTTTTCAAATAACAGTCTCATTCCCTTCGGAATGTTTCAATTGAAGCTGCCTCCACCCCACTCTCAGGCAGTGCATTCCACACCTTAACCACTCACTGGCTGAAAATGTTTTTCCTCTTCTCAGTTTTGATTATTTTACTAATTACTTGCAATCTGTGGCCTCTTGCTGTAAATCCTTTCATTACTGGGAACATTTTCTCCCTGTTGACTCTGTCCAGAACCCTCCTGATGTTACATTCCTGAAACAAATGTCCTCGCAGCCTTCTCTTCTCCAAGGAAGACTATCCAAATTTCTCCAATATACTTTCTTAACTGACTTTCCTCATCCCTGAATTTTCCACAGGAACTTTTTTTCCCTCATCTGCAAAATAATCACAGCCTTCATGAGCTATTCACCTTATCGATTCCCCTTGGTCCCTTTTGCCTGCATTTGGATCATTTCCCCCTAAATCTTTCCTCTCCATGTATCTGTTCAAATATCTTTTAAATGTTGTATTCAGACTCACCTCTATGATGTCCTCTGGCAGCTCATTCAATACACGCACCATCCTCTATGTGAAAGAGATGCACCAAAGGTCCCTTTTGAATCTTTCCCCTCTTGCTTTAAACTTCTGCACTCTAGTTTTGGACTCTCCTACCTTGAGGAAAAGACTTTGATCTTATCTATGCCCATCATGATTTTATAAACCTCTAAAATGTCACCCCACAACCTCTTACCTTCCATGGAAAATAGCTCAGGCCTAACCAGCCTCTCCTGATAATTCAAACCCTCCAGTCTCGGTGACAGCCATGTCATCTTTTTTACACTCTTTCCAGTTTAATGACATGTTGCCAATAGCAGGGTGACCAGAAATGTGGCCTGACCAATATCTTGGAGAGCTGTAACATAATGTCCCAACTCCATTTCTCAATGCCCTGACCAATGAAGGCAAGTTTACCAAATGCTTTCTTTATCACCCTGTCTACATATCACTATATGCCTCCACCCCTTGGTCTCACTCTTTGAGAACTCTCCCTCTGGCCCTACAATTAACTGTGTAAGCCTTGGACTAGTTTTTGTACCAAAATGCAACACCTCACTATTATCTCAATATGGAATGTAAATGTACTCTCAAATAGCCTTCATCACTGCCCATTATGCCGCCAATTTTGGTGTCAGCTGCAAACTCATAAACCATACCTCCTATATGCTCATTCAAATATTTTCTATAAATGATTAACAATGATGAACCCCGAACCAATCCTTTTGCCACACCGCTGGTCACAGGCTTCCAGTCTGAACAGTAACCTTCTACCACCACATTGTCTCCAACCATTAAGCCAATTTTGTATCAGTTGGCTTGCCCTCCCTGGATCCCATTTAATCTAACCTTACTAACCAGTTGTCCATGCGGGAACACGTCAAAGGCCTTGCTAAAGTCCATGTAAACAACGTCTACCACTCTGCCCTCAGCTATCTTCTTGGTCATGTCTTCAAAAAACTCAATCAAATTTGTGAGACTCGATTTCCCACTTCCAAAGCCTTGTGGACTATCCTTAATCAATCCTTGTCTTTCAAAATCCCCTCCAACAACTTATTCCCCACTGATATCAGTCTCACCTGTCTAGAATTCCCTGGGTATTCCTTGTAGACCTTCTTAACTAACAGCACAACATGAGCCATGCTCCATTCCGTGGCTGTTGATGATATAATTATCTCACCAAGGGGTGTCACTGTCTCTTCCCAAGCTTCACACAAAGTACTGGGATGGACCTGATCAGATCCTGGGGATTTCTCTATCAGTTTAAAGGTCACTGCACCTCTTCTTCTGTAATGAGGACTCTACTCAAGACATCAACATTTATTTTCTGAATTTCCTTCAATTCACTACCTTTATCAATGATAAGTATTGAGGCAAAATATTTGTTTTGTGACTCATTCATATTCTGGTTAAAAAGAAAGTGAAAATTTCTAATTGTAAAACATTTGGAGGTGCTCCATGGGATACGATCCATGATCATGACTTTACTTTGGATTGTCCTTTGTCCTTTTCCACTGTCACCCTAAACCTTGTGATACAATGGTCACTCTTCCATAAATGTCCTCTCACTGACACTTAATCTACTTGGGCGTCCTCATTCCCAAGATCCAGGTCTGGCAGAGCTTTGTTTCTCATTAGAATGGGAACACACCGCTGGAGAAAATTCACCTGAGCACACTCTCACAACTCTGGCCCCTCTTTGCCCTTCACACTGCTACTATCCCAGTCGAATTCTTATATTTAAAGTCCCCCTAATGTTTGCTATGAATTCCTTGCAGATTTGTCACTCTACTTCCTTCCCACTAGTTGGTGACCTATAGACTGCACTGACGAAGCTGATTGCACCTTTTTTGCTCCTTATCTCAAACCAAATCGCTTCTGTCCTTGAGCCCTCTGGGACATCCTCTTTCTGCAGCTCTGCACCGATCTCTTTAACCAATCCCACACCTCTCACCCTTTCCACCCTTTCCTATCTTTCCTGAACACCTTATATCCAGGAATATTTAACACCCAATCCTGTCCTTATTTGAGCCTCATGTGTTACAGCAACAACTTCAGATTTCCACTTGGCAATCTGTGTCTGTAACTCCCCAATCTTATTCCCCACACTCCGTGCAGTCCCATACATGCACAGTCAGCGGGGTTTAGAAATGATGACTCTCTTCCTCACTTTGACCCTGCCTACTAAGTTACGATTCCTTACTCTGGTGATCTAACTCTTCCAGGATTCTGTGTTCCTTGGATATTCGCCCCTGGTGCCCACAGCCCTTCCATGTCAGTTGAAACCCTCTCCAACAACACCAGCAAGGAGCTCAGTTCCTGCTCTGTTCAGGAGCAACCCATTTGGTCTACAGA
Source organism: Chiloscyllium punctatum (assembly GCF_047496795.1). Lineage (NCBI taxonomy): Eukaryota > Metazoa > Chordata > Chondrichthyes > Orectolobiformes > Hemiscylliidae > Chiloscyllium > Chiloscyllium punctatum. Next base: position 27,057,314 of record NC_092745.1, on the reverse strand, counting down.
GGTCACATCTCTCCGAGAGTCATTCCCAAAGTCCCAAGAATCTAAAGCCCTCCCTCCTGTACCACTTTTCCAGCCTCACATACACCTGTGTTATCCTCCTGTTCCTATTCTCACTTGTGTGGGACACTTGGAGTAATCCAGAGATTTCTGTTTTTGAGCTCCTGCTACAAATTTCCTGCCAAAATTCTGACTGCAGGACCACATCCCTTGTCTCCCTCTGTCACTGGGACCGATGTGGACCACAACTGCTGCCTGTTCCCCCTGTCCCTTCTGAGTGCTCTGCAGCTGCTCAGTGACATCCTTGACCCTGGCACCAGGGAGATAACACACCATCCTGAATTCCCATCTGCAGCTGCAGAAACACCTATCAATTGCACACGCTGTCGAATCACCTCTCACTATCACTCTTCCAGTCTTCCTTGTGCCCCCCTGTACAGCTGAGCCCCCCCACGGTGCCAGGGACCTGGCTCTGGCTACATTCCCCAGCTGAACCATCACTCCCATCAGGATTCTGAACTGAATCCCAGCTGGACAGTGGGACACTCTGAGGGGATTCCTGTACTAGCTGCCTGGTTCTTTTGGACTGTTTGCTGCTCCCCCATTCCCTCTCTCCCTGCATACTCTGAAGCTGCAGAGTGGCCACATCTCGAAACGTGCTCTCCACGGAGCTCTCAGCCTCACAGACTCTCCGGACTGACACCAGCTGCTGCTCAAGCTCCGAAACCCGGAGCTCCAACTGCTGTCACTGACTACAATTCCTGCTCTCATGGTATTCCAGGAGCTGGGAAGCATTCTGAAGTCCCCACAAAGAATAGGATCTGCGCTATCTCCACTCTTTGGTTATCTCTTGGCAAAGTTCTGATGACAAACAGCTCCAGCAGGGCTCACAATCCAGTACTTTCAGTGTTCCAGGGTTTGGCAGAGTCTCTTCAAAAGACCACAAGGCCTTATGATATCGAAGCAGAATTAGGCCATTCGCCTCATTAAGTCTGCTGTGCCATTTGCTTAAGGCTGATGTATTTCTCACAACCATTCTTCCATTATGTTTGATCGCCTATCCAATCAAGAACCAATCAATGTCTGTCCTAAGTACACTCAATGACTTCACCTCCACAGCAATGAGGTCCATAGATTAACCACCTTCTGGCAGAAGAAATTCCTCCTCATCTCAGTCCTCATGAGTTATCCCTTAACTCTGTGGATGTGCCCACTGGTCCGAGTTTCTCTTACGAGTGAAAACATCTTCTCCCCGCCCACTCTATCCAGGCCTCTCAGTATTCTGTAAGTTTCAATGTGATCCCTCACGTCCTTCTGAACTCCATCAAGTACACATCCAGAGTACTCAACCGCTCCTCATCAGACCCCGCTGTCACCCCCAGGGTCATTCTTATAAACCTCCTCTGGATCTCCCCCAATACAAGCACATCCCTCCTTAGATACAGGTCCAAAAACTGTTCACAATATTCCAAATGCAGTCTGACCAGAGTCTCATACAGCCTCAGCAGGACACATCTGCTCTTGTATTCTAACTCAGTTCAAATGAATGATAACATTTCACTTGTCTTCCTATTTGCCAACTGAACCGACATGATAACCTTCAGAGAAATCTGAAAGAGGACTTCTGAGTACCTTGATGCTTCAGAATTCCAAATTTCCCCGTTTAGAAAACAGTTTAAGCTTCTATTCTTCCAACCTAAGGGCATAACCTCAGAGTTTCCCACTCTGTATTCCATCTGCCACTTCTTTGCCCACTCTCTGTGCCTTTCCAAGTTCTTCTGCAGCCTCCCTACTTCCTCAACTCTCCCTGTCCCTCCCTCATCTTTGTGTTATCAGCAAATTTAGGAACAATGCCCTCAGTTCCTTTTCCCAGATCGTTAATATATAATTAATTGTTACATGAATAGCTGAGGTCCCAACACTGCCCCCTGCTGAACTGCACGAGGCACTTGCTGCCATCCTGCAAAAGACCCATTTATTTCCACTCTCTATCCATGTCAGTACCGGGCCCCAAACCCCATGGGCTCTTATGTTATTTAGCAGCTTCTTGTGTGGCAACCTGTCAAAGACCTTCTGGAAACCCAAATCGATCATGTCCATTGGCTCTCCTTTGTCTAACTTGCTCATTAACTCCTCATATTACAATGAATTCCAGCTTCTCCCTCTCGAACTGCAGGGTGAATTCTATCATATTATGGTCACTGCCCCCTCAGGGTTCACTCACCTTCAGCTCCCCAATCAGGGCTGCCTCATGAAACATCACCAAATCCAGAATTACCTGTTTCCTAGTCGGTCTATCAAAAACTGTTCCAAAAAAAGCCTCTCGCAGACGTTCCACGAATTCCTTTCCTTGAGATCCATTCCCAACCTTATTTTCCCAGTCCATCTGCATATTGCAGTCGCCATGTCTATTGTAATAATGCCTTTCTCACTTGCCTTTTCTATCTCCTGATTTATTTTCTTACCCACATCCCGACGACTGCGAGGAGGCTTGTACATAACTCCCATCAGGATCTTTGTTCCTTTGTGGTTTCTTAAGTTGACTCACACAGACTCTATGCAGTCTAACTCTATATTTCTTCTTGCTGTCAATTTAATTTCATTTCTTATTAACAGAGTAAACCTGCTATCCCAAACCCCCATCTACCGATATTAGAAATGTAGAAATATCGACAATTGCTGCAGGAATCGGCCATTCAGCCCTTTGAGCCTGCACCACCATTCAATATGATCATGGCTGATTATGCAATCTCAGTATCCCATTCCCACTCTCCCCCTAAACCCATAAATCCCTTCAGACACAAGGACACGGTCCCCCTGGAATATATCGAACAAACTGGCCCCAGCAGCTTTCTGTGGTAGAGAATTCCACAAGTTCACAACATCTGAATAACTGACCCCTTATTCATGATCTTTGACCCTGAATTTTAGATTTCCCTAATATTGGCAACATTCTTCCAGCATCAAGCCTGTCAAATCCCATCAGGATTTTATATGTTTCCGTGAGATTCCCCTCATTCGTCTAAATCCCAGTGAGGACAAGCCCAGTTGATGCTGTCTTTCCTCATATGTCAGTCCTGCCGTCCCAGGAATCAGTCTGGTGAACCTTCGCTGGACTCCGTCAATAGAAACAACTCGGACTCCTCAGACTCGGAGACCAAAAGTGTACACAATACTCAAAGTGAAGCCTCACCAAAGCCCTGTATAAATCTGCAAGACATCCTTACTCCAACACACATATTCTCTCACTGTGAAGGCCGACATGCCATTAGCTTTCCTCACTGCCTGCTGCACCTGCATGCCCCCTTTCAGTGGCTGTTCCACCATGACACCCAGCTCTCATTGCACCTCACCTTTTCCTAAACTTCCACCATTCATTAATAATCTGACTTCCTGTTTTACCATCAAAGTGGATAATCTCACATTTACCCAAATTATATTGCATTTTACAAGTATTTATCCACTCAGCTAGCCTGTCCATGTCACACTGCAGCCTCTTAGCATCCTCCTCACAGCACACATTGTCACCCAGCTTCATGTCATCTGCATGTTTGTAGGGATTGCATTCAATTCCTTTGTCCATATTGTTTATGTATATTGTGAACAGCTGGGGTCCCAGCACTGAACCCTGCGGTACCCCACTCATCACTGCCTGCCACTCTGAAAGGGACCCATTTATTCCAACTCTCTGCTTTCTATCTGCCAACGAGTTCTCTCTCCATGTCAATACATTACCTCCAATACCATGAGGTTTTATGTAACTCACTAATCTCTTGTATGAGACCTTGTCAAAAGTCTTTTGAAAGTCCTGAACACAACATCCACTGAGTCCTGAGGGAGGGTCACTCAATCCAAAATGCTAACTTCGCTTGCTCTCCAAAGAAGCTGCCAGACCGGCTGAATGTTTTCATCAATTTTTGTTTTTATTGTCCACTGATTCAACCTTGACCATTCTCCACTGATCACATCCTCAAAACCTTCCAGAAGATGTGTCAGGCCTGATTTCCCTTCAGTAAATCCATGCTGACTTGGACCGATCCTGTCACTGCTTTCCAAATGCTCGGTTATTGTATCTTTAATAACTGACTCCAGCGTTTTCCTCATATATAATTCCTCATTTTCACTCTCCCTCCTTTTATTAAAAAGTGGAGTTATATTGGATACTGTCCAGTCCATTGGAACTCTGTCAGAGTCTACAGAATGCTGGAAAATGTTCACTATTGTGTCTACAATTTCCACACCCACTTTCTTAAGGACTCTGAGTTGCAGAGCATCAGACCCTGGGGAATTACAAATTTTGATATCGTCAGTCTCCACAATACCACATCCCAACTTATAAGGATTATCTTCAGTTCCTCCTTCACACTTGACCCTCTATCCCCTGGCATTTCCTTTCAATAGGATGTGCATCTTGGATATTCAGTTCCCAGCCCTGATCCCCTTGCAGCCCTGTCCCTGCACTACAGGCTCATTTACCTTGTTTCATATACTCGATGCATCGAAGTACAACACCCTCAGTCATGCACTGACTGCCTCCTTCTCATAGTTATCTCTGTCAGAAATCATAGAAACCCTACAGTGTTGAAGCAGGCCATTCAGCCCAGTCTGACCATCCAAAAAGTATCTCACCCACCCTACAATTCCCATAGATAATCCTCCTATCCTACACATCTTTGTGACAATGGGAGGAAACCCAAGTAGACACAGGGAGAATGTGTAAACTCCACACAGACAGTCAGTTCGAATTGAGTCTGTGTCTCCGGAGCTGTGAGACAGCAGTGCTAACCACTGATCCACCATTCCACCCTGCTAGGCATCATGTTCAATTCCTGATCTTTTCCATACTCTCCATCCTATTACATGGTCTGGATGCTTTCATAAATTCCCATGAGCCCCAATCTTCCTTATTTACCTTGGATTGTGTGGTACCACTTTGTCTACTTTATTCCCAATGGTTCGTGTGTTAAAAGACAAAGCTTTTACGTTTGTTCTTTTGCTGAGCTTCCCTGCAAATTATGTTTCCTTCGTCCAATATGACATTCACAATATTCTGTCCTTTCCTTTTATTTCCTGGTAACAATCAATTCCATCACTAACCAGTAATCCGACATTCTCCTTTGCCATCCATTTTCTCATTTTCCATCCAACTGTCCCAGTTATTTTCTCTTTGAATCATATTCAGACTGATATTTATCCCTGAACTAACATCACTCAAAATGTTCCTTGGTTCATTGTTGCTTGTGAGATCTTGTTGTGTACAATCTGGCTTCCACATTTCCTAAATGACAACAGTGACCACATTTCAAACAAGTCTCACACTGTCTGCAAATGTCTTGGGGACAGCATGAATCTTTCTTTTCTTTGGATGAACTGGGAGTCTTTCAGATGTGAAAGATGCCGTTCCAATATTGCACAGGCTTCCTCCTGAACCACAGTTTCTGCTTTGTCCCTTTCTTTTGTGAAAATAGATGGAAAGTTTTCTTGAGGAACCATTGCTCCATCTTCCACCTCCGCACAAGTTCCCTTCCTGCTCTCGAATGGGCCTCATACATTCCTTCATTCTCTTCTTGTTCTTTCTGTGATTATAAGCATCACTGGGATTTCCCTGATTTCATTTCGACACATTTCATCCTGTCAGCTCTTTGCTTTCCTCAGGTCCTGGTTAATTTCACCCCTGCATTTTGTCTTTCAGCCCACTTTTACCCAATCCCTGCCCTGTTTAGTAAAATGGTTTGTTCCCAAACGAAAACTTTTACAATTGCACCATGGTTCTCCATTTCCATCCCTCCTCTCAATCTCACTGAGTTCTGATCACTGTCACTGAAATGCTCTAACATTGATAGCCCTTCCAGCTGTCCACACTCATTCCATAAACGATGGTCTAAAACTGTCCCTTCTCTTTCACCATCACCTTCTCAGGGGCAATTAGGGATGGACAATAGTGGCCAGTGACACCCACATCCCAAGAAGCAATTCGAACAATGCCTGTTCTTTTATGGGCTTTTATAGGGGTTGGATACAAATGTTCAAAATGAATTGTTTTGCCAGTTCATGTTCAGAGAGTTGAAATCCCTTTGAATGGCAGAAATTAAAATTGTTTCTCTTGTCTGTCAGGCCATGACAACTCTCAGCCCAAGCTGACCCTGCTGCCCCCCTCCCCGGAGCAGGTCAATGCCAAGGGCACTGCCACCCTGGTGTGCCTTGCCAATCACTTCTATCCCGATGAGCTGGAGGTGCAGTGGAAGAAGGACGGTGCAGTCATTTCGGACGTGGTTCAGACAAGCAACTACCTGCGAGCTTCGGACAACACCTACAGTGTCAGCAGCCTGCTGACCCTCTCTGGGTCTGACTGGGAGTCCAACGCTCGCTTCTCCTGTGCCCTCACCCACGTGACCCTCCCCTCTCCCCTCAGCAAGAGCATCAGGAGATCAGAATGTGTGTAGAGTATTGGAGACAGTCCACAGAGGAGACACAACTTTAAACAGAACAGGGCTGAGCTGGCAGGGCAAAGGTCATTGTCAGCACTGAATTTCAACTCTCTTCCTTCTTGGAACTGGCTCAGAGACACTTCTGAGGTTCAGCGGTTAAGGCAGGTCATTGGGACAGTGTAAAGGACATTAAAAGTGTATCTAACGCCGTACTACCCTCTTCTGGGAGTGTTAGTTGGGGACAGCATTGACCTGTGATGTCAAGTAAAACTCCTCGATACTCAAGACTGTCAGCTGTACAAAATCAACGTGAACCTCAGAAGTCTCTGCTTCAGTAAACCAGATCTCCTTCCTGCTCAGCCGCCAGTTCCAATTTAAGGTTCTGTCAGTGTTTAAAAGGACAGGATTCTCTTTTTTTTGAGAAAATCTCCACAAGTGTTTTCCTCAAGCTCCATTGTGGCTGTGAATTTGTGCAGCTTCCTCTGTCTGGGCTGTTAATTGCAGTCTGTTTTCTGTCAATGTCAATCTGGAAAAGGGAATAAAGATGAAGATGATTCAGTTTCTGTCTCTGAGTGCTTTGTATATAGACTGCTCCAGCCTCGGCTGATGGGCTACGTTTCAGCAAATGGTTGTCATGGTTGGCTGCATGGATGGTCAATCAATGACACATCAGCTAAAGACTGGATTTCAGCCAATCTTCAATCATTTTCAAGAGATCCCTTCGATCTGGAATCTGTCAAGTTGACAAGATTCTAAACAGAACAGAAACTGAAATCTTCTTGGGCCAAATCATTCCAATCTGACGCATTTCCTCTTCACTCTGTTGGTCCAGACCCATCTGGTGGGATCGCACGATGCCCACTTTGATGCTGCTGAGTCAATTTTCAAATGAGCTGAGGCCAATCAAAGACACTGGAGGCTTCAGTCAATACATTCATTTCTCCCCCCCAGCCTGTTCCTCACAGTGACAGCTCAAAGCTGAACTGAGTGATAACCTGGCTCAGAAAGAGGATCAGTCAGAAGCTTACATCATACATGACTGTCTGTAGGTGTGTGTCCCTGAGTGTGGGTGTGACTGCTACCCAGTCCTGTCTGTACGTGTGTGTCTCTGAGTGTGGGTGTGACGTTACCCAGTACTGTCTGTAGGTGTGTGTCCCTGAGTGTGGGTGTGACTGCTACCCAGTACTGTCTGTAGGTGTGTGTCCCTGAGTGTGGGTGTGACTGCTACCCAGTACTGTCTGTAGGTGTGTGTCCCTGAGTGTGGGTGTGACTGCTACCCAGTACTGTCTGTAGGTGTGTGTCTCTGAGTGTTGGTGTGACTGTTACCCAGTACTGTCTGTAGGTGTGTGTCCCTGAGTGTGGGTGTGACTGTTACCCAGTACTGTCTGTAGGTGTGTGTCCCTGAGTGTGGGTGTGACTGCTACCCAGTACTGTCTGTAGGTGTGTGTCTATGAGTGTGCGTGTGACTGTTACCCAGTACTGTCTGTAGGTGTGTATCCCTGAGTGTGGGTGTGACTGCTACCCAGTACTGTCTGTAGGTGTGTATCCCTGAGTGTGGGTGTGACTGCTACCCAGTACTGTCTGTAGGTGTGTATCCCTGAGTGTGGGTGTGACTGCTACCCAGGACTGTCTGTAGGTGTGTATCCCTGAGTGTGGGTGTGACTGCTACCCAGGACTGTCTGTAGGTGTGTGTCCCTGAGTGTGGGTGTGACTGCTACCCAGTACTGTCTGTAGGTGTGTGTCTCTGAGTGTGGGTGTGACTGCTACCCAGTACTGTCTGTAGGTGTGTGTCCCTGAGTGTGGGTGTGACTGTTACCCAGTTAATGTCTGTGGATTTGTGTTAGCTTTCCTGAATTTCATAGAGTCTCAGAATCATAGAGATGGACAGCACGGAAACAGACCCTTCGGTCCAACTCGCCCATATCGACCCGATGTATGAAACTAATCTAGACCCATTTGCCATCACTCGACCCAGATCCCTCCAAACCCTTCCTATTCATACACCCATCCTAATGTCCTTTAAATGTTGTAACTGTACCAACCTGCACCACTTCCTCTGGCAGCTCATTCCACACATGCACCACCCTCTGTGTGAAAAAGTTGCTCCATAAGTCCCTTTCAAATCTTCCCCCTCTCACCCTAAACCTGTGCCTTTAGTCCTGGACTCCCCCACCCCAGGGAAAACGCTTTGTCTTTTTACCCTATCCATGGCATTCATGGTTTTATAAACCTCTATAAGGTCACCCCTCAGCCTCCGACATTCCAGGAAAAACATCCCCAGCCTGTCCAGCCTCACCCCATTGCTTAAAAAATACGCAACACTGGTAACATTCTTGTCAATCTTTTCTGAGCCCTTTCAAGATTCACAACTTCTTTCCGATAGAAGGGAGACCAGATTTACACACAACATTCCAAATGTGGCCAAACCAAAGTCCTGTGCATCCACAACCTGACCTCCCAACACTTGTATTCAATTCTGACTGATAATGGAAACCATACTAAATGCCATATTCACTCTCTTTTCAACCTGTGACTCTAATTTCAAGGAACTATGAACCTGCACTCCAAGGTCTTTTTGTTCAGCAACACTCCCCAGTACCTCACCATTAAAGCACGGTGGCTCAGTGCCTCAGTGATTAACACTGCAGTCTCACAGTGCCAGAGCCCTGGTTCAGTTCCAGCCTCGGGTGACTGTCTGTGCAGAATTTGTACATTCTCCATGTATCTGCGTGGGTTACCTCCCATAGTCCAAAGATTCGCAGTTTGGGGAATTCGACATGCTGAATTGTCAAATGTTCAGGCATATATACGTTAGGGTCATTAGTCAGGGTTAAATGTAGAGGACCAGGGTAGGGGAATGGATCTGGATGGGTTACTCTTCAGAGGATCGGTGTGGACTTGTTCGGCCAAATAGCCTGTTTCCATGCTGTAGTAATTCCATGATTAAGCATCTAAATCCTGGCCTGATTTGACTTTCCAAAATACAGCACCTCGCATTTATCTAAATCAAAGTCCATCTGCCACTCATCGGCCCATTGTGCTCTGCGGTAACCTTCCTCACTCACCACTACGTCTCCAATTTGTTGTCATCTGCAAACTTACTAACTGTACCTCCTATGTTCACATCTAAATCATTATGTCAATGATAAAAAGCAGTGGACCGAGCACTGATCCTTGTGGCACACCACTGATCACAGGCCTCCAGTCTGAAAAGCAACTCTCCTCCATCACACTCTGTCTTCTCCCTTCAAGCCATTTCTGTACCCAAATAGCTAGTTCTCTCTGTTTTTCCATGTGATCTAACCTTGCAAACCAATCCACCACAAGGAAATTTGTTGAATGCCTCACTGAAGTCCATACAGATCACGTCTACTGCTCTGACATCATCAATCGTCTTTGTTACTTCTTCAAAAATCTCAATCAGGTTAGTTAGTCATGATTTCCCAGGTACAAAGCCATGTTGACTATCCTGAATCAGTCCTTGTCTTTCCAAATACATGTAAATCCTGCCCCTCAGGATTCTCTCCAACAATTTGCCCACCAACTATGTTAGACTCACCGGTTCTTGATTTTTCCTTACCACGTTAGCTAAACTCTGGTCTTCCAGCACCTGACCTGTGACTATCGATGATATAAATATTTCAGCAAGTGGCCCAGTAATCACTTCCCTAGCTTCCCACAGAGTTATGGGGTGTACCTGATCAGGTCTCAGTGATTTATCTATTTTTATGCATTTTAAGACATACTGCACTTCCTCCTCTGTAATATGGACATTTTTCAAGATGTCACCATCTATTTCCCCAAATTCTATATCTGCTGTGTCTTTCTCCACAGTAAACACTGACACAAAGTACTTGTTTAGTATCTGCCCAATCTCGTGCAGTTCCACACATAGACTGCCTTGCTGATCTTTGAGGGGCCCTATTCTGGTAATTATCACTCTTTTGTCCTTAATGCATTTATAAACTCCCTTTGGATTCTCCTTAGCCCAATTAAGCAAAGCTATCTCATGTTACTTTTTTGTGATTTCCCTCTTAAGGAGGAGGAGTTAGCAATTCTGTAAAGTGTGAAAATACGTAAGTTCCCTGAGCCGGATGGGATTTATTCAAGGTTTCTCTGGGAAGCGAGGGAGAAGATTTCCGAGGCTTTGGCTTTGATCTTTATGTCATCATTGTTGAGAGGAACAGTGCCAGAATACTGGAGGATAGCAAATGTAGTCCCCTTGTTCATGAAGGGGAGTAGAGACAACCCTAGTAATTATAGACCAGTGAGCCTTACTTCGGTTGTGGGTAAAGTGTTGGAAAAGGTTAGAAGAGATAGGATTTATAATCATCCAGAAAGGAATAAGTTAATTAGGGATAGTCAACACGGTAGCTCCGGCCTCACAAACCTTACTGAGTTCTTTGAGAAGGTGACCAAACAGGTGCATGAGTGTAAAGCGGTTGATGTGGTGAATATGCACTTCAGTAAGGCATTTGATAAGGTTCTGCACAAAATACCAAGGCATGGGATTATGGGTAATTTAGCAGTTTGGATCAGAAATTGGCGAGCTGAAGGAAGACAGAGTGTGGTTGTTGATAGATAATGTTCATCCTGGAGTTCAGTTACTGGCGGTGTACTGCAAGCATCTCTTTTGGGGTCACTGCTGTTTGCCATTTTTATAAATGACCTGAATGAGGGCATCGAAAGATGGGTTAGTAAATTTGCAGATGACACTGAGGTTTGTGGAGTTGTGGATAGTGCTGAAGGATATTACAGGTTACACAGGGACATGGATAAGCTGCAGAGGTAGCAAATACAGAGTTTAACGCAGAAAGGTGTGATGCAATTCACTTTGGAAGGAGCAACAGGAATAAAGAGCACTGGGCTAATGGGAAGATTCTTAGTAGTGTAGATGAGCAGAGAGATCTCGGTATTCATGTACACAGATCCTTGAAAGTTTGATAGGAGAAAATGAGGACTGCAGATGCTGGAGATCAGAGCTGAAAATGTGTTGCTGAAAAAGTGAAGCAGGTCAGGCAGCATCCAAGGAGCAGGAGAATCGACGTTTCGGGCATGAGCCCTTCTTCATTCCTGAAATGTGGATTCTCCTGCTCCTTGGATGCTGCCTGAACTGCTGCGCTTTTCCAGCAACACATTTTCAACCCAGTTTGATAGGGTGGTTAAGAAGGCTTATGGTGGGTCAATTTTTATTGGTAGAGAGATTGGGTTTAGGAGTCATGAGGTCATGCTGCAGCTGTGCAAAACTCTGGTTTGGCAGCAATTGGAGTATTGCATACAGTTGTGGTCACCGCATTAAAAAAACTTAAGGGTTCAAAGGAAATATACGAGGATGTTGCCTGGCATGGAGGGAAGGCCTTATGAGGAAAGGATGAGGGACTTGTGGGTGTTTTCATTCGAGAGAAGAAGGTTGAGAGCTGACTAAATTGAGACATACTAAGATAATCACAAGGTTAGATAGGGTGGACATTGAGAGCCTTTTTCCTCAGATGCTGAGGGGACATAGGTTTAAATTGAGAGGTGATAGATATAGGAGACATGTCAGAAGTAGTTTCTTTACTCAGAGACTAGTAGGGGCATGGAATGCACAGCTTGCAACAGTAGCAGACTCGCCATCATTAAGGGCATTTAAATGGTCACAGGATAAACGTATAGGTGAAAATGGAATAGTGTAGGATAGATGGGCTTCAGAATGGTTCCATAGGACGGTGCAACATCGAGGGTTAAAGGGCCTGTACTGCGCTGTCATGGTCGATGTTCTGTGTTCTCGATATGACATTGCTCACTACCGCCCTCTCCCGAACAATTCAGGAAGGACAACAAATAGCAGACAAATCAAAGCTTGCCCCATCCCAGGAGAAATCAAAATAAATGAAGTACAATTCAAATGATTAAACTGGTGAGGCTTAACTTCATCTCTTTGAAAGACTGGAGCCTCGGCCATGACATGGGTGAACCTGTATTTTCAAATTGCAAGGTGGTGTGCCCTACAGATCCGGCACAAAATGAATTACACAAAGACCGAACAAACGGCTGCCAAGGTGTGTCACCAAGCTGCAACTTTACGGGCGGCACGGTGGCACAGTGGTTAGCACTGTTGCCTCACAGCGCCAGAGACGCGGGTTCAATTCCCACCTCAGGCGACTGTCTGTGTGGCGTTTGCACATTCTCCCCGTGTCTGCGTCGGTTTCCTCCGGGTGCTCCGGTTTCCTCCCACAATCCAAAAAAGTGCAGGTTAGGTGAATTGGATATGCTAAATTACTGTCAATACCGACAAACAGAACGGCAAAATGACACATTCTCTGGTCATACAACAGGAACAGGAAGGAGATCAGGAAAAATATTTTGATCTAGAAATTGGAATTTAGCAAGTGCTGGTAAACTGGGTCCTCCATTCAAAATGGGACTGAATTACTTCTTGGAATTTGAACAGGTCTGAAGCAAAAGAGCAAATTAGGATCAAATAGTCGTTTGAGAATATTGAATTGGCCTGAAAAATGCTTGTTTTTTGGAAGCTTTTCATTTTGCTCTCATCAGGATAATTGTAAAAGAACCAATCAAAGGGGAAAAACATGACATTTATATTGCATATGAGGAAAGTGCTGACAGGCTGAGGTGTTGTCACTATGAACACACCAGTTTAAATATTGTTTCCCTTCGCTGTGGCATTTCTTGTAAATTGTCCTGATACATGCAAGGAAAAAAGCTTCAACAAAATGTTTTGTTTTTCGAAACATTCAAATTAGTATCAGTTTGGAGAGAAAGAATAAAGATGGAAATGTATTAAGTTAACAATGAAAATTGGTCTAAATTCAGCAAAGACCAGGATAGTTTCACCTTGAAGTTAAGACAGGAATTACCAGGTGAAATTTAATAACTGGAATGATTTAACCACCTTCCACCAGTTTGATTGTTTGAATTGCTCATCAGTTATGTTGATTACTCCTGGGATGGGGAGGACATTGATATGTCTGTTGTTTATTGCCCTTCCCTAACTATCCTGGAGAGGGCGGTGGTGAGCCATGAGTTTCTCGAAGAGGATCTGACAGTGGGACAAGATCATGTGCTGGGCCTGAGTACAGCTGTCGCTCAGGAGAATGAGCTGTGGCAGAAGGCAAAACCTGGGAGTGGTGGAAAGGCACAGGCAGACTGGCTAGGCTGCAGAGGGACAGAACCAGTTTTGACGAATGAGCTGAGGTCCTTCCGAGCTGAGTTGCAGACTCAGGCTTTCAGGGTGCACAGCTTATACTGTTACTGACCATAGCTCCGTGACTGATGAGGCCTGACCCAGGAGAACATCCACAGAAAGCTGCTTCCTGTGTGTCTGATGTGTCTGTGTGTCTCTCAGACGTGACTGAGCAGACAGCAAGGGTTTCAGCAGCAACAAAGCTGTTACTCTAGTGCCCCTCCCACTTTCACCCATCGACTTACAAACTCTTCTGGGGAAAGGGCTCAGCACCTGCCATCGCCGGCTTCAATGTGCCCTCACCCCACCTCAAGACAACTGATCCCACTGCCCCCTGCCCCGAACATCTGTTCACCATCTCTCTCCTAGAGGGACTATCTCTGGCTGGGAAACATCTCTAGCCTCCCCAGGTGGTCTCATTCTCCAAGTGTGGGCTGGGATGGGGAAGCAAGGCTGGCTATTGGACCGGGAGGTCTCAGCCTGATCTCAGTGGGGAGCACTCTCCCCTCACACTCACAATGTAGCAGACTGGGTGGATGAGCCATTGGGAAACGCAGGGTTGCAGGGATAGTGCAGTGGTTTGGATCTGGGTGGGATGCTCTTCGGAGGATTGGTGTGAACTCATTGGAGTGAATGGCCTGCTTCGACATTGTACAGATTCCATCATTACATGATTCTATCACTGAAGCAAATTATCCAGGCTGAGAGTACAGTGCAACACTGTCAGAGGGTCAGTACTGAGGGACTGCCACACTGTCAGAGGGACAGTCCTGAGGGAGTGCCACGCTATTGAAGTGCCAGCACTGACGGAGTGTTGCACTAATGGTGGGTCAGTACTGAGGGAGTGCTGCATTGTCAGATGGTGAGTACTGAGGGAGGGTTGCACTGTCAGAGGGTGAGTACTGAGGGAATGCTGCAATATCAGAAAGTCAATACCGTGGGAGTGCTGCACTGTCAGATAGTTCATGATGAAGGAGTGCTGCACTGCTGGTGTGTCAATACTGAGGGAGTGCAATACTGTCAGAGGTTCAGTTCTCATGGACCATCTTTCAGATGGGATGATCTGATGTCTGCTCTCTCAGTAGAAGATGCCATTTCTCTATTAGAAGAGCAGAGTAGATCCCCATAAAATATAACTTTTAAAAAATACATGGATGAGCACCTGAAATATCCAAACATTCAATACCTTGTCCCAGTTCTGCAAAGTGGATGGAGAGTAGATTTAGTTTTGCCTTGGTGGGACAGACATGATCGGATGAGGGACCTCTTCTACACTGTATGATTCTCTGATTCTGTGAAACCTCTGGCTGATGACCACGTACTGTCCTCCCTCGGCTGATGAATCAGTTTCTCCTCCATGTTGAACACCACTTGGAGGAAGCTCTGAGGGTGGTGAGGGCACAGCATGTACTCTTGGTGGGGGACTTCAATGTCCACAATAAAAAGGAATTTAAAAAACATCGGATTTGTTGGGTTTTGGATACAAATTTTCAAAATGATACTTTTGCCAATCAAACGCTCGCTTCTCCTGTGCCCTCACCCATGTTACCCTCCCCTCTCGCCTCAGCAAGAGCATCAGGAGATCAGAATGTGTTTAGAGTGTTGGAGACAGTTCACAGAGGAGACACAACTTTAAATAGAACAGGGCTGAGCTGGCATGACAAAGGTCATTGTCAGCAATGAATTTCAACTCTCTTCCTTCTTGAGACTGGCCTCTGAGAGACTCTGAGGTTCAGGGGTTAAGGCAGGTTACTGTGACACTGCAGAGAGAGATTCACTCTGTTCCCAACCAGTGCTGTTCCTGTCATTGTGGAGACAGTTTTATTTCGTATCTTATCCTGTCCCTGTCCTGGGTGTCTTTGGTGGGAACAGTACAGAAAGAGCTTTACTCTGTATCTAACCCTATTCTGTTCCTGTCCAGGAGACTGTTTGTTGGGGACAATGTTGACTTGCAATAACAAGCATAATCTTTCAAAGGTATTGAAGACTGTCAGCTGTACAAAAACAATGTGAACTTCAGATGTCTCTGCTTCATTAAACCAGATCTCCTTCCTGCTTAGCCACCAATTCCACCTTAAAGTTTTCCCACTTTTTGAAGGGACAGGATTCTCATGTTATTGGGAAAATCTCCAAAAGTGTTTTCCTCAAGCTCCATTGTAGATGTGAATTTGTGCAGCTTCTTTTGTCTGGACTGTTAATTGGTGTCTGTTTTCTGTCAATGTCAATCTGAAAATGGGAATAAAGATGAAGAAGATTCAGTCTCTATCTCAGTCACTGTCTCGTGTTGGCTTTGGAAATGGCCCGAGCTGAAGCCTAAGGGAAAGGTGTGTGAAGTGACACCCTCCACCATCAGGGCACGGAAAACGAGGGAGAGAATAGAGAGGGCAATGGGGTCCCGGTGGCAGGAGGGCAATAACTACAGTTAGGGACAGAAGGGGCACGTTCAGCAGGAATGCAGGACCCTGAGAAAATTTTCGTTTGTAAATGGAATTAACATTTCTTTATTCAGTTAAAGTGACTCAGATTAAACACTAGTGAATGGATAAATCCACAACAACCCCCACACAGGGTGTTTGGATTGGAGCCTGAGTTGAAAGTATTGGTGACACATCGGGAGGTGCAAAGATAAAGGAGAGTTTGTTCCAGAAGGAACTTATAAGCCTCAGGTCCAAGCAGTCCAATTCCACGTTTAGGAAGGGGCAGGAGGGTATGACTATGAAGATGGCAGGTAAGGATTTGGAGAGCACTGTAGGACAGGAAAACCCCTCACTTTTGCTGTCGTTGTGGGTATGCTCGCCGAGCTGGGAAGTTGATTTGTAGACATTTTGTCCTCTGTCTATGTGACATCTTCAGAGCTTTGGAGCTTCCTGTGAAGCGCTGTTGTACTGTATCTTCTGGAATTTATTTGGTTCCATTCCTGCTGTTTCCAGTTCCTGGTTCCTGATGTTCGTTGCAGTGGTCTGTATACTGGGTCTAGGTCAATGTGTTTATTGATGGAGCCCATGGATAAGTGTCACACCTCTCGGAATTCTCTGGCTGGCCTCTGTTGAGCTTGTCCTATGATCATAGTGTTGGTCCAATCGAATTTGTGGTCCTTGTCATCTGTGTGTATAGGTACTCGGGACAGCTGCTCATGGGGTTTAGTGGCTCATTGGTGTTCATGGATGTGGATGGCGAGTTGTCTGCCTGTTTGTCCGAGGTGTTTCCTGCAAACGTTGCATGGATTCTTGTAAACTACATCTGTCTTTCACACGGTGAGTATTGGGCCTTTTGTTCTTGTGAGTTGTTGTCTGAGTATGGCTGTCAGTTTTTGGGTAGTTTATGAGTGGTTGGAGAAGTCTAGCTGTCAGTTCTGTGATGTTTTTATATAAGATATTGTGGCTAGTGAGTTCGGTCGTGGCATGTCCTCATCGCGTTGATTGCCTGTTAGGCAGCTGTGGATGAAGTTGCTGGAATATCCGTTATTAGCAAAGTCTTTGTAGAAATGGTCTTCTCTTTGCATGTCGGGAGTGCTGCAGTGTGTTGTAGCCGTTTAGAACAGGTTTCTAATGCAGAGTCTCCTGTGTGTGGGGAGGGATCAGGCATAGAGGAAGAGGCAGTGCAGCCATTGTGCAGCATCCAGTGTTGAGTTGTCCCATTTCCAATCCCACTGCAATGTCATTGTCTGCCCTGACACCAAGCAGATGCTCCCATCACAAGAGGCTCCATGGCCCTGAGGACTGTGAGAGTGAGCCCTGTCCATTCAGCTCGATCATCAAGCTCCAGCCTTCCTGATGTGGTGGCAGCCAGGAGAACCCTGCCCATGGGAGATTCAACACACACTCCCTCCCTCCCTGCAGGGAAAGATGATTCCATGGCCCTGCTTTCTCTCCAAAATGATCCAAATTCAAGTGTTGCTGAATAAAAGAGACATTTTGTCAAAACTTTTGTCTTGCACACAACAAGAAGATTTGTAAGAAATAGCACAGCAAAACTCTGGAGATCCCAACGGGTCAGGCAGTATCCATGGAGAGAAAGCAAGGCAAAATGAAATGTTTTCACAAGAAGGGTTTTGTCTCACTCAAGTATTATATTCTCAAGTGACTATTTGATCCTGATTTCCTCTTTTGCTGTTGAAATTCTAAAAAGTAATTCTGTCTTTTTTTTAATGGAGCACGATGTTTATCATCATTCATCATTAAGTTCCATTGACTGCATCAAAATATTTTTCCTGATCTCTTTTCTGTACTTGTTATATGACTGGAGAATAAGTCATGTTTCCTTTCAGTTTGTCTGCACTGATGATAAATCTACATTTACTGTGTTTCTTTGTTGAAGAATTTTTGAACATCAGAATACCTTCCCTCCAATGTTGAGATCCTGTTCGGGCCTTCACAGAATCATCGAATCGAGGAGTCCCTACAGGTGGCAATAGGCCACACAGCCTAGCAAGCTCGTATTGACCCTTTGAAGGTCATCCCACCCAGACCCACACCTCCCCGACCCTATCCCTGTAACCCTGCATTTCCATGGCATTTTCCATTTGGTATCCTGCACATCTCTTGTGACCCTTGATCCCCTGTCCCTGCCCCATTCTGTATTGTCCCTCAAAGCTGGGACTCCCTAACTATACACCATTCTAGCCATGACCTAAGCATTCTTCAGGACAGCTGATATGGTCAATCTCCCCTCCATCTCCTCACTCTCAATATTCAATCCAAAATCACATTGACCTTTGTTTCTGATATTGTTTCCAATTTAAATGAGATATGTCACTTGATATCCTGTCTTGCGCGCTGCAGTGTTATTTATAATATAAACGGCCCTTCAACCTTTATCGTTCTCAGAGGAGTTTTAACCAAGAAAACCCCTTCCAGCTCTCAGTGGAGAAATTCAGTCATTCCCGTTTCCCTGCTCTATCCCAATAGCTTCCCTTTCTGTGTGGCTGTGTTTCTGGTGTGTTCAACATTATCGGACACTTGCCTGCCTAATGCTCTTACACCCACTGATACCTGTTGAGTTCTCGCAGATAAATTGCTGCTCTTTGCAGTTTGGTGACCTGCTTTGATAGCCGTGTGTTCACTCTTTGAGTGTAATTCATTTTGTGCCTGATCCCAGTGTCAATCCGAAGGACACTCCACCTTTCAGTCTGACAAACCAGGTTCACCCATGTCATGGCTCTGTTTCTAGCCGAGGCTCCAGTCTTTCAAAGAGATGAATTCAAGTCTCACCAGTTTGATCATTTGAAGTGTATTTCAATTATTTTGATTTCTCCTGGGATGGCCGGGCACAATAGTGGCTGCGATTTGTTGCCCTTTCCTAATTTTCCTGGAGCGGGCGGTGGTGAGCCATGTAATATCTGGGAAGGAAGGCGCTGGGATCTGAACAAAAAAACCCATGAAACTCAATGTCATGTTCATGAATGTAGTTTGGACAAGGGAACCCAGTCACCACCCGGTTTGTGACTCCAGTCCCACAGTGACGCGATTCAAACTTAACAGCCCCATAATCTGGCTCAGAACTCAGTCCGAGGAACTAGAGATGGGCAATAAATTTGAGGTTTAATTTACAATAGTTTATACGATAGTTCACTTTAAAAACTATTTAAAATAGTTACATCTATGTTAACCTGCATGTACAAGGCATAATTTCAAAATTTGCTGATGGTATGAAACTTGGATGTATTATGGCTCATGAAGAAGATAGTGTCTAACTTCAAAAAAAGATAAAGGTAAGTTAATGGAATGAGCAGATGGTTGCGGATAGAATTTAATGGAAAGAGCTGTCTCTGGTTCATTTTGGAAGGAAAACGTGGAGAGACAAACAAACTAAATTATACAAGTATGGGTGGGTGTAGGGGCAGTAGGACCTGGATGTTTATGAGCATCAGTCATTGAAGGTGGCAGGATAGGCAGCTGTTCTCATGGGAGAGCAGCTGATTAAAGCAGATGCTATATCAACATGAACATAGAATACAGTGTGGATGTGAAAAGAATGCTTATTTTCAGGGAGAATATAAAACTAAAATAAGTTCCCTCATTTAAGACCGAGATCAGCAGGTTTTCTTTCTTGCTTAAGGTCACAGATCTTTGGAACTCTTCTTCAAACATAGAAATGAAACCTCTGAATGTTTGGAGTGAAGAAGTCGATAGCCATTGCTTATCAAAAATCTATCAGACCGAGGCAAGAATGTGTAATAATCAGGTCAGCCATGGGGAACAGGCTCAAGAGGATGAATCTCCTTCATTTTTGTCCCTAATTCGTATGATCGTGTGGCCAGTTCCACCGTTGAAGGATCAGCGCCTTAAAGCTTGTGGTTTTCAAGAAAGCAGCTGAAGTGGCTACTGGTTTGTATGGGCGCGAATGGAAGGGGACTTTACCCATAATCCTCAGCAGCCGAGCATGCGCTCTCTCGCCACTAGAGGGCAGCTGCTTCACTGTCCCTGATCAGTAAAACATAAACTGGGGCCCTGTTTGGAGCGAACAGGCTCAATCTGTCGAAACACATCGAGTTCCTGAAGAAGGGCTTATGCCCGAAACGTCGATTCTCCTGTTCCTTGGATGCTGCCTGACCTGCTGCGCTTTTCCAGCAACATATTTTCAGCTCTGTTCTCCAGCATCTGCAGTCCTCACTTTCTCCTGTACTATCTGGACCCAGATAAAAACACTGACTGAATGGACCACGATCAAGATTACCCTGATCAAGTCCCCGTGAGACTGCTGTTGACCTTCACGCTCAAAGCCCACTGAGGAGGTGGTCATTAATTCCAGTGTTGTCATAGATTAAGTTCTCCCAGAGATTCATGATTCATTCTAGATTTTACACAGTTGTCAGGCGATAGCTGGGAAGACATGGAGATAAAATATAAAAGGAGAGAAAATTATATGTGTGTTATTCGTTCCTTGAACTGAGGATGTTTGGAAATATTTTAAGCCAATGGAATACTTCCAAAGTCCAGACATTGTTGCAATGTGGGAATTGTGACAGCCTGGGCAAGGCAGATCTTTTGGCAGCACCACCCAGAGATTGGAGGCTGCTACTGCAGGCATGCTCCAACCAGCTCTGCTGTGAGGGAAGGACACTGGAGCACACAAACACACAGGAAATAGGAGCAGGATGAAACCTCCAATAGCTGTCCATCATTTCTTAAATACAGGGACCAAAATTGCACCCAATACTCCAAGTGCAGGCTCACAAACACCCTCGATAGTTTTAACAGGACTTCTCTACTTTTAAATTCCAACCCCCAACAATAAAGGTGAAAATTCCTTTCACATTCTCGCTGACTTGCTGTACCTGCACTTACTCTCTGTGTTTCATGCACAATCCTACCCAGATCACTCTGTACTGCATTTTGTTGGAATCTCTCACATTTAAATAATAGTCGGCCATTAGATTATTCCGATCCAAGTGCATGGTCTCACACTTTCTGACATTAATTCCGTCCACTGTGGATTATTGTTCATTTCCAGTTTGGTCTTCTCTTTGTGAGTGACTGTCTCAATGCATCTGTCTGTAGCATGCCCCATTCCCATTTGTTGATGGCCCTGACACTTGATGATCCAACCCTTTCCTGCTGGTTCTATTCAGTGACAGGCAGGAGGTTGGAAGAACACAGCAAGCCAGGCAGCATCAGGAGGTGGAGAAGTTGATGTTTCGGGTGTAACCCTTCTTCAGGAATGGGGTTAGATGTCGAGAAAGCTGCAGACAGAGGGGGTAGTGTGGCAAGGATGATGAAGTGGGGATTGGTGATGACACGTAGATGGTACAACTTGGTTGGTCAATGGGAGGAGTGAATTCGGTAGGTGGCATGCGGGAGTGGAAGGGAGGGATAGGGCTAGGAAAGGAGTCGGGGGAAGAGAAGAGTGGTTATTTGAAATTGGAGAATTTAATGCTGGGTCATCTGGGCTGTAGGCTGCCCAGATGTAAGATGAGATATTGTTCCTCCAATTTGTGGTTTGGTTCATTGTAACAATGAAGGAAGCTGATGATGGACATGTCGGAAAGGGAATGGAAAGGGGAATTAAAATGGGTGGGGAATGAGAGATCTGGTCGGCCCCTGCAGGCCTGGCTGTGATGCTCGGTGAAACATTCCCTAAGATTATATTTGGTCTTCCCAATGTAGAGAAGACCACATCGCGGGCACCTGATGCAGTAAAATAGGTTGGAGGAAAAGCAGGTGAACCTCTGTCTCACCTGGAAGGACTGTTTGGGGCCCTGGATGGAGGGGAGGGATTGGTGTACCAGCAGGCTTTTTATCTTTTGGTGTTGCAGGGGAAGGTTCCTGGGGGTTCAGGAGGGTAGGTGGACAAGTGGCACAAACCAAGAATTGTCAAAGGGAACAGTTCTTGTGGAAGGCAGCCAGCGGTGGGGAGAGGAAGATGTTCTTGGTGGTGTGGTCTTGTTGGGGTTGGTGGAAGTGTTTTAGGATGATGCGTTGCATATGAAGATTGTTAATAGTTGAGGACAATGGGGACTCTGACTTTATTGTGTTTGGAGGGGGGGTGGGTTTAGAGCAATGGAACGGGAAATGGAGGTGGTGCAGTGGATGACAGAAGGAGGAAAAGCACGTTGGTCGTAAGAGGTGGACATCTGTGATCAGTGGAATGTCTCCTCATCCGAGCAAATGGAGCGGAAGCAGAGGAATTGGGAGAATGGGATGGAGTTCTTGCAGGATACTGGTTGGGAGGAGGTGTACCCAGGTAGTAATGGGAGTCTGTGCATTTGTAGTAAATGTCAGTCTGAAGATTATCACCAGAATCGGAAATGGAGAGGTGAAGAAAGGGCAGGGAGGTGTCTGAGATGGATGAAGTGAATTTGAGGACAGGGTGGAAGTTGTGGGGAAAGTCAATGAACTGCTCCAGTTCAACCTGGGTGCAGGATGTCCAGCACTGATGGAATCACTGACGTAATGGCAGAAGAGTTGGGGCAGAGTGCTTGTATAGTCACTGAAGAGTGACTGGTCAACACAGCTCAACCGGGTGCCCATGGCCACCCCCTGGACCAGTATGGCAAGGCGGAGGAATGTATTGGTGGAGGGGGACTGGATGGGTCTGTTGCGGAGGTAAAGATGTTGGACCTGGAGGCCATCCTTGTGAGGTATGGACATATATAAGGACTGCACATCCATCGTGGAGATAAAGCACTTAGGGCTGGGGAACTGGAGGTTACTAAAGAGATGGAGGGCATGGTTGGTGCAGCGGATGTCGGTGGGCAGTGCCTGAACAAAGGAGGAGAGTTGAGGTAGGATGAGAGGAGTTCAGTGGGGAAGGGGCATGCTGAGACGTTGGGTCAGCTGGATAGTTGGGTTTGTCGATCTTGGGGAGCAGGTAGAAGTGGGCAATGAAGGGCTGGGGGACTATGAGGTTGGAGACAGTGGAGGGGAGATCACTGGAGGCAATGGAGGCACTGACAGTGCAAGTGATTTTGGCCTGATGGAACACCGCGGGGTTATCGGCAAGGGGGAGGTAGGACATGGTGTTGGAGAAAGTTCGGCCTCTGTGATATTTAGGTCAGTTCTCCAGACTAACACCATCCCAACTTTGTCAGTGGGTTTGATGGTGAACCAGGGGTTGGCACAGAGAGAGTGGAGTGCGCAATCGGAGGGGGTGTGGTTGGAGTGGGTGAGGGGAGAAATTGAGGTGACTGATGGCACATCAATAGTCAACAATGATGAGGTCTCGGGTGTGTACACAGCTGGTGGTGGGGGGTAGGGGGGTGACCAATTGGAGGAGGAAGGTTGGAGGTGGGAGAAGTGGTCTTCAGAGGGATTTTGGGAGTTTTTATTAAAGAAGAAGACACGGAGGTCGACGCTGCGGAAGAAGAGCTCCGTGTCGTGGTGGGTGTGGGACTTCTTGAGGTGGGGTCGGGCGGGAATGACTGTGAGCCCTTTCCTGAGGATAGATCATTTGGCCTCAGAAAGTTCGAGGTCAGGGGGGATAGTAAATATGGGGCAAGGCTCAGTGGTGATGTTTTCGGTGGGGGGGGGCAGGTTGGCTGAAGGAGGGGAGGGGAGGGGAGAAGGGTGATGGCATGTGGTGGGTGAGGGTTGGTTGTGATCTTGCATCGGGGAATGGGTGTAGGAGAGAAAGGAGATTGGGACGGAGGTGGGTTGTAGAGTATGGTGCGGGAATGGGAAGGTGGGGATGAGGTGAAGAGGGAGAAGTGGAAGGATAGGGTGCACTGTGGGGGTGGATGGGTGAGGAAGGAGAGCGAGTGTGCTGGCTGGCTGCAGATAGGCAGTTGGACTCAGGGTGACTCTGGGAAATGTCGTCTGAGTCTTGGTTGCAGAGTGGGTGGGGCCAGAAGTGCAGGCAGAGGCTGGAGCGAAGTCAAGGCCAGTCCGAGAGTTTTGACCCAGGTTTAATTCCACCCTCAGGCAACTGTATGTGTGGAGTCTGCACATTCTCTAAGGGTCTGCGTAGGTTTCTTCTGGGTGCTCTGTGTTTACTTCCAAAGTCTAAAGTCGTGCGGCTTATGTGAATTGGCTGCGCTAAGTTGCCTATAGTGATCAGGGATGTGTAGATTAGGTTCATTTGTCAGGGCAAAAGTAGAGGTAATGGGATAGGGGATTGGGTCCTGGGTGGGTTACTCTTCGAAGGATCAGTGTGGACTTGTTGGGCCAAATGGCCTGTTTCCTCACAGTAGGGATTCGATGACAGTCCATTCCAGATCCCCACCACCCGCTGAGTGAAAACAGTCTTCCCCAAATCTGATTTGCGGTGTCCATGAGGAAACCTTTCAAACCATTCATTTTGTCTTGTGTCGTTTAGCTCTTGAGCTCCTTGTTCAAGAAATGTTTTATTCTTTTTGATAAAATATGAGTTCCCTGACAGGAACAGTTAACTTTGTCCAGTCAGGGAATCCTGGCTGACAGATAAAAAAGGGGAATGTCAGAAGGACTGATACTCTGGGACCTGACTCTGAATAACAACCTCCCAACCAAACTCCCTCCTTCTGTCACCCTCAATCTCCCCATGCTTACTCTTGATGCCCATTCAATCCAGCCTGTGCTGCCTTTGGGAGAGGTTGGCCTTCCCTCCATCACCCAGGAACATGGTCATCATCCCTGAGCAGTCACACTTTTAACCTGAGGGTTATTACAGCTGAGGCAGGGGGACAGAAGGTGGCACCTTCATGGTGGTCATACCTGTCATTAATCCACCGCAACCTCTCTTGGGGCTACAGGAATTCAACCTCCCACCCTCAGACAGCTCCCCTCCCTGGAAGATAATATTGTTGTACCTAGTTTTGGGTTAATTAACCACTGAAATATGACTATGGGGAGCCAGCATTGGCTGGGCAGGCAACCACGGCTGCTCTGACCCTGGATCCATAAAATCCTTTCGAAATTCGGCAACACATTTGGGAGCACAGTGCCCACTGCCTCTGAAATCCCTCCCTTACTGAGAATATACTCTCAGTATTCACCTTTTTCAGCTGTCATCTGAATTTACTATAAATTCTGTGTCCAAAGATCCTGCCATTCCAGCTACCTGATGAAGGAACAGTGCTCCGAATGCTTTTACTTCCAAATAAACCTGTTGACTACAACCTGGTGTTGTGTGTTTTTTTTAACTTTGCCCATCTGAATGAGCTGCCATCTCAGACTGAATCAGCTGAACTGTTTTTCATTCATGATTTGAGAAGATTAAAGCCTCATCTTCAATCCCCAGCACAAAGCCCATTCTCAATCCATCGCTCGGAGACACATACCTCAGGGAGACACCTACAGGCAGCACAGAGTAACACACTCGCACTAAGAGAGACACCTACAGGTTGCACTAAGTAATACACACACTCTGAGAGACAGGCCGCGGTGAGTAACACACTCACACTCCATGCTGCCTGCAGGTATCTCTGAATGTGGATGCGGGCGTTACTGAGCGCTGCCTGTGAGTGTCTCTCTGAGTAACACGCCCACACTCAGAGAGACACCGACAGGCAGCATTAAGTTGAACACACTTTTTTTAATATTTCAAAATTGAACACACACTGAGAGAGGCACAGCCGGCAATGCCTGTGAATGGCTAATGATTGTTTCAGGGGCTGTCTGACATACAGCAGAGATTGCACAGTATGATCCCATCAGCTGGGCCTGGACCGAAAGTGTGAAGAGGGAATGCATCAGATTGTACTTATTGAGTCCTAACAGCTTTTAGTTTCTGTTCTTTTTGGAATCTTGTAACCAACATAAATTCCTGGTCAAAGGGATCATTTGAAAATGATTGATGATTGAAATTGATTGACAGGCCAAGTAACCAATTGTGACAATGATCTGCTGAAATGCAACCAATCAACTGAGGGTTTGGGTGGAGGTTAGTTATTTCCAAAGCACACTGAGACAGAGACTGAATCTTCACCTTTATTCCCTTTTCCACATTCACATTGACAGAAAAAGAAACAACTGGAATTAACAGCCCAGACAGAGGAAGCTGCTCAAATTCACAGCCACAATGGAGCTTGAGGAAAACACTTAGAGAGATTTTCTCAATAACATGGGAATCCTGTCCCTTTACCAGTGAAAAAACCTTAACTTGGAACTGGTGGCTGAGTAGGAAGAAGATGTCGTTCACTGAAGCAGAGACTTCTGAAGTTTACATTGTTTTGTGCAGCTGACATCACAAGGCAATCCTGTCCCCACAAACACTCCCAGGATAGTCTGAGGTTTGACACAGTGTAAAGTTCTATCACCACTATCCCAATGACAAGCTTTAACATCCAAACCTCAGATGTTTCTCTGAGCAATCCTGAGAAGGAAGAGAGTTGAAATTCAGTGCTGACAATGACCTTTGTCCTGCCAGCTCAGCCTTGTTCTGTTTAAAGTTGTGTCTCCTCTGTGGACTGACTCAAACACTCTACACACATTCTGATCTCCTGATGCTCTTGCTGAGGGGAGAGGGGAGGTTCACGTGGGTGAGGGCACAGGAGAAGCAAGCATTGGACTCCCAGTCAAACTCAGAGGGGGTCAGCAGGCTGCTGACACTGTAGGTGCTGTCCGAAGCTCGCAGGTAGTTGCTGGTCTGAACCCCGTCCGAAATGACTGCACCGTCCTTCTTCCACTGCACCTCCAGCTCATCGGGATAGAAGTGATTGGCAAG